>NC_051065.1:78833319-80033319 GCF_004664715.2 Peromyscus leucopus | reverse complement strand
CTACTACCCATGAGATTGTGAAGTCTTTCTATGTTCTAATCTGTTCCTTGGTTTTCATCTTCAGGGTTTTAATTTTCACAGTAGAAGTCCTTCCCATATTTGATTAGGTTACTCGAAGGTTTTTATATTTTTTGCAGTTGTCACTGGGATTCTATCTCTCTTCTTCCCTCAGAATGCTTGTTGTTAGCATATAGAAAGGCTATTGACTTGTTTGGTTGGTTGGATTTGGGTTGTTTTTGTATCCTGCTACTTTGCTAAAGGTATGAATAAGTTTGAGGAACTTCCTGCTGGAGTACTAGGATAAGATATCAACATCCACCCCCACAGTGATACACTTTCTCCAACAAGGCCACACTTGCTAATAGGGCCACTATGGTTGAGCATTCAAACACATGACTCTCTGGGGGCCATACTTATTCAAACCACCACATTCTACTCCCTGGTCCCCATAGGCTTGTGGTCATAACATAATCCAAAATGTATTTGATCCAACTTCAAAGGTCCCCATAGTCTATCACAGTCTCAACAATGTTTAAAATTCCAAATTCACAGTCTCTTCTGAGACTCATGCAATCTCTTAACTGTAATCCCCAATAAAAATCAAAATTAAAAAGCAGATCATATGATTCCAATATACAGTGGCACAGGATATACATTATTATTCCAAAATGTAGGAAAGGGAGCATAGTAAGGAAATATTTGATGAAAGAAAGACTGAAAAGGAGCTGGACAAACTCCAAACTTTGAATCTTCATGTATGAGGTCAAAACATTCTTCAGATCTCCAACTTTTTTCAGCTTTGTTGAGTGCAACATACTTCTGTCTTTCAGGATGTTTCTAGTACATGTTAGTAATTCACCTTAGCAGGTATCTCAAAACTCTGGTATCCCCAACATTTTGGGGTCTCCAAGTCAATCCAGATTTTACCTTCATAGTTTTATGAAATGGCCTCTCTAAGCTTCCATTTAGGGACATCTCAACACATGCTGGCCTCAGTGGCTTTTCTAAGTGCCAGAGGGAGTTTCCATAATCACTTTATTCTATCCTTGATCCTAAAGCCAGCACCACATGGTTGAAACTGCCGCATTCCGCTAATTTCGTTGGCTGGAATATGGCTCCCTCCTTCAATTACATCTTCCCCAACTTTCTGTTTTCCAAGGTTTCCTTCATTGCCTAAGATCGGTTACCCTGAAACTTGATCTGTAGACCAGGCTGGCCTCAAACTCAAAGATCTGCCAGCTTCCACCTTCTAAATGTGCACTACCATGCCAAGACTTAAGCTGTTCTTTTATTCCTTTCCCCAAATTGGAAGTTGAACTGGATAGGGTATTGCCCAGATGGTCATTACTTCTTTTATTCCATTTCTTAATCTGTTTATCTCCTTTAACACAGGAATTAGCTTCATTCCACTTCCTGGGGCTCCTTTTAGCCTGTCTATGCATTTTGTATTTTCACTTGCTCAGCTTGCTCCTTTTCATTATAATTCTTCATTAGACTTTACACTAATAACCAGTGACAGAGTCTACACTAGACTGCTCTGAGATTTCCTCTGCCAATGGAACTAATCCAAATCTCTTCATTTTAGCTTCATGAGGATTCTTCAGACAAGGGCAAAAAGCAGCCACATTCTTCATCAAAATATTACAAGAATGATTTCTAGGCAACATATTAAAATCATTATTTCTCTTGAGCCAGTTTCCCACAGTTCAAATTACCTTCAACACCATTGTCTTCCATGTCCTTACCAATATAGCCCATTAAGCAGCATTTAAAGCTTCCTACTTTTTCCTAAACCAAAGTACCAAAGTCCAAATTCCTCCAAACAAAAATATGGTCAGGCCTATCACAGCAATACCCCAGTCCCTGGTACTAACTTTTGTGAAGTGACACAGTGACCACAGTAACTCTTACAGAGGAAAACATTTAATTTGTCCTGACTTAGAGTTTCACAGATTTAGTCCATCATCATCCTGGCAGGACATGGAGGCACACAGGAAGACATGGTGCTGAAGAAGGAACTGAAAGTTCTATATCTTGATCTGCAGGCAGCAGAAGGAGAATCTGTGTACTGGGCATAGCTTTAGCATATATGTGACCTCAAAGCCTGTCCCCACAGTGACACATTTCCTCCAACAAAGCTTCTGCTTCTTAAACAAGGCTACACCTGCTAATAGTGCTAATATTCAGACACATGAGGTCTATACTTATTCAAACCACCATAGCACTGTTTAGGTTTTTTCTACCAATTGACACAAACTATATTCACTTAAGAAGGTGGAACTTCAATTGAGGAATTTCCTTATTCAGAATGACCTTTTGACAAGTCTATGGGGAATTTTCTCCAGTAATAACTGATGTAGGAGGGACCAGTCCACTGTGGTTGATGCTATACTCAGGCAGTTGGTTCTGGTTGCGTAAGAAATTAGGGTAAGCAAATCATGGAGAGCAAGACAGTAAGCAGCATTCCTCCAATGTTTCTGCTTCAGTTCCTGCTTCCAGGTCCTGTCTTGAGTTATTGTTCTACCTTCCCTTGATGGTGGACTGTAACTTATAAACTCAAATAAACCCTTCCCTCCACAAATTGATTCCAGTCAGTGTTCTGTCACAACAGTGGAATTGAATTAGGATGGATTGCTTTGAGTTTATTTTCCATTTAGCATGCATGCTTTTTGTGTCGTTGTTATTTTCTGTTAAAGTATTAGTGTGGTGATGTATTGTGTACCCTAACAAACTCATCTGAGGATCAGAGGACAGAGCCAGACACTAGATGAGACATAGAGGCCAGACAGTGGTGGCACACACCCTTAATCCTATCACCTGAGAGGCAGATATCTGTCTGTATCTCTATGAGTTCAAGGCCACACTGGAAATAGCCAGCAGTGGTGGCACACACCTTTCCTACAGGTACTGGGAAGCACACACACCTTTAATCCAAGGAAATTATATGGGAGGACACAGAAAGGTATATAAAGTGTGAGGAAACAGGAACTCTTCTCTTTTGAGGCTGAGGTTTTCATAGAGGTAACAATGTGGTTGGTTGTTTCTCTGATTTCAACTTTCAAACCAATATCTGGCTCTGGTTTATTTATTTATTTTTTATTAATAAGACCTTTTAAGATAACTGTTACATATTAGTATATATTAAATCATTTATTTAAATTGTTCCTCATATTTTCCCAAATGTAAGCAATTGGAGCTGTTAATTTCCTACTCAAGACTGCTTTTCATATGTCCTGAGATTTTAGTATGTGGTATTTTCATTTTCATTTAGATACAGGATTCTTAAAGTTTTGTTTTTGTTTCTTCAATGACACATTAATTTTTCAACAGTGTGCTGTTTAAGCTCCATGACATTATGTACCTTTTGTGACTTCTATCTTGATTGATTTTAAGGTTTATTTAATTGTTATCAGATCAAATACAAGGAATTACTTAAATTTTTCTATATTTGTTGAGATTGGATTTGTTTGACAATATATTGTCTACTTTAAAGAAATTTCCATGAGCTACTGAGAAGCATTTGTGTATAAAAGTCTGTAGATAACTGCAAGTCCATTTAATCTATAATATCTTTCAACTATAATGTCTCTCCATTTTGTTTGTTTGTTTGTTGTCTGGATAATATTAAGTGAAAGTACAGTATAAAGTCACCTACAATTACTGTGTTGAGTTAATCTATGGATTAATGCCTGGACATATTTGTTTTATGAAGTTGGTTGCACCCAAGTATGGTGCATACACACACACACACACACACATATATATATATATATACACATATATATGTTTAATGTCCTCTTAATGGATTATTTCCTTGAACAGAATAAAGTGACATTTAACTCTTCTGATTAACTTTAGCTTGAAATCTGCTTTGTCAGATTTTAAATAGCAATGCTTGTGATGTTCCTCATTCTTTTTTCTTGGAATACTTTACATTTTTATATTAAGATAGTATCTTTCTTTGAGGCCAAGGTATGCTTTCTGTATACAAGAAATATGTAGATCAAGTAAGCAGTCTTCTATCTTTTAATTGGGAAATTGAGGCTAGTGTTACTCACAGTTATCAGTAAGAGACATGTATTTATTGGCATCATCTTTTGATTTTGTTGTCTTTGTTTTAAGTGTTGCATAACTGTTATTCTAAGGTCATTTACTTTTCTCTGTAGCCTAGTGGTTGTGTTTATCCTTTTCTCCTATCTAAAATATTCCTTACAGTATTCTCTGTAGGGCTGTTTTGGCATCTTGACTTCTTTAGACTGTTTTTTATTATGGAACACATTTTTGTCTCCAATTACAAAAGATAGTTTTGCTAGGCATATTAATCTTGGTTGACATCTTTGGGCTTTCAGGAATTAAAGAACATTTCTCCAAGTTTTTCTAGTGTTTAAAGTCTCTACTAAGATATCAGGAGTTATCCTCATGAGCTTATCTTTATATATGCCTCTTTCCTTCTCTCTTATAGCTTTTAATAAACTTTGTTCTGTATTTTTAGCATTTTAACTATAAGATGGTATGGGGAATTTATTTGAAGTTTGCCTATTTAGTGCTCTGAGGACCTTTTGGATTTATATAGAAATTTGACCCCATATTTGGCAAATTTCCACCTATAATTTTATTAGAAGAATTTTCTATGTCTTTGATGTGAAAGTTTACTTCTTCCATGGCTATAGTTCTTACATTTTAGTCTTGTCATGGTATCCTAAAGCAGCTGGCTTGAGATGTTTTGAGGAAGAGGAGCTGCAGAGATTGGAGCTATTATTGTCATGGTATGGGGTATGGGGAGTCCTGCGAGGCAGCAGACTTTAGGATGTTCTCAAGTCAGGGGAAACTGTGCTTTCCTGGCCAGCACAGTCCTAATAAAGATGTAGTTGTCATTTTTATTTTAGTAGCCAGTGGCCACATCTTGCATTCAAGTTTTGTGATCTTTGCCTTTACTTCTGTACTTTCATCCTGATATTTTTTTTTTACTTTTTATTAATTCCTTATGTATTTCACATCATGAATCCCAATCCCACTCATCTCCCAATTACCTCACTTCCACACTCTACCCTTGAAACCTCCCCCAAAACAAAACAACTTTAAAAGTAAAACCAAAAATATTAATAAAACAAAAACAACAAGCAATGAAACCCCAAAGCAAACAAAAAACTCTCGTTGTGGAAGCTGTAGTGTGGCCCACTGAGCCACAGAGTTTACCCTTTAGTCCATACATTTCACTTGAAAGTGTTCATTGCAGTGAGTCATTCATTGGTCTGTTCCAAGGCCTCTTGCTTCTGCTACACTATCAATACTGAGCCTCCCAGGGACTCCTCTTAAATATGCTGTTGTTGCCGTAGCTTTGGATCTGCAGGTCTCACCTGTCATATGCTCTAACTGTTCGTAGATGAGGTGAAAGGCAGGGCAGGCTAACTCATAGCCCTGGTTCTTGGCCTGGGTGGTACCCGGGTTGGTCATCCCGGCAGCCTTCCTTCCTCATCGCTACCTAGGTGAGCTCTCCAGCGCTAACCTAACTAGCTCACCCAATGTAGCAGTGAGCATGGTGCAGGGCCAGATCTCCTGTTCTCATATCCTTGCTTCGGGCTCACCCACACTCATACTACCAGGGCCAGCTCTACTCTTTTGTTGAAGTGAGGTGCAGGACCCACTCTCTTAATTGTTGCATTTGGTGAGAAGCAAGGCTAGCTCTTCTTTTCTTATGCCCTCAAGGCCAGATCTCTAGCCTGCCGTGGTGGCAAGGGGGCGGGGGCAGAGGGCATATTTCCCTCACCCTTGCTACCACATAGTATATGAGGAGTGTGAGCAGTTCTCCTGTTCTCATGCCACAGACCTGGCTAACCTGTGTCCCTGCCAAGACAGTTAGTTGTAGTGTGCAGCCCAGGGAAGGTGCAGTGTTAGTAACTCCTTGCCAGAGAAGGATAGAGCCAGCCAGCTCTCTCACTCTTGTGACCTCACTGCTTTAGGTGGTGACAGGAGCCATGGACATCAATACAGACAGTGGCCGGGGCAGGGGCCACAGTCTCAGGCATGGCCCTTGGCAGCATCCCAGGCCTAGGTGATACCATGGCCTCAAGTGGTAGTGTAGGTCACTTAGGTCTATATGGGCCTGGTGGGGTCACAGCCCCTGGACACCAACGTGGCCACATGTGGTTATTCAGATCCTGCACATCTAAGTGGCCTTTGGTGGCAACATGGGCCACAGACATCAGCACAGACTCAGATTATGGTAGGACCACAGACCCAGACATGGTCCTTGGCAACAACCAAAGCCCGGATGTCATTGTGGCTGTAGTTGGTATTACAGATCACCCAGATCGGCATGGCCCCAGTGGCAGCATAGCTTCCAAATACCAACATGTGCTCAGGTGGCAGCCCAGACCCTGGGTATCCACTCAGCCTTCAATGACTATGAGAGCCACAAACAGCAGGACAAACCCTGGCTTCAATAGGACCACAGACCCTGGATATGGCCCTTGGCTGAGTTTGAGGCCTGATGGCACCATGACCCTAGGTGACAGCACAAGTCCCTCAGTGCTCTATGGCTCCAGTGACAGCTTGACCCTCATAGACCAACATGGCCTCAGGTGTCAGCCAAACTGTGGGCCTCTGCATGAACTTCCTTGGCATCAGGAGTCAACTCAGAACCTGACCACCTCAGGGCTGTGGAAGCAGACGTGGGCCCTGGAAGCAGTCTGGACCAGATATCACCATAGTTCAGGGTGGCAGCACAGGCCTCTTAGATCAACATGGCCCCTGTGGGGGCACATTCCTCAGATGCCAACTTGATCACAGGTAGTGGCCCAGACTCTGAGCATCCACAGGGCCCTCAGTGGTAAAAGCAGCCATGGACATTAACACAAACCCCTATAGCTGCTTCAGGGCCACAGATAAAGACATGAGCTTTGGCAGCAGCCCAGGCCCGGAAATCACCATGGCTCTGGGTGACAAGCAGGCCATCTACATCAGCCTATTCTTCACTTCCCTTGCCTCTTCACATCTGCCTCTCTCTCCATCCCTTGAATTGTTTTGCCTCTCTTTCTCTCCTAGTTCCCTACCCTGTACTCGCTCACTATAATGGTGCCCGGGTGGCATTGTGTCTGTCCTTCGAACACCCACCCAAGCCTAGAAACACTGAGCGACTCCTGGTTCATTGCTATCTGCTCAGACCTCTAGGCCTGAGGTATCGCTGTGTCTGTCCTCCATGTGCTTGCCCGGGCCTAGAAGAGGTGAACACTGTTCTATTTCATAAGAGTATAAACCTACTATTCTGGTATACACTTTGTAGATCCAGAAAGAAGTTCTATGTAATTTCTACTTAACAGTTCACTTTGTCCATAAATAATAAATATTTTACACCTCTATTTTCAATCTGCATGTATTTTAATTTTTAAAGTCTTAACTGAAATAAACTCTCCCTTAAATTGCTTCCTTCTGAGGTTGATTTTTGTCTGGGTATTTGATCACAACAACGAAAGTGAAACTAGCACATGAAGTACGTGTTTGTCTCAAGTACTATTTCAGTGGTAAGCCACAAATGTGACATTTCTATCACCATTTCCTCCAAAAGTCATCATATATCTCCTTTTGATATCTCTTTCAACCCTAATTATATTGTTCATTTTCAGATGTTTTATTTTCTTTGATTTATGTTTTGTTCTGTTAATCATTAAAAGACATAACTTATCTGATTTGAATGCTAAAAGTTCATTGCGTGTTGCTTGATGATACAGGATATAGTGGATCTTATATTAAAAACATATTTTTGTTTGGTGTGGTTTTTACCAAAGGCTTTGCTGATAGTGTGGTTCAAATCTTCCACTTCTCTACTGATTATCTGTCTAACTATTAAATATTGGTGAAGTATTATTGAAGTCTGGTTGGAACTGTGAATCTTTCTATTCTGATGGTTATGGCAGATTTCTCTTAATATACTCCAAAGCTGTGTTTTAGATATACGAAATCCTTAGGCTCATTATATGCTGTTCATGAATTTATCACACAAAACAGGGAGATCATGATGACATTTATTGATAGTTTATAAAGAAAATGTATCCTACTGTTACTGGTATATCCCTGACACTGTCATTATCTCTTATCTATGCTTTTATCATTTCCTATAACCAAAGCAACAAATGGAAGGAAATACATATTTTGCATTAAGATTTCAGAAGTTTCAGTCAATGGTTGTCTGTTTCTGATGCTCAGGCTTTGTGATAAGGCAAAACAGGACTGGGAACATATGGTAGGCAAGCAACTAATTTCATGGCAATTTGGAAGCAGAAAGCCAGACTGAAAGTGGCCTGCCACCAGCTAGATCACGTACAATACATCTGCAGGGTCTTACTTCCTCCAAAGTGACTTTTCTGTTACATACCAGTCACACTATCAGATCACGAATCCCTAAGTATATTAATTCACTGAGAAGGCCAGACCCTCATGATCCAGTCACCTCTCGATGACTTGTTTCACTGGATTTAGACTAAACCTTCAACCCATGAAACTTTCTAGGAGACAGAAAATATACAAATCAGAAAATCTGCAATTTTTTTTCACATGAAAGTTGTCACTGTAGGAAATATTTTACCACTAATGGCATATTTTTATTTATATTTTAATAAATTTGCTCTGGTTTTGATATTTTTTCTATTCTTATTTCATTTATTTTTGATTTTATTCAATATTGCTGAGATCATTCAGCTCATGGTATGTGGTCAATCAATATAACCTTGAATTTTTATGTATTTGGAATTTTTTATACAGGATGTCATGGAGCAAAGGCTGGCTTTAAACTCTCTATCTGGCCATCCTTAACCTTGTGCTTCTGTTTTTGCCTGAGTGCTAGGACTATGGGTGTTTTCCACCACACTTGGCCCTATAGCCTCTTTTAAAAACTCACTCCTTTGTTCTGACTTCCTTTATACTAATTAAATTTTTTGTTTCTAATTTCCTTTCTTATTTGTCTTTACTTTCTATTATTTCAATGGTTGTTTTATAGTCATAAATTTTGTAAGTTTTATAGTCATAAGTTCTCTCCCATCTTCATACCATTATTGTCATATCCTTTCTTTTTTTATTTTTTTTTTATTTTACAACACAATTCAGTTCCACATAATAGCCACAGATTCCCTGTTCTCCCCTCTCGCCCCCCTCCTCCTCCCCAGCCACCCCCCATTCCCACCTCCTCCAGATCAAGGTCTCCCCCGAGGACCGGGATCGACCTGATAGACTCAGTCCAGGCAGGTCCAGTCCCCCCCTCCCAGACGAAGCAGAGAGCTAGGGAGGCCCACGGAGATCCACAAAGATACCTCAGCTAAAGACTGCGGGCAATGGTCGAGAGACAGCAGGAACTGACCTACTCTGGTGATGGGATGGCCAAACACCCTGATAGTTGTGCCATAAACCCCATCCAAGGACTGAGGAATCTGGATGCAGACATCCACGGCTGGGCCCCTGGTGGAGCACTGGGAGTCTAATTAGTGAGAAAGAGGAGGGTTTATATAAGCAAGAATTGTTGAAGCCAAGGTTGGATAAAGCACAGGGACAAATAACCAAATGAATGGAAGCACATGAACTGTGAACCAAAGGCTGAGGGGCCCCCAACTGGATCAGGCCCTTTGAATGGGTGAGACAGTCATTTGGCTTGATCTGTTTGGGAGGCAGCTGTGCGGTGGTGCCGGGTCCTGGGCTCGTTGCATGAGTTGGCTATTTGAATCCTGGGACTTATGCAGGGACGCTTGGCTTGGTTTGGTCATATCCTTTCTTAAGGGTAAACTTCAAACTGTATTAGCTAACATTTTGACCAAAGTTATAATAATCTTAGAAAATAATTAAACAAGATAAAGCACCTATTTTACCTGTGAAGTTACTGTTTCTGATATACTTTTAAAATTTGCTTGCTCTAATTTTTTTGTTACTTCTGGGTTACTTTATGTAGACTAACTCTCCTCATTCTATACAGTGATTTCCTAAGCAGGTGGGCACCTAATGCTTCTTGTTGGATGCCATACGGGCTGTATTTTTTTGTAATGGACACATTTCCATTCCAATAAATAATTTTGAGAGGTGCTTCAGCATTTAGCTAAGCTTTTTAGAACGCATGTCTGGTATGATTTTAGGGTATTTTACATTGGTTAGGACAAGTGTTTAATATAGAGCTAACCAGACTTCATGTATTCTGTGCAGTTATGAGGTTTTCAACCTTGTCTGAGAACTTACATTTTTTATTTGAACGCTTCTATCAGTACTGATTTTGAAGATCTTGTTAGTTTATGCAAATTCAAATGCTGACAACATTCAGCAAAATATTCTGTGAGGCTGTAGTGTTCACAGTTGTCCCATTTCCAGCTCACTGTTATCTGAACTGTGTTAATCCTCTTTTACTTGACTCTTCATCCCATTTCTCTAACTTGATCATCAAGTTAGAGATTCTCTCTAGGCAGGAAGCTGAATCCATCTCTCCATCCATTCATTCCCTCATTTCAAAGAATCAGAAAATTAGTTTTGCTTACAAACAAGTTGCCCAATGATATTTCAGTCATAAAAATACCATGATAATTTCTATTTCTCCTGGAAACTTAATGAGTAATCAACATGTTTAGAAACAAAGAGATGAAAAGAGAGGAAATATTGTTTGGTTTGGTATAGTCAGAGTGTGCGTTATATTTGTGGAACACCTAAAATATTAAAGCCAGAAGCTTGCAACAGCAAGATGGAAGACTGTGCACTAACGTATTGGTCCATATCATGCTTAAAGCCATGGATTACCAGGGGCAACTTTAAGGGGGAGAATGGTATTATGAAATTTGCATTTCATAAAATCACTGATGTGAGGGATGAGCAAAGAAGCTTTTACAGTCTTACGATGAGTGATGTGGCTCATTCATTCAGCAGAAACTCTGGAATTATTATTTCTTAATGGATTTGAGATGTAGTAAGAATTAAAATGGGCAGGATTTGGTAACTTAATGTATTTGGTTAGCAGATAGAGGAGGATGTGCTCAGGAGGCTGGATAGAAGAAGGTGTCATACATGAGTATGGATTCTCAAGAAGGAGTTGGGTTGTCATGGAGACAGAGAAGACAAATAATTCAATTTATTCTGGTAAGATTTGAGATACTTTCATAGAATTCCTAAGACACTGTCATTTGATGGAGGAGGGTTAGTGAAATACATTGGGTTTCCATGTGTTTCTATGGTCTTGTCCTGAAATTTTCCTCAGTCCTAAGTAGGGGGAGATGCTATGATTTCACAGGACTTCACAACAAAGACTAATATGAGGAGAAGCAGCCTTCAGCTTCCTATGAAACTAAGTCAATGCATCCTTCTCCTGTCAGCACACTCCCTGTACCTTCATGGGATAGACAGTCTGAGATGATGGAGCATAACAATAAAGAACTTATGTTTTTGATCATTATGTTCAAACTAATGTACTAATGCTGTCATTGAGCTGGCTAAAACTTTTTTTTAAAAAAAAAAATTGGAGACAGGGTCTCCCTGTGTAGTCTTAGATGCCCTGGAACTAGGCATGTAGACCAGGCTGGCTTTAACCTCCCAGAGACCCACAAGCCTCTGCCTCCTGAGCTCTAGAACTAAAGGAGTTCACTACCATGCCTGGCTATTTGTAACATGTTTAAATTACTTTTTACATGATGTTTTGTTTCATAATGCAGAACTACCCAGATACTGTCTTAGTTGGTGTTCTCTTGTTGTGGAGAGACAGCAGGACCAAGACAACTCTTAAAAAGGAAGCATTTAACTGGGGACTTGGTTATTGTCTCAGAGGGTTAGTCCATTATCATCATGGCAGTGAACATGGCCGCATGCTGGAAGATGCGGTGCTGAGAAGTAGCTGAGAGCTTTACAACTTTATCCTCAGGCAGCAGTCAGAGACAGAGACAGAGACAAAGACAGACAGAAACTGAAAATAGGCCAGGAGTGAGCTTTGAGGTTTCAAAAGTTGATACACCTTCTTTAACAAGGCCACACCTGCAAGTCCTTTCCAAGCTATTTAGAAATATGGGCACTAAGAATGCAAATACATGAGCCCATGAGGGACGATTTTCATTCAAACTACCACAGATATTAAGATATCATACCAAATAAATCATTGATTCATATAGAATATGTTAGTTCTTATCCATTCAATATCCAGGTAACCCTCTTCTAGCTCAGGTTTCTATAAGAGAGAAGCTTTGGAGCTAAGAACTGCATTTTTCCAAACTCTTTTGGGTCAATTTCTAAATATCCTTTAGTTTTGGTTGATCACATACTCATGTGCAAATAAAATGGAAGATCTAATGATGTGAAGGTTATGTGAGAGTCTCCTCTGCTGTTTCACCTGGAAAATATGGACACTAAAGTTCTTGATCCTATCATTCAATAAACAGTTCCATGGGTATTGAGAGACAAAGGTACAAGTATGATGCTACTATGTATGTTGTGGTAGGAAAAGTGAAGCTCCTGAAACAAAGGAAGATATTACATATTTTTCAGGATGTTGCATTGATTGTGTATGAGTGTGTGAATGCCTAAAGGAATGGAGTTTTACCTGAGCAACATTTTCAGTGTGACAATGTAAGTGAAGTTCTAGAGTGTCTATGCTTGTGCTCTTACAAGGAACCTGTATGGTGAATTTGTTCCTTTATGTGCTTTGCTTGTTACTGAAACTCAATTTGATATCATTACTTTCAGCCTCTCGTTGATTTTTCTGAGCTTCTTATTGTACTATCATATCCTATTGTATCTTTCAATTTCAAAATTTTATTTATAACATTTTGTCAACTTCTTACTTGCCCATTTTTCACAGCTAGCTAGTCAACTTTCTCCTCCTCTTTTGTACGGAGCTTGTGTAGGTCGCCAGCCACAGGTGCTCTACGTTAATGATTACTACATCTATACCCAGAAGACAGCATTTCATAGCACTCATCCCTGAAAGTCTGACTCTGAAAGTCTTACCAACCTCTTTTCTGCATTATTCCTTGGAGTTCAGTGTGGGCAATGTATATTCCTCATTTAAGCTGAAAACTCAGGAGTCCTTTATTGTCAGTATTTTTTTTTTTTGAGTGGTAATGAGTTTCTGATTTGTCCAAAACATTTTATCAAAAGGTACTTCTCTAAGAGTGATAGCTACACCACATTATCGGTAAAACCTAAGAATTTTAAAACTGTTTAATTACATGTCCATTTGGCAGAAGTACAAAAGTAGAGTATTAAATATGGATGCTGACCTTCCAGGACATCAGTTTTTCCCAGGTTTATAGTACTAGGCATGCATTCTCTTACACAAAGGGAGCTTCATATCAAATCAGGAAGGGGTTGGTTATTCCATGAGCAGTCATGCCATTATTGCCCCAGTGAGAATTTCTTGTCTAGCTGGTGAGTATTGTGGTACACAGGACTCACTACTAGATCAGATCATTATTTTTTCTCCCAATATCTTGAGTGACCCTTTCTGTGAGAGAGCTAGCAGATGGAACAATCTTTTAGCTCAGTTCCTTCTTGGTTTCTCAATGTTCTCTTTTAAACTGTCTGTTGTCTTTATCAGCCAGGATTTACTCTCTAATTCTGAATATCAGACAAGAACAGTGATTATAGTCTCCATAGTTTAGGAGACTTTGGAGGCTTTCTGGTGAAAATATCATAGATGCTATCACACCTGGTCCTGGGATTTGAAAAAGAGTCCATGGATTTGAGGAGGAGTGATGAATTTGAGAAAGAAAGAAAGGAGTTGGAAGGGGAAGGTGGATGATGCAAATACAGTACTCTTTTAAGAACTTTTGAGAAAATTAAAACTAAAATTTTGTTTAGAAAGCAATATATTCTAAAATGTTTTTTCTACAGTAATTTACTTTATCCTCACCAATCCACAGTTTTCTCCATGACCCATTTAAACTTGTCCACTCCTTAATACTGCCGTCTCTTTCCATGTAATGTGTCTAATTATTCTCATGTTACTCCTCTCCTTCTGACTTCTTTTATGCTTTTCAGACTCCAAGGCTATTCACTTCAAATTTACTACTGAAGTTTAAAACCTCAAGTCTAAGATCTGCAAATGAGAGACAATATACTGTATTTGTCACCTGTTACTTCAATCACTAATATACCTTCAAGTTCCAAACATTTTCTTGCAAATATCACTTTTTAATAATAATAATATCCACTTGTATACATTTATCACATTTAAATTAAGGTAGATTCCACCCCCTAACTATTGTGAAGAGAGCAATGACCATGGATACACAGAAAATATGCCCAAGATTGTTATAGTTGATTCATTTGGTTTTATTCTAGTTTTTTTCTTCTTTGAGAAGCAGCTTTAAATTGTGAAAATACTAGTTTACATTACTGGGAACTACGTGTGTGTATTTACTTTTCCGCTCCTCCTGATAGCCCTCCTACAATATCTTATTAAAATTTTAATAAGTTCCTAAATCTAGATCTGCATGATGAAAAAATGCTCAACTTTGAAGCTACAGTCAGTTGCCAACATTTTGAGACAAGATCTCAATGTGTATCTGTTCTTGAACTTATATTTTAGCCTAAGCTTATCTTCAGTATGTTGATTTCTTGTCTCTGCTTTCTGATTTCTGTATTTTCAAGACTGTACCAACATGATCTTCTCCTGCATTGTCTGAACAATGATCTGTGGCTTCTATTTAGAATGAGTGAGCTTATTTAGCATACAGCAACCCAAAGTAAAAGAATGAGCAACAAGTAGGAGCTAGATAGACTGATGGGAAAAATTCACAACATCAGACATATAGAACATCCAACAGAAATCAAATATGAGAGCCCCATTAAGGTAACCAACAGGAGTTCTATGAAGAGCAGATTTTCCCTTGGTTGGGGCTTCAAAGTAAAAAACAAATAGCAACAGAGATGACATCATCAAATTAGGTACTCATAATATTCAGTAGACTCTGTCTGTAGGCACTTCTTTACCAATGAATAAGCAATAATAACTTGTATTGGAAGCTGCTTGCCTCCCTGTTCTTCTTAAAGACATAGTTTTACTTGTGTGCCATTTTGCTCCTTTTTCACAGGGTTGGTGTGGTGGAGGAGGGGAGTCCATCCTCAGACAAGAGGCCTTGAAGGATATTTGAAATAAATATGCAATGGATAGAATGGGATTCATGAAGTGACCTTGCAGAGAGGAGTCCATCCTCAGACAAGAGGGGCAGGGAAGTGTCCATCCTTAGACAAGAGGCCTTGGAGGATATTTGAAATAAATGTGCTTATGGATAGATGGGAGTGGGAGAGTGAACTTGCCTCACAGCTGTCATCTCAGTGAGCTCAAACAGCACATGGCTCTCTACAAAGTGATGTATACGACAGGTCTATGTGACTATTTTTAATATCCTTAATAATTCCCTCCTTCTTAAGCTAGCAGCAATGAAAATATACATTCTGCAGCTTAACTGACAAATGCCCATAACAACTAAATTATCAGCTATTATACATAGTTCATACTACCTGTTATCTGTGACTACATTGTCTTCATTTGTGAAAAGATGTTAGGCTCATGGCAACAATTAATATTTTATAGATATTGAAATAGAAATAAGTGTATATATAACCTAATATCATATTCCTTTTTTTCAATTTCAAAATTGTAACTTCTTCTTTGACATAATAATATCAACAGCAACAGTAGCCACAACAACACTTAGACAGATTATATATTTACTATGAAATTGTTTGAGGAAGCATCAAAGGTGAATTCCTGGCATCTCAGGAATTAGATAACATAGATATTCTTCTAAAAATATATATAAACTCTGTGACAAATTTAGTGCTTAATAAGAGGCCTACATATCATGATAACCTTCTGGGAGTTAATGAATTGGTGAATATAATCACATGTTTTCTAGCTGATCTTATTCTATATTTCCCTACTGTGTGTAAAATATAGTTTCCTACCAATATGAGCAGAGTTCCTAGTCCCAAGCTTTCTTATTGACTGTGCTATAGTTTAAAAGGTACTCATCAACTTTATACACAAACATTAAAGAAGAACATGTAAAGTAAGAGTTAAGGATTCTATCTCCAGGTAGCCATAGTTTGAACATCATTGCACTTATGCATAGAGGACATTAGTCCATCAGCCATCAAAATATGGAGCCATTTAAGCTGTGTAGGCAGCATTCAAGCTTGATTTGAACAATTTGGGTTGCTTATATTCTTTCCTGTGCCTACTAGTGTTTGAAAACAAGACTTTTAGTATTAGTCTCCAAGGAGCATCAAAATAAGATACGAGTCTAAATTTTACTTAGTAGGTTAGAACACATATATTAACCACTAGGAAGCCTGGAGAACACGATGAAGATATACAATTGTAGTGGGATAAAGTGCTGCAGGGTCCTAAGTTTTTCCCTTTGGGGGAGGGGGCGCATAGGCATAGAGTCAATGACACAGACTCTGGGAGAATGTTGAAATAATAAGCTCAGTTTATTCAGGAAGAGGCAAACCTTATATACCCTCCATCCTGGGGGGGAGGTATGATGAATATGCATCTGCTGGTGTGACATGGCTGCCTCTCATTGGTCCAGGTCATCTCCAGATCATGTCTCAGCTGTTGTTGCTAAGGCCCTTAGGCAGACCCAAGTTGGCTCTCAGAAAGTATCTTATTACTGGTTTGAGACTGCTGGCCCTAAGGCCTGTTAGGGATGAGTCATTGTGGTGGTAATCTAATTGTGCTGTGGGATGGTCTGTATGTCAAATAAAATACTGATTGGCCAGTGGCCAGGCAGGAAGTAGGTGGGACAAGGAGAGAGGAGAATACTGGGAAGCAGAAGGCTGAGGCAGAGACACTGCCAGCTGCCGCCATGACCAGCAGCATGTGAAGTTGCCGGTAAGCCACCAGCCACGTGGCAAGGTATATATTTATGGAAATTGATTAATTTAAGATAAAAGAACAGTTAGCAAGAAGCCTGCCACGGCCATACAGTTTGTAAGCAATATAAGTCTCTGTGTTTACTTGGTTGGGTCTAAGAGGCTGTGGGACTGGCGGGTGACAAAGATTTGTCCTGACTGTGGGCAAGGCCGGAAAACTCTAGCTACAAGTCATCCTACAAAGAAAGGCAAGAAGATGTTAAAAATGTGGACCATGTTTTAGAAAATTGAGAGATATAACAGGCTGGTCTGACAGAATTCTACCTGTTTTTCTTTTCAATCAAAAGAATAAAATCACCAAGGCATTTATGGGTATCTAAGCAAAGGAAACAGAATGTGCACTAAGAAAGTATAACTTTAGTTGTCTACAAGATATCTAATACATCAATATCAGAGATTTCACATATGAAATTTCATATATATTTTAAAAAATAAACTAGTCAAATCTGTGACACTTTCTTACTTAATATTGTGTATAATTTATATCAAAAAGGTTGATTTCAATTAGTTAGCTAGTTGACTATTTTGCATTCCCTTGGCAAGGCAATTAATTCTCAATAAACTTTCAAGGGGTGTTTATGAAGGTTCAGTGGGAACTATAGTAACAATGGACACATTAATTTCTTATGACATGAGTTATTAATATATTTATCCCTGCAACACTTTTGACAATTAATTTAAAATGTTTAACAAGGCAGTACATTCCAAAATGCTTAATATATTTACCATTTAAGACATATGAACAAAAATGCAAAATAGAAGAGGAAGAAAGGAGAGAAAACTTACCCAGTTTAGGGCAATTTTCTAAACAAAACAAATGTCTCTGTTGTGCACAGTAAAGTGAACTGAGAAAAGTTTATTTCAGTTTCTAACATTGCTGGTCCTGTCAGCCACAGTGTGGATTCTGCCACGAACAGAGCCCCGGTGCTGCTGTAAATGTGACACCTACTGATAATACAGCTGGTAACTAATGTCACCACTTGAACAGAATGTGCTAGAGATACAGTTTAATTACTTTGCACCTCCATTAACACTTCAATCATATTATTCAAATATTGGTCTCAATATTGCATTAATTTCCTTCTTAAAATAAGATATATTTAATGCATCTGTCATGTAGGGACTCCTCACTGTAATAGTTTTGACTACGGGAGCTGTGCGATAAACAGAACAACTATGATAAATGCTTGCGGATAGGTATACTGTGTAAGCTGATTTACTACATACATTTGCAATGGTTGATAGCAAATAGTGAGATTTCACTCCTTGAAAAATATGATGATCTAGAATTAAAAAGTTTTGAAAGCCTGTGTTCAGTAAGTATGTGTTGTTTGACCAAGTGCCTTGTTTTATATAAGACAAGTTTTAAAATGTAGGGCTCTGGTAAAAATGTAGCTACTGTTAAACACAATTACTTTTCTTTCCATTCTGCTTATCTTTTCAAAGCAGTGTGTGGTTTTAAATGGGAAAGGTGGCATAGTTAGTAACAGAAAATAACAAACTTCATATGTGTTTTAAATATAGTATTAGAATTTTATTGTAAGAGGAAGCAAGGAAAGACAAACAAAACAAAACAAAACCTGGATTAGATTCAATGGCTATCAGCTGAAGGAACTATGTTATTTTGCAATTTAAAAGCTCTCCTGTTGAGATTTTCCTTTAAGTAATCCTGTCACAACCTTGTGATTTAAAGGTATAAACAATTTAATAATGTAAGTGTTGCTTAAAAGCGTGTGGCTGCTTCTCTACTTCCGCTTGTGTTGTTGCAGTTGGGAAAATCTGTAGTTACTGAAGTTCTGTTTCAACCATAGTAACCAAAATCCTCCCAACATTCACAACATCTCTATTAATATCAGGGAAAACATGATAAACAAGTCATGTTTATATAAGTATAGACCAAAAGACCTTGAACATTAATACAAGCTCTAAAATTTCCTCAATCATTCTTGAAAAAAATATATAATAAAATGATTTTTTCAAGACAGTAAGTAAAAAACATTTTAAAATCATCAGCTGTGTTCACTTTGTTTATTATTCAAGGACTATGACTTAGCCTAACATTTGTTAATGATATTTGCTGTCCATGGTATCCAGAAAGAACATATCAGGAGTATGAAAATCATGTTCCTTATTTGAGACAGATTGTAAATGCCTGCATTATAATGATTAATGTTAAAACATTAAGATGCATAAAGGCATAGAAGATAGCAAGATTTCTATTTTAAAAATATATAAAATAACTTTCCTATTTGTGTCATAATTCAAGTAATCAAGAAAACTTTAAATTCTAAGTATAATGGTTATTCAAATAATACATGGATAAATCAAACAAGTTTTTCTTGTTGATAAAAAGAATATTTTTACTGAGATTATGGGATATGAATGAATAAATAGTAAAGTTGAGACAACGAAATATGCTCCTATAGTGAAGACAGCCAAATAAATTTCAAACAACACTGATCATTTCAAAGCAGCTGTAATGATTCCTATCATATAAAAGAAATTGATCTGGTAGGATAAACGTCAGGATTTACTTGAGAAACCACTAGACTTTTATTGGAGAAATTATTTTGGCCACTCCACGTAGTTAAAAGGATATTTATTTAATGGCGTAACTCACAAATTAAGTAATGGGTAGGTCGCAGGGTCTGGGGAAGGTGTATTGCAATCCAGCGGTGTTCTCCGGAGCTCTGCACAATCCACCTTTCCACCTTTCACCGGTCCGCATCCCGGCACCAAGAGAGCGCACAGAGAGAGCGCTTGCCCATCCAGCTCTCAGGTCCCCAGGCGCCTCCCCTCGCCCCGCCTCATAGGCATGACAGTTGCCAGAGTCTCAATGGGGGTTGGAACTTCCAGATCCAAGCTGGAATGGCTACCCACTACATACTTTAGTCTCTTGTAAAGAAATTAACCATTTTCACCAAGATACTTACCATGCATTTGTACCCCAATAGTCACTCCGTCTAGTATTTAAACTTAAATGATCAGGGAATAATTTTATTGTGTATATTTATAATAACTTTCACTTTTTTAATTGTTATCTTGATTAAGAACATTTATCTTTCTTTTCTTGCACAATGGTTGCCATTTGATAATCAAAATAGGAGTGAGCATTACATTTCACCTTAAAATATGAATCTTTGAAAACTGACTCAATTTATCAAAATACAAAACACAACTGCATAGTATTTCATGAATACATTTGTTGAATACAGTTCCCTACCTCAGAGCTTCTTGCCTCTTAATCAGCAAACGATTACAATTAGTAACTAAACTGAAAGCCTTTTGGGATATCCTCAATTCACCCTAGATTATATTATAATGAAATTAAAACAATAAAAAGTTATTTTTACAAAGTGCATGGAAATACAAGATATACTGAACTTTAAAAAAAAATGAAGATGCTAACTTCTTGAATACAATGCAAAAATATTTTTCCTATTTCTTTCAATAGTCACACCTAGAGACCCTTAATATTGAATATAGACAAGATGTAAGAAATCTCTGATGGTAGAAAGAAGACAGGATGTTTAGGAAGACCACGTCCCAAAGAAGATGGATGTATGGATTCTAGATTTTCTTCTTTTTTTACCCATATGATGACAGAAAGAATGGAAACCAAATATCCCACATAAAATGTTGTATTTTATTATTATTCTCCCTTAAATGGAGTATATTTTAAAAGTAAAATTGACAAAAATATCTTCCAATAAAAATTTCTATCTGTGATTTTTATATAATGAATATAAAATTTCTTAATTAAACAAATGTAACAGATTTTAAACTAATATTCCACAACAGATAAGAGGGAAGGTGGAGAAAATCTCAGAGGAGTTGAAGGTAAGGAAACTGATCAGAATATATTATGTGAAGAACATTTATTTTTAATAAAAGAAAGAAAAAGGGAACTTAAAAAATTTCTCTTCAAATGTCCACAAAGGAGATATTCTCAAGAGTAGATTCTCTTTCAGACAAAGCCATCTGTTTCCAGGTTTTGGCTATTACAAACAATGCTGATATAAACATAGCTGAGCAAGTGCTCTTGTGGTATGATTGAGCATTTCTTGGGTATATGCCCAAAAGTGGTATAGCTGGATCTTGGGGGAGATTGATTCCCAATTTTCTAAGAAAGCACCATATTGATTTCCAAAGTGGTTGTACAAGCTTGCATTCCCACCAGCAGTGGAGGAGAGTTCCCCTAGTTCCACATCCTCTCCAGCATAAAGTGTCTTCAGTGTTTTTGATCTCAGCCATTCTGACAGGCGTAAGGTGGTACCTCAGAGTTGTTTTGATTTGCATTTCCCTGATGATTAGGGATGTTGAGCAATTCCTTAAATGTCTTTCAGCCATTTGAGTTTCCTCTGTTGAGAATTCTCTGTTTAGTTCTAAAGCCCATTTCTTAATTGGACTGTTGGTCATTTTGATGTCTAATTTCTTGAGTTCGTTATATATTGTGGATATCAGTCCTCTGTCAGATGTGGGGTTGGTGAAGATCTTTTCCCATTCTGTTGGCTGTAGCCTTGCCTTGTTGACTGTATCCTTTGCTCTACAAAAGCTTCTCAGTTTCAAGAGGTCCCATTGATTGATTGTTTCTCTGAGTGACTGTGCTACTGGTGTTATATTTAGGAAGTGATCTCCTATGCCAATGTGTTCAAGACTACTCTCTAGATGCCCTTCAACTGAAGAATAAAATAAATAAATTGTGGTACATATACGCAATGGAATACTACTCAGCAGAGAAAAACAATGACATCATGAGTTTTGCAGGCAAATGGATGGATCTAGAAAAAAATCATCATGAGTGAGGTAACCCAGACTCAGAAAGACAAATATGGTTTGTACTCACTCATAGGAGGATACTAGATGTGGAACAAGGATGACTGGACTGCTACTCACATCACCAGTGAGGACACCAAGAAAGACACGGAGATCACCCAATGACGGAGAAATGGATGAGATCTACATGAAAAGCCTGGACATGAGTGGGAGCAATGAAGGGTGAGGGTCGAGGGAAAGAAAGCGGAAGATCCCACCTGGATCAAGAACAGAGAGGGAGAACAAGGAATAGGAGACCATGGTAAATGAAGACCACATGAGAAAGGAAGAAACAAAGTGCTAAAGAGGCCCACAGAAATCCACAAAGATACCCCCACAAAAGACTTCTGGCACTGGTCGAGAGACAGCCAGGACTGACATACTCTGGTGATGGGATGGCCAAACACCCTAATAGTTGTGCCAGAAACCCCATCCAAGGACTGAGGAATCTTCATGCAGACATCCACGGCTAGGCCCCGGGTGGAGCGCTGGGAGTCTAATTAGTGAGAAAGAGGAGGGTTTATATGAGCGAGAATTGTTGAAACCAAGGTTGGATAAAGCACAGGGACAAATAACCAAATGAATGGAAGCACATGAACTATGAACCAAAGACTGAGGGGCCCCCAACTGGATCAGGCCCTCTGAATGGGTGAGACAGTTGATTGGCTTGATCTGTTTGGGAGGCATCTAGGCAGTGGTACCAGGTCCTGGGCTCGCTGCATGAGTTAGCTGTTTGAAACCTGGGACTTATGCAGGGATGCTTAACTCAATCTGGGAGGAGGGGACTGGACCTGCCTGGACTGAGTCTATCAGGTCGATCTCAGTCCTCGGGGGAGGCCTTGATCTGGAGGAGGTGGGAATAGGGGTTGTGCTGGGGGAAGGGGAGGGGGGCAGGAAGGGAGAGAACAAGGGAATCTGTGCCTGTTATGTAGAACTGAATAGTATTGTAAAATAAAATAAAATTAAAATAAAAAAATAAAAAAAAGAATGGCAAAAAAAGCCATCTGTTAGCCTATGCATGGATAATGGAAAGATCTGCTTAGTTTCTATGCCTTGATTCCCTGTAATTGTGTCCTAAGACTGTGCAAGAGTAGCTTCTGGGTGGTACAAATATAATTCTAGCAAATTCATCTGCTCTAATTGGTTTCTGAGATGACAGCTAATGTGAATATGAAGACAGAATGCAAGCCAAGACTTTCCACATCCTCCAGTCAGTTACATAGACTCCTTCACCTCCTCCTCCCTAAGGAGTACTGTTGGAAAAAGCCCGACACTCAGAACCTTCATTGCTTGCCAGCAAAAATGAAATAATCACCCTTTCTATTCTCAATACTTTTGCCCAGGCCACTGAAGGAGCAGTAAGAAAGAGTAGTGAAGCACTATGGTTCTGTGCATACAAGGAATTACTTGCCAATGGAGGCATGCATGGCAGTTGGGACTCTGGCTCCAACATCAGAGTAAAGAGGAACCTCTCTTCTTAGGTGTCTGTGGGGATTTGTATCTGAAATATTAAGATAATGTCACCCATCCCACAACAATAATAGAAGTCACCCATAAAAGAAACTCCAATAAGATAAAGTCTTATTACAGCATGATCAAATATTTATGATCCAATGTATAAAATCACATCTAGAAATAGGAATATATTAATGTTAATGAGAAAATAATTGATTTATTTTCTTGACAATAGATGGCAAAATGGAGAAGATAATAGTTGTTAGGAGTAAGAAGTCATGATAAAATTGGTTCAAGAAATAGCAACAAAAATATGAATACCAAGTTAAAAATAAACAGTCTTGAGCAAATACAATCTTAGTAAACAAATAGAATACAATTCAAAGGGAAACTTTGGAAGTGAAAATGAAGCTCAGTAGATTGGCTCAGCAACAGCATGGAATAGGAAGTAAAAAGAATCAATGAACAGGACACAGAACTATTGAACTTGTCTGATCTTAATGCCAGAGATACCAAGAACTGAAGTTAAAATTACTCCTGAGACTACAACAAAGGACTTACTTATTTATGTCATCATTTCCCAAAAGGAGAATTGAAAGAGTATGGGGCAGAAAAACTAGTTGTAGAAAAATAAACAATTGATTAAAAATTCCACAAATTTGTCAGCAGAAATAGTATAAAGATATTTTGAAGTAAATTCCAGACTGGATAAACAAACTCAAACAACTGTATAGTAAGACAAATCATAGCTAAGCATCCAAAAAATTACAACCATGAGACTTTGGAGCATCGAGAGGAAAATGATCCAATTTCAATTGTAGTGCACTTCTCATCCGAACTATGGAGACCAACAAAGCATCGATATTATTATGTAGGCTGCAAAGAGAAGGAAACAGTTAATAGTCCTGTCAGCTGTCATACTTATAAACCACAACAATGACCAGAATGGCAAGATATTTGCAAATATGTGATAGTGGCACTCATATGTTATCAGTAACCAACAGCTATCTAAGTGGACTTAAGACTCACTTAATAAGACAGTAATCATGCCTGGTAGTAGAAATCTATTTAACTTCCTAGAGCTAATGATGTCATAAATCTTAAAAGAGAAGCTACTATCATCACTTTACTAAACCAGCATAATTCCTTAGCTACATTCTACATCTTATCCCTATATCCAGAGATAGTGTCATTATCTCCCCGCATCAAAGAAGTTTCTCTCTAAAGCAGATGAAGACAAGTCAAGAAAATCCCAAAGATTAATGAGCTGTAGAGGCCTAGCCCCACTGCAAATATCTGCAGAACAGTTCCTGCATCTATGGCTTAAGGAATACTGTGTTAGCAGGGGCAAGAGGATTCTAATAGTCAGTCTACCAGGAAGTCTGATGCGTGACTGCCTCTCTTAGAAAGGGTTAAATAGACAAGCCCTGAAGGTTGACATCAGTATGTACGCTAACACAGAAGGGAGGAAATGTCATGGTGTCTCACACCTAGACCAAGAACTGTAGAAGACTAATGACTCCTGGGAAAGGAAGAATTAGCTTCTCCCAGTAATGAGCCCTCTGAATGATTATCCAATACAAAGAGTCCATCCTGAAAACATGCACACAAAACCAACAAAAATGGACACAGAAGGTTGTATTTTTAATTTCTACATACAGACATGTCTATACAGTGTGTATGTGTGTGTATGTGTGTGTGTGTGTGTGTGTGTGTGAATGAAAAACAAAGAAAAATGCTGTCACTTTGAAATGGAAGGGAGACCATCAGAAGGGTTGGAGGGAGGAGACAGCAGAGAGGCTTGAGGGAGGACGATGAAGGGGGAGTGATGCATTTGTATTTAAGTTTAAAATATAGAAACAAATAAATATTTTTAAACATGAAAACACTAAACTAAAAATTTGTGTGTAACTACATTTCTCTAGTTGATATTTGTAATATATCATTTAGTCTTTATATTATTCACATACATTTTCACCCCAAAAATCTTATAATAATTATATAGTATCATGTTTTGTTTTTGTCTTTTACTACAGTACATTTAATTGCAATTAAATCATAAACACTAAAAGCAGAACTATAGTTATAAACATTTGTAATCTCTTACTATTAAGAATCTTTTCACTGGGTTTTGAGATGAGGAGATGACTCAAGAGTCTAAAATACATGCTTCAGTCCACATGAACCTGGAAGAGTGGCCAAACTTTCTTGTCTTTGTTCAGTTGGAACCTCCAGTTCACCCCTGCATGGTCTGGAAAGCCTCATTTCAGTCTCTCTCTCCAAACCCCACCCACTCAGAAAGTCTCCAAACAAAGAAAAGGCACCAAAAAGCCCAGTTCCACATTCTTGGTGGCTATAGCCGCCTCCTCCCCTGAAGTAGCCAGCCACCAGAGTCCCCTCCTAAAGTGCTCAGCTTTTGACCATATGTGGGCACAAACCCAGCTTGTGACAGTCACATCCTCACCCCTCACCTACCATCAATATAATCTCCCTGCTTTAGTTCAGGCATGCAGCTTCTCCAGCCTCTATCTCTAGGACTGCAGAACTTGCCCAGGAGTTGCTTCACTCAAATAAACCTGTTTTACATTTTTAAAAAAAAAAAAAAACACTGATATTTTTTCCAGAAGGCCTGCGTTCAATTTCTAGCACCCATATAGAGGATCACAACTGTCTGTAATTCCAGTTTCAGGGGATTTTATGTCTTCTCCTGATGGCCTCCACAGGCATCAGGCACATGAATGATGCACAGACACAGACACACATGGGCACACGCATACACATACACACACACACACACGTACACATATATATGTATGCACATATATGGAAAACATTCATATACATTAAATAAAATGAAATATATTTTAATGAAGAATCATTTAAATTTTTATATATGTATACACATATACATTTTTTTAAAAGATACTGATTATATTAAAAATGGGAATAATTTATAAACTTTCTGGATGCTGTAGTTTTCTTTTTAATATATTATTAACAAATATATTTTATAGAAAAGTTTAATAGTTGCATCATGCTGTGGATATCACTCTATATAAATAAAACACTGATGGCCAGTGACCAGACAGGAAGTATAGGCAGGACAAAGAGAGAGGAGAATTGGGGAAACAGGAAGAAGGAGGAAGAGACACTGCAGCCACCGCCAGGAGAAGCAGCATGTAAAGACCCCGGTAAGCCACCAGCCACGTGGCAAGGTATAGATTTATAAAAATGGGTTAATTTAAGATAAAAGAACAGTTAGCAAGAAGCCTGCCATGGCCATACAGTTTATAAGTATTATAAGCGTCTGAGTGATTATTTTATATGTGGATTGTGGGACTGTGGGGTTTGGTGGAAGCTGGAGAGAAGCCCTCCAACAACAAATGGTGCCCAACAGCTCAAGTTTCCACCTTAAACCTGAGAATATTTAATAACCAATTCTAAGCAGAGCCAAAACCAGGTTCCTGCTTCTTGTCTCATACGGGCAGCTAGACGCCGCAAAACACGGGTTTGAACACTGGCAGGTTCCTGGCGTGAGCGTTTGACCAGCAGTATGGCAGTAACGAGGCATCTGCCAGTGGCACATTACGCTGTGTGGTAGATTTAGTCTTGACTAGTATTAAAAAAAAAAAGGTTTCTGGGCTACACGCTGCTTTGATAAAAGCTTACACCCACTATTTCTGAGACTTGATGACTCACAGAACTGGCGGAAAACACCATGTTGGTAAGCTGAAATGGGTGGAGCCAGTAACCACACCACTGTTTCAGTCTTAGAATGGTGCAGTTTAAAGCAATAGGCTCAAGGTAATATAAAAAATAAGCCACGTAAAGATGACTACCACACAGAGAATCTGGATTATGTTGTCTTTGATATTCGTAACTAAAGAAAAACATTTGATTACAAAAGCTGTTGAGTTATGCCAAAATGTATATTTTAAAGGTACCTTGACTTCAAAATTTGGATTTAAGGATATGTTGCTTTGGAAAAGAGGTTCTGCTTTTGTTTCCACAGAAAGCCAGAGGCTGTGGATTTGTTCCGGATTAAGATACATCAGGTTTCACCAGCCAAGACCCCCTAAAAGGTCTCCGATGACACCATGGCCCAGATGATCCAACATCCAGAGCAGTTTCAAGGCAACTGGTTCACACAATACAGCCTCACAGACTACCCCATAGGCCTGAAATTTTCTTTGCGTCCCCATAAGATACAGCACCCCCTCCAGCAGGAAGTAGTAAGAGATGCTATGCCCAAATTCCCAAATATACCAAGCTGGCTTTAGAGGTGGAATTGGCTCACTCCCCTCTAAACTCAGACATATTGCTTAAAAAAATGGTTAAGAGATTCTTGTGTCCCAAATCAGAAGAGCCCTCTGGTGTGGAACAGAGAAAAACCAATATTTTTATTTAAAACAGGTTGATTATAAATGTGATCTCTTTCTAAAAAAGAAAAGGGGATATAATATAGATATATAGGAGGATATAGAGATGATAAGATAAAAGGGTAGATTAATGAACCTACTTTTAAATAACAACTTGTTTAAAATGTTTTACATTGGTATAAATTTTAGTTTATTGATACAAACTTGAAGTTGTTATACTATATATATATATAATGTATATATATATATAATGTATATATATATATATATAATGTATATATATTTCTATTCTTGTTTGAGGTATTACGTTTAACTCATTTAAAATTGTAATGGATAATTAAAAATAGATTAATAATTAGTCATCTATGATAATCATATTTGTAGCCATGTTAGTTAAGTCTTCTAGTATACATAGATATATTTCAGATAGATAGGTAATCTTCAAACACTTCATAGACCTAGAGAATATGGCATTTAAATAACTTAAAATTCTGTTGAGGTGAGACACAATTGCTCCTGGCTGCACCATTTGATCCCGAGAGAATGTTGAGCTTCTAAGACATTTCCATTTGGAAGTTTGTCTTCTTGGCACAAAATGGCCTACTGGGCAAAGAACTGCCCTTGCCTTGATGGCTGACAGTACAAATGCAATGCTGTCCTTTCTGGACAAGCGGGACACAAGGAAAGTGACCACTGTACTCTGCCAAGGCAGGTAAGATGGTCTCTCAGAATTCCTACTTCTGAAAATGGTCTGTCAGATACTCTAAACCTGTAGCCAATTTGAATGCACCAACAATGCTGAGAAACATTAGGTGACTGTCCAGGCTGCCAGCTGTCTTGGTCTACTCTTGCAAGATTCCCGAAAGTTGCTTGCATCCATCTACTATTTCTCAGGTACCATTATGTTCCTTCTCAGGTCTTTGATGTGGTTGAAAACTAGATAGTTGTAATTTCCTCAGTTATGATAAAAGATAAGTTAGATATAAAACCTTAAACTCACAAATATAAGATAGATAGGACATCTTCTTTAATATTGTAACTGTAATTCTTGCTTGATAATTGTTTTGTTATATGTAATTTTACTATGTTAAAATTAAAACCTTCCTTTTTAAAAAAAGAAGAAAAGGGGAAGTGCTGTGGATATCGCTCTATATAAATTAAACACTGATGTCCAGTGACCAGACAGGAAGTATAGGCGGGACAAAGAGAGGAGAATTGGGGAAACAGGAAGAAGGAGGGAGAGACACTGCAGCCACTGCCAAGACAAGCAGCATGTAAAGATGCCGGTAAGACACCAGCCACGTGGCAAGGTATAGATTTATATAAATGGGTTAAATTAAGATAAAAGAACAGTTAGCAAGAAGCCTGCCACGGCCATACAGTTTATAAGTAATATAAGGATCTGAGTGATTATTTTAAATGTGGGTTGTGAGACTGTGGGGCTTGATGGAACCTGGAGAGAAGCCCTCCAGCAACAGCATCATATACAAAATGATTCTTCAACTAATTTCATATTTTTAAAATGCATTTTAGCTTTTGCAGGAAGTCAGTCAGCCATTTATGTAAGAATATTGCTGAATGCTCCATTCTGCTTTCTTGATCTGTTGTTCTATCTTGATTTGAATGTAATAATTTTGAGCAATGCAACATTGTGTAAAGATAATAGGTAGGGAATTTTAAGAATTATTCTTTTTCAGCCTATCTAGCTATTTTATGTCCATTTTATCTCCATAGAAACATAGTAATTGTTATTATCTAAAAATGAGTGTCCTGAGGTTTTACTCAAGATAAAATTTGAAGAGAATTGATACTTTATCCATACATGTATCATTACTCATGTATGTATCATAATCTGTTAGGATTTCAAAACATATTTTTGGTTTATAACTTGCACATTTTTCTATATTAAATTCACAGCAGTTCATATTTTATGTTATCATAGTTGGGATTGTTATGTTAATTGGAAATGTAGTTGTATTTCACTAGCATTTACTACATGTTATTTAATGAAGAAGAGGGTTGCTGGAGCAATGACTCAGTGGTTAAGAGCACCGACAGCTGCCCAGAAGACTAAGGTTTAATTCCCAGCATCAGATATTTACAAATATCTGTAATTCCAGTTCCAAGTGATATGACCCCTTCTTCTGACTTGTATGGGCACAAGGCATGCATGTGGTACACAGACATACATGCAGGCAGATCACCCACAAACATAAGATTTGCAAACTAAAATAGTATTAATAATAAATAAAATAAGAAAAAATAGAGTCTATTGATGTTGGTTTTAATGAAGGAACTGATGACTATGTCTGAACGTATAAAATTGTTAAGACTGTGAAAACATTCAGTGTAATATGCATAAGTAATAATTAATGTAAATAAGAAATAATATGAAGTTAAGTGTAAGATTCCTGAAATGACAAATTATGTAAGTGTACTAGGGATTAGTGCTTGACTTGAGTTAGGGAGTCTATGGGAAAGCACATTTATAAACAAAAAAGAAAGGGAATGAATGAGAATCTAGGTGACAATAAAGTAATTCTGAAAAGAGAGAAATAAATCAATGAATTTGAAAACCTACAGACAAGTTCAAATACATATCAAGTACAAGCAATTGCAATAATAACTACAATGATGTTGTGCTTAGAGTGTCACTATATATAAAAACCACACACCATTGTGAAACAATGAAGCACTGAGCTATACTGGGGAACAGGGTATATTGAATAAGTGGAGGTTTTATTACATTAAATGTATGTGTTATGGGAGAGGAAAACTTCAAAGCCTCACGTAAGCAAAGCTCGGACCCCATAGCAAGTTATCACAGAATTCCCAATTGGAAATAGAAGCATATCAGCAGTATGGACTCAGAATATTTTGATACACTGTTAGTAGGCTACAGTTAATTGACTAGCATCAAATATTCAGCTGTGAATGTAGTATAAAACAAATGAGTAAGAGACAGAATTTCTACATTTTGCTTATCAATGGCTAACAAGAAAATTGGACTCATCTCACACTCTGTGAAAAGTAGAGCTCATTTCTATTCATGACAAAGATGTAAAAGATACTATAAACAGTTAAATACAATTCACAGCATATCATTATGATGAAAAAGCAAGAATTGTTAAGTAGTCTACAAAAGCTAGAACTTCAAACCAACATTAACGAGGTTCTATTAAAATCAATATCATCCATATCAAACATCATCATGAGTTAAAATGAATATAACATAGAAGGGAATGAAATATTTGCGAACATGAAAGATTCATCAACAAATATGTATTTAAAGGCTAAAAAAAAAAATCCACTAAAAATTCAGCCAAAATCTTGAACAACTGCTTCAAAGAACAAAATAGCCAAGAGAGAAATCTTAAAATACACTCAAGCTCATTAGCCTCCATAAGAACTATATAACAAAAGCGAAACTAGGAACTCACAGCAGGTGTGACAACACATGCAATACTTGTGCAAACTCAAGCCAGAAAAAACAAAACAACAACAACAAAAAAAAAAACTCAGCTTGTGGAAGGGAGGGAGGTGGGCTAAAATTCCACTCCTATCTGAGAAACATATTAGCAGTTGGCAATTTCTTGGAGAAAGGGAGTCAGTTTTCTTGAATGGTGCAACTCCTGGATGGTCAACTCGCTCCACTGGAAAGTTATACATCCAAAGAGCACATAGGTGGCACAAATTGTACCTGACCAGTTTAAATATTTGGCTGGGGATAGATGAGGGTAAATCTGGAAGGAGCATAAAAATACATTACAGGAAGTTTTCAAAGAATTAAATAAAAAAAATTAGAATTCTATCTACTCATAACCCTTGGACTTTTGTTTTCTACAGTTATATTTTTTAATCTCTCTCTCTCTCTCTCTCTCTCTCTCTGTGTGTGTGTGTGTCTCTGCTCTATGTGTGTGTGTGTGTGTGTGTGTGTGTGTGTGAGAGAGAGAGAGAGAGAGAGAGAGAGAGAGAGAGAAGAGAGAGAGAGAGAGAGATGAAGGTGTCAGGGTTTGCTTGTGGTGATTAGAGAACAACTTTTGCTGTGTGCTCTCTCCTACATTATCTGTGTGCATTCTGAGGATCAAACTTAGGGCATCAGGCTTTCTTTGGCATCACCAAGGTTGCTAAGAGGTCAACAGTATTTTCAGAAAAGCACTGTTACTTACAGACCCAGCTTACTGGCCCCAATTCACATGCTTCAGACAGAAAAAAAAAAAAAAACCACTATAGACCACCTTATCTAACACAGATACAGCATGTCTGCAGTTCTGGATACCATGATTTGATGCATTCAGCTATTTGATAATGTTTCTGTATCTAAGAAAATAGAGGCAGATTTCCTCAACCTCAGTCTGGACCACAAACCAGCATCAGTCTATTTTTTTTCTAGTGCACCTGCTGGAGCAGTGCATTGGTATCTCTCTGAATTTTCCAGATAAAAAAGTCTTTGACTCCTGATTTCACTGCTAAATAGAAATTATTGTTTTTCAGCTTATGTTGGAGAGGATATAGAGCAAGGGAACACTCCTCTACTGTTGGTGGGAATGCAAACTTGCACAGCTACTTTGGAAATCAGTATGGCAGTTTCTCAGAAAGTTGGGAATCAATCTACCTCAAGACCCAACCATACAACTCTTGGACATATACTCAAGGAATGCTCAAACATACCACAAGGACATATTCACAACTATGTTCATAGCAGCATTATTTGTAATAGCCAGAAACTGTAAACAACATAGATGCCCCTCAGCTGAAGAACAGATAAAGAAAATGTGGCACATATACACAATGGAGTACTACTCAGCAGTTAAAAACAATGATATCATGAAATTTACAGGCAAATGGATGGAACTAGAAAATATCATACTGAGTGAGGTAACCTAGACTCAGAAGGACAAACATGGTGTGTACTTACTCATAAGTGTATACTAGATATAAAGCAAAAAATAACGAGACTACAACCCACAGCTCCAGAGAAGCTAGCTAACAAGGAAGACCCTAAGAGGGACACATGGATCTCCATGGGAAAGGGAAATAGATGAGCTCTACATGAGTAAACTAGGGGTGGAGGGAGGGCAATAGATAGTAGGGGACGGGGATGAGAGCATAAGGGAATGGGATGGTTGAGCTGGAAGAAAGATGGAGTGGGAAAGCAATGAAAGAGATACCATGATAGAGGGAGACATCATGGAGATAGGGAGAAACCTGGTGCTAGGGGAGTTCCTAGGAATCCACAAGGATGAGCCCAGCAATAGTGGAGAGGGTGTCTGAACTGGCTTACTCCAGTATCAGATTGGTAATTACCCTAATTGTCATCATAGAGCCTTCATCCAGTAACTGATGGAAGCAGATGTCTGATCCACAACCAAGCACCAGGCCGAGCTGCAGGAGTCCAGTCAAAGAGAGAGAAGAGGGATTCTATGAGCAAGGGGCATCAATATCATGATGTGAAAACTAACAGAGACAACCAAACCAAACTAGTGGGAACTCATGAAATTTAGACCAACAGTTGTGGATCCTCCATGGAACTCACTAGGACCTCTGCATTAGGGAGACAGTTGTGTAGCTTGATCTGCTTAAGAGGCCCCCTGGCAGTAGGATCAGGATCCATCCCTAGTGCATGGCCTGGCTTTTTGGAGCCCACTACCTATGGAGAGACACCTTTCTCAACCTTGATGCAGGAGGAGGGGATTGGACCTGCCTCAACTGAAAGTACTAGGCTCTGCTGACTCCCCATGGGAAGCCTTAGCTTGTCTGAGGAGAATGGTAGGTGGATTTGGGGTGGAAGGCTGAGGAGGGCAGGAGAAGGAAAGAGAGGGGGATCTGTGGTTGGTATGTAAAATGAATAAAAATTTTCTTAATTAAAAAAATTAAAGCTGCATGGTGTTGGCATAAAAACAGGCAGGATGATCGATGGAGTTGAATTCAAGACCCAGACATAAATCAACACACTTATGGACACCTGATTTTAGATAAAGTTAGAAATACAAAATGAAAAAGAAAGCATCTTTAACAAATGGTACTGTTCTAACTGGATGTCTGCATGTAGAAAAATGCAAATAGATCTATCTCTATCACTCTGCACAAAACTCAAATCCAACTGGAGCAAAGACCTCCACATAAAATCAGATACACTGAACATGATAGAAGATAATGTGGGGAATAGCCTTGAACACATTGACACAGGAGACAACTTCCTGACCACTTTTTGAACAGAACACTAATAGCACAGGCACTAAGATTGACAATTAATAAAAAGGGACCTCATGAAACTGAAAAGCTTCTGTAAGGTAAATGACACCATCGATAGGACAAAATGTCAGCCTACAGAATGGGAAAAGATTTTTACCAACTCCACATCTGACAGAGGGCTAATATTCAAAATATAGAAAGAACTCAAGAAATTAGACATTGACAAACCAAACAATCCAATTAAAAAATGGGGTGCAGATCTAAAAAGAGTGTTGGGGAATATTTAACTGTGTACAGTTGTGTTGCATTTCTTTAATCATGTAAAAATGTGTTGCATTTGTTTCACATTGCCTGTCTAAAGCACCTGATAGATCTAATAAAAACCTGAATAACCAATAGAAAAAAGAAGAAATTTTAAGAACTTTGCAGTATGCTATTATGCTCTGTAGTCATGTGATGCCAAATTCTTTATCACATCATGTGATATATTATGAATCATAAAGTTTGTAGAGATCTGGGAGCTGAAACATGGAAGTCTGATCATGGCTGCTCTTTATTCAGAATTTTTGACATAACTCAGCAGAAAACTTTGTAGTCTAAAATAATATATTTATAAAATCAAAGGCATATTTAAAAATAATTCCAAATGTTAATGGTCAAGTCAAATACAAAAAAAAAAAATCAAATAAGTAGCTAGATGATCGATTACCATCCTGTATCAAAAGCTCCTTCAAATAATTACAATTTTATAGGCCAATGCATATATTGGTGATAAACAGGATAATGAGAAGAATAAGTATATATATATATATTCTTGTGTGCATAAAATTATCAACTTCACTTATATGACAACATATATTTTATTTGTTAGATCAAAAGTATAGTAACATTATCCAGTTGTGTACTATGTGTGTCAGTGAATGGCAGGCTACATATACTTCCATTTTCATATTGTGTCTTATATTTTTGGAGGTGTAAGTGCACTAGGTTATATAAATCCATTCTGTGATGCTTACATTCAGAGACCACCTAAAGATTTGTTTCTCAGAAGAGAATCTTGTTGTTATGAGACTGCATTATGACTGATTTACACAAAGAATCAGAAGATAGATTTGCTTACACTGTCTGTTTAGAAGAGATTAAAGTGATATAATATTTGAAAAAATATGATACCATTTATTAAAAATTCCAAAAGAATAATATTCCAAAATACACATAAGCATGAAAAATCAATTATATGCCAAAATATTAATGGCATAATTATCTATAATTTTTAAGTGTTGGAAAAACTACTGAGTCCATAAGAAATCTTTAACTAATGTATATTTTAGTAAATTGGAGTATCCATACTACTTGAGTCCCCAATTAAAATTTGAGATAGCTCATATCTAAATAAACTCATCAAAAATGTATAAACCATGTTGTTGTGTTAATAAACATCATGAATTGTATTGAGGCAATTCAGTGAGAGAGAGAGACAAAGAGACAGAGACAGAAATGAACAGATAGATTTTATCTAGGTACCACTATATAAACTTACAATGTCTCTAGGTGCATGTGTAAGAAACTGGAAGCATTGCTAGTCTGTGGAGAGAATTCAGATGAAGAACATTCACAGGTGCACAGGAAGTGCTGTGGAGAGACTGGACTGGGCCTCCTGTCATCTTAGAGTCACAGACAGCTCTTGCTGTAATAGAGTATGTAGGTCCTGGCTGCTTACTCTGGTTCTTGCTTAAACACCTATTGCCTGAAGCTAGTTGAAGCCAGAATGGAGGCACACTGGTGCACATCTGCCTACCTATGAAATTCAGAGCAGAGAGAAAAAACAATAGCCTTTGATCATCTGGAGGAGAAACAAAAGATAGTATGGTAGCTGTGATTTATTTTTATTTATTTTTCTAAACATTAACTCCAAATTTCCCAGTGAAACACAGTATATTAATTTGTTGATCTAAGCATGCATTGAAGATTAGGTTTGAAATTTGGATCCTGTAATTAGATTCACTTTGACTGATGCTTTGAATGTGTATGGCCAGAGAAGAAATAAAGCAGGATGCAGAAGCATAAAATAATTTAGGCTAATTCTAACCTTAATCACTAAAAATACAACTTACAGTTTAGATTTTTCAGTCTATCTGTTTTTTTTCTCCTCTCCATGTCTGACTTCTCTTCCCTTCTTTGGATTCTAGGTACAGGTTACTGTAACACAAATTCTAATTGAGCTTAATAATGAAAACATGGAGTCAGATACCAGGGTGAAAACTGAAAGATTAGAGAAGCAGAGCAGCCAGCCACTAGAAAGACTTCTTAACCTCTACTGAATCTTCAGACCAAGAGGGCTGAACTCCTGTCTCCACCCTGCCTTATCATTTCCTTTCCCCACCTAGTCATATCACTTCCCTTTTCAACCTACCTAGTGCTGGATTAAAGGCATGTGCCTCCCAAGTACTGGGATCAAAGGAATGAGATGCCAAGTGTTGGGATTAAAGATGTGTGCCACCTCTGCCTGGCCTCTAGTGGCTAGCTCCAGCACTGCACTCTGATCTCCAGGCAAGCTTTATTTGTTATAGCACAAACAAAATATCATCACAGTTTACTGTCACCATGGGTAGGAGTGCTTGTGTGTGGTAAGTAGTGGGGCAAGACACAGGGAACATTTACAGTTTAACAGTGTGCTCTATTCCTGCTGAACATTGTAATGTGGGTCAACATGGTTCTTCTAGCCTGGTTGTTTTATGTGATGACCCTGCACCTATCTTCCTGTCCATGTAGGGCAATGGTTGCACTGGTGTTCAGTAATCTAACCAGAGCATTTCACTTGTTTTTTGATATCCCCAGTCTCTTGCAGACTGACTTGTCCTACTTTATAACTAACTCAGGCTCTTCCAAAGATACTAATATACTCATCAAATACTCATTTGGATGGGCATTATACATACTCTGCTTCTCTGCCCTGAGAAGCAAGACTTTAGACAAAGTTCAACAATTGCAACTCAAATTTCCCAGTTTGATCCTAACTGGGAATTGATCCATGTGTGGATAAAGCCTTTCTTGCTTTTGGTTTTGTCATTCTCTTCTTGAGTTACCTCTTCTGCCACACAGTGTTTATAAAGATTTCCATCATGTGGAAAATCAACCTCAAACGCTTAGTTCTCTATGGTACAAGTAATTCTATGGGAGATCTCATAAACTACCACATAGATATGTATTCATGAACTGACAGAATTTGTAAAACCTTTTGTCTTAAACAAGGTATGGTTTTCAATAATCAGTACAAAATCAGTAAACAATAACATATGTGTAACTCTCAAATTACATAAAAATAAATACCATGTAAGAAACACTGAGTTAATTGTGCTTTTTCTAATGATCTTACTCTTCGATTTTTATCATCAGACATGGTTGATCTTACAAAGAAAAACAATGCAAATAAATGTAAAATATGCAATTTTGATATAGAAAATTAGAAATTATAACTAATATCTGATTGAAAAATTGCAGGAAGAAAGGAGATATTTGGTGAGCTGTAGACAAATTTCTAAATGGCCTTATTAAATAAAAAACACAGAGCCAAATATAGAGGTGAAAGCCTTAGAGAAAGATCAGGGAATAGGGAAAGCCACAGCCAACCTTACCTCACCAACTTGGCAGATTCCAAATGTGACTTACTTGCTGTCTACCCACAACTTTATTGCCTTTTTGTTCTGCCCTCTCATTGGCTCTTAGCCCAGCTACCACCTCACTTCCTATTTCAACACAGTTCTGTCACTTTCTGTTTGTCTGTACAGACTTCCAGGCCTCTATGGTTGGCACTGGGATTAAAGACATGTGTCACTACTGCTTGACTCTGTTTCCTAGTGTGGCCTTGAACACACAGAGATCCTGCCTGCTAAGTGATAGGGTTAAGGGCATGTGCTACCACTGCCTGACTTCTTTGTTTGCTTAAAATGGCTTGCTATTTCCTCTGATCTCCAGGCAAACTTTAATTATTAAAGCACAAATAAAATATCACCACAGTGAGTTACTCAGTTTTGTTTGACCTGAAAGAATGAAATTCTTCTTAAGAGTTTTTTCGTTATATACTAGTAACTCCAAACTAGATGCAGTGATTTGGATTCCTTATTGTATGTGCAAGTAGGGAAAAATAAAGTAGCATTTGAAATGCAATTTCCTAAATGCTTGAGGTCTTCTTTCTGTATTTTCTCTTGTGATTTCTTTTCTTATAAATATAACATTTAATTGGGGCTGGCTTACAGTTCAGAGGTTTAGTGTGTTATCATTATGGTGGGGAACATGGTAGCATGCAGGCAGACATGGTGCTAGAGAGAGGTATCTGAGAGTTCTGTATCTGGATCCATGGCACCAAGAAATGACAGAGACACCCTGGTCAGGCTAGAGCGTCTGAAACCTAAAAGTTTACCTCTTAGTGATACTTCTACTACAACAAAGCTACATGTACTCCAACAAGGCCACACTTCCTTCAAAAGTCCACACCGATTCCAACAAGCTATACCCTAGCTCACTCCCTGTCCTAGTACCATATTCAGACCACCACAATAATATTTTTACTGATATTTGGTAATTTTACACAATGTACCATATCATACTTGCTTCCCAGTCATCCCAGTTATACCCTGCAAAAGAAAATAAATACACCAATGAGGGGGTCCCTGAAGGTGTCATATAGGGAAGAGAATCACATAAAGAAATAAGAATGAAAATCCAGTGCAGATTGACTTCAACCTAGATCAGAATTTTGGGAATCTAATAAAAAGTAGTTTATTCCCAATGTATTTAGACCCAGTATAATTTGGAAAAAGTTTCCTGGTGTAATACAATCCCCATTGCACAAGGAAGCATAATGACATTGAAAATCAACTCAGGGTATATGTCATTTCTTCCAAGAAGATGGGTTCTAGATATAGACTACCTGTGCTAGGATAGGGGTCTAAAGGTCTGAACTGGTCTAGATCATACAAATAGCATAGAGGTCACTTGGGTTATTAGCCACCTCTGGACAACACAAAATGGACTTTTTGACAGGGTGAAGAGGTCATGGTGGAGGGGAACAGATTTCAGAAGACAAGGAGGTAAGTGTGATTGAGGTGCATGATGTGAGAGTCTCAAAAATCAATTAAAAAGTAACTTATAAAAGAGCCTTTACATTACATCTCCAAACTAGATAACATGAATTTGAATTTTTAATTGTACATGTGAAAATGGGGGGGGTAGTATTTGAAATGCAATTTCCCTAATATTGGGGATCTTTTTTCTGTATTTCCTCCTGTGATGTTTAAGGACTGAGTTTACTGTTTCAATTTTCATAATGAGCAAAGAAATAATTTCAAAATGAGATCTCAGCTCTGTTGAGTTGTTTCCAATGTCATTGAATATATTGTTTCAGTAGCACTAGGACAGCAGGGGTGTCTGTTAAACTTGGGAACTGGGATACAGAAGAGCCATTCATTTTGTGAGCCTTGTAGTAAAACTGTACAGAACTGATAGGACAAGGTCAAGCTTCAGTCCCCCCTGGAAAGTAAACAATGAATCTTGTTGAAGCATTTTGACAGGAAAACAATTGTTTCCATCTGAAAGAACATGAGTGTAGGATGTGTACATCATTGCCCACATGTCAAATCTCAGAAACAGTGATGACTTCTGCCTCTAGCTTATGGAGTTCAACACTGACCATGCAAGACCTTCTGCTGTGGCAGGGTGACAATGCACTGCTCTGCATCTTTCTTCTTGTGGCAGGTCTGAAACCGTAGTCTTAGAGACGTTTGGAGAGAAAACCGTCTCCCTGAGCTCCATTGAAACAAAACACACCACTTGGAATTTTTAATTTCACATTTCCTAGTGAATGCCAAAAGTTTCCCCCATTTTACCAAAGAGTTCCAAAAACTCTTTCTGACTGAAGAGTTCCAAAAACCTACTGTGAGTTTATAACACTATGAAAGGCTTCACCTTGTATAGATCTTCCATAAATATTCATTCAATTGAATTTATTTACTTCTTTCATTTAATAATGAACTAGATTGTGCTACTCATAAAATTTAAAAACCACATCAAATTTATGTGATCAAATAAATATAAAGCAGAACTAAAGACAGAAAGATTTTTGCTTTTGTCTTTTTTTAGGGGGTTAGGTATTATTCATTCTAGTGTATGAATCTAGAGTAAATGATACAGAAATATTCTCACCATTCTACCTTTGGTAGGATGACTAAAGACAAAATTAAATAAACTTAGTACATAGGACCCAGGAAGAAATTGTCAATCAAGACATGTAATTAAATACAGAATTAAAAACAAAAACTGACTTTTGCACATTTTATTACTAATTTAAGAACATCATATACTGTATTTGATGAACTTCACTCCCTCCTCCAACTTTTCCCAGATCCATTCTTCCATTCCTACCCACCCAAAAGTATATCCTCATTTTTTAAAGCCCATAAAAGGCAAATTTTGCTAACCATATGAAGATATTATTAGAACATTTATAGACTTATGTTTACAAGTATACACTGAGATTTAAAATTACGGTGCTTATGGACAGTCGGTACCATAAGCTTTAAGTGTTCTACTCATATGTATTTATTCCCATTTTAGTAGAGACCAAAGAGAAACAACGGTCTGACAGCCAGAGCCAAACAATTGTCAATAAGATGCTTCTGATAAATGATATATGCATACATATATTTCACAACATGTGGAAACTGAAGGATAAAAAATTATACCTTAATATGATCAAAATAATGTAGGAGTAGTCTATAGGTTTAATATTATATTGATTATATTAGCTTATCCTTTTTTACCTTCTACATTGATTTCTTGGTTTTATTACCTAAGTGGCTAGAAAACAATAGATACATAAAACTCCATAAATGAAGACATTATGAAATTTATATGGAAACACTTATCCACTTGAACCATTAGAAAATGTACTTGATAATTTTGTTTCTCTTTGCTACGGTTCTTAGGCTTCATACTTGGTCTACAAACCCATTTATATTTCCACTTATCACTACTGTGTCTGTCTTATTAAATTCTACCAGGTTATATTTATCTTATGAAAGTTATGAAAATTTGTAAATAATATTTTTTCTATCAAATGAGTAAAGTTATAAGCTAATTAACATTTGTAAGTTTGAAGATACCACTAATAATTACAAGTTAAATCAAGGCTTCAAAATTCATGTTCAGCATTTAATATTGTCTCTTTTTATTAGAAAAATACAGATAAATTTATTATATAAAGTAAATTCAAGACACTTCCTTTAAACTTTTTGGCAATTGGGGTCTCATCATCCCAAAAGCATTACAGGCCATTGCCAAGGCTCTTGGTTTCTCTTCCAGAGCTTGGTAGTATGACTCTGTTGCTAAAGACACATACAGCAAACTTCAGTCACAGAACATAATGGTAAGTGAAAGATTTTTACCTAAAGATCCAATGTATTTGCTCCTCAAAACTGCCAAATGTGAAAATATATCAATAACATATGTATAAATTCTCAGGGTCACACAATTTTAAAAACATAGTATGTGCTTTGAAAATCATTTCATTGAGTAAATCAGTTTAGACTGATCAACCTGTGTTTTCTCCATTGTTAATTACTATATAAGTAATCCACTTTAAAACTACCACACACATATTTTTATTTCTTTGTCTATTAACTGGAGAGTTGAGGTGCTGTCTGTAATCTGCAGAGCTCTACTATGTTTCCACGGATATGGCACCTGACTTCTGGATAATCTGGAGCTGTTGACCTAAGATGGCCTGACCCTAATGTGGTGATATACTGTGTACCCCAACATATTGTTCACCCTAATTACCTTACCTGAGGATCAGAGGGCAGAGCCAACCACTAGATTAGACATAGAGGCAAGACAGTGGTGGCACATACCTTTAATCCTATCACTCAGGAGGCAGAGATCCATCTGGATCTCTATGAGTTCAAGACCACACTGGAAACAGAGCCTGGCATGGTGGCACATGCCTTTAATCCCAGCACTTGAGATCTCATTCTATTGCCAGGTATTTGAGAAGCACACATGCCTTTAATCCCAGCACTAGGAAGGAAGTTAGATGGCAGAGCACAGAAAGGTATATAAGGCATGAATAAACAGGAACTCTCGCTCTAGAGGCTAAGGAGTAGGTAAGGTGAGGTTGGCTGTGGCTTGTTCTGTTGCTCTGATCTTTCAGCTTTCACCCCAATATCTGGCTCTGGGACTTTTTTTTAATTAATAAAACCTTTTACGATTTGTGTTACACCCTAATATGTCACAGTTGAGTTTGATTATTAGTTGGGATTATGAGACTGATGAGGTCTTTGCTTCTAGTCAGGGAACAGATTTTCTTGGGGATGTTCCAGAGAGTGCAAATCCCAGCACTGAAACACCTGTCAGGTCTCTGCTGGGTCTTTGCTTTCCTGTTCACCAAATCAGGCTGCATGGAGACCAAGCTGAACACCACAGGGAGACATGCACAGATGCCTTGGGAAGTGGATAAGGTACAGACATTTTATGCTTATAAGTAGTTTCAATTCCTCTCATACTGTGAATTATTTCAAAAAATTTTTCATAGACTTCCTATAGCAGTTTGAGGACTTAGCTTTGACATAGCATAAAACTAACAGTAAAAACTAAAGCCCCCCACTCCTGTGTATTGTCCAGAGCTGTTTGCAAATTGATGTTTTTCTTCAAAACTTGTTTGTATCTCCATTTTGGACCCAGTGTAAACATTCATAAGCTATGAAGTGCCTGGGTGATTTGAAACCCAAACTTGTCCAGAAGGCTAGAAAATAAGTGCCAACAGACTAAGAACTATTAGCCAGTTTCCCAGACATGTAGAGAGCAAAACTATGACTTCTGAAAATCTGCAAGGCATTTTGATGTTGGCTTAGAGTAAAGAGGAGCATCTGTACAGATGGTATTTAGATAGTTAATAACATCACAAATAATTACATTTTATTCTAGAGAAGTGTGTATTATGGTCCAGCATCAATACTCAATAAAGTAATGTTTAGCATGGTAGACCAAGGACAAGATACACAATCACTAATTAATGTTTAATGGCTAGACTTTTAAAATATTTAATTATGCAAGTTTTTTATGTATCATTGGTATAATGGAGATTTTTTCTAATTTTTTATTTTATTTTATTTTATTTTATTTTATTTTATTTTATTTTATTTTACAATACCATTCAGTTCTACATAACAGCCACAGATTCCCTTGTTCTCCCCCTTCCTGCCACCCTCCTTTTCCCCCCAGCCCACCTCCCATTCCCACCTCCTCCAGGGCAAAGCCTCCACCGAGGACTGAGATCAACTTGATAGATTCAGTCCAGGCAAGTCCAGTCCCCTCCTCCCAGATTGTGCCAAGCGTCCCTGCATAAGTCCCAGGTTTCAAACAGCTAACTCATGCAGCGAGCCCAGGACCTGGTACCACTGCCTAGATGCCTCCCAAACACATCAAGCCAATCAACTCTCTCACCTATTCAGAGGGCCTGATCCAGTTGGGGGCCCTTCAGCCTTTGGTTCAGAGTTCATGTGTTTCCATTTGTTTGACTATTTGTTCCTGTGCTTTGTCCAACCTTGGTTTCAACAATTCTCACTCATATAAACCCTCCTCTTTCTCGCTAATTAGACTCCTGGCGCTCCACCCAGGGCTTAGCCGTGGATGTCTGCATCCAGATCCCTCAGTCGTTGGATGGAGCTTCTAGCACAACTATTAGGGTGTTTGGCCATCCCATCACCAGAGTAGGTCAGTTCCGGCTGTCTCTCGACCATTGCCAGCAGTCTTTTGTGGGGGTATCTTTGTGGATTTCTGTGTGCCTCTTTAGCACTTTGTTTCTTCCTTTTCTCATGTGGTCTTCATTTACCATGGTCTCCTCTTCCTTGTTCTCCCTCTCTGTTCTTGATCCAGCTGGGATCTCCTGCTCTCTTTCCCTCGACCCTTGCCCTTCATTGCTCCCACTCATGTCCAGGTTGTTTACATAGATCTCAGCCATTTCTCTGTCATTGGGTGATTCTCGTGTCTTTCTTGGCGTCCTGTTTTCCATGTAGCCTCACTGATGATGTGAGTAGCAGACCAGTCATCCTTGTTCCACATCTAGTATCCTCCTCTGAGTGAGTACATACCATATTTGTCTTTCTGAGTCTGGGTTACCTCACTCAGGATGATTTTTTCTAGATCCATCCATTTGCCTGCAAACCTCATGATGTCATTGTTTTTCTCTGCTGAGTAGTATTCCATTGTGTATATGTGCCACAATTTCTTTATCCATTCTTCAATTGAAGGGCATCTAGGTTGTTTCCAGGTTTTGGCTATTACAAACAATGCTGATATGAACAAAGCTGAGCAAGTGCTCTTGTGGTATGATTGAGCATTCCTTGGGTATATGCCCAAGAGTGGTATAGCTGGATCTTGGGGGAGATTGATTCCCAATTTTCTAAGAAAGCGTCATATTGATTTCCAAAGTGGTTGTACAAGCTTGCATTCCTACCAGCAGTGGAGGAGAGTTCCCCTAGTTCCACACCCTCTCCAGCATAAAGTGTCTTCAGTGTTTTTGATCTTAGCCATTCTGACAAACATAAGGTGGTATCTCAGAGTTGTTTTGATTTGCATTTCCCTGATGATTAGGGATGTTGAGCAATTCCTTAAATGTCTTTCAGCCATTTGAGTTTCCTCTGTTCAGAATTCTCTGTTTAGTTCTAAAGGCCATTTCTTAATTGGACTGTTGGTCGTTTTGATGTCTAATTTCTTGAGTTTCTTATATATTCTGGATATCAGTCCTTTGTCAGATGTGGGGTTGGTGAAGATATGTCGCTTTGCCTTGTTGACTGTATCCTTTGCTCTACAAAAGCTTCTCAGTTTCAACAGGTCCCATTGATTGATTGTTTCTCTGAGTGTCTGTGCTACTGGTGTTATATTTAGGAAGTGATCTCCTATGCCAATGCATTCAAGACTACTTCCTACTTTCTCTTCTAGCAGGTTCAGAGTAGCTGTGGCTCAGCCGTTAAAGACTAGGCTCACAACCAAAAATAATGGAGATATTTTAAACCAGTTTACTGGGATAATTACAGGAAATGCATGATGGATATTTTATGACACTTTAAAACCAAAAAAAAAAAGTCACATACCTTTTGCTCCATTGCAATAGATCGGAGGATTCTAAAGAAACCAGGCACTATTAAAACAATATTATAATATAAATATTTCAATGGAAGTCAGGCATCAGGAGGTTGAAGGCCTCATGACATTTGCACACTTCTTTTACTGAAAAAATGTACAAACCATTCTACACAAAGTGCAGATGTTTATTGAAAACTAGAGTAAATCTTCGAGAAGATTCTAGCTCCAAATTGGGTAACAACGTATTTTGTGTAACAAATACTTAGTTGATAGTGTAAGCTCAGTTTACATGATGAAAACGATCCATTCAAATGTTCAAAATAGGAATAAACTATTTGATATGTTTACTTTTCTTATATGCCACTGCTGAAAATTTCTGATGTTGGATTTTAGAGTAGATTTAGGTAAAATTTTGAAATAGTTTCTCCTGAATTCAAACCACACAACATTATTCTATACTATATATTTTATATTGGTGATATTTTATTGGTGAATCCTAGGAACTATTTGAAAGAATGTGTCTGTGTGTGTGTGTGTGTGTGTGTGTGTGTGTGTGTGTGTGTGTGTGCCAGACATAGCGACACAAAGGGAGATACATAGAAAATTTATGTGAAACAATAATAGACTAGAGTTGAAACACAGTTTCTTCTAAAAATGTTGTGTATGAGTTTATACTCATTTTATATCTTATCTTAGCTATTTTGAAATCATTTTTGTGCCTACTACATGTTAAAGTCTTCCCAAGCACTATAAAGGTCAATTCAATGATTCTTTGTGGTACTGTATGAAGCAGCATGTTAGTGTTGTGTTCGTCTTTCCATCAGGAAATAGATCTCAGTTACATAGTATGGTGGTACTGTGTTCCCCAAAATATTGTGTACCTTAATAAACTTATCTGGGGTCAGAGAACAGAAAAGCCACTAGATACTTAAGATAGGCAGTGATAGCACATGCCTTTAATCCTAGCATTCCAGAGGCAGAAATCCATGTGTTCAAGGATACAGCCAGGCATGGTGACTCACACCTTTAATCCCAGAAAGCAAGCCTTTAATCCCAGGGAGTCGTGGTAGAAAGAAGAAAGGTATATAAGGCATGAGGACCAGAAACAAGAAGCATTTGGCAGGTTAAAACATTTGGCCTGGTTAAGCATTTGGCTGGTTAAGCTTCAGGCTTTCGAGCAGCAGTTCAGCTGAGACCAATTCTGGATGAGGACTCAGAGGCCTCCAGTCTGAGGAAACAAGACCAGCTGAGGATATGGCGAGGTGAGGTAACTGTGGCTTGTTCTGTATCTCTGATCTTCCAGTTTCACCCCAATACCTGGCTCACAGGTTTGATTTTATTAATAAGACCGTGTAAGATTCCTGCTACATCCTGCTACAACATAGTTTGCCTAAATTCATCATCATCCCAGGCTAAAATAACAGGTTGATCTTTATGTTATTTGTAAAACCGCATTAACCTTTAAAATTGAGTCATTAATTTGTAAGGTTATATTCTAACTTTTAGTCCATTGTTGTTTTCTGATAGCAAAATTGAAATGTCTCAGAAACAAGAAGAACATTGAACCTTGTTTTCTTATTCCTTTTTTGTATTAGTCATTAAAAATGCTTGATTTCCAAATACTTTTTATATTTTCAAATTGATATTTCATTTAAAATATATGCAGTTCTTTTGGTTGTTTACTGCAATTATTTTGTGGGTGTGTATCCTCACTCTTTTTCTCAGCAGAGTTCTTCTGCTTTACTCATACAAACAAAAGAGTATTTAATAATTTACTCAGATAACATTTCTCAATTACTGGTAATCTACCAGTGCAAGCCTAATTTCAAAGCCATGAAAATAATTAGGATACTACATTATCTCATGTCATTCTCATGGCAGGCAGGCCAGGGTTTGACTTGCAAAGGTTTATTTGGAGAAAATCCTATATACCAAAGACCCGGGTGAGGATTGGACACCCAGCAGTTTCAAAGCTGGTGCAAATCTTGTGAAAGAGAAGAAGAAATGAACACAAGGAAGCTTGGACTCTGATGAAACTCTTGAGTCATCTCTCTAAGGCCAAGAGTTAGTCACAGGAGAGGAATGAGTCACTATAGAGCAAAGATGGGATGTTCAGCATAAGAACACTGCCGTGGATCAGTCACCCTGCAGAGTGGGTGCCCTGGCAGCCCTGGCATGCTCAGAAAGCTGAGCTGGTCCAAGTTCTCACATCAAGACTCCCCTAAAGGAAGATCTTAGCAGTACCCTCTAGACCTGAAGCAGATACTGTTTCTTCCTCTTGTTCCTATTATTTCAGTTGTTTCCTCTAAATAAGATACAGTTTGCAGCCCATATTTTTAAGTAATATAAATAAAAATTATACAGTATTAGTTCATTTGTCCTGAAACACATGTCATATTATATAGGTATTAATCATATTTAGACTAGTACCTTACAATAATAAATAGCTAGATTTAACAAAGCAGAAAATAAATTTGTGTCTCAGAAGGCTCTATCCTGTCTTAATATGGTAATGACAAACACTTTACAGTGTTTCTGCTGGGAATAACAATACTGAAGACATCTTTACGTTCACAGGTAGAAGTTAGCACTGCTTTCTATACATGATCTATTAAAAATCAATGTGTAATTTTCATTGGCTAGACCCTAATAACTTTAAACCATTCTAAAATATTTAATCAATCTTCAATTCCTAAGAGGGAATGATAAATAATAAAGTATCAATAGCAACCATAACTTCTGTTATAATAAATATTATCACCGTCCACCAAACTGATAAAGCACAAGAATTCGTGTGATGCGGTCTAAACTCTTCCATATAGGGTGAAAGTACAAAGCCCCATAGCTACAGGCAGAGAGCTGTCTCAGCAGGCAAAGGCACCTACGGTGCGATCCTACGGACCCAAGTTTGATCTTCGGGACCTATGTAAACAGCCCAAAGAATTCCTGCCACATGGGGAGGAAGAGATGGGAAAACTATCTGGAAGCTTTTGGGTCATGTAGAGTATTCAATGCAGCAATAGAAACAAGAGAGGTCCTGCTTCAACAATTTGAAGTGTGAGAACCAACTCTTGGAAATTGTCTTCTTACCTCCACACTTGGTCTGTGGGAGGTATCCTGAGGGGCATGTACATTCCTATATCTAGCATGTGGATACACACACACACACACACACACACACACACACACACACACACACACACAACATACATACACACATAACACACACACACACACACAACACACACACACACACCCTAAAATTACATATGAGAAAAGCTTTGCCTTTTACTGTAAAATATCATCTTGACAAATTAGCTGCATCAAAGCTGTGCAATATAATGGTTTGATTCAGAAGTGTAATGATTCTTATCATCTGTGTAACTAACACATCTGTCACCACCCCTCTCTCAGCTAGGATTTGACAGTAGTCTTCTATAAACAGTGGCTCAGAGGAAATATGCCTGCCTGAGTCCCTAAGCAGGTTTCATAACATCATCCTTTATAAAGACAGATGTGATTTTCACTCTGTGCAAAGGGTACACCTTTATCTTTTAAGCCATTTATATGTCATGAAACTTGAGAAACTACACATAATATTAAAATTACAGATTTTTTTCATTTTTTACATTATAACTTTACATATTAGTAAAAGTAATTTCTCTCTGTCCTACAAGCTTTTGATACCATATTCTTTATTTAATACATTTTAATGATTACCCTAAGATTCTATGTTTAATTTGAGAATATTTTTCTCTTAGAATACACTTAGTATTTGATAAAGTACATGGGGTGTACTTTAAATGATTTTTATTTCATAACATAGCAATAAGCAATTAAAACTAACCAACTGCCAATGCTTTATGAAGTTATTACTCTAAATGAAGTCTGCTGTGTCACACCCAGGTCACATTTAAAGGACGTACTTACATGATTAGCCCCAATGTTTAGGGATGCAAATCCACAGCAATGGTACATGTTCCTTATTGCAGATTGAGGAAAGAGATTTCCACTTTTTCTCTCTGCATGTTTCTTCCATATCACTCTTAACAAGTTTCCAAGAACATAGTTGAAAGGTAACTGTTTTAAAACAACATGAAATTTAAAAAAAAAATCTATCAATAAACAATGATTTAATACTAATATGATGCTGGCTTTGAAGTCATTTATGGTCACTGCCGCCCCTATGTCTACTGAACACAGCATCCCTGTTTGAGTAGGATTCTGCCTCAAAGGGTCATGTGTGCCTACAATCATCTGATCATCCAATGAGGGACAGCCTGAGGTCATATCAAAGGTCTGTCCTAGAACCTAAAGTAGTGTGACATCAGTGCTCTCATGGGAGCACTGTGTGACAGTCTGCATGCTCCCTGCACCAAACAGTCCAAACTGATGCCCTGGTTGAGAGTAACTGCGAATGGGTGGTACTTAGATCTGTTTCACCAACATGAATGTTGATAGGAGGTATGAAACCTGTATTGAATCAATCTCTCCTCTGAAATACCTTAGAATTACACGTTTTACCAAGTTTTCCTGTGGAACATTCCACAGTGCAGAAATTTATTTTAGGTCTGGGCATATACAGATCACCAAACTAATGCCAACAAAAACGAATAATAAAGAAAACACCACTTTTCAAAGAAGAAGGGTCAGGTTTTTAGATAAATAAATTGTAATCAATCTAAATTACTTTATGGAGAAATTTGATTTATGTAAAAATCATAGTTCTGTTGGACTTAAGTAGAACAGCTCTATAAACTATTATTTTTACTGTTTTTTTTTTATCCAGATTTATAAATCCAAAGTAAAGATACTCATGTGAGCTGAGTTAGTTAACCAAACAAATTGGATGTTGAATCATATTTTTCTTGCTCACACAGTATATTATTAGAGTTAAAAGCAACTTTAAGGTACAGGATCTGCCAGCAGACTTTGACAGAGTGATAGAAATTACATTTTTATCACTGCAGCTTTCAGTACTTAACCCAGAGCCCTGGAGAGAGGTTACAGCTGACATGAGAAGGTGGTAAGTGCTTGCAGAAGATATATACTGCTAAGAAACCATTTTTGAGGGAGAAGTTTATAAGTGCGCCTATATAACTGATACTTTCATTCTGATTCAGAGAGAGCGCAACTATATACTACTAGAGAACATATATACTTCAGTGGTCCTGGAGATCGTAGGTCCTGACATAGCTTCTCACTTTCAGGCCAGACTAAGAAAAGTGAAGATTCATACACTGTATCTTTCTACTATTTTTATTGGACACTTAACTCACACGACTTAATAATCTTATAGATATGTAGCGGTACATAAGTGATGTAAAATAGCATTAATATCCATCATCAGATTAGCATACTGTCAATAACGTATTGCATTATGTTTATCCACCACTATCGATTCGTTAACCTTCAGCTTGTATAGCGCTTGACCTTTAAGATTTTGTGATTTCAAAGCAATATCCTCATAACCACAAATATTGTTGCTTGGAAGATATCCGCGTTATTACAAAAGAATTCATCGGATCAGCATCATACTTCTAAGATATATCACTCTCACGATCATTATTATCAATGAATATTAGGAAATACACCTATCTCCTCACTTTAAACTATTACCTTAATACTTCAATTAGTTGATTGACAAAGCTACCTAAGAGCAAACAAGCCATTAAAAAATTCCTAAAACAAGACAGTATTAACTAACTCTAATATGAAGAAACTATTAAATTAAAAAAGTCTTCTGACTAACAGCCTCCATGAATAATTCCTTTCAATCTAATAAAGACAAGAAAACAGCATTTCAAAAAAAATGACTTATAAATGAACAACTTCAGAAATCTATTCTACAAAAGAGTTTCTTCACCTAAGTTCCTTATAAGAAATCATATTCACCCTTCCACCCTTTAATCCCAGCACTCATCAACACGATTTCTTATTATCACACTCTACCAATACTCCAGGAACTACCAGAGAAACCTTCATCAAAAACCAAAAAAAAAAAGTTTAAATAAAAAAAAAAAAAAGAAATTCAATCTAAATACCACTCTAATAAATCAAAGTTAACTAACATAAAATACTAAATCCGGACAACTCATAAATGGTACGCTGATATCCGATCCAGTTTAATATGTCACATGTTTGTTTTTCACAAGAAATACTCCAGTTACACGTCTTAAATGTGAACTTAGGAAAAGTCGCTCCAATGACGATTCCTATAAAAGAACAGAATAAATACTCGATTATGCTTTTAGTTTTCCTTTATGCACAGTAGAAATAAGATTCACTGGCGCTTTTCTTTACTAGCTCTTTTTTTATCACCTAATACTTCAGTATTGGCGAACTTTACAGCAATAAATACAGTATCAACCCTCGGAACTCTCATACACAACAAAAGTACTCTATAAAACGTTTGATTAAGTTCTTAACTATTATGAATTTTAAACACCTCTAGTTTAAAAACTCTACTCTGACATCATCTCTCCTCAACCTAAAACTCACTTTATTCTTCCTCCCGATATGTTAACTATACAATACTCTAAATGGACAACACTCATTAATCCCAGTTCTTTATAACAAACTTAACTATAAACTCAAACTTTAAATGATTACGGTACTCCTTCTATTAAGAATCTTTCTATAAGGATTATAATATATTAAGATAGAAAGAAAACGAATATAAGATATGTTATTTTAAAATTCTTGTCTGTATATCTTTTAGAAATCTTTAGTGTTTCTAAGTTAATATACGTAGCTATATAATTTTCAAATAATCTATAATTCCTTTAAGAATATATAACTGCAAGAAGTATCTAAGTACGTCTTAGAACAATGTGAATTATATATATTGTAATGCCTATATGTAAATGAATTTAAATAAGAAATAAGGATGAATCTTTAAATAATAAAAATATATTCTAAAGACTCTATATTTTCCTTAAAGTATATAAGTAGATGTTAAATATGTAGTGTAAATAATGTGTATGTTAGTGAGTTATCTTAACACATGTTAATGTTTAAGTTAAATTTATTATCTATTAATTATATTAAAACATCTTAGACACAAGATTTCTATTACTCAAGTAAGTCTGAATGTTCAAAAGGCTCCAGAAGCCCTAAAGCTAAGAATCCCAGAAAACCACACAACACCCCAATTCGTATCACCACACAGAAAACCTGACTACATCAAAAACGTCGTTTTTACTACTGTAACCTAACATCTCTCTTATAATACAATTAAGCACTTTATGACAAAATAACTGCAAAAGTTTTTTCAAAACTCTCTCACATGAATAACTAACAGTTTTTTTTTTGAACTTTTTAACTTAAATAATAATAGAGGTTTATTTTATATTCTCATATTTGACTAGGTACAAGAATAATAAATATTAATTTAAGGACTTAAATAAAAAACAATAAATTTCATTGCAATACAATTACTTCACCTTATATAATACTTAACGTTTCTATATAGCAGTATTAAATAATTTTTCTTCTACCTTACTCCAATTCATTGTGTATGCATAATATATGCTCTTTATATGTCATTGCTTGTTACAATTAAGCGTGGTTGGTAGAAGATATTGATATAATTACAGTAGTTGTGTATAATAAAGCAGAGAGTTTAGATTTAATGTTGTGTTAACAGATGACTGTGTTCAAGTAGACACCAAAGAGTTTTCTCATTTTTAGATTATTACTAGCGCTAAGCTAATTGCTGTATAGAATATTTTTAATTTGTGTGAAGTTATGTTTGCACTTTTATCTGTACTTATGATTCATTTTTTAGATTTATGTTAGGTAGTCTGCTATTAAAGACCTACATAGAAAGTCTACTATAAGAGGCTCATACACATAGACACCTCAGCTTATAGATATATTTATTACAATGTAATTTATTAAACCAAATATTAATATACCACACTGCTAAGAAAGACATCATCTTGAGTGCATGATTGGAGTTGGGACAAGAGAGAAGTTTCTAATCAAAAATTAGATGTTATCTATAAAGTGAGCCTTTCATTATTGATCATCTACTGTAAAATTTTAAGTATTTCTTCTACTCGCTTTAGTTACGTCGTAAGTGAACAGACACACTACAGATAGTTGGGCAGACTTTACTGTGAGGCGTTGTAAGATTATTAATATTATGTTATTCTAGATACATGTATTAGTGTAGAACTCTCACTTTATTAAATATTGTCAATACAATACCAGCACATTGTCTTAATTTACTATTAAGATAGATAGTGTTAAGTTCATTAACAGACTAGAGATTAGACAAAAGAAAGAGTTGCAACTCGACTATATAACTTTATCTCTAAGATTCATTGCACATTAAATGAAGAAACCCTAAAATCCTTATTATAATTATAGTTAATAAGAATAAAGACTGTGTGGTATTAACTTAAAAGCTAGCATGCCCACTATTATCGACCTTTGGGATCAACATTATACATCGTCTCCATGTAAGGATGGTTGTCTTCTTTACTTGCCATTTGATATTAGTAAGCACATGTATAACTGAACATTAATAAAATGAAAACTAATAAATAAATTGAGAAAAGAAAAGGGCAAAAAGAAGGGAATATGTCGAAAAGTGTAAGTAGAGGATGTACTCGGCTAGTATACAAAGGAGAACACTGAACAAGCTGTCCATCCGTAGGAACAGAGGTTATCCATTATACCTCGTACTTGTAGTACTCACCGTATAGTACTGATCACTATCGTCTAGGATAAATACATTAATGCAATAATCGGATAAGTGAGAAGGGAACTCACTTTGCACGTCCTCTCCCTTTAGCGGGTCTTACAATATTTCACAAGCAAAAAGACTGCTCCTATTCCTTACTCAGATCTTCAATCACTAGCCCACACATGGATTACATAGGGATAGATTCAAACGTATCTAAGAGACTTACAGATAGATGCATGTCTATATTTATAGTAAATCTTATCAATCTATCTAAAGATATTTTAGCATCGTTTAACATCTTCTCTCATCACGATCTCCTACTACCACTTTCACATTGCCAATAAAAAATTAGAAGATATCAACCACCCAGTCAGTCTAATATTCTCACATTCTTCAAGTGCACTTAAGTACTACCAATGAGTAGAATTCACAAAGAAGAATATTCTATACATACTACTCTGAGATCTTCACAGATACTCGCCTGAGCCTGTATATATCTGATGCTATCTTATTGTATGTAGTCGTGCTCATAGTAGGTTATCATAACAACCTTCCGACCTCCCCACTCCCTCTATTGATTAGATGAGATAAAAAATATTTTATTTGTAAGCTCGATTAAATTGAGGTGCAGTAGGTACATTCATTAGTTCTTAGTAATAGTGCTTTAGTCACACACTTCCACAGCATTGCCTGGAGGAATCAGTTAGAAGGAAATTAAGGTCATAGCCATTATGACAGTCTTCTATATATCAATATAGAGTGCTCAGAGCAGCAGGTTAGACAGCTTACAGGCAGTGTCTACCCTGCTTCAGATGAGAGTCTATTCCTTACAAACTCCTAAATAATACTCTGATATAACATTAACACCTTGGATGGACCAGTGACACAAAGAGATCAAGCTGTAGACATTGGCACATCATAGACACATTAGGTAACAGTAAGGATCAGATAATATATGGAATTAACCAGAATAGATAGCACAGAGAGAGATTCGTACAAATCTCTTAGCCAACTTCAAAGCAGACCCACTGAAGCACCAACGCGATCATTATTGCAGCATGTTTAAAAGAATTGACCTGGGTTAGCCCAGAGCCAACGTTGTGAGCATAGGTACTTATAATATAGGTAGATTTATTAACATAAATTTGTCTTGTGATTAATTTAATGGATCTTATTAAGCAACCAGGTTAGTAAGAACGCCTCTAACTCATAGGTCATACAGTTATTATCTAGTTAATTACAAAGACATAGGAGAACAACCTTGAGAGAGATTTTATTCTACTTTTACAAAACTTTGAAATTGGTGGAGATCTGTTGGTGTGTCCAGCTGGCGGAAACCAATGGCAGAGAGAGCCTCTTATCCTAACTAGACAACTACACAATTGCACTACTTTTTAATCATTAATCTACGCAAGACACATACTCATATATGTGTGTTTCCAAAGAGCACCACTAGGGAATTTCACAGAGCCTAGGTATGATGGCACATGCTTAAATTCCAAAAATTGGTCAACACAATCGTCTCACGTGTCTCTTTGGAAGGAAGTCATGATCACCAAAGACAGATCAGACACAATATATTAGGATGGATAAACCCGAAAATGTAAGTGAAGTAATTCCTACAACTCATTGTAAGCTTGAACAGAGAGAGCCATATATTCACGCATAGAGCAGATTCATAGAACCATACACTAAACGCGCATATAAACACAAACACCAACATCTATTAATGCTCGTGTTAACAACACTAGAGAAGTTGCTAGCATTAGGATCTTAGTTAGCTATAGAGAATTGGTGAGGTCCACGCTTTATTGCTGCGTAAGTCTTCTCTTATTCTCCCTAAGCATAACTCTAACTCAATTGGACTTTCATTTCACACCTTACACAATATAAATACCTATATTGATCTATCAGCTCTATGATTTATTAATCTATTTCTCATATATTATGCTATATTATTCCATTATACAGAAATTTCACTACACTCTATTATCAGCAACAACCAACTTCTGTAACAGTTCCATAACACAAAACCAGCGACATGTTGTTGATTTTTCTGGAAATTTGTTCTAAAATTAGGATATTGATGCATGTTGATCACAAGAGCAAGTTCTGCATGTATCCCATTAATAACTTGCTTATATCCTTCTCATCTGACAAAAAGATTCATTGCTGTTGTTACTGGGGTATCTAGAGTTAAGAACGTTGTTTCCCTATTTTGGCACACGAGCGCGTTTCAGATGTCAGATAGCTAGTACTTGTTCTCTGGAGCTTCACATATTTGATTATTAGACGTACAGATTATTTTTCATGGTTTTTATTATATTGGCCTTTTGTCCTTCAGACAATGATCCTCTAATCTATCTCTTTGGACATTCCCACATTAATCGCATATCATGGAGACTCATGTTCTATTTTGAGATTCTTTCTCACATATTTCGCGCTTACATTCGTTCTACTCTTTAAGTCATCACTTTTTCATATCATACCATATATATTGATGTAACAGTTATTATCCATCATATATGGATACACATTATTATCATAATAATTCTTAACTAGCCACACGCACAACATAAAATATATACTAAGACCTTATGTAACCACATTGCCGTAAGAGATATGACATAGAATTCATGCTATCTCATCGCGAGCGTCTCTAATGTATTCTAATATGGGTCTAATGATCAAGACCAAGTTGTTTTGATAACGTATTTCTTCAGCCAGAGACTTCTATTCTTAGTTACCCTATTTATTCGGGTTGCAGGACTTATTGTCTTATGTCTCTTCCATATCCACGCTGTCCTTTTCCTGTATTCTTCATCCTATTCAGATTTTCATGTTCACCTCGACCATAACTATTGATACTTATTATTGTTTTTCTTTGCTCATCTCAGTAGATCTGTCATTTGTCTACGGCTTTCACTATCCTTTGCTTAAATGTGAGAGATGTCACTTTCAGTCTCTCGCTCCAGTCGTCAGATGCGTATGTAGTCTGTAGATTCATGTTAATTATAACTCATTGTATTTACAATCATTTTTCGTCCTTCTGCTTATTCCTACCTAAACTTTTTTATTGAATTAAACTTAAAAATGGATCTTGCTTACAGCGTGCCGTGCTCTGGTTGGTCCATCGCCATATATAATCCCCAAGCATACTGTACCCGGCACAGCGTCATAGACATTGTGCAACACGTACATAACTCTCGTGAACGATATTTAGAGGTCGCAGCTCAACGTACGATCTACCAAAAGCACGCATTCGTTACCACAGGAAACCGCGCTACATAAGGTTACACCAAGAGAAGAACATCACATACTTGTTATCACATCAGTCGAAAACATAAATTGGATCTCAATTAAGATGCGATTATAAACCTACATGAAGGAGATCGCTATTTACTCTATAACTGTAGATATGTAGAGGAATTGTTCAATTCTAAATGACTATTACTATACTATTTATAATACACCTATGAAATTAAATTCTTCCCAAGGTGATACTCGTATATCCACTTTTGTAAGCAGTAGTATATAGAGCACACATTTAGAGAGATGTCCTCTACTACACCTTCTACCACGCATCAGATGATGTTATTGATCTATAACATATAGCATACACACCTTTACAGAGAAGCTGCTAAACGTGACCTTGCTGTCAGTTACTCTAATGATGATGCATTCATATGGTTCAATAGAATACTCGATTATCACATCTAGGATAGCTACCTATCAAGAAACTTACACGGGTCATTTGCTGAATCACTACTAGTAGCGTTAAATTTCAACAAGCCCTAAACACAATATGGAGATGGCACTCTTCTCGTTGATACAAAGGAATTGTACTAAAAACTGCCAAGAAATATATACTAGAAAAGCATTATAGCTTGGGAACTTACTTACATATTATCAGTTCACTAATTTCTTAACTATTATGCATTTTATCATACTCGGTACACTATAAATGCTCTACTTATTAATTTGTGAGTTGATATTAAATCATTGTATGGACTCGCTGATCCAAAATGAATTAACATATCATCAATGGTTAGAAATGTTGTATTCCGAGAGTACTATATATAAGGAAAGCATGTTAAAGTTACTGTATTCATAGTTTTTGATCTTAATAAATATGTATTACAACTCATGTATGTATTAACTTAATAATATTTCATAGTTAGTAAGACACTCTCCAAAATTAAACACAAATAGAAGTAAAATCTAACTATAATTTAATGGAATTAACTCTATCATTCTTAAATAGAGATTCTATCACAATCCACTCTACACACTAGAAGAGTACCATCTCCTTTCTTAATGATTCTAGTTTTTGTCTCTCATCATTGCGATGTAGTTGTGTTATCGCTCATCCGAATGTTCGCTGTGTGGCTGAGATGTGTGAGCTTATTCATGTGTAATAGTAATGCAATGTTACATATATTCATTTACATGGGCGTGCCTTTTCGGCTCACTCATATGATCGTCGTAGTGTCACTTATGTGTCTTACCAGACTCTCATCAATAATGGACTTCAGTGTTACTAATAGCCAATTAGAACTCTCGTTTGCTATTACTCTCTCATGCGTCTTCTAATTATTTGTTGTATGCTTAATGCACGATCTCTTACTCGCTCGCACAGCTCTGAGACAAGACATATGCCATCATTCAGTTACTCGCTAAAGGTCCCACTAGAGGACTTAGAGAGACCTCCATTATATATTGAAAGCTCTTAGAGATACCCTCAAATATTACCTGTACTATAGACTTAGCTGTTACATGCGCCGACAGATCTCTCTAGCACTCCGTAAACTAACTATATTTCGCTATGTGTAAAATATTGCTGCATTATGACACAGATAGAGAGCAAACTCAGAACCATTCGTAAGAGAGATTCCACTTTGAACTATTCTAGTCTATTCCTATGAGGCCCAGAGCGTCATTCAGTAGGACGCTTTACATGGATCTTCTCTAGAAGTCCATTCACAGCCTCTCCATTACGCAGACATCCGCGCTTTTTCGCGCATCCATGCTACAGTGTTCTCCTCTTATTTGGATGAGAAAGAACCAACACATTTTTCCTCGATAAAGCCTTTATGTTGTGACAAGGAGACTGATCAGGGGCTTCTGTCACCAATAGCCCAATGGTCAGATTCTATTCTTCCAGAATTGTTCAACCATTCAGATTTAGTATTCACTTTCATGGTACTCTTGTCTTAGAACACCTATTTCTTCACTTGATGTGGTAAGCCACTCGTGTACTCCTTTTTTGGATGTGTATGTTGTGTGGAAAACAGCTCGGGTGTGGGTTTGTTGGTTGACGAAGGCTGGTTCTTGCGCTGCTCGTGAGTAACGAGCGGCTATGTGACACAGCACTCTTGTTGTGGGAGGTTCGATATACTCAGCTAGAACTCAGACAATTAGAAATCACATCTACGATAATAACTCTGACCTTAACTACATTAAATCTAACAATAATACAAACATTGTTATTGGTAATCTTCTCACACCTAGTGTAAATATAACCAGGTCTAGCACAAAAGTCTGCAAGTCATATATATTATTGTTAAATTGGTCTGAAATGATACTTGTTTGATTTAACTAACCCTTCTTAACATCACCAGCAGAGTTTAGTATTATAGCATGCTTAACAGTTAACTGAAATTTCCACCATATCTGTAGTACAGATTCATTTACATATCTTTCATATTGTAGAAACTCGCTTAGTAATCTCCATTATTCTCCCCATGATTTATGGTACCAATTAAAGTAGACATAAAGTGAATTTGAGCCTCACATTCGAACCATAAATCACGTCTCCAATTTCTTATACCATTATTAAGATTCACATAAGTATCTATACTCTTAATAGTAATGCAGTCGGAGTATATTGTAAATCGTCTTTGATCGCTGTTCTATGAGTGGAAGCTTTAACTTTAGAGAAGAGCTTGTCTTCTTCCTCCTCTGAAACATTATTCTGGTTAGGTTACTATCAGTTCTACAATAACGTTACTGCGTAGGATCATGGGTTGTTCGCACACGGAGCTTTACCGAGTACAATGAAGTGATCCGATGTGTTCTCTCTCGCTCATGTACGACAGCGCTAGTCCCTAAGTAGAATGATTTATAAATAACTAACCATCCTATCCATGTCTAGATATCTTGATGTCTCTATACACATATAGTTGCTTTGAATACACTTGTAACTATTGTTTGCTAAATTTCTTATTTGAACACACCTTTACTTAAGTATTCACTAGTGAGCTTTTGCATATCCTCATCGCTTATAGAGATGTTGTGGTTGTTGTGTTACATATATCCATCGCGTTTGTCTCAATTAATATAATATTACAACAATATGGTGACTATGTAGTGTCGATATTGCCTCTTAGGCGAGAGAGTCCACTCATCATTATTCGCACCTTATCTAGAGATCATTTCCAGTTAGATTCGTCTGTATATTCTTAAATCTATTAGCCAGATCGATTATTACTCGTTACAAGTCCAGGTGATTTTGTACAAATCTGTTCATCTTATACTCTTTATAGCAAACTGTTGAGATATGGATAGGAGACCAGAGACCATGTACGATGCTTAATACAATTGGGGCATTCACAAGGAAATTGTGTCTGTGGAAATATGGGTAGTTGCACTGGTTGCTGTATGGGTTATAACACTATACAGAATTGTCTTCCATTATCCAATGGTAGACTGTGCCATCTCCACATTTGCTTGTAATTGATATAGAATCTCATAAAATCTACCTTATACTACATATAATGAACTACCATGACTCAGAGAAAATGTTTATGCAGGTACTCTCATAACCTAGGGAAAGCACAGCAGTGGTGGTACATGTGCCATTAATCCCAGTACTCAGTAGGGGAGGCGGAGGGAGTAGGATCTCTGTGAGTTCAAGGACAGCCTGGTCCACAGAGTGAGTGCCAGGACAGCCAGGACTGTTTCACAGAGAAACCCTTTCTCAAAAAAATTAAAATTAAAATTAAATAAAGAAATAAAGAAAGGAAGAAGAAAAAAAGAAAAAAGAGAACCAAGAGACAGCCAACAAGCTTATGAACTTAAAGCAAATAGTAGGTGCTTTCCAGGGGGTATGAGCCAGATATTAGCCTAATCTGTAATTCTTATAACCTCATAAATGCATATTCACTTCATGCTAAATATTTTCTTCAAAGTGCTGGTCGTTCAAATATTCATTTTTTTAAATAGACTCTTTTCTCACACAATACATCCCTACTACAGTTTTCTCTCCCTATATTCTTCCTACCTCCCTGTTCCCCTCTTCCCCAGATTCACTCCCCCTTTATTTCCTCCTCAGAAGAGAGTAGGCCTCCCAGTGATGACAGCCAAACAGGGAAAAACAAGATACAATAAGACAAGGCAAAAGACCTCCTAGGGCTGGACAAGGCAACCCATTTTGCCTTCTTTGTGTTCTCCTACTTTGGGCTATGACAACTACAATGCTCCAGCTTTGTGCCTTTATAATCATGGATGAAAACAGAGGAACCCCAATAAATTCTCCTAGTTTGCATCAGACTCTTCCATATTTCCACTCGTAGCAAGCATTCTATTTCTTCAGGATATTCAGGGTCAATTAAGCTTGGCATCCAAAGAAAATCCTTTGTTTGACACCTGCTATTGTGAAGAGCAAACACTGATTTGGCATGAGTCTCAGGCGTGGTTTTATTAAAACAATTACACTCTCTGGTAGGAAAATGAATCCCCATCAGTAGAAACCAAGAATTCTAATACTTGAAAATCCCAGAGCCATGTACATTGTAAACACAATTTTCCCATATGTTTCCATGGTAATTTTAGCAATAGGAATACCAACTGCTTCTAGGGACCACTTACCACAAATGTTACTGGGAAATGCTGATCTACTTAGGAAGTTTCAAGTAGATTTGAGTTCACTTAAAGGTACAGACTGAAATAGGAAGCAATCCTACTAGCAATAGTTATTAAATACAAAAATACTTAGAAATAATATTAACCAAGATAGTGGAAGAGCTCTGTACTGAAAACTATAAAATGCTGAAAAAATTGAAAAAGACAAAATGTGAGGGAAATTACAGAATGATAAATTTTGGGGAATGCATATTGTTAAATTATACATAGCTTAAAGCAATGCACATATTCAATGCAAGGCCCATAAAAACCTTAAACTTCATCCTGGTTGTAATAAAACGTTGAAATCTATAGGAAGTAACTTATTTCAGATCCATGATTGAATCTCATGAATGTTAGACACTCTACCACTGAGATGTATCTTATCTCCTGCTCTTCTTTATATTGTACTTTGAAGCAGGTAATGTTAGTAGCCCAGGCTGTCCTTAAACTCACACTATCGCAGGATGTTCTTGAATTTGCCATTTTCTGCATCAGCTATCTGATGGAAATACAGGTGTGTGTGTAGCAAGACTTGAAATGTATACTTGACTAAAAGAGCAAAACTAGAGAATCACATTACCTGGCCTCAACAGTTGAATACAATCTATAGTTACCAAGGCAGGGTAGTACTGGAATCAAAACAGAGGTACCAACAGAAAACATAGAAATAACCTACTCATGTGTAACCAATGAAACTTCTTCACAAAGCTTCCAGGAATAGTGACAAACAATCTCTTTAATAAATGCTACTAAAAATTTGAAAAAACAAACAAACAAACAAAAACCCTCCCAACAGAAAAATGAAATTTCTCCACTATCTTTAAACACTTAAAAACATCACCTCAAAATATAGACTCAGCATGATAAAACTATTAGCAGAAAGTCTGGGGAAAGTAGTTTGAAAGGGATCTGGCAATTACTCAAATTACTAATTTTCATGTACTATGAAAGGACAAAGAAGAGACAAAGGGAAGAACCCACTTGTAGATACAAGTACCCTCCTCCCCATTGCCAGTGCTGGTGACAGTATCCTAAACAGAAGGCACTGTCTTGGTAATAAGTAGGTTTGTAATTGAATAAACAGAGGCCTAAATGTGGGTTTCTGTTTCCCACAAACTCCCCTTAATCTACTTCTGCCTGGGTCCAGCCTTGGCTCCATTTCAGGTCCTGAGATGGGGAAGGGGTTTTGGCAGATGGAAAACTTCTGACCACCAAGCAAGTTGCACTCAAGTGGCCCCAGATAGCTCAGCCCGTCTTTACTTATACTTAAACAGAGGGTTTTTCCCCGGGGATATGTGAACAGCTTTGTTATTGGCTTCCATTTTTGACTTTAAGAAATACATCACAACTTAAGGAATACATTGTGATCATTATGTTCCCCTTTATGCTTCCCCAAATATGCTTTCGCATCCCCTGCATAGCCTTATTCTAGACACAGAGTTCAGCATTTTTGCAGGCTTTACTAAATATTGAGCCAGACACATCCTGCTCTGCAGCACTTATGTCAGCTGGCAGCTACTGAGGTTACAAAGTTAAAAAGTAATGGACATGGGCACAATGCTTTAAGGATGCTATTCAAACCCAGACAATTCTTTCATGTCTGTAAGATATATTTTATACAGTTCCCTTTTCTACAAGAGGGTCCCATGTCTCAGTCTCTCTGTAAAAAGCAGACCTTTGTAAAGCATTTCTTTTTCCCATCTCACTATACCATACTTCTTCCACCAATATAAGCTCCTATGTATGGTAAAGATGGATCGATCTATCCCACATTTGGCACTGTTCTTTCCTCTTGGAGTATACCAGATCCTATTAATGATTCTATGCTTGATGTCCAGGAAACATACTCTCAACAGTTGGCACTATATATGTATTCCAGAGGCTTTTACCCTATTCTGTGTATGCATGCCTTATTCTCCTTTCCAGAACTGTGAGATGTGGTTAACATTCCAAGTGTTGTTTTCTCATATGTACCTAACTGTCTCTATTGAGTCAGAAAAGTTCCCAGGATTGGGAGTTTTATTTAGTAACTCCAGAAAAGATATTTGAAAATTATTAGCCCACTGTTGAATTCTTAGGAGAAAATATTTGAGAAAGAGCAGAATTTTCGGGGAAAATTACAGCTATTGCATGTATGACCAACAAAGTAAAATTAAACCACCCAAAGAATCACCAACATAATGAGAGAGAAAAGACACTGCAAGATGCATGAATTTTACAAATTTCTATGCCGTCCCATGGACTACTGGTCCTTGCCAAATGAGAGTCCTATTCTACAGATGCCTTGCCCTGAAGAAACCCATTGTATAGGTAGTCAGATCTGAGACTAGGCTCTGTGGTTCCCAACATACTTCCAAACGTCAGCTGCTTTGGCCAGATCATCTAGTTCCTGGTCAATCCTAATGGCCCCATCAACTCAAAGCCTCCCACCCCACTGCTGATTGTCATATAAAAATTGTTTGCAGTCCCACCATTTTGCTTTTCTCTACTGTCCACTTTCACCAAGAGCTAGCTCTGACAGTTTGATTCCCAAGCACTGTCTAATCCAAGTGGTGGAATCCCCTGATTTGACTAAGTTTTTTACTGCTCTGATTGGTGGTATGAACCTGGGAGTCAGGGCCTAAAATGAAGTAGAATAAAGTCACATGCAATAGCCAACTTTATTCAGAGCATCAGACAATTTACATTGTGAGAGTCAAGAAGAGTCACATGAGTAGAGTCTACAACCACAAGCGCAAGACATACTTGGCAAAAACATGTTTTTCCAAAGAGAAATACAAACAAGTAACACGTAAACACATAACAAAGTTGTAACCAGTAATCTAAAGTGAACTTACTCCTATCCAGGGCCCCTCAGGGGGACAGGAAAGCACATTCCAAGAAAAATTCTATGTTTTTGAAGAAACTGAGGAAACTTGTCCTGTTTTCTTGGAGTGTTCTCACTAGCACTCAGAATTCCCCTGGCAGGACTGCATTCTCGGATGGTATTCCCACAAACAAGTGCTCACATACTCCCACCAGTTTCCATACTCTAAAAAGTTTCTCTTCACCTCATTAGTTTCTTTTTGCCTCTGCTCTATATTTGCTTTACATTTCTCCAGGTAATTCAGTGATATTCATGATCTTACTGTGATTTACCACTGATCTTAAGTTACTGAATTCTTTCCTAGTGGCATCAGTACAATGCCTTCAAATACAGTTATTAATCAACCTGTGGTTAAGAAAGTCCAGTAAAAATTAATTGCATATTTTAAAGGATAACCAGACAACAACCCACAACTCCAGAGAAGCTTGCTAACAAGGAAGCCCTAAATAGGGACACATGGATCACCCTGGGAAGCAGAAATAGATGAGATCTCCATGAATGAACTGGAGGTGAGGGGTAGACAGTGGAGGGTAGGGCATGGGAGAGAGAACATAGGGAATGAAATGGTCAAGCTGGGACAGGGATGGAGTGAGAAAGCAATGAGAGAGATACCATGATAGAGGGAAATATCATGGGGATAGAGAGAAACCTGGTGCTAGGGAAGTTCCCAGGAATCCCCAAGGATGACCTAAGCTTGGACTACTAGAAATAGTGAAGAGGGTGCCTGCCTGAACTGAACTGGCTTGCTCCAGTGATCAGACTGGTGAATACCCTAACTGTCACCACAGAGCTTTTCTCCAATGACTGATGGAGGCAGATGCAGAGATTCACAGCCAAACACTAGGCAGTGCTCCAGGAGTCCAGTTGGAGACATAGAAAAGAGATTCTATGAGCAAGTGCATCAGGATCATAATGGGAAAACTGCAGAGATGACCAAACTGGACTGGTGGGAACTCATGAAAGTTGGATCAATGGCTGTGCAGCCTGCATGGGACTGGACTAGGCCCTGTGCATGGCAAGACAAGTGTGTAGCTTGATCTGCTTGGGGGTGGGGGGGCGCTGGTTGTAGAATCAGAAACCATCCCTGGTGCATAAGTGGGCTTTGTGGAGCCACTACCTATGGTGGGACACCTCTGGCAGTCTTGAGGCAGGGGGAAGGGCTTGAACTTGCCTCTACTGCATGTGCCTTCCCATGGGAGGCCTTGCCTTCTTGTGGGTGGGAGTGGGGGTGGGTTGGGGGGGTACATAGGTGAGAGAAGGAAAGAGGGGGATCTTTTGTGTGTAAAATGAATGGAAAATTTTTTTAATAAAAAAAGAAAAGAAAAGAAGACTAGAAATGGCATATTTCTAATGGAATAGCATATCCATGTCAGGATGTCCACAGTTCTGGCAAGGCTGGATGATGACTGTGTGAGATATCCTGATGTGGGAAGCTGCATTGGGGACACAGGGGATAAAGGATTGGCAAAGCACGATTTGTATAATAAATGCTGCTGTTTGAAACCTGTCAAAAAAGAAAATCAATTGCTTATTTTAAAAACATGGTTTTGGGTTTCTACTCAGTTGTAGAAGAATTGTAATGTAGGAATTCAGCTGAAACTCTTAGTAAAGCAGTGAGTTCAAATACTTGTTATAGATGGTGCATTTCCCACTAGTGTTACTTGTTCATTACTTTTAAATGTTTTACCTGTTTTCACTGCTTGTTTGTTTTCTTTGCTGTGAGTGGGACATTTGCTTTTGATACAGCAGTTAACAGCAAAGAAATGTAACACACTGTCCTATTTCAAATACATGTTTCTCTTTTCTATTAGAGAATTAGGGGGTCTATCTATTGGTAAACATATAAATCAATCATAAAATATAAACATGCATCATTATTCACAAAGTAATGAATTTGTTTTGTGTTTAAACGCTAGAACATAATTAAATATACTAGAGCTTGCTCAGGACATGTTTTCTAAACAAACCAACCATGCTATCATCCCACAGTGCTAGACTAAACACTAGTTAGTACAATGTTCCTTAGATATTAATATGATTATTTATAAATATCTACACCAGTTGCTGACCATGTGGTGTGAATTAGACATGGTCTGTACTTTTGTCAAATTTCTTCATGGATGTAAATGATTGTTCCATATCTGTCTATGACTAGAAAAGACTTAGAGACTTTCCAATCAGCTTTCCTGTGCTGTGATGAACACCATTGCCAAAAATCAGCATGGGGGAGTTTATTTCTTCTTAAATTTCTATATCACAGCCCATCAGTGACAGAAGTTAGGACAGGTTCTCTATCAGATTCTGGAGGCAGTAACTGAAGAAAAGACCAAGGAGGAGTACTGGCTTGTTCTCCATGCTTTTCTCAGTCTCCCTTCTTACACAATCCAGGACCACATCCACATTGGGGCCACCACCCACAATAGAACAGGCCTTTCTACATCCATTATTAATCAATTAAATGCCCTACTACCTGCTCACAGTCCAGTATTATGGAAACATATTTAATTTAGCTTTTCTTTTCCCACAGGACACTAGTTTGCATCAAACTGACAGAAAAAAACTACCACAATTTGTCAGGGACAAGGACAGAATCTCTAGTTAGTGGAAAAATACGGACCCCTGATAAGACAGGGAACTAGAACATCTTACAGTCAGGTTGCCTAGCAATAGGACATTGAGTCAGAGCCCTTGATCTTTCACCCTGTAAACATCTTACATAAACATTTTGTTAGCTTGCCCTACCCTATGCAGATAACAGCTTCCTGCTCCCACTACCCTACAGGAACTATATAAAACCTCCTGAAGAAAAATAAAGTTGCCCCTTGATCAGAATCTTGACTTGGTGTATTTCCTTTGTGTCTCCTGTCCCTATCATTCCATCCTTAGGGTGGTCGAGAACCCCTTGAAACTCTGCTGACGAGGGCAACAATTTCTGATAATTTTCCTTTCTTGCTTGTCCTCAAGATGATAATATTGCAGTATAAAGTATAGCCTAACTTTAAAGGTCCCCACAGTTTTTACACAATTCAAACACCTTAAAACTTTAATCTCGGGGTCCTGTTTTACAGGTAGCCTCACTGGTGATGTGAGTAGCAGTCCAGTCATCCTTGTTCCACATCTAGTATCCTCCTATGAGTGAGTACATACCATATTTGTCTTTCTGAGTCTGGGTTACCTCACTCAGGATGATTTTTTCTAGATCCATCCATTTGCCTGCAAACCTCATGATGTCATTGTTTTTCTCTCCAGAGTAGTATTCCATTGTGTATTTGTGCCACAATTTATTTATCTGTTCTTCAGTTGAAGGGCATCTAGGTTGTTTCCAGGTTTCCAATGATGGAGAAATGGCTGAGATCTACATGAACAGCCTGGCCATGAGTGGGAGCAATGAACGGCGAGGGTCGAGGGAAAGAGAGCAGGAGATCCCACCTGGATTAAGAACAGAGAGAGAGAACAAGGAATAGGAGATCATGGTAAATGAAGACCACATGAGAAAAGGAAGAAACAAAGTGCCAAAGAGGCCCACAGAAATCCACAAAGATACCCCCACAAAAGACTGCTGGCAATAGCCGAGAGACAGCCAGGACTGACCTACTCTGGTGATGGGATGGCCAAACAGCCTAATAGTTGTGCCAGAAACCCCATCCAAGGACTGAGGAATCTGGATGCAGACATCCATGGCTAGGCCCCGGGTGGAGTGCTGGGAGTCTAATTAGTGAGAAAGAGGAGGGTTTATATGAGCGAGAATTGTTGAAACCAAGGTTGGATAAAGCACAGGGACAAATAGCCAAACAAATGGAAACACATGAACTATGAACCAAAGGCTGAGGGGCCCCCAACTGGATCAGGCCCTCTGAATAGGTGAGACAGTTAATTGGCTTGATCTGTTTGGGAGGCATCTAGGCAGTGGTACCAGGTCCTGGGCTCGCTGGCATGAGATAGCTGTTTGAAACCTGGGACTTATACAGGGACGCTTGGCTCAATCTGGGAGGAGAGGACTGGACCTGCCCGGACTGAGTCTATCAGGTCAATCTCAGTCCTTAGGGGTGGCCTTGATCTGGAGGTGGTGGGAATGGGGAGTGGGCTGGGGGGAAGGGGAGGGATGCAGGAAGTGGGAGAACAAGGGAATCTGTGGCTGTTATGTAGAACTGAATAATATTGTAAAATAAAAGAAAAAAAAACTTTAATCTCTTTAAAAGATCCAGTTTTTTTTTGGGAACCCAAAGTCTCTCTACTGTGGGATCCTCTAAAATGGAAACCACAGTAGAGAACCAGGACAGAAGTGCAATCAGATCAAAGCAATCCAAAAGTTCAACAATGTAAAAATCCCAGTGTCTTTGTCTTGAACTAATGCTCTTCTAAAGGCTTTTTTAGCTTCATGTCTCTGGCTATGCCACAATCAGCACATGCGACATGTCTCATAGGCTCAGGCCAGATCCACTCCACATCTGCTCTTGTCCTTCCCAAGTATTTCATAGTCCTTTTATATACTGTTTATCCACAGCTACTGAGGCTGCATCATCATTAATGGTTCCATGGCCTTTCTACAGGTACTCTGATCATGCTATTTTGTAACATAACTTTGATTCTCCCCTGAATCTTCAGTCCTGGTGCCTTCACTGCAGCTGAGGGTGTAGCTTCAACAATGGTCTTCTGGCCTATTTGCAGGGACTCCAAAACTGTCTTATGTTTCCAAACTTCAGGTCTTTTACATGATCCTTTAATGCATTCAAAACAAATGTCAGTGAGATTCTCATAAGCATCACCAAGCTTGGCCACCACCTTGAAATACAGCCTTGCACCCTCCATACAACAGTTTCTGTGTGCTGCCCTTGAAGTGAGACTTTCCAGATGATTTTTCTTTAATAATGCTGGTCTCTTGTTATATCATGGCTGATTTCTCTGACCCATCTAGTCAGACCAAAAGCTTATGCTTCAGTGCTGTTTGCTTCTTGTTAATTCCAGCTGACTTTCCAACCCTAGAAGAATAAAATCCACAGATTCTTATTTTCAAATAGCACGGAAATGGCCCTGATAGTCTTTGAGGGAATCTCAGACTTCCCTCTGAATCTTCACAAGCCAGATCTCTACATTTTCTGCATTTCACTCAGCATTCTTATCTTCCAAGTTCCCAAAGAATAGCTCCATAAAATCTGAGCACTCAAGGGATTTTCTATCTCACGGTCCTTCCAAACAGGACATGGTCAGGTCTGTCAAAGCAGTTGCATTCTCTCTGGTACCAATTTCTGCTCTAGTTTGCTTTCTCTTCATGAGATCAAACACCATGATCAAAAGCAACTTATGATGGAAAGAGTTCATTTCATTGTATACTTCCACTTCACAGTGAACCACTAGAAAAAGCCAGGGAAGAAACTAAAGGCAGGAACCTTGAGGCAGGGACAAAAGCAGATGTCATGGAGAAATGCTACATATTGGCTTGATCTTCATAGTTCCCTTATCTTGATATTTTGTACAACCAAGGACAACATGCCCAGGGATGGGACCTCTCCCAATGGACTAGGCCTCTCACATCAATCATTAATCAAGAAAATTATCCTGGGTACATGAACTGGCTTTTTTGGAGCCCATTCCCTATGGTGGGACAACTTGCTAAGCCTTGATGCAATGGGGAGGAGCTTGGTCCTACCTCAACTTGGCATGCCAGACATTGTTGACTCTCCAAGGTAGGCTTTACCCTCTCTGAGGAATGGATGCAGGGTGGGGTAGGGGGAAGTGGTGAGAGAAGGAGAAGGGGAGGAAGGAGGAACTGTGGTTTGGTATGTAAAATGAAAAAAAAATTAAATTAAAAAAAAGAAAAAAAAACACCCTGCATCCCTGAGTGCAGTCTAATCGTAGAGAGGCATTTTCTCAATTTAAGTTCCTTTGTCTGAGGTGACTCTATCTAGCATCAAGTTGCCAAAACCTAATCAGTACAGAGACATCACATGTATGTTTTCTTCCTGAAATGAGAAAAAAAGGACTCATGTTCAAGATTTTTGTATACTAATCATTCTTGCTGATTTATTAATGCAAAATGGCCATTCTTTGGATGATCTGGAGGAACAGTTGAAAATCAGTTACCTCAAATATGGACATATGAGTTCACATATTTATTTGTCAAAACAGTTTGTAGCATTTATACTCATTACTTAATGAGTGTTCCTCTCACCCACTGGCATGTAACTTAATGCAGCCAAGATGACAGACAGTGAGACACAGTGAGAGCAGAATTGTGTAAGGATGAACCAGATTCCAACATTAGTCTCCTGTGCATAGAACTGGGGGATATTTTTTGCCACTAATTTTTTTTCTTAAATGTTTCTCAGAGGAAAGCTCTTTCTGTAGAAGCCTTATAGTAAATTGCTGTGGGATGTTCTGTATGCTGTGAATGTGTTGCTCTGATTAGTTGATAAATTAAATGCTGATTTGCCAGTAGCCAGGCAGGAAATGTAGGCAGTGTAAGCAGACAAGGAGAATTCTGAGAAGAGGAAGGCCAAGAGTCAGGAAAAACACCATTCTGGCATCCAGGGAGCAGCATGTAATGGCACACTAGTAAGGCCAAAAAAAAAAAAATGTGGCAACATATAGATTAACAGAAATGGGCTGAGTTTAAGTGTAAGAGCCAGTCAGTAGTAGGCCTGAGCCAATGGCCAGCAGTTTTAATTAAATAATCCTCTGTGTATTTACTTGGATCTGAGTGGCTGCAGAACTGGCTGGTGAGAGAGATTTGTCCTGACCATGGGCCAGGTGGGACACAAGAAAACTTCAACTACAGTTAATTGTTAAAAATTGAACAGCCTGATGTTTATAGTTATTAAAATAACATTTGAAAGACATTCAATATCAGTCATACTCTTTAAATACATATTTTGTCTCTAATAATTTCTTAATATAAAATGAACTCATTTAAAGTAATATTGCTCTTCTTTTCTAAAAATTTGATAAGTCAAGATTTTTCACACATTCTTAGGCACTAACAAATGTGGTATACTGTCTTTTCCAACAAGTTGGACTTTATTCATTAGAAGATAATTCAACAAGATAATTCTGTTTTCTGCAAGGACATGATATACCACTCACCAGATAATGTGCATAACACTGCCTTAGAGGTATAGGCTCAATTTATCAGGCACCATTTCCCATATTTAGGTGTGCACTAGAGTGACTGACCATAGAATGATACATTTTCTTTGCCTGATCTATTACTGCTAGAAATACCTGCTTATGCAATGCTTTGCATGGATTAGTCTCAATAAGTATGCATTTTGGGATAGTGTTAATGTTTTTACCTGCATATGACCTACAGGTGATCAATAGTGAACATTTCAGTATGGATAGTCATGGTATTGTATTTTAAAAAATGGTGGGAAGGAGTCATGCCATACAACAGGGCCCACATGGGAGCTTTATTGAGGGGAGGGGAGAGAAGGGACAGAGGAGGGGGCAGAGAATAGGGGGAGAGACTGGTCCCTGGGGACAGGAGTGAAGGGAAAGAAAGAGAAAGAGAAGGGAGGTGGGCAAGGCCTGCCTTTTATTAGTAAACATAGCGAATGCACACAAGGAATGTTCTTAGTGGCTGCAGCTGAGGATATATCCCATCAAAACCCTTAAGGCAGGCCAATACAGATGCCTAAATGCTAACAGAAGGAAGGGGCATACAATGCCCAACCTTGAGAATCTGTTGGCAAATAACAGCTGTTGGAGGGGGGAAAGACTTTTTGTGATGCGTGTGTGGCCATTGGTAGGTTACTCATGTTACAGTGGATGGCATCATATCCATGTGCATATGGGAATGACTAAATGGACTCTGTGGAAAATATATGTTTAAAGTGCTGGAGAAATGTTTCATTTTAACTCACATAACTGCTTTAGCAGAGGAGCTGGGTTCACTTCTCAGCCCCCACATTATGTGGCTCACAATATCCTCTAGAATGCCAGTTCTAGGGGATTAGATGCCCTCTGCCTCTAGGGATGTCTGCATGTACTGCATGCACATAGTGAACATAAATTTATGCAGGCACATATACATATAACTACATACTAACCACAGGAATAAAAATATTTAATAGGCAATAAAGAAAGGAAAGAAAGAAGGAAGGATGGAAGGAAGGAAGAAAGGGAGACTTAACATTGGAATAAGCATGTGGGGTATGAAAGGAATTGGATAGAGGAAATAGGAGGTGCATACAATCAAGATTGTTTTTATAAATAAAATTGTTTTCCTGAATAAAACTATCCTGGAACAATATAAGTATTATTAAAGTTTTAATTCTGATTATTGTGTGTTACTTGGAACTATTCCTGTGTCTGGTTAAGCTTCCTGAGAACTATTAACTTCTATCTTGTCATCTATCTGAATTGTTAATAAAAATAAACAAGTTTTACAAAAAAATATACCTGTCTTACACATTTTTCCTAATTATTTTTCATTTTTCAGAAGAAGCAAAGAGAGAATGACTTTCACTTGTTCAAGACTTGCCAGAGAGGCATTTCAGTGAACAGTCTGCTCAAATACTATTGTGGCTCTTGACCTGTGTGTGGTGTTACCTCAAGGATTTTTTTTCCTTATCTAACCTCTTTTCTCTCTTAACCTTAATATCCCCAGTTTGAGTGGGAAGGAACTACACCTAAGGTAATAGATAAAGATTAAAGAGGACTGTGGAAAAGGCCACATGGTGTTTAATTTCAATGCATATTCATTCATACAATGTTTTGCATTGAGTATGACTAACCAATTCTGTTCTGGAGCAAGCAGCATACACCACATAAAATAACTGAATAGGGGCCAGGAATTCATAAGTTTCTTAGAGAAATAACACTTGTAAAATCATGCAAAACATAACAAAAATATTGTGAACAGTTAACCAGGTGAATATTCTCTGGAGTGTTAATTTGTAAAATTCTGCCCCTTTTCATATAACTTCCATGGCAGCAACAATGTGCTAACACATGATTAGGCTTTGAAGAGTTAGATACTTTGTCTCTTAAGAGCTCTGTGTAAACATAGATGGCTACACTAAACTCAGCCTTAGTACAACATAGCATTTGCTTAGCCATCTGTTACATTTATATAGCCAGAGTCCAAGCTTTTCCCATGGGCTCTACAACTTAATCAAATAGTCTATTTACACAGTCTCATATTCCCTGAGAGCTGCCTCTGTTGATGAAGTTTACATGGCTCAGTCTATCAATTAGTTCTACCTACCTGCCAATGAGCTAATATATCTAGAAGGCTAGCCTAGACAGAAGAATTGGTTAAATGGCCTTTCACTATCTTACAGACATTTTAATGAATGTTGAAATTGGTGGACATTTCCACTTATTTTTTTTTATTTTGATCACTCTTATTGATGCTAAGCCATGGCTCTTTTCAAAATGGATGAAGATAGTTTATTCTGGAGGCAAATATGAATAACCATAGTCCAAAGACACAGATCTCCAAATTTCATATTTCAACATGGAAACACTCTTATACATTTATTCTTGTAGTGACAGAAAAAAAAAAGTGATACATTAAGACACCTTTTAAGTTGGGCGGTGGTGGCGTATGCCTTTAATCCCAGCACTCAGGAGGCAGAGGCAGGCAGATCTCTGTGAGTTCGAGGCCAGCCTGGTCTCCAAAGTGAGTTCCAGGAAAGGCGCAAAGCTACACAGAGAAACCCTGTCTCGAAAAACCAAAAAAAAAAAAAAAAAAAAAAAAAAAGACACTTTTTAAACACATTGTTGGACACATCAGGTAGGTGTGTTACTGCTCATTGTTTAACAATACTCTCTCTGTTATTTGATTGATGGAAAAACAGAATTCTGTTAAGGTGATAAACTCCAAGAGGTTTTTACCTGTTTGTAATCTTCCTAGTTTCAACACAGAGATAGACCTGAGATAGCTCTTTAGGAGGCTAAAGATAGCTCCAGATACATTGTAATTAAGCCCTTGAACAGCAACATTCCAACTCTCCACCTTTTAAAGTTTTAATCAGTCAGTCAACCTTTTCAGGCACAGCCTCTTTCCAGGAACTCTCCTTCATACTCCTCAAACCAGTTATGTCTATTACAGACTCATTAAAACACTGTGATAAAATAAGCAGCCAGTAACACTGTATTGGGGTGTCAAAACTCCAAAGGATGGTGTACTTTTCACTATTGAGGGATTCTGGACATTTTTAGTAATAAAAGAATAATTTGAACAAGCAGAACCATTAGTGACCTAAGTTTCTAATTTTAATTAGGTAAATTTCTAAATTTTAAGTAGAAACTTAGGTCACTAATGGTGTACTTACTTTTGCACCTGTGTGTATGCATGTGTGTATATTTAAATAAGTATCAACATTCTCCATATTTATGTATTATTGTCTTATGTTTATTTAGTATAATGATATATTAAATATAGTTATATTGACCTCAAGAATATGGATTAATACATATCTGTTTATAGAGATATATCACATTTCCCAGCTTTAAAACAACTATTTTGTCCAGCATTATGTTTTGCATGAGATATTCTAGAAGGCTTGATGAGTGAGCCTACATTTGTCCTCTGCTCTGAGCAAGATTTTGTGTATTTCAAGTGGGACATTCATAACAAGCATTCTTTCTGAAGTAGAGCGCTACGGTCATTTTCAAGTGGAGACAAGTTGAATAGATAACACAGATAGTCATGCTCCACATGAACTCCTCATTTGCAGAGCTTCCTCCCTCATGAGCACCTTCCAGTGGCAAGGGCGTTACTACTAAGATGTCCACCTTGCATCATTTTGTCAGTAAAGGCGTGGTAGTTCTAGCTATGCTCCACTGTGTTGTTAAGCTGGTTTGAACAAATTCAGAATGCCATCTGTGTTCCTGTGTCTGAATGAATGCCCCATAAGAGCTCTAAAATTCTCCATCTCTTTTCTTGCAGCAGGCCTAAGTGCTGAACTTTTTATTCTCTCTATAACTATGTCTTCTTCAGAACTTCATGTGGTTTGAACCACAAAAAGCATGTGGCTTCCAGGCTGGTTCCTTTCACCTACCAGCTAGCATGCAAAGCTCCTCTCTGTCCTTCCACAGCTTCAAGTTCACTTCTTCAGTGCTCAGTGATAATCATTGATACAGATAGGCCACATATTTCTTGTAATCTATTAGTGGAAGCTTTTGTTGATTTTAGCTTAAAGTACTCATGAATAAAGTTGACTTCAATATTTAAAAATACAAGGTGTTGAGATACTGTGGTGATAGTGTTCAGGATTTGGGAGCTGCCTTTCAGCATGGCTCCCCCATGGTATTCTCACTAACAAGGAGACAGGACTCCCATTAATTCACATAGTTTCCGGGACTAAGTAATGACAGTTTTTAACTATTCATAATGGCATTATTGCATCAATCAATTAGTGATTCCTTGATGACATCAGACATAGACAATCTTTTGAGGATTTATTATGTATTTCTTAGAAGAGCTACTAAGCTCTTTAGTGCTCAGATCTTGTCTTAGTTAAGCTTACTGCTGACATGGAGAGACACCATTACCAAGGAAACTTAGAAATGGAAGCATTTAATTCAGGATTTGCCTACAGTTCAGAAGGTTTTGGGGCAAAAAGTGTGGCACCAGGCAGGCAGGCATGGTGCTAGGGTGGTAGCTGAGTGCTTACATCCTGTTCAACAGACAAGAGGCAGAAAGAGAACAAGAGAGCCTACCTTGAGCTTTGGAAAACTCAAAGCCAAGCCGTAGAGACACACCTCTTCCAACAAGGCCACATATCCTAATCCTTACTAAATAGTCCACCAGTGGGAATGAAACATTTTAAAAAATAGCTATGGGGCTATTCTCATCCAAACTACCACAGATCTGATGATTTAGAAGTACTTCCATGCAAGTGAGAAAGGTATTTGATGTTACAGGTGGCTTTTACATCATTTTGTAGCTGATACAAATTCCTAGAATCTATGTACTGCTACTTCTCTAAATATTTACAATAAAATGATGAGAAGAGGGCGAGGTGTTAGATTGATTAAAATATAAACTTCCAGGCAAAAATATATTGTACTGGAAAATATAATAATACTGTTTTCAATGCATATAACAAGTGTTTCATATTCATAAGCTCTCATATTCCAGACTTCACTGAAGCACAGCACCCACAGGTACTCTTCAGGTAGCCACCATACTTCCCAGCTGACACATTTTCCAGTGAGTCATTTGTTCCACATAATGTGTCTGCTTGAAGTTATCACAGTTTCAAAGCAAAACAGTTATTTGAAAACAAAGAGAAAATAAGAATGAAATAGTTACAAAAGCATAATAATTTGATAATTTATAAGAAATTCTGTCATTAATTGGGTTTTTTATACAAAAAAATTATTATCAATATTTAGAGAAAAATGCATGCCTGTGGATAGAGTTCAAAGCATGGGGGGAGGCCAATATATGATATAAAAGCCAAGGGCACAAATTAAAACATTATTGTTTTGGTAAGTGAACAGTAGCTTCAGGGAGCTTTGCACATAAAATATTAGTGACCTTGCCTCCTGTCACCAAAGCAAGCTTTTCCTCCACCTCAGCTCTCTCCACATGCCCTAGAGTCCTGCTATCTTTAAAATAGAGTTGTCTCGATTTTCACAAACTGTCAGGCAATGAGATATGCCTTTTTCGTTTTATATTTATGGATAGCTAAAATTCCTGAGGGGATGAATCACTCAGGATAGTTAAAGATGGTAAGACAAGAAGTAATGGCCCAAAACCTGAAGAGAGAAGGCTTAAGTTAGATAAGATTAAGGAATTCTTAGTCATAAGGTCGATGAAGCAATCAGGCAAAGTAGCCAGAGAAGGAGGGAGGTATGTACATCAGTAAACACTGCTCAGATGCAAGGGGAAATTAGAGACATACTCTGGATAGGAGGATAAAAAAATCATACTTATTTCAGAGAAAAAGATATTCTAGTATAGATTGTCCAAAATGTAGCTTATGACTTGTTGATGTACACAAAAAACATTAGCTCTAACAGGGATTTTGCACCAAGTTTTAAAAATTAATTAACCATTTTAAAGTGATTTTAAAAACACCTCTTGGCATATCTCTAGCCTCATGGGAAGAGCTTCTTGAGGTAGACTGCAGTTAACACGGAAACCTTTCAGGTGACAGAGAACAAGAGACTTTGGAATGCTTGGCCCTAAATCGGATGTCTAGATCACTCTCTTCCTTCAGGCCCCAAAAATCTTTTTCAAGACTGGCTGGAAAAATCATAAGAGACAGTAGGGAAAGACCGCATCAAGGAAAGAGCGTTTTCGAGGCACAACTGGGCAGATGCACATATGGGACTCCTGGAGACTGCGTCTGCAGCACGCACAAGAACTGCCTGCACAAGCTCAATCCCAACAAAACCCAATATGGAGGAGGGGAGGAAAGTATGAAGTCCAGTCCCTAGCCAAGGAGCTATTGGTATTTGATTGCTGCTGGGAGAGGACAAGTCAGTTTTCTTCAACGGAGTGACATTGGTTATATTGGCACACTGACAGGTCCAATGCCGATTTTTTTAAAGAGGAAGAACATGAAGTTCGGCGCCCAGGAAGGTGGAAGGTCTGGTGGATTGGGAGGAAATGATTATGACCAATATATATTTTGTAAAACTCTCAGAGAATAAACAAAAAAGCTACACTACTTGTTTATTCAACAAGTATTTTCTGAACATTTATCAAGTAAGAATAATGAATCTTTGCAGTTTCATGAGGTCCCATTTATTAATTGTTGATTTCAGAGTCTGTGTTACTGGTGTTCTATTCAGGAAGTTGTCTCCTGTGCCAATGTATTCAAGGCTCTTTCCCACTTTCTTCTCTATCAGGTTCAGTATAACTGGATTTATATTGAGGTTTTTGACCTGCTTGGACTTGAGTTCTGTTCAGGGTGATAGATATAGATCTATTTGCATTCTTCTATATGACAACTTCCAGTTATTCCAGCACCATTTGTTGAAGATGCTTTCTTTATTCTTTTGAATAATTTTGGTTTCTTTGTCAAAAATCAGGTGTTCATAGGTGTGTGGATTAATGTCAGGGTCTTCGATTAGATTCCATTGATCTATCTGTCAGTTTTTATGTCAATCTCATGCTGTTTGCTGTTTTTATTACTATGCCTTGGTAGTAGAGCTTGAAATTAGGAATAGTGATACATCCAGAAGTTTCTTTATTGTACAAGTTTATTTTAACTATCCTGGGTGTTTTTGTTTTTCCATGTGAAGTTGAGCGTTGTTTTTTCAAGGTCTGTGAAAAATTGTGTTGATACTTTGATGGCAATTGCATTGAATCTGTAGATTGCTTCTGGTAAGATGGCCATTTTACTATGTTAATCCTAATGATCAATGAGCATGGTAGATCTTTTCCTCTTCTGATGTCTTCTTCAATTTCTTTCTTCAGAGACTTAAAGTTCTTGTTGTACAGGTCATTCACTTGTTAGGTTAGAATTACCCCAAGATATTTTACATTATCTGTGGCTATTTTGAAGAGTGTTGTTTCCTTGATTTTTTTCTTGGCCTGTTTATCTTTTGTATATAGGAGAGCTACTAATTTTTTGAGTTAATATTGTATCCAGCCACTTCACTGAAGGTGTTTATCAACTGAGTTTCCTGGTAGAATTTTTTGGGTCACATGTCCATACTATCATAGCATCTGCAAATAATGATACTTTGACTTCTTCCTTTTCAATTTATATCCCCTTGATCTCCTCTTGTTGTCTTATTGCTCTAGTTAGACATTAATATATTATATTGAGTAGACATTATATTGTCTTGTTCCTGATTTTAGTGGAATTGTTTTGAGTTCTCTCTAATTAATTTGATGTTGGCTTTGACTTGCTGTATATTGCTTTTATTATATTTTATTATGTTCCTTGTATCCCTGATCTCTCCAAGACCTTATCATGAAGGAGTGTTGAATTTTGTCAAAGGTTATTTTTTGTATCTAATAAGATGATCATGTGATTTTTTTTTCTGTTTGGTTATATGGTAGAGTATAAGGATAGATTTTCATATGTTGAACCATCTCTGGGATGAAGCCCACTTGATTGTGGTGGATGATCTTTTTGATGTGTTCTTGGATTTGGTTTGTGAGTATTTTATTGAGTATTTGTGCATCAATATTCATGAGGGAGATTGAGCTTCAATAAGACAAAGGACATTGTCAATAAAACAAAACTGCAGCCTACAGAATGGCAAAAGGTCTTCACCAATTCCACCTCTGACAGAAATCCCCAAAATATATAAAGAACTCAAAAAACTAGACACCAAAATAGCAAATAATCCAATTAAAAATTGAGGTAGAGATCTAAACAGAGATTTCTCATCAGAAGAATCTCAAATGTCCAAGAGTCCCTTAAAGAATGCTCAACATTCTTAGCCATCAGGGAAATACAAATCAAAAGAAAACTGAAAACCAATCTTGTACCAGTCAGAATGACTAAGATCAAAAACACTAGTTACAACTTATGCTGGAGAGGATTAAGGGAAACACTCCTTCGTTTCTGGTGGGAGTGCAAACTTGTACAGTTACTTTGGAAATCAAATGGAGGTTTCTCAGAAAAGTGATAATCAATCTACCTCAAGACCCAGCTATTCCAGTCTTGATATACCCAAAGTGTGTGCAATCATTCCACAAGGACTTTTACTCAACTATGTTCATAGCAATATTATTTGTAATAGCAAGAACCTGGAAACAACCACGATGTCCCTCAACCTAAGAATGGCAAAAGAAAATGTGTACTCAGCTGTTAAAAACAATGATATCAGGAAATCTGAAAGCAAATGGATAGAACTAGAAAAAAAAAATCATACTGAGTGAGGTAACCCAGACTCAGAAAATAAACATGGTTTGTGCTCAGTCATAGTGAATATTAGCTGTAAAGTAAAGGAAAAACATCCATAGCTCCAGAGAGGTTAACTATCCTCCTTGTTACCTAACAAGGAGGGCCCAGGGGGGCGAGGGATGCATGGATTTCCTTGGAAAGGTGAAATAGAAGAGAACTCCTGTGTAGACTGGTGGCTGGGGGTGGATAGGAACATGAGTGATTAGGTTTGTGGGAAACTTCCATGATTCTACAAGGATGACTCCAGCTAAGACTCCTAGCAATAGTAAATTGGTAGCTGAACTGGCCCTTTCTTGTAATCAGTTTAGTAACTACCACAGGTGTTATCAGAGAGCCTTCATCCAGTGATTGATGGAAACAGATGCAGAGATCTGCAGCTAAGCACTTGGGCTGAGCTCAGAGAATCCTGTTGAACAGGAGTGTATGAAATGGTGTGTGTGTGTGTGTGTGTGTGTGTGTGTGTGTGTGTGTGTGTGTGTGTGTGTAAAGGTCATCACAAGGGAACCCACAGCAACAACTAACCTGGGCTCATAAGAACTCACAGACTTTGGACTGACAGCTAGAGAGCCTGTGTGAGACTGACCTAGGGCCTCTATGTAAGTGTGAAAGTTGTGTAGCTTGATCTACTTGTGGGACTCCTAGTGGTGGGAGCAGGGCCTGACTCGAATGCTTTGGCTGGCTTCCGGAAACATATCCCTCATATTGGCTTGCCTTGCCCACCCTTAATACAAGTGGAGGAGCTTAGTTCTAACTGAATTTGATAAGTTGTGCTTTGCTGACACCCATGGGAGGCCTGTTTCTTTTTGAACAGAAGCAAAGGAGGAGTGGATTGTTGGGGGAGGAAATAGGAGGAAAGGATCGAGGAGAAACTGTCACCAGGGTATAAAATAAATGAATACATTTAATTAATAGTAAAAAGAAAAGTGATAAAAAAGAATAACGAAGACATTGCACAGTGACTCATGTAGCATATGTAGCTTAACTACACTAATTTATTCACTCATTTGATTACACACAATAGGCATGGTTTTCTAAAAATGTCATATTTCTTAATTTCCTTTAATTCTGTCAATCAAAATCACCCATTTCCCCTACCGTTTTATTATGCTTATTCCAAAGAGATGATTAGTGGTGCATGCCTTATTTGTATGGATTAATTTCATTATACCATAATAATCAAGGATAAAACCTATATTTTTTAAAAGCTGTATTATAAAAATAACATAAATAGCCTTTCATTCATGGAATGGTATATAAATATAAAGTAAAATATGAGGCCTAACTGATACATAAACCAGTTATTACTTAAATTATGCAATTTGCTAAGTTTTGATATATGTGTATAACTTAAAATCAACACTATAATCAAGATAATGAACATATCCATCACAACCAAAAGTAATGTTTTGTAATCTCTTCCTCCCACTTTTCTCTTAAACCAAAACCATTGCTTGAAAAACATTCACTTGTTTCCTTTCACTACAGGTGATTTTAAATATTATTAAATCACTCACAAATGGACTCAGAATGATTATACACTTTTTGCTTTGCTCTGTTAACTCAGCATAATGATTTTAAGATTCTTACATTAATTTATAAACAATCACCCTTCTTTTTCATCCCTGAAATAATCCCACTGAAATGATTTATCACCACATTCTTAGACACTTATCTAACCAAAATATTTCTGGCTGTGCTAGGATTTTGACAGCATTCCACATCAGTTTTCTGTACACTTGCATATTTTGTGTTCTCTTGCTCATTTTGGGTAAATAACATAGACTAGAATTACTGGAATGGATATTCAAATAATGGCAGCACACTAAATCTTTTATAATCTTACATTTTAATTACAAAATTGATGTTTATGTATACACATCTTTTTCATCTTACTTAATTGAGGACGACTGTTATCTTCTCTAACTGCCATTTTCAGTGACTACATTCTAAATGCTGTCCGTGTTTGCAAGCATTGTGACCTTATGCTCGGCCCTTTCATCTCTTCATGACGTGTGTATTAGTTACATTTGCATTGCTAGGATGAAACATCATGACCAAGGTAACTTATAGAAAGAGGAGTTCATTTGGGCTGATGTTTCCAGAGGGTTAGGTGTCCATCCTGGTGGGATGCACAGCAGCAAACATTGGCATGGTTGTAGGGAGAGAACCTGAGAGCTCACATGCTGAACCACAAGAAAGCAAAGAGAGACAGGGCAGGCCCACTGGGAACGGCACAAGGCTTTGACATCTCAAAGCCAGTGATGTTTTTTCTCCATCTAGTCTACACCTCCCAAATCTCCCTAAACAGCATCACCAGCTGAGGACCCAGTGTTCAAATTAAAGACTGTGAGGGTACATGTCACTCAACACTTCATAGCATACTTCTTCAGATACACTGCTCATTAGTGCTGAGGTGTTGTACCATATATCAGCTATACACTGTTTCATTTTTCTCGGTGTGATTCTTAATAGTAATTGAGTCATTCTAAAATTTTTATGATGTAGATAAGAATTCTATTGTCTTTAGTTCTGAAAGAAGTCCCGTGTATTTGTACAAAATGTGCTGTATGGACTAGTGCTTGTTCATTTCTTTTGTTGTTGTTGCATGCATTTTCTAATCAACAGCTTTTAGGGAAAATGGCCTTCATTTCTCCTAAGACTTGCCTCTGTGTTTTATCCAAAGAAACTGATTATTTCCATAATCAGGCCCCTTTGTAAATTCACCCTGGCATTCCACTAACTTGCTCATGTTTACCTCAGTGCCCAGGGTCTTAGTGACAGCTGCTATGCAAAGCATATTAGCTTGCCAGTAAATGCACAATATCTGCAGAGATTTCTCTGGATCAGCAAATAAATGCTGGAGACCGACTTTCTACTGCAGCAAGTCTTCTACTTCACGGTTGTTTCTTTTTTGTGGGCTTTTAAATACTCTTTCCTTTCTTCCTTAAGCAAACAAGAAAGCATAGATTTTAATGTATTTCTCTTTCAAAGATTTGTTTTTCCCATTTTTATATTATCATGTTTTTTAAAAAAGAATATTTTTTATTTTTATTTTTAAAACTTATATTTATAAAAGTAAAAGCAGATTTTCTAATTTAATACTGACTCTCAAAATCTTGTTAGGCATATTTAATATTTATTATAGTTTCAATGGCTGACAAACAATTACCTACTACATAGAAGGTTATGGTAAGAATTTTCTTCAGTGTCAATTCAAAGTTCATGAAAATTCCAATGATAATCTTTAAAAAACCAGAAAAGACAATTCTTTAGATATATAGATGCACACATACACACACACACACACACACACACACACACACACACACTCCTCACACAGAGAGAGAGGGGGGGAGGGAAAGGGGGAGAGGGGAGAGAGAGGGAGGGAGGGAGAGAACGAAGCAGGGGCAACAGTCAAGACATCTTGAGTGAAAAGGGAAATGGGGAGGATATCATGTCCTAGTATCTCATCTTATTGTAACACTACAATAACACATAACAGCATGGTAGTGATATAAATACAGACATATAGACAATTAGAGTAGAAAAGTGAATCTAAAATAAACAGACACTTAAGTCCATCTTCGATATTGGTTCAAAGTATACACTTTAAAAAGGACAGCCTGTTCATCAAATGGTGCTTCGGAAATTGCATATCTACATGTAGGAGGATAAATGTGGAAAAAATTCAATTCTGAACAATTCAGACAACTAGTATAAGAGCTGAATGTGCAACTTCCAGAGGAAAGATACATTTTTGAAAAGTATTCAATAGCGCAGAAAATAACCTTTCAAAATTCTTCAAACTCCAATCACAAAATCTCCTTCCTCTTCACAAACAAAACAAAACAAAACAAAAACTTATCCATGTACACAACAAAGAAAACAAAGAGCAATGAAAGTAATTTATACAGAATGATAAAACACATAGAATACACATGTGGCACAAGATTAATATCTGGAGTCCATGACAAAGATCATTGAAAAATTAATAAACAGAAACCAAAGCACTCACTCTAGAAATTGTCAAATAAATTGAATAGTTACACAAATGAAGAAATACCAATGTCCAATAAATATGTTAATAAAATATTCAATACTGCTGCCCATTAGAGAAACGAGATCCCTTCCATTTCAATCATCAATCAAAAAAAAAAAATTCTTGTCTTCAAGCCCATATAATGGGGACATTTGATCAAGTGAGATTTCCTCTTCTCAGATGACCCTGTTTTGTGTCAAGTTACATAAAGTCCATGATGTAGAATATCATAGTGCTGACAGAATTGGGGAGAGCCTACTCAAGGCATGGCAGAGGAGAGCCAAAAGAGAGAGAATCCAGTGCCCATGGTTGGCTTTATTTTCCCTCTAGTTCTCAGTCTGTGGGATAGTGCTGTCTATATTCATGTGAGATCTTCTGCCTTAGTTAATCATTTCAGGATGTCACCTCACAGACATCCTGGGTGTGTCTTGGCCCTTCTCAATCTAATCTAACAAAAGTAAAACATTCACTATCGCATGAAGCAACCTGACAATCTATGTTCAAAGGGAAAGGTAAAGGAGCCTATACCACAGAATAATAGTAAAGTTGGACTCTATTGCTAACAGTTTAAAGCTGATTACAAAAGACTATGAATTAATATTTATGAATTACCCAAAGGCCAAAACTATGGCCTTGGTAACATTGGAAATTACAAGACTAGGTTAATGGTAAGAAAAAGGAATGTGAAGATTTAATCAGCTATGACACACTTGTAAAAGATGACTATCATATATGAATGGGCTTACTTGTTGCTGCTGGCCTGGACATAGGAAAGAGCTTAAATGAAAGCCATACTCATTATCTTTGGAAGGATATTGTTACTTGTCTAATCACTGTATCAACGTACGTATGTTTATTGAAAAACATCTTTCAAATAAAAAGCAGAATTAATGAAGCAGATATAGCTTCCTCGAGGAATAGTTCAAAATAATGTTATCTAGTTATGTATAATTCTATTTGTAGTTGTTTTTTATTATTATTACAGTATTTATTTGTCTTTTCTCAGTCAACCCCTGAGCCAAACACTTCCCTCAGACTTCATGGGGAAGTAGAGAAAAGGCAACATACAGGGCAGAGCAAATGTGGGAGAAACCAGGGAGATGGAAGTGGAGATGGCTGCTTCACACAGGGAAGAGGATGGGAAAGGCTACCACTGGGAAAGGAGGCCCCCATAGCCTCTGAGAAGACATGCCCAGGATAGAGGAGAAGAGCTAGGATTTCAGGGAAGGGTTCCTGGCATAACCACTGATGAGGTTCCCTAAACAATTTCAATCCCAGCCCACAGCTAGCCACCAAACTGCAGCCCCAATGGCTGTGTGTTGATGTTCCTTCAAATGGACCTGGTGTGGAACCTGCTTTAGTAGCAAGTAAGGTCAGGGGATGTGGGATTGTCAGCCTGGTGGGGGTCTCTACTGTCAGTGTCCTGGTGAGCACAGTACATGAAAGGTACTCCTGACCAAGAGAGGAATACGGAGCAGGCCTGCACTTTCAGGGTGAGGCCTCACAAAGGAGGGCTGCTTCCAGTGCAGAGAAGGCAGAGGGGAAGAGCATTTGAACTTCTAAGCCTATGTTTTGTTTATATGAACTTGTACATTTTTAACATTAATAAATGAAATAGTGTAATTATACTCAAATAAATACTATATATAAAACTTAAATTTATATATTGTGCATACCTGTAACCAGTTTATTTCCTGGATGTAGAAAATGTGTGCATTGATGTACAAAGCTCTTAAAACCAATATTTATCATGTTTTCATTATACTGAACCTCACTGTAGCTAAGTTTACAAAAATAATCAGTTTCTTAATGAGAATTTAATTTGGGTCAAATTTCAATTATAAATAAATCACTATGAATTATCTTGTGGTTCAATGTTTCTCCCAAACATAGTAATATTCAATTAATGTAATAGTTAGAACAGGTTGAAATTAAGCTTTGGGAATGTCAGTTTCTAGGAGAGTACAGTTAATATTTTCGATGATTGTATGAAATGTAAGATAATATTGCACATTTCTATTCTAAATAGTAGTTTGTGGAGGTGGATTTTCTTATATGAGAAAATTGAAAATAGAGCAAATTCTTTAATGTTTAAAATGTTCCATAAGAAGAACTCAGTACAGTTCACTATCTACAGTCTGTTAGTCTGTGTCAGTGTCTTTTGTTGGAATTACTTGTTTTATATGTATTTACCTTTGTTAACAAAAAGTTAAGGGGCTTGACCACTCAGAAATCTTGGGCAATATATTATTAGTGTTTCAACTTTTTATGTACTGCAGAGTTCAATGACATGCAGATACGATTTTTTTTTTTTTTTTTTTTTTTTGGTTTTTTGAGACAGGGTTTCTCTGTGTAGCTTTGCACTTTTCCTGGAACTCACTTGGTAGCCCAGGTTGGCCTTGAACTTACAGAGATCCACCTGGCTCTGCCTCCTGAGTGCTGGGATTAAAGGCGTGCGCCACCACCGCCCGGGGCAGATACCAATTTTTAAATGATTGATCTGATTGTGAATATGAATGGTATCTGCTTTGGTAAGATTGTGGTGCTCTGACTTATAAAATCCATATTTATTTGATATAAAACCAAAATATCAAATTATTTCTGTACTCACTTAAGTTGGAGCTTTCAGTTTTCATTTTACATCTAAGGATAAAATACACTTTAGCAGAAAGTAATCGATTTAGAATTTAAGATTTTTATCATGAACTGAGATGAAGAATTTGTAACTGTTTTTTATAAAAAACAGAAAGTTTAGAAATTTCACCTGTATTAATTAAAGACTTATGGCTCAGATATTCATTTTAATTAAGCAGCTGTTACCATGTTTCCTGCTGGCCAGGCACTACTTCAGTTCAGGCTTACAGGAATAATCAAGAGATGTCACAGTCCCTCTGTTAACTCCTGGAGCTTGTGTTATAGTAATGGACTTTCTCACTATCACTATTCATAATGGCCCCTGTCTATGTGACACTGAATGACAGAGACTTTTTTTAAAGGATAACTGAACACATGTTAAGAACTTACATAAGACCTCTCGTCATCATATAAAGTGCACTGTATCTTTCAGTGTTTCCTACAGAAAATGTCAAATCCTGGAAAGCCTATTTTTATACCCTGGAAATATGACAGATTTTTGAAAGGCAAGATATCCATACTTTGGAATTTTATTTTGTAATTTTTTTAGCATGTAATTCAAAAATCATACACATCATAAGAAAACTTTAAATGTTGGTTTACTAATATATCAAATGTTGTTTTTTAACAACTCCCTTATTGCCCTCTATTATAGATATATAGGATAAAGTCCAATTATTTTACACTGAAAATACTCTCAAAATTCCTTTAAGTTTCTAGTACTGTACAGTGTAAAATAATGTCTATCCCAAACCCATGTTCTCTGGAAGCTTCAGAATATATCTTTATTTAGAAATTGTGTCTTTGCAAATGTCATCAGTCATGACAAGGGCATAGTGGATTTGGGTGGGCCCTGAATGAAACATCAGTGTCCCTACAGAAAAGGCTATATGAAGTGCAGACCTAGAGGGGAATTTATAATTATGAGAGAAGTAAGTGCCTGTGGATGGCTGAATCTAAAGAGCAGCACAAAGGACAACCTTACTCAACACTACAGGAGAAAATTCCTCATGTGATGTTTGGTTTTAATGTCATCTTGCCACAAATTAGAATCACCTATATAGGAGGCCGCAGTAGAAGAGTTTTCTTAAATTCCTTAACGAGTAGAGGAGGATGCACTCTACCTTCTGGTAGCTGCGAAGATAAAAGTAGTCAAGGCAGAAGAATAATCCCTCATTCACCTTTTGTTCATTTGTTCTTCCATTCCAAGGAGTTAAATTATGCTGTTGCTGGGGCTGTTGATTCCTTCCCTGATATCAGAGCCAGTGTCTCCAGGTTTCCATCTTGACGAAGGACCAGCAGCTCTCCAGGAACCTTCTATGGTTTGGGCACCAGATTGGTACTGCCAAGGCATCAAACAATGAATGACCCCGTAGCCACTCCAAAGTGAAACAACCACTGTGGAACCACTCCAGCTGTGAGATATTCAGCTTCAAGAACCCAGCAACTTCCGGATTCTCAGACTCATGGGTGTGTTTCAACCGTTGTTATTATTTCTACGTAAGCTGACTTAGTAAATTATTTTAGTACTTGCCTATTCATTCTATTGGTTCTGTTCCTCACAAGAACTATGACTAATAAACTTAACTACATATTTGCCGTTTCTTTCAGCACTCTGAGAATAAATTCTGTTGTTTTGTGTCATCTAGATTGTTATTTGTGCAACAACCCATTGAAATTTATATTTAATTGATGGTAAAAAGCCAAAACATTGATATATTAATTTTGCCTCAGAAAACACAGTTGCATCTGAACAAGCTGCTGCAGTTCCAAACTTCCCTTTGTTGAAAGCACACTCTTTAAGAAGCATAATGTTCTTCAATGTCACCATGAAATTGTTTTCAATGGACTGAACCCATTGTTCTTTTGACTGCATTTGTTATAGTTATTTATTTTAAGGATAGAAGCAATGAGACTTCCTTATTTAGATGTATTATTAGAGACATTCATTAATATGCAACAGCAATTGAGAATGAAAATCCACACAATCAACATTAAGTTACCAACTATCAAAGACTAAATAAAGACTAGGGATTTAGGAAGAAACATTTTTTTTTAAAAAAAAAAATCACAAGAGAAACAGGAAACATTAAAACTTTAAAATGAAGCCTATTTTTAAATGCCCACTTTGTGAATTCAATGAGCAGAATTCAAAATTACAAGGACCAGAATTCATTTGAAGTAAAAAGGAAAGAATATGTACTGAACATATGAATAGGGGAAATCAAGGGCCTCGGAATGCATAAGCTATTTCTAGATAATGCACTTGTCTTAGAGTGATGAGTATGACAGTGAAGGAATCGCATAGATTTTCTTGTTAACTACAATAATGTGTATCACTATTCATGCTGTATTGGTACCCTACCTCCTGCAAAAGATCCTCTAGATGCCAGAACATGTGGAGTGTGGAGAACAAAGTGAGATTGGAAATACCTTTAAAAGTCACAAGAAAGTTTTGAAACAACAGTAGGGAACCTAATATTGCTATGAAAATTTATAGCGAGAGATAATATTACAAATTTCAAAACAAAGTCTGAGTCACAAAATTTGAGTTAAATATTAATGTTTAAAACATGCTAAAATGTTAAAAATAAAAAATATATATTTTAATATTTCATTACATTATGTAGCAAGAATTTCTAAAAAGGTCTTCTTAGTAAAAAACTCAGGAACCAGATATTGAGGTGAACGCTGAAAGATCAGAGAAACAGAACAAGCCACAGCCAGCCTCACCTAGCCAATTCCTCAGCTGATCTTGTTTCCTCAAACTGAAAGCTTCTGAGTCCTCACCCAAATGGATCTCAGCTGAACTGCTGCTAAAAGCTAAAAGCTTAAAAAGGTTCTAGTTCCTGGTCCTCACATCTTACATACCTTTCTGCTTCCTGCCATCACTTCCTGGGATTACAGGTGTGTGTCACCATGCCTGGCTGTTTTCAGTATGTTTTGAACTTACAGAGATCCAGATGGATCTCTGCCTCAGGAATGCTAGGATTAAAGGTGTGTGTGTCACTGTTTTCTGGCCTATATCTATATCTATCTAGTGGCTGTTCTGTTCTCTGACCCCAGAAAGTTTGTTAGGGTGCACAATATATTGGGGAACACAACATCACCACGACATTACTTATCTCAAACTCTCTCAATTTATAAATGAATAAATTTTGCAGGGTAATCAAAGGTTTCCATAATGTTCTAGTGTTAGGTGCTGTTATCTGAAATATTAAACAATGATAATGAAAATTATAATTATAGAAATCTTTTACAAGAACGCATTTTCATTATTTCTATGTTTGCTTCAATATAATTTCATTCCATGTGTGAAGTTCTCAAAAGCAAAAAGGACGTACAGGAAATAAATAGTGGGACTTTGAGAACATACACATAGATGAGAATCAATTTTCCTTGTTTTGTAAATAGTTTTTTATGTATTATATATGGATGTTTTACCTGTATGTTGTCTGTGTCCAATGCCCCATGGAGGCCTGAAGAGGCACTGATTCCAGAGACTGGAGTTATAGACAGTTGTGAGCCATTATGTGGGTACTAGGAATCAGATTCTGGTCCTCTTGAAAAAGACCATCAGTGTTTTTAACTCCAGCCACAGAAGAGAGTTTTCTTATGTACAGTTCTAATATTATTAGTGTGTGCATGTGCTTGTGCTATGTAACATACAAATTAGTTTAGTCTAAAAGTCAGTGTAATACCTCCAAGTTAAATAGGTATCTTCATTTTATAAATTACCCAAATTTAGTTGGATCATTTAATTTGACCAACCTTGTAAAAATGGCTCTTAAAGCTAAACACGTAATTGTATCTTCAGAATTTATCCATTTCTCTCAACATTTGTTGATAATTGTCCTCCATTCCTAGTAGAGGAGACGTTCCACATTAAATTCTCCAGTAGTTATACCAGTTTTGATTTTTGCCTACATGCACAATTTCTGGAAAATTATTTTTTATTTTTCTAATTTTCCCTCTAGTAATGTCTATTTTTTTCTTTATCAATAGTGAGACAAGAAGACCTTTCTAACACTCACCAATGAGCAACAATTCTATCAGTGGGCAAAGATATCAAGATGAAGAATGTGTATGTGGTGATATCTTGAGTCAACCATGATATCATCACCAGTACTGTTTCAATTCAAGCAAAATGGAAGAAGCAAAAAGGATTGTGGCTTATAAACTGTAACCAATTTACAAATTCTCAGGTTTTGTTTGTTTTTTTTTATTTTTTTTAATTTTACATTAAAAAAGATAGACCATTTACTTGTTCTTTTACCTTCTGGAAGAATTCTCTTTCATTAATCTTTTTAATCTAACCAAATACATGCAAATCTTAATTAAATATGCACATTACCAATTATAATCAGATACACACAAACACTTCATTTGGAATTCAGTACCTTCTTTCAGTTAATGGATACAGGGATGTAAAACAATGTAGACTCAGTGATTCATTATCAAGCATATTTGGTCCTCCAATTTTTCACAAACAATGCCACATTTTTACTGTGTATTAGTCTAAATGGTCTAGTTAAAACATGTTCTAATTTCTGTACTTTCATTCAAAATGTTCACTATAACATTTATGATTAGAAATTAGACTTTGACTCACAGAGAGTGAATTTATATTCTGTTTTCAGCACTTAGTAGGTATATGCTTTAGAGCACATTTTTTGACATCTTTAAACAGAGACACAACAGAAAATTAAAGAGTCAGGCAAAATGAGGGTATCAGGAGATAAAAGCTGCAGAAGAAGTGAAAATAAAAATGTGTAGCTAGCTATCATATTAGCATGAAATGGATATTTACTGCAAAATTATTTTATATTTTTCAATCTTCTAAAGGATGGGTTATTTGTTTTCCTAATGGTATTTTTGAGTTCTATATATTCCAGATACTAACTTTCTGTCAGATGTGCAATTGACAAAGATTTTTTGCCCAGTCTGTAGATTACTTCACTCAAATGATGGTAACCTTTGCTGTACAGATGCTTTTAGTTTTGTGTTGTCCCATTCCTTGCTATTAATTCCTTGACATTTGAGTCCTGTTCAGAAATTCCTTTCCTGTTTCTGTTTGGCAAAGGACATTCTCTCCTTTTTTCTCTAGCAGATTCAGGGTATCTGTTCTTATGTTGATGTCTTTGAAACTTTCGGAGATGAATTTTGTTCAGGGTGCGAGGTACTGATCTAGTTTTACTCTTATACATGCAGCTTCCTAGTTCAGCCAACACCATTTTTTGAAGATACTGTCTTTTCTTCAATGTATAATTTTGGCTTTATTATAAAGAATCATTTGTGTGAACTTATGCATACTTCTTCAGTTTTACTCCTTTTATCATGTATTTTTTTTCTATTTTTATGTCAATACCATGCTGTTTTTATCACTATTGCTCTGTAGTGTATTTTAAGAGCAGGAATCCTGATACTTCTAACAATTCCTTTATTGTTCAACACTGTTTTAGCTTTCCTTAATATTTTAATGTTTCCATATGACATTTAAGATTATTTTTCCAGTTACTATGTAGAATTGTATTAGAACATTGATGGTGATTAAGTTGAAACTGTAGGCTGCTTTTGGTAGTATTTCCACTTTCACAATATTACCCTAGCAATTCATAGACCAGGGAGATTTTTCATCTTCTAATAGCTTTTGAATTTTTTCTTCAGTGTCTTTTTTTATTATATAAGCTTCCCAAGTTATATTCATTCCAAGATATTTTTGAGGCTATTTTACATGATATTGTTTCAAGTATTGTTTTTTCCATAAGATTGTTGTTTCAATATAGAAAGAATATGTTTTGGTTTCACACATTCCAACAAAATTTTGCTCAAGCAAAATTCAACATAAAGGTAATTTTTATATCTCAAGGAAAAATAAATTTGATAAAGATTTAAGTTTCAAATCTTTTACTACTTTAGAGGAAAAATAATAAAAACAGAAAAATATAAAAGTGTTCATGTTAAAGCCTATAAATGTTGGTGGCTACCAAAAAACATTATTAAGGCTGGGCAGTGGGGGTGCACACCTTTAATCCCAGCACTCAGGAGGCAGAGCCAGGAGGATCTCTGTGAGTTTGAGACCAACCTGGTCAACAGAGCGAGATCCAGGACAGGCAACAGAACTACACAGAAAAACCCTGTCTCAAAAACCAAACCAAACCAAAAACAAACAAAAAAAACCATTATTAAGAAATGTAATGTTATAACAAAGAAATATTCCAAAACAATTAAAGATATCCATTACAATTATTTTTCTACACTTATATGAGAATATCTTGTTATAATTACAGTTTGAATAGTAAATAATGTAGGAGCTATAAATCTATTTTTCTGTGAAGAAGTTTCAGAACTTCAGTAGATATGTCCACCACTAGAGAAAGGAAAGAACATGACACTGGGAGAAAATAACAGTAAGTGTCATTGAAGAGCGAACGCAATGATGTATTACAGCTAGCTGCTCTAAAAATTCAGACTATTTTATGAAGTCTGTACACAAAATCTAGAAGTGTTGATCTAAAATTACACAAAATTGTCAAAATTACAGTAATCTTGATTACTTAAAGGGAAAATTGGGTTAGACATTTTCATATCTGGTGGAAATGTCAAAAAGAATGGATGAAATGATAATTTGTAGACTGTTTTATTAGACTTACATGGCATGGACAAGATGGAAGCTCACTTGTGGGCTAAAGAAGCTGAAATGAAGTACATGGTCTGGGAGTTAATTAATCCTTTTTAATAGAGGGAACATTTTAATGTAGACAAATATAATCTAAGGTTCCTTACATTACTCATGTAGCTAAGGTAGGTATAGTTGATTTTATGTATCTAAATACCTACTTTGATTTATAACTAACCAACATCATAGAACTATGCCAGCTAAGCCTAAAGAATTTCCTTTTCTTCTTTTTTTTTTTTGATTTTTTAAATATATTTGTATTAATGTTTTTTTTTCTTTTACATATCAACTCCTGTTCCCCCTACCTCCTCTTTTCCCTCTCCACCCCTACCTACCCCTATCCCACCACCACCCCCTCCTCATAAAGGGTAAGACTCCCTTGAGTAGTCAACACAGGTTGTCATACCATGTTGGGGAGAGACCTGGCCCCTCTGCCCTGCATCAAGGCTGAGTAAGGCATTGCACCATAGGGAATAGGGTCTAAAAAGCCAGTTCGTGTACACAGGATAAGTCCTGGTCCCATTTCCAGAGGGCCCACAAACACATCAAGCCATGCATCTTTCACCCACATTCAGAGGGCCTAGTGAGGTCCCATGCAGGGCCACCAGCTGTCATTCCAGAGTCCATGAGCTCCCATCAGCGATTTCTGTGGTTTTTCCCATCATGATTCTGACTTCCCTTCTCTTACAATCCTTTATCCCTCTCTTCAACTGAACTCCAGGCTCTTGGCCAAGTGCTTGGCTGTGCATCTCTACATCTGCTTTCATTAGTTACTGGATGTAGGTTCTATGATGACAATTAGGGTGGACACCAATCAGACAGAGTGCAGGAGAAGGCTAGTTCAAGCATCCTCTCCACTATTGCTATGAGTCTTAGCTGGGTACAATCTTGTGAGTTCCTGGGATTTTCCCTAGCTGCAGTTTTCTTCCCATCCCCTTAATGATACACACTGTCAAGATATCTCTTTCATTGCTCTCCCTCCACGTCTCTCCCCCATGATGGTGAGGGAGAACAATGAAAGAGATTTCCTTTTCTTCTTAAATATAGTACAAGATATCTAAAAAGGAGCAATGTTGGAAAGAAAAGAAAGACATTGACCAGTTTAGTTCATTGTGCTTCTGTTTACCACAATCCATTCTAGGGCATATGCACTTATTATATCAGTAAACCCTGAAGAGACATTATATTAAGGTTATTTTCAAAAATATTTTCTGCATCAATATTATATTCTAGCATTCTGCAGATTGTTTTATAGCTTCTATTCTTAGGATTTGTTCAAAAGTCAATCAAATTTATGTAAGAGTGTAATTGTTGTCTCCACACATTCAAATTTAGGTAATCTTTTCTACTACCAATTACACTGTAGCAAAGTTTATTTTGCATATGCTTTTGTCTTTTCTTTCATCAGGCACAAACATTCTGGAAAAAAGAATTTTAATTTTGGTAGTGAAAATATAGAAGGTGTATGAAGTGGAGTCTTAATTTTAGACCATCTTCACTATTTAATTGTGCATTTCAATCAACATTGCTGAATTTCTGCCTAAATTGTAAATCCTGAGCAGAAATGACTAAATATTAAATGTTACACACTTAGTTGTAGATGTAACCAACTGTCTTATTAAATAAGAAACACAGAACCAATGCAAATAAGAAAGCCAAGAGATCAGAGCTAAGAGCCTTACTGCCTGCTGCAGCTAGCCTCTTAAGCCAAGAGACCTCTCTGAAAAGGACCTACTTCCTGTGTGTTTGTCTTTATATAGTCTTTCTGTTCTGCCTTCTCATTGGCTGTAAACCCAACCACATGACTGCCTTTTCACTGCCTGTTTGTACAGACTTCCAGATATTAAAGGTATGTGTCTCCAATGCTGGCTGTATCCTTGACCACACAGAGATCTACCTAGCTCTGCCTACCAAGTGCTGAGATTAAAGGCGTGCGCTACAAACGCCCATGTCTGCTATGGCTTGCTATTACCTCTGAACCCCAAGCAACTTTATTTATTAACATACAAATAAAATCACATTTCAGTACAAATAAATACCACCATGCTTAGTAACAGCACAAATTTTTTTATTATTATTTTATTTTACAATACTATTCCGTTCTACATAACAACCACAGATTCACTTGTTCTCCCCTTCCTGCCCCCTCCCCTTTCTCCCACCCCAATCCCCATTCCCACCTCCTCCAGAGCAAGGCCTCCCCCAAGGACTGAGATCAACCTTATAGACTCAGTCCAGGCAGGTCCAGTCCCCTCCTCCCAAATTGAGCCAAGTGTCCCTGCATAAGTCCAAGGTTTCAAACAGCTAACTCATGCAATGAGCCCAGGACCTGGTACCACTGCCTAGATGCCTCCCAAACAGATCAAGCCAATCAACTGTCTCACCTATGCAGAGGGCCTGATCCAGTTGGGGGCCCCTCAGCCTTTGGTTCATAGTTCATGTGTTTCCATTCGTTTGGCTATTTGTACCTGTGCTTTATCCAACCTTGGTTTCAACAATTCTCGCTCATATAAACCCTCCTCTTTCTCGCTAATTAGACTCCCGGTGCTCCACCTGGGGCCTAGCCGTGGATCTCTGTATCCAGATTCCTCGGTCCTTGGATGGGGTTTCTGGCACAACTATTAGGGTGTTTAGCCATCCCATCACCAGAGTAGGAGACCATGGTAAATGAAGACCACATGAGAAAAGGAAGAAACAAAGTGCTAAAGAGGCCCACAGAAATCCACAAAGATACCTCTACAAAAGACTGCTGGCAATGGCTGAGAGACAGCCGGGAGTACAAATGTTTTAATTTGATTATAAAATTATTTATCAAGCACTCAATGTGCACCTAACTCTTTAAATTGTTATGATATTGGTGAGAACTAGGAATATCACAACTGATGAGGAGACGTGGAATTGACCACCACAGACTCCAAAAAGGAGAAAGTATTTTTAAAGACATGTTAAAAGACAGAGAACATAGGAGCAATAAGACAGTAAGATGAACAAATGATTCTACATAAAAGCCTGATATATGATAAGATAAACAGAGCACTAACTCAGAAAAAAAAATCAATCACTAATTAGTTAGGGTTTCTATTGCCACGATGATACAACATGACCAAAAATAAGTTGGGGAGGAAAGGGCTTATTTGGCTCACACTTCCAGATCTCTGTTCATCATCAAAGGGAGTCCGGACAGGAATTCAAACAGGACAGGAATCTGATGCAGAGGTCATGGAGGAGTGCTGCTTGTTGGCTTGCTCCTCCTGGCTTTCTCAGTCTGCTTTCTGATAGAAGCCCAGGGATTGTTTCACCTACAATGGGCTGATACCACCATCAATCACAAATTAAGAAAATACCTTACAGTTGGATCTTATGGAGGCATTGTCTCCATTGAGGTTCTCTTCTTAAGATAACTTTAGTTTTTGTTTCAAATTGACATAAAAATAGCCAGCATATGTCCATATACACCCACAACTTAATTGTCTAAATCATCCCCCCTCCTATCAGGCCATTGTCACATTCTTGAATCTTGTAAAGACTAGAGAAAGTGCCTGAATGATATGATGGTACTATATTGCTTTTTCTTCCAAACCTTTAGTTTCTAACATTAGTTAGATTAGTTGATTCTCAAATTGGGGTGGTACAGGAAATCTAGTCATTACTCATTAAAATATGTTAAGAAACTATTCATGTTTACAAGAAAAGAAAAAAATCTTCTTACTAGAAGAGTTATAGAGATTTTCATGAGGAGATCAAAATATATAATAAGCCTTGAGTAAATAGAAAAAGATAGAAGGCATAAGATCTATAGTAAAAAGATAATAGAAAGTGGATAAAGACATTACTAAGAATGTGTTTGCTCTATATGCTATTTTGATTGATACTGAGGTTTAATTTTATGCTTAGAAAATGTTAGCATCTTTGTAAAACTAGGGTCATAATTGAAGGTCAGTTCAGCTGATTTTTTAAAAAAAGGCTGCACTACATTTGAATGTTAAGATAAGATATTTGAAGAGAGAAACCAAACCAAAGTAAGTGTTTTAGGGTCTCAGACATGGAATGAAAGCTTCTTTGTGACTAGTGTTATGTAAATGATTGAGCTGCATAGTGATGGATACTGATATAGTCAATTCAGGTAAGGATCTTTGATATTTTGCCATTGGACAGACTATCAAAATGATTGTTAGGAGTACAAATAATGCAGGAAATAATGGAATATTAGGAGACATTGATTTGAGTCAACTCATGAAGTAAAAAAATAAATCACAGAGTAAATAAATTGTAATTTTAAACACAAAGATATAAAAAACAAAATTTGGCATATTTCCTTTGCAACTGTATTAGTTACTTGCCCATTGCTGAAATAAAAAATGATGATCAAGGCAATTTATATAAGGAATAATTTATTTGGATTATGATTCCAGAAGGACAAGAGTTCATCTAGGCCAAGAAACATGGCAGCAAGTGACAGACATGGCTGCAGCAATAGGAAGCTAGGGCATATATTCAATTGCAAGCATGAAGCAGAGAGAGTGAACTGAAAGTAGCACATGGTATATACTGTCTAAGCCTCAGCCAAATGGCATTCTTCCTTCAAAAAGACTGTTACCTGCTTATCCCCCTAACACCACCAACTGGAGATCAAGTATTCAAATGCCTGAGCCTTTGAGAGACATTTCTCATTAAAACCACCACAGCCAGCCAGTCACAAATCTAGTGTTTTCTATCCTCAACATGACAAACACTGTGATTGTCCCAAACCATAATTCATATTTCTCAACTACTATGTTGAATATTCTCCACCTCTCTGTGAATACACAGCATAGAACTCTGTGTAAGAAGATCTGGCTCCTGTTATCGGCCTGACATCCCCTACAACTCCTCTGCTTCCTAGTCTAGCTGCAAGAGCCCTCATTATGTTTACAAGGGTACAGATATTTACCGTCTATCTCTTTCTTTTAACAGAGATCTTTCCCTCAGTTGCCTATGCCTTCATGCTGTCTCATTCTCTGTGATGGAGTGAGTCCTGAGTTGATCACCCTATGTGAAATTTTATGTCACTACTGACCAACTCTGTCTCTAGAAACCCCATTTTAATCATCAATTTTGACATTCATTACTTTTCAGTACTTTAAATTTTACTATGTTGTGAATTGTTCACATACTCCCAGTAGAGTGGGAGATGTCATATCACACATAAGTCTTGCCTGTTAAGTTCATTGCTGTGTCACAAGGGCACAAAATAGAACTTACTAGATGAGAGAAGCACTCCATAAATATCTTTACATTAGCAAATTAACTTTGAATATATTGGGGAAAGATGTTGCGGTGGTTATGGTAACAGTTAAATTGATGAGAGGCAGAGGGTGAGCATTCATGTGGATGATTATCTTGATGAGTTAATTGAAGTACTACTCCTTATGGGTGGCAGCATTTCTCAGAATGTAAGAAAAGAAAGTGAACCAAACACAATCTCTCATTATTACCTGCTTTCTGACTGTGAATGCAACCTTTCTGAACTCCCTGTTGACTTGACTTCCTTGCAGTGACATAAGCCAAAAGGAATCCTTACCTCCTAACCAGGGTAGTTTACAGCAACTGAAAGTAGCTATATTAGTTGGTAAAACAGAGACGATGTCTTTTCAGAACATAAAAAATAGAAAAGGTGACTTTAGTACTGATACAATTAGAAAAGAACAAGACATTGCAGATGAGATGATATCCTCGGTTAAAATTAAAAATTAGACTGCCAGTAATGATATAGGGGACACATAGATTTTAGAAAAAGAAACAGGATTAATTGAGCTAATGGAGTTGAAATGGATTAGATATTTGTGCATGAAGAGTAAACAAGGCAAAATTTGTTTGCAAGGAATTTGAGAAATCCACCCAAGACATTAAGCTGTGCTAAAAAGAGAAATCCTTGGGGCTGGTGAAATGACTCGGCAGGTAATGGTGCTTGACACCAAGCCTAATTACCTGATTCTGATTCCCAGAATCTGCATGGTGGTGGGAGAGAATCAACCCCCACAAGTGTCCTCTGACCTTCACTTATGCACTGTGGCAGAGGCACGCATGCACATGTGTGAACACACACACACACACACACACACACACACACACACACACTCACCACACACACACACTCCATTGAAAGCCTGACATAAGTAATTATGTTTTTCTCAAAGATTTGATGTTATATCAAAAGGAATATGAATTTCATCAGATGACAATGTTTATATTGGCAGTTTTCATACCAGCCTTTTTCTGTGCATCTACATTCCCTGGCACCACCATAACCTTCTTCAAGTCTCATGGCACTCCTGCATGAATAAAAGAAACAACTTATTTTACTTTGCGATTTGATTAACTTGATTCTCATTATGACAAGCTAGCTCCTCATTTTGTTTGTTGCTGTTCAAAATGCTGGTTAGGTCCACTCTCAAATGAGTGTTCTGTATTTTAAATATGTTGCTTGTATTATTAAACAATTTCAAGATTCAATTAAAAAGAAAACAAACAATTAAGAAGAAAACACGTTTTTGCCACATGCCAGTCTCATTATTAGTACAACACATTTACCCCTAATTAAGATGGTGTTTGGAGAACTAGGTAAACTAACAGTTACCATTTCTTACCTGAGCTTACAATTCTCAATATCGCCTAAGAATACCTACATTCCAAAGTTTCCCTCTTCACATCTTGCCTTATCTTATTATCAACATATTTGTAGCATCATAAGCAATAGTTGTCTGAGGCACAAAAGATGATCTATATTTTCATCCTGTTCACAAAACCATATGGTCCATTATTTAAAATAAATATAAATTTTCTCGTGTTTAAGAAAAAAAATCATTGTCAAAGGAATAAACTAGGCACAATGCAGTGAAGGATATCTTCCTAGGTACTGGATATCAATTTAATGTCTATCCATGACAAGTGCAGGCTTAGCCATATCATACTTCAAACACTATTTTATCCTACCTAGCATTCATGCTGGATATACACACAAACCTGCACATGTTCACCAGAACTGTCATTTAGAGAGTACTGCTTTCACCATCAAAAAGGCTGTGTTGATTACAACATTGGTTAACTGCAGCTTACTATTTTCACAACCTCAAATAGGGAGGAGTGTGGATTTTAGAAAATGTGCTGCCAAATTGGAAGCATGTTGAACATTGAAATGGCATGCTGAAACCATATCACTATCCCTTTCAAGGTCACAAAGGACCATATACTTTAATATTTTCTGAAATAAGTCTTTAGAAATGAGTCGTTACTCACCTAACTGTTTTCACTCCTGAATGATTTTTACTGTGAGACACATTTCTTTTATTCTCTTGATGACTAAAATGGTGTTTTACTTTTATTAAACTCCATTAATCCCTTTAAGGAAAGAAAATATATCATAGTTTAAGAATTATGTATTAAAAATAATAATATAATCTTAGGATAAAATTATGGGAAGGGAGCATAAAGTCTTTGTCAGATGCTCACACATATGTTCAACTCTTTACAGTCCCTCTGAGTCACGCTGCTGTCTACCTAAGTATTTTCCTTTTAGTGTATCTAGCAAACTACTCTAAAACATGTGAAATATTTAGCTTCTGTGGAAGTTCTTAAATTTTTCATTCATGTGTCTGCATGAGTACAATGGTGTTAAAAGTAAGGATTGAGTGCTTTCTGGCCCACTTTCCTGTCCCACACACTCCGTACCTTCATGTTTCATTCAACAAACATGTTGACTAATACTAATTACTGCAGAGCCAAGAAGTTTTGGTAGAATGCCCTTGTCCAAACTGTGTTCACTTCAATGAGAAAGATCAGAAAAATTGCAGATTACTGTACTGATCTTTGACAAAGTTTGTAGTAAAAATCAAAGTAGATAGATATTGCAGTATCCCTTGGTATATGCTTGAACTCAGCTTGCAAGGAGAAAACAGTTCCACCCACTGTTCTTTTTGTTTTATTAGGAGCCACAGCAGAGGAAGACCATGTCCCCAAGACTGAGCAGCAAGAAGGTTTCAGGAAGTCCACACTACTAGAGTAACAGACACAGCTATTATCCTAACATAAAGACGGCTTCTCTTCAGTCTAATATAGTTGAGTTCCTGTGCTTCACAGGTACAGGTACAGCTTGCATAGTTATTCACCCTCCTTTTCTTATAGTTTCATGTTAACCTTTCATCATTTTTCATAATAAATTGTTTTATGTCACAACAACACAGCACACTTTTCTGAGTCTCTCTTTTTATTTTTCAGCTTCTTCCCATCCTCCTTAAGTGTTTTCTCCTTACTTTTTGGGTATACTGACAATAAGTTGATTTTTAACCAAAAAAAATCATTTTTTAATTCTATTAATCATTCTATATAATTCCCATAAACACAATATAAATACAAATAACTTCAACAAAGTTGTTTCTAATGTCTTTTAACATGTTTGTCTCTGTTATTTCATATTTTCATCAGAAACAACACAAGGAGGCTTTGCCTTCATATTCATATCAAGACAAGTCAAGCTGTATATTTTTAACAATAAGCATACCAATACATTGATTTAAATATGATAGAGTATGAATTTGTAAGTAGAAACCAGATATTGATAATAAAATCATAGTATTTGTTCTTTGTGAGTTTGAATTCTTAAAACTTAGTTTCTTTGTGAGGAAATATTCATTTCTTAAGATTGTTGAAGAAAACAAGGACAGTATGCATGGAATCACCACATCATTTATCGTATCATGGGAAATTAATAAATACATAATTTAAATAGATATTAAGTCTTAATTTTGTTTTCTAGGATGTAACAATTTCTAACTCTTTGTATTCATTTATATTAAAATAATTAACAATTAAAATATTAGCAAATTTTTGTTATATATTTGGGGCTCTTTTTTTCATGAGAAGAGAAGATTTAGAGAAATATTATAGCACCTGGGATATTTGTTTCCAGAATAAACCAGAATGTTTTAACCATCTTCCAGTGCTCCTTATTACTTACTTTACTAGATGAGTCTACTATAGTAAAATGTATTACACAAAGCATTGAGTTATAAACACAAAGTTCAAAGATATTGTACATATATGCCTTAAACGTTGTGAGGTTCAGATATCAATATTTATCAGCAATATATCTCTCAGAAAATTGGTATAGACTTATTGTACATTGGTATAGCCAGAATTGAACATTTATTTACAGTCATCCACCTATTATGCTTCATGAAGTTTGAAAGATCAGGGTGTATAAATTTTAAGAAATTAGACTTAGTTCATAAACAACTCAGAAGGAAGAGGAACCAGTGCTATCATTTGATCAAGCAATGGTGATTACAATTTCATTTTCTACAAAGAAATATTTAACAACTAAAAACAAAAGTAACCAGGTATAGTTCTCTCAACACTTGATACTAAGCACTCAATGTTTTATAATCATCAAACAACAAAAAAAGAAAAAAGCTTACCAATGCAACATTTTAAAACTAAACCATAGATCATGTCATTTTTAAAATTTGGAAGACGAGTTTAATGATATGTCTTGGATTTTGGAGGAGTTAAATGTGGGTGGGAATGAATACGTTCAAAATATACTGTAAGAGTGTTTGAAATTCTCAAAGAATTAACAAAAATATATTCCAATACCTTTTGCAATTAATTAGCATTGAGGATCAGAATAAAAATAAATGGCACATTGATCATTATTTATCCTAAACCATTAAAAGAGGTGAATAGGTAGCAAAACTGTAACTGAAACACATGGTGAATTTAAACAAGCTCTTTTTGTAAATGCTTTCATACCCCACCAACAGCAAAAATATGTGTGGTGCTCTATGCTGGATGTTTTCCTTGTTATTTCCAACAAATTATAATCTGTCAACCGAGTAGCAGGGTGTATTTGGCCATTTTTCTCAGATATGAATTTTCATTATTCATTCTGCAAGACTCAATTATACCTAGCTCAAAAGTTCAGCTCTTTTCAATTTAAAGAACCAAAGGGTTCTCATGCTCTGTTCTCTCATTAATATATATCAAAACCTGGTTCATTCATTCAAGTCATCACTTTTTCTTTTTATTTATTCTTCCCTCATACAATACAGCCTGACCTGAGCCTCCCATTCCTCTACTCCTCCCAGCTTCCCCTCCCCTTCCCCTTGCCACCAGCTCTCCTGCTCCTCCATTGTCCTTCAGGAATCAGCAGACCAGCGAGAGATATCAACTGAACACGGTGTAACAGGATGCAATAAGATGAAGCATAAACCCTTGTATCAAGGCTGGATGAACCAACCCAGTAAGAGGACTCCTCCAAGCATGACTAATTTCACAGTCATAGTGCACAATTATAATGAATCAGATAAGATCACATAGGAAGACTTCAAAGGAATGATTATTAATATGTTCAAAGAAACCAACAGATGAAAATGACCTCCTAAGCACACACAAACAGCTAATTGATATAAAACGTTCAAATGGAATATAAATGGGGAATTTTTCTAATTTAAGAATTTTTTAATTCATTTTACATACCAACCACATATCCCCCTCTCATCCCTCCTCCCACTCCCACCTCATCATCCCCCTTGCCCATCTCCATGCCCTCCTCCAAAAGGGTGACTCTCCATGGGGAGTCAGCAAGGCCTGGCACTTTCATTCCAGGCAGGACCAAGGCCCTCCCACTGTATCAAGGCTGAGCAAGGCACCAAAAGGGGAATTTTTTTTAAAATTAAAGAAAAAAAATCCCTAAAATACTAGAAAAGGAAATTTAAGCAACTCAAATAAAATGCTCTCAACAATGGAATGTATCAAGTGGCTGAAATAACAGCAGAGCTTTGGAGAAAAGACAGAGAAATTAGAACACCCAGTCATTAAAAAGAATAGATATATCTCATTTAAAGTTTAACATTTCATTGAAAATTTTATATATGATTATTAAATTTACATAATTTCAGCTATCCCTTTTCCCATATCATATCTCTTTTAATGTCTTTCTCCCCACTCCCCTCAGACTTAAGTTTTCCTTTTATTTGTGTGCCTTAGAACTGACCACTTGAGACTGGATAACCTATCAGTGGTCTTGATTCTGTAGAAGACTGATTTTCCTTCAGCAGCCATTTATTGCTTATAGCTCTTCAACGAGGATTGGGGTGCTGAAAAATTTCCCCAATTTAAGTTAGCATATCAAATGATTTTGTGTTTACACAGCCTGAGATTTCATGGGTATAGATTGTCTGTCATATGTAGAAGATATTATCTCATAGAAGATAACCCAGTTGTGTAAATTTTAGTCTTTCTAAATTCTGTTCTTTTATGAACCATAGGTATAGATCCTATAGTGTTGTTAAAGTAACTGTTGAGGATGGGGCCCCTTTTGTTTATTGTTCTCTATGTTTTGAACAATTTTGGATTTTTGTATGTTTTTCATCTGCTGAGAAAGAAGCTTCTTTGGTATGGGTGCACTGACCTGTCTGTATAAGTACAAGGAGGTAGAATAGAGTTAGAAATTATACAAAGGATAGTAGTAAGTTCTCCTGGGGAGCCTAGAACTCACAGCCATGTGTAGATGAATTGACTTCTCTCGGGTGAGCATTAAGTACACTTAAACAGTCGATCAATGTTCTCAAGATGTGAGTGCCGCCATTGCTCCCTTGGAGATATCTTGCCATGCTGGCTGTTGTTGTGTTTCATAGGCTTTACGTATGGGTAGGATTATTAATTATTTTTCTCCTTAGGCAGCTTCCATAGCACCATCTGATTATATGAGAAGCAGTCTTCAGGAAAGAGTGTTCCAGGTAAGCTCCAGTTCCATCTCTCCAAATCCTGTGTTAAAAGTGATTGGTGTCTTCAAAAATATGGTCTTTCCTTGTAGTTTTGTGAGAAAACCAGGGGCAGTGGCAGCACCTGATATTGATTTGAGGGTTTCTTTGAGGAACTAGGAATTGGACAGATACTCTGGTAGGCAGACAGATAGGAAGAGGAGTCATATCTACACAAGAAGGTGAACGTCCAGGAAGACTAGCATTATCCACTGCTCTGGACCTGAGACAAAAGCCTAACCTCTTAAATCAAAGATCTTGGTTTTTTTTTCCCCTAATACCAGTGGTATCCCTGCTGATGGACTCATTTCAAAAGTTCAAGGCAGGATCAGGATTGTCATACAACAGCTTTGTATCTGCGAGACCAAAAAACTTGTGCCCTCTACATCTCCTCCTTTCTAATTTTTTAACCACCCAAAAAGTGAAAGAAAAAGTGGCAAAAGCGAGGACAGAATAAAATGCATTGCCTGCATGGCTGTTCTAATTAATATAGGCATGCACAAGAGAAGTATAAGAATAGTTAACAGAGGACGACCAAGGAAAGGGGGAAGCCATCTTAAACATGATGGCTTTTCAGCTCTAACACAGGGCTTGGAAGAATTAAGCTGAAATGAACCCAGAAGCCTCTTCTTTGGGGATTTTTATTCATAGAAACCAAAAGTGTTATGGAGGCTGCCTAAAGAGAAAATCAATTAATAGTCCTACTCAGATATAGTGCCTGTGAACCACAGTGATGACCAGCATGACAGGATATCTCCGAGGGATGGATAGTGGCACTTCCATCTTTGGGATAACCAAGAAATGTCTAATAGGACTTAAGGCTCATTCATTAGAAGACAATTCATGACTGATATTGCAAATAAAGCTACCTACCCATGGCTTTGAGGATCTGGACACACCAGGAGAACTTACTACTACCATTTGCCTTAACTAGTATAATTTCTAACTGCATTCTACCTACTTATTCTTATACAAACAGATGAGTATACTTGTCACCCTTACCAAAGAAGTTTCTTTCTTTTTTCAGCAGAAAGAAATCATGCATAAATCAATAGCTATTCAAAACACAGAGAACAACAAATGAATGATAGGGCTCCCACCCCTAATTGAGACTTCGACAATAGTATAGGCCCTATACCTGAAGTTCATGGAACTTTGCAAAAAGGATCATAGAAAGATTGTAAAATTGAGAGTACCGGCTGGCTGCTATGAGAGAAGACCTCTGTATATGGCAGGGAATCTATACCCATGAAATATCAATAATATATTTGCTTAAACGTAAACTTCACAGGTACAAGACCATTTGATATGCTAAATTGGTTATGGAAAATGTTGCAGATCCTCAACCCTAAATGAACAGCTACAGATAATGACTATAGAGAGCAGGATCATTATTTCCCAGAATCAAGTGATCTGATAGGTTTTCCAATCTCAAATGAATACCCTAAAAATATACACATACAAGAGAGATTAAGTGGTCTCAACAGGCTGTATTGCATGCACGTATTTAGATATATTTAATTTAATAATAAACAAAAGGGGGCCATTAATTTGGGAAGATTTCAGGAGATGGGGAAGTCAGTGGAGAAAAGGATATAGAAAAGATACAAATACAATACACATGTAGAATATTCTCAAAAAATAATTCTACAAAATGTTTTTAAACTGAAACAGAAGAAAAAGTTCAGGGTAATTGGAAATAATGTATTTCAAGCTCTCAAAGACAACTCCATATCCAGTCAAACTATCACAAGTGAATATTAAGAAAACAATATTCTCTGTGTTAAAATGGAGGCCTACAGCACACATTTCCACCAAGCAAGCTCTAAAGAAGTACTTGACAGACTTGCTAAGAATAAAGAAACAGGTAATTATATGATGCAAATCTAAAAAGTAATCATGAAAAGCAGGTCAGCCACTAAAATGGAAATAAACAACAACCCAAAAAAAGGACGAAAGAATTAAACAGAGTTCTCTTTCAAAATGTAAACAGGAAAGAAAAAAAAAAACTACCAACTAAGCTAACCAAATGACAGGTATGAGCCAAATTATTGGGAACAGAGATAAAAAAGAGTAACAGAAAGATAACCGTGAAATTAAAAACAATATTTTTGCACCTCTCAATAATTGTTATAATAAAATTGGAGAAACAAGAGAAATTTCTAGAAGTACATGGCCCACAAAAATTAAAACAAAACCAGATATTCACTTTTAGAATCAAACAATATAACCTCTCATCATATGCAAAAAAAAAATCACCTTCAATTTTAGTAAACACCCCATGATAAGTTCTGAAACATTGAAACCATGAGAGAGAAACAGGGTAAGCACTTCTGGATAGAAGCATAGATGAGGACGATCTGAATAGGGCTCTAGCTGTTCAGTGACAACTAACAGTTGAGACTTCCTAAATTAAAAAGCCGTGTCGCAAAGGAAACAAACAGTTAATCCCACACAAACTCAGAGCTTGAAGAATGGATCAAAATCTTTGCGAGTTAAACATCTGACAGAGAACTAACATCTAGAATATAAATAAACAAAAAAAAAAACCTAAAAAATAAGCCTTATATCCAATCAATAAATGCACTAATGAAATGAAAAAAGAATTCTTAAAATATGAAAAACAAGAGTGTTTTATATCCCCTTTCTTGGTAGCCCCTCCCCATGGCGCTTTAGAAACTTCCTGATCTTGGTGGCTATTCCAAATGAAGCACACACATCAAAAGTTTCAGAGTTGACATTCACAGATGATAGAGAACCAGAGAAGTGGTGGCACTTGCCTGTGTCTGGGATACCTCACTCAGGTTTTTTTTTCCCTAACTTTCTTCACAATATTCACAATTCAACTTTAAACAAAAATAAGTTGAATAAAATTGCATCAAAAATATGTATTGTATTTTCAGTATCTATCCATTAGCTTATGGAAATCTAGAAAGTATCCAATAGTTACTGGGATATTATGAATAGAGATGTAGTGAACATTTATGAAAAAGTAACTCCTTAGTAGGATATAAATTTCTTAGGGCATATCTCCAGAAATGGGCACCTGGGTTATATTGGGGCCTAGTTTACTTTTTGAGGAAAATCTACACTAGTTTCGAAAGTGCTACTCTAGCTCACACTCTCATCATAAGTGAAAAGTGTACCCTTTCCCCACATCCATGACAACATTGTTTTTATAATCTCAACCATTCTTACTAGAGTAAGATGAAATCTTCAGAGAGTTTTAATTTGGATTTCCATGATGGCTAGGAATTTTCAACACTTGTAAATATATTTCTTAGCTATTTATGTTTTGCATTTGAAAGCACATTGCTATTCAGTTCCTAGGTCATTCTTGAGTTGAGTTGTGTGTCTGATTATTTAGTTTGCATTGAGTTCTTTGTATATACCAGACTTTAAGCCTATTTTAGATATATAGCTGTCAAAAAGTTTTTTTTACCATTCTGAGGCTGGCTTTTTATTCAGTTGATGGTGTTTTTGCTGACCAGAAATTTTTTTTAAAGATTCATGTAATAACATTTTCTTAGATAAGGACTGAGAATTTATACGCAATGTGATAAGAGATGAGAGGAATACTTTGCTTTTACCATATACAATATAAGCATTTCCATTTTCAAACTTGAGCTATAGAAGATCAAATAGTAAATACAGCTTTATGGCCGGCCATGATTAGCATTTAGAAATGATACCTTGTTTCAAACAAAAGTTATTTTTCTTTTAAATTAAGTGTATATGGGTGTGTCTATGTCTGTGTATTTTTATGTGACTGCAGGTTCATAAGGAAGCAAGAGGCATTGGATTCCCTGAATTAGGAGTAGAGACACACAACATTCTTACAGAGAACCAAACTCTACTCCTTTGCAAGAGAGAAGTACTTACTTAAACTGCTGAGACACAACTCCAGCCTCATAAATGGTATTTCTTCTTTAGTGTTACATACCTAAAAATGGCCATACAGGGAATGAAATATAATTGAACAGTGTTATACTAATCTTACTACCTATAAAGATTTGTTTTATACAGGTTCTCACTACATAGCCCAGGGTGGCCTTGAACTTAATGGGATCCTGCTGTCTCTGCCTCTCGAGTGCTGGAATTACAGGCACATACTACCATGAGATCTAAAACTCAATAACAACAAATACCAATGGACAAGTGTCAACCCCCAAATCTAAAGAAGTATTTGTTCGTTTGTAAGTTTAATTTGTGTTCTCTGGTGGAAAAATCATCTTGCTTGATTTGTTTTTATATCCATACTAGGAATCTGTAACTTTTCTTCTAAAAATTAAAAATTAATCTCTTATAAGCTATATTCTCTGATTTTCTTGTCAGCCTGCTCTAAGGACAGCTACTCATTCAACATGCTTGCTTGCTGTTCAGGTCATACCAAATAGTTGTCTAACCCAAATATCAGTGCAGGCAACTAAGCTGATAATTTTGGGGAAAGTATATTGAACATCTAAGACAACAGGTGATTGAAAAGATGATCACATATTCTGATCACCCCAGTCTGGTGTGAATGGAGATCAGCTGATAACTGGGTATGTAGGCATCATGGAGCTCAAGCAATTATTTCTGCCAGCCACTGCCACAAATACAACAGGAATGTCATCTTCTTAATATTCTGCTTTAATCCTCTAGGTTTTCATCAGGTTCTCTGTGGGCAATTGTTACTCAAGGTTTACCTGGGTTCCCAAAATTTCTGCAAACCTCATTGTATTTTTCACAGTGACCAAGATAAGAAGTTGAACTCATCAATACTATGACTATACAATGACTTATTTCAGAAGCAACTCTCTCTGCAACCCACTCAAAGTTTATCTTTATCATCTGGAGTCCCTCCAGTATCACTGCTTTGAGGTCATGATAAGACTGACTGTCATTCTGCTGTCTCAGTTCTGATAAGTAGAATCTCAAGGAATCATTATCAATAGGTTCTACAAGAACAATCTCTTTGTTAGTAGTTACATCAACACCAAATTTAATCTTCATATCAGCCAGTGTACAGTTCTGGAGCAGTCAGGAGTTCTCCAATATTTCAAAAGTACTGGACAACATGACTCATACTCCGAGACCACTGTGGATCATTGCTGGCATCTTCCTTAAAAGAGTGTCTGTATTTTCAGTGAGTAAAACTTTCATTCTTCCTTTCCAGAAGGATTTCTTTTAAGAACCAGTTGAATTCTTTGGCACACCCGTTCAATTGGAATCATTTCACACTGGGGTGCAATGAAAGCTGGCTCTCCACACTTCCTAGTGAAAACAGTTTTGATACATGCTCCTTGTAACAACTGAAAGTTACAGCTGGTAGGTTTATTGGAGTTGGCAGCTTTGCCTTCCAGGTGGTTCTTTCTACATGCATTTCCTGCGATAATTCTGTCCTGGGACTGCAAGAGGATTCTTCCTGGATAATCTAATGATTCATGTACTTCTTTTGTCTTGCCCTCAGAGTTGTTTACTGATAATCCATAACTCATCTATAGTGTTGTCCTGAGTGGGCAGAGAGTGAAAATACAGCAGGAAAGAAAGGCTGCAACTCTTGAATACAGAAGCTGTTGAATTTAAGAGTGCTAATCTCTCAGTTCATCTTATTCTATGTGATGTTAGGTTCTTAGTCAGAAAATACTTACCTATGGTGAAAGTTCAGGTGACTTTAATTTTTCTTCTGGAAAATGACCTTGATTCACTTGGAGTTGAGTTTTATGAAGAGTGAGAGATAAAGATCTAGTTTCACTGTTCTTCATGTTAGGTATCCAGTCTTGCCAGCACTAATTGTTAAAGATGCTATCTGTTCTCCAATGTGTCTTTTTAGAAAATCTGGCTGCTATAGGATGTGGGCTTCCATATGAGTCCTTAATTTTATTCCATTGATCAATGTATCTGTTTTATTTTCAGTACCATGTGTTTTTATTGCTTATTATAATTAGAAATCAGAGATGCTAATAACTCAAGCAATTTTTTAATGTGGGATTGTTTTGACTATCTAGAGTTATTTGTGATGTAGTTCTGTCTCTTTTGTGAATCCTAGTTTTAATTTCTGTGTTTCACTTCTAACTCAAGGGGAAGGTGGGAAATTGGGAAGGGACATTAAATGTGACATGTTTCACTAGACAGATGATATAGGTAGAACAAAAGTATAGCAGAAGAATATTAGATGTGGAAAAATGTAAGCAAGGAGGTACATTGGAAGATGGGAGTGGTAGGTCAGGTGATGAGAAATAGGGTTAACCTAAATAATGGATATACACGAAAGCCATATGGCAACCTACTAATAAATATAACTATAAAAGACAATAGAACAAATGTGATGTAAAAAATAAATGGGGAGTAGTCATACAGACGATTATAGCTAGGTCATGTGGATCAGGGGATGGGGGAACAAAATGGGTAAGAAGTGTGTTACCAAAGAATAAGGATGTATGAAAACACACTATGGAAAACCACTAGCTAGTAAACTAATTTCAAGGGTTTTTTTTGTTTTTTGTTTTGTTTTTTAAAGGGAATCAAAATACATGTACCCTGCATGGTTGAAAAGAATTGCTTCCAGAAGACACAGTGATTAAAGAAAAACCACAGCAGCACGCATGAGATGCAAGTTGTTACAACAGAGTTCAGGATTCAGAAAATTAAATTTTTCTAAATTTTATTTATAATGTGCTATATTTATGGTGTTTCAAGACATTGTCCCAATTCTAGATAAAACAGCAATATTTTAATTAACTAAAAATTTTGATAAGAACTCTTGTCACCAAGAGGAGGAAATTGATTTGATCAGCTTATTTATTATTCCTCATGGAAATTCTGGTTCTTCTAGTTAACACATGAATCACAGGGAAAGAATATGCCATTTACTGGCTGTGTCTAAAATTGCAAAGTTATCAGCTGAAGCTAACATTAAGTGATGGGCATCCTTAATTTAATTGTGATCTTTCCTGCCACTTGATAAATGATAAAAGGAGGCAAGAAGCAAAAATCAGTAGCATCAGAGTTTATTATTAGGTTAATGAAATGTCCCTTTTTATTGACAATTTTTAGAGCATCTCTTTCATTTTGTCAAAACCCTGATTCTTATTCTCAGAGAGATCTGCATGAGGAGAGTTTTCTGTAACACACAATAGCTATTCAAGAAGAAAAAGAAATCACGAAACTTTGATCTCCAAATATCCATGGGAACATCTAGTCCAGTACTATTAGTTTGCAGTGGATGAGATTAAACTCAGTTAGAAAGGAAGAGACTTCTCCAAATATTGCCTCTCTGTTCTTCATTTCATCAGTTTAATGGGATTTATACATTGATTAAATATACACAATCCACAGACTTGGAGAAACTAGGTAACTAGGAGGACCCTAGGAGGGACAGGCATGAATCACCCTAGGAAGGGGAAATAGATACAATCTCCTACATAAATGGATGGGGGAAGGGATGGGCATGGGACATGAGGAAAGTAGATGGTCAAAATGGGAGAGGGATGGAAAGGGAGAACAATGAAAGACATATCTTGATAGAAGGAGCCATTATGGGGTTAGGGAGAAACGTGGTGTTAGGAAAATCCCCAGGAATCCACATAGATGACCCCAGCTATGACTGCTAGCAATACTGGAGAGGATGCCTGAACTGACCTTCTCCTGTAATCAGATTGGTAACCCTAATTGTCATCATCGAACTTTTATCCTGTAACTGATGGAAGCAAATGCAGAGATCCACACATAGTCATATATTATATATTTTAATAAAATTTTCCTGAAGATCATAGGACAGAACAAGCCACTAGATTAAACATAGAAGCCAAGCAGTGGTGGCACACACCTTTATTTCTAGCACTTGAGAGGCAGATATCCATCTGGATCTCTGTGAGTTCAAAGTCACCCTGAACTACATGAGATTGACTCAGTCTAGGAGAGAAAAGGAGCCAGGAAGTGGTGGTACACACTTTTAATCCAAGCACTTGAGATATCATGCTTTTGCTTGGGAAGCACACATACCTTTAATCCCAGAACTAAGAAGGAATTAATATGGCAGGGCAGAGAAAGGTATATAAGGCCTGAGGAGACAGGAACTAAAGCCTTTTCAGGTTGAGAAATCCTAGAAGTAAGACGTAGCAGTGGTGTGTTCCTTTGTCTCTCTGAGCTTTCAGCATTTACCCCAATATCTGTCTCCAAGTTTTTTATTAAAAGACCAATTAGAATTCGTGTCACATCCACAGCCAAGCATTAGGCTGAGCTTCTGGAGTCCAGTTGGAGAGAGGGAAGAGGGATTTTATGAGTAAGTATGAGGAGGTCAAGATCATGACAGGGAAACCAACAGAGACAGTTGACCCAAGCCAGTGGGAGCATAAGGACTCTGGGTTGATAGCTGGGGAGCCTGCATGGGACCAAACTAGGACCTTTGAATGTGGGTGACAATTGTGTGGCTTGGTCTGTTTGTGGGGCCCCAGGCAGTACGATCAGGATTTATTCCTAGAGCCCATTCCCTATGATGGAATACCTTGCTCAGCCTTGATGCTGTGGGGAGGGGCTTGGTCCTGCCTCAATTTGATATGCCAGGCTTTGTTGACTCCCCTTGGGAGGCTTTACCCTCTGTGAGGAGTGACTGCAGGGTGGTGTGCAGAGAGCAGAAGAGTAGAGGGAGGGGGAACTGTGGTTGGTACATAAAATGAAAAAATAAATAAATAAAAAACAAACAAACAAAAACCTCACACTTCATTGTTAATAAAGGGACAATTCCAAATTTTATGAGTTTGTTGTAAATAATGGACCTTTTGGGGGTAAAATTTTGAGGAGATTAGACTATGGTAGCTTTCTACACTTAGGAAATAAGTGGTTATAAAAATGCATAAATAAATTTCACTGAAAAAATTGATACAATTCATTTCACTTTACCCTACTTTCATTCAAAGGTGCATCAAAAGCAAGTGGATTATACAATGCAAAAGAGCTTAATCAATTGCAAAAGAATATCTTGATCTTATAAAATCTCACAGAGATTATACAATGTACCACCAGCAGCAGATTATAGGACCAAGGAGGAAATAAAGGAGACAAAAAAGATACAAATGGTAACAAAAATCTCCAGAAATGGACAAAAACACATTTAGATGTTAAAAGCAATCCTGAGAGGAAACTTTACAACACAAAGTCCCTGCATTTAAAAAGTCAGAGGAAACATAAGGAGATGAACTAGAAATGATCTTCTAGAGTTTAGAAACATGAGAACAAACCAAATCTGAAAACAAAAGATGGAAAGAACTTTTAAAACGAAAAGAAAATTAAATCAAAACAAAAAATTCAAATAATACAAAGATTCAATGAACCTAGAAGCTAATTCTTTCAAAATAGAGAAAAGATTGGCAAACTCATAAGTGAATTACCCACCCCCCAAGAAAGAAAAGGAAGACCTAAGGTAATAAAATGCAAAATGAATAAATAGCCATTACAATAGACACCATAAATTCAGAAAATCATAAAGTAAACTTTAAAAACTTCAAGTATATTAAAATGAAAAATCCAAAGGGAATAGTTCAGTTTCTAGATATATCTCAAGCACCAAATTTAAATCAAGGAAAGGTGTTAAGTAGACCCTTAAGAACTAGGGGGATTAAAACAGTAATTAAGGACTTCTAACTAAAATAAGTGCAAACATTCTCAACAAAATACTTACAAATCTTATGGAATACAGGTATTCTTCAAAAAGTTGTCCATCATGATCAAGTTGGCTTTATTCTAGAGATCCAGAGATATTTCAACATATGTAAGCCCATAAATGAAATTAATCATATAAATGGACTCAAAATATAAATCAAATGATCATCACAATAGATGCTGAAAAATAAAAACTTTGACAAAAATCTAACAAGTCTTCATGACAAAAGTGCCTATAGAGAATAGGATTTGGAGGAACATGTTAATGTAATACAGGCTATACATAACAAATCCTCCACTAACATTATCCTAAGTAAACAAAACGTTGAAGCAATTCCTTTAAAATCAGGAATATGACATGGCTGTTCGCTATGCCTATTCTTTTTCAATAGAAAACATGAAGCCCTAGTTAGGGCAGTAAGACAAGAGAAGGGAATCAAATGAATACAAGTAAAAAAGAAGTCAAATTACTGCAATTTGTAGATATTTTAATATTATACATGAGATTCCAAAGACTCCATCAAAAAATTAGATATGATTAAATTTTTCAACAAATGACAGGATACAAAATCAACTTTTAGAAAGGATTAATTTTTTTCATACAGCAGTAACAAATTGGCTTACAAAAATCATGGAAACATTTCTAGTCAACAGATTCACCAGACATAGAATAGAATATTTCAACCACAGGGTAAAAGATCATTTTATGGAAAACCTTAAAACTCTAATAAAAGAATGCCAGGAAGTGGCAATTTCTACAAGTTGGACAACCATGAGGTTAGCTCAGTTGTCCTTCATTCTGAGTCAGAAAGTTCAACTTTTACTTTTTCTCCACTTCCTTCCTTCCTTCCTTCCTTCCTTCCTTCCTTCCTTCCTTCCTTCCTTCCTTTTTTCCTTCCTTCCTTCATCTATCTATCTATCTATCTATCTATCTATCTATCTATCTATCTAACTAACTAACTATCTATTTATTTTGCTGCTTTCTACCAAATAACTTTGACACTGGGATTTCTTACCTTTTCATTAAACATTCCCTCCTCATCACTTGTCTGCTCAACATTCATCCTTCATGTCAGCATAAATGGCATGCTCCCTCACCACTTTTCCCTAGCACTCTCCTCCTCCTTCATACAACTGCTGACATTACAACTTGCTGTCCTAGATTATTGTTTTTAAACTTTAACAAAATAGTCATCAGCTTCCTTTGAGTCTGCTCTTAAATTCCTTTATTAATAAGACTTCATTAATTATTCTTTCTTTTTTTTTTTTTTTTTTTTCAGCAAAATAAAACCCCGGTTTATTGTTGGACGTTGTTTCACACATACATCAACAGGCCAAAAAAAATAAACAGCAACTTCATAGACAAAAAAAAGGAAAAAAAGAAACCTTTTATCTTTGGCCTTTTTAACCATCTCATACAAACCAACTACTTATAGTACAGCTAGGTACATACACAAAAAAGTTACTGGAATGCTCGAATAAGATTGCCCATTGTTCGGAATCGGGCCAATGGAAGACGCCCGCTCCGCGCTCGGCAATCGCGTCGCCGAGGCGCGAGCACGCCACTAATCTATATTAAAGGCTCGGCGCCGCGTGAGTCCCCCACTGGCTGCTCCGAAAAGCCATCTTTGCATGTTCCCGGCCCTGCTCCGCGCTCGCTGCAGCCGCCTTCGCCGCCCGCCTCCTCCTCCTCCTCCGCGGCAGACTCCGGCAGCCTCCTCCCAGAGTCCTCGAACTCGGTTCCCCCCCCCTCGCTGCAGCGCATCACCGCGTGCCCCACCATGTCAGACGCGGCCGTGGACACCAGCTCCGAGTCACCACCAAGGACTTGAAGGAGAAGAAGAAGTTGTGAGGAGCAGAGAATGGAAGAGACGCACCTGCCAACGGGAATGCTAATGAGGAGAATGGGGAGCAGGAGGCTGAAAATGAGGTAGATGAAGAGGAGGAGGAAGGTGGGGAGGAAGAGGAGGAGGAGGAAGAATTATTCCTTTCTTAATAAGACATAAACACATCCCGATTTCTCCAGTTTCAGCAAGGACAAATATGGGACACACATCCAAATTCTGTTAACATATTTGGTGACCCCTTGGGATATTACAGAAGTAACTCTGAAGACAAAACAGATAACTACTTTTATCTTTCTTGCCTTGGAATTATGACCCGCTTGCAGGGAACTGCCTACCTGAAAGAAATAACCTCTTCCTTTTTTGTATTAAGAATTTTTTTATTCATTTTACATACCAATCACAGATTCCCCCTCTTCCCTCCTCCAGTCCCTTCAGCCTCCCCACTCAAAAAAAAAAAAAAAAAAACCCCTCATTCCCTCCTACAAGAAAGTAAGGCCTTCCATGGGGAGTCACCAGAGCCTGGTACATTCAGTAGAGGCATGTCCAAGCCCTTCCTCTGCCTAAAGGCTGTGTTAGGTGTCCCCCCCCCAATAGGTAGTAGGCTCTAAAAGGCCAGTTCATGCCTAGTCCAGTCCCATGGAGGCTCCACAGGTGTTGGTCTAAATTTCATGAATTCCCACTAGTTTGGTTTGGTTGTCTCTAGGTTTCCCCATCATGATCTTGATGCCCCTTGCTCATAGAATCCCTCTTCTCTCTCTTCCACTGGACTCCTAGATAAGATAAAAAAAAAACATTGATAACAGCTTATGTTGGGGGGCATATGGAGCAAGGGGAACACTTCTCCACTGTTGGTGGGAGTCCAAATTTATATAGTCACTTTGGAAATCAGTACAGCAGTTTTTCAGAAAATTGGGAATCCATCTACGTCAAGATCCAGCTATACCACTTTTGGGCATATACCCAAGGAATGTTCAATCATACATACCATAAGGACACATACTCAACTATGTTCATAGCAGCATTATTCGTAATAGCCAGAACCTGGAAACAAACTAGATGCCCCTCAACTGAAGAATGGATTAAGAAAAGGTGGTGTATATACACAATGGAGTACTACTCAGCAGTAAAAAAAAAAAAAAAAAAAACAACCAATAACCATCATGAAATTTACAGGCAAATGAGTGAAACTAGAAAACATCATCCTGAGTGAGGTAACAGATACAGAACATACAAACATGGTATGTACTCACTCATAAGTGAATACTAGATGTAAAGCAAAGGACAACCAGACTACAACCCACAGCTCCAGAGAAACTAGGTAACTAGGAGGACCCTAATAGGGATGCATGGATCTCCCTGGGAAGAGGAAATAAATGAGATCTCCTGAGTAAACTAAGGGTAAGGAGGGGCAATAGAAGGTAGGGGATGGGGAATGAGGACATAAGGGAAGGGGAAGGTCGAGCTGGAAGATCAATGGAGTGGGAGAGCAATGAAAGAGATACCATGATAGAGGAAGACATCATGGGGATAGGGAGAAACCTGGTGCTAGGGAAGTTCCCAGTAATCCGCAAGGATGACCACAGCAATAGTGGAGAGGATGCCTGAACTGGCTTACTTCAGTAATTAGATCAGTCAATACCCTAACTGTCATCATAGAGCCTTTCTCCAGTAACTGATGAAAGCAGATGCAGAGATCCACAGCCAAACACCAGACCAAGATTCAGGAGCCTCTTTCTTAAAATGCCTCCCTTTCTTGAATTCTTTCTCTGTTTATCTCTTGCTGACTGATCCATGAGTTAAAGAGCTAAATGATGCTATAATGAACTCTCTGCTCTCTCTGGGAATAGTATTCTCCCTTATTTCCATTTTCACTGGAGTTCCTTCAGAAAAAAATCGGGGCAGGGGTGCTGGATCAGATTTGGAAGAAGGGAGGGAAACAGAGAAGTTTGGTGTGATTAGGTTCTAGACCACATTGGATCCAGTCAGTTGCTTTTCTGACTGTTTAAAAGCACCACCAATGGCTACTAAGGTTTGAAACCATCATTAACTATATCTAATGAGTTGGTTTTTATGGGACTTAAGTTTCTGAGAACACGGAGAATCACAGATTTGTCTGATCATAGTCCACACCAAATCTTACCAATGTCTCCTTCCCAATTCCTCCATATACTCCCAGAGCAATAGCACCACCTATGGGTACTGGGTACTACAATATATTCATCCTATTTATTTCATGGGCTTCTTTTGCAGCAACAGCACAGACCTTGGAGATGTGGTGGGAGAGCTAAATGAGATCCTCACTCCATCATTTAGAGTTCACAATCACAGTTTGTGATAAGATATATGGGATTCCCTTCCCTGCTTTGAGATCGTGGAATTCCTTCTGTTTCTTTGCTTTGATATATTGGATCAATTTAACTGAGGAAAATGTCTCCTGTTATATCCATGCTAAGTTAACTGTGTGCTGTGTTGTTGTTGTAAACAACACTTAATCTATGAGATGTGCAAATTACATGGAGACTCACTTTCTTACAGGGAATGGGCTTACTTTTTCATGAAGTTGAACACACCACAGGCAGAAAGTAACCATGTAACTTTGTCATCATTTGTCTGGTCATTTCATCAAAATAGAAGCAACTATATAAATTGGTTGCCATCTAAACTAGTGATGCCATCAATACAGCCATAGACTTGGTCACCATCTTGGTTAATGACATCATCAAAATGACAATAACCATGTAAACTCACTGTGATCTTTGCTAAGGCAACCATAAGACTTAAACATAAATTTTATTACCTATAAAACATCCCAGTCATGCTGAATCTTCAAGGGTCACAAAAGATGAAAAGGTGGGGAATTCTTGCACCATAGGCATTAAGTCATAAGTCCAAATTCTCTTCCCACCCCCATCCTTTTTTCCCCTCCTCCCTGGATACATAATATGATCTTGAAAATGGAAGATCCAAATGAACTTTACTGCTATGTAATAAGGCTGATGCATTTCTCATATCAAACTAAGGGTATAATATCAGACCTCCATGATAAACTTTGCTTTATTGTGGATTCATTGTTTTGAATGATACATTTATTGGCTTCTAAAGGGACTTGCAGCGTCATGTGCCTCCAGCACAAGTAATGAATGAAGCTGACAATTTGAGAATGCGAGACCTGGGAAATTCAGGTGAATTAGCAGCAACAGAGTCCTATAATTCACAAGCACAGATATTAACCAGGAGCAAAAGGATAGACTGCAGGGTGTTAAAAAAGATGATGCCACTAAGCACCTGCAACATACGAGATGGGATCACCTCGCAGAGCGGTGGTGGGGCAGGCAGAGATGTAGGCTCTACTGCCTGCAATTTCTAGAAGCATCTATGGGTCCATTTCTCAACAGCTGAAGGGAAAATGTTCCATAACTGTATGCTTCCATTTCTATCTATCATGCTCTGGGGACACCTGCTTTTGTTTTAGTTTCTAGTTGTGGAGATAAAGACAGGCTAAAGACACTATGGCTTTCAGAGTTGCTTTGTAAGTTTTACTGTGTTGTATTTTATTGTCCTTTCTGTGTTCATTTTTCTGTAAATTATATGAACTTAATTTCCCAGTTTGGCTGTCCTAATCCAGGAATTCCATATGGTAACCTTATTTACATGAGAAATATACCCTGTATTTATCCTGTCTTCTTCCTATCTAGACTATGAAATATACTGTGGAATGATAATAGATTTTAGGAAAAGACTCCAAGGGAATGATTAAAGTAAATATTGGAAGATATTGGAAGTTCAACCCACAGAGTCTAAAACTCTCTTGAGTTATATAATCATTAGAATTTGGCCAATTTCACTGATATGTGAATTTCAATGTTTACTACAGAGACTTACTTTTTGATAGTGGGTCAGGAACAGGAATAATAAGATAAACCAGGTTAGATACAGGAAAATTCATTCAAGTTACAGTATATTAGTCATCTAGAGACGAATTGGTCAGAGCAGATATTCTAATAGATTCCCTTTCATAGTTGCTAATGAAGCAGAACAAAGCACAGGAACTCAGGTCTTTGTGGGTAAGATCAACTAGTGTCACGGACCTCTCCTTTCTTCATGGTTCATTTCAAGGAGAGGAGGAATAAATGAGAGACAAATACCAGAGGATGCTCTGGAAGAGAAGACAAAGGAAATTTGGGAGACATTCTAATATATGTTCCTTTGTTTTACAGGACAACACGACATTCCTAGCCTGAATCAGTTCAACTCATTTCTCAAAACAAAACAACAACATTAAAAAAAATTCCAGATGCTTTTCTGCACTCAAGTGTAGCCTAAAATTAGACCAGAAGACAAAACATAGCCTGTTCTTGGGAATATCAGTTTATCATGTTAGTCTACAACTTGATCTCTTTATAGGAGGGAAGGTTCTTGTCAAATTTTTCAGGTCATCTGCCTCCAGTTGCAGGCAATTGCAAACTAGTTTTAAGTACGGGCTTCAGAGGGTTACCCTTCAAAATCAAGTGTTCTGTTCCTTATGGAACTCTCAGGGAACAGACACTGTCTCTTGTTAAATCCCCAGATGACAAGACATCTGCACAAGTATTCGGGGAATGAGGATAGGTAGGTGCTTTCATTCTAGCCTGTCAACACTGGACTCAACAGTAAGTCTCCTGTCCCATGTATACCACTTGGATTTTCCCTCTCTTTTAATCATTTAAGAAAAAAAAAACTCATCTCTTCAGTGGTACAAAGTAGCAAGTAAATCTTGTGTGTACATTATACTGGCAAATTGCCATCTGCTTTTCGAGCTTACTGGGAAGCAACTTTGGAGATGAGATTTGGTTCTCATGCTTTAGGCCAGCATGTTTGCTGCATGGTGCCCTCAAATTCCCTCTTCCTGAGTGAGGGGAGCCCCCTAACTCTGTGCCAGGGAAAAGGAGGACAACCACAGTGTCTAAAAATAGAGGCATTGTGCATTTAGTCATTGGGATGCTCATCCATGGAGAAGAGAGAGAGGACCCTCTGACTAAAACAGTTTTCAGAAACTCACCAAACAGTAACTTCTGTATGACAATTTTAAGAGGATTCCCAAGTTGATTTCTACTGGGTTGAATAAATGGTAGTTTAAATGTGTTTTGTTTTGTAATTGCTATTTCTCTCTATTTACAAATCTGCTTCTTACATTCATTAAAAAGTGAGAGTATGGTTATGGCAGTAGATTTTTTGCACTGTATAATGCAAAATAAAACAAGATTTACTTTTAAAAAAATAATGATTAGTTGAAACTTACAAAGCTCTACAGTTTAACATTATGTACCTATCTGTACTTTGGATTGAACTTTTTTTAATAACATGTTGTTGTACAGTATTATCCTTCAAGCTAAACAAGGGCCATCTTCATGCTATTAGCTGTGTCTGCTTACAAATGCCTACGACAGCTGGGCTTGCTGGCTCTTGACAAAAAAAAAAAAATTCATAAAAAGAATGGTTTACAGGGTCATTGGACCCTGACCTGAGTATCCAGACACTCCTCCCAGCCACTTATGTATCAATTTGCTTTAACCATCATATGGCCTTGTGATCTTGGCAGGAGCTGAATACATATTCTGGAGAAGAGTAGTAAGAGCAGTCTCTGTCAGTGTAGCTGTGAGGAAGCCACTATTCATTCTGCAGGAGGACTTTCCAATGCAGCTGCCTTTGAATCATCTATGTTCCTTTCCATAACACCTTGCCTGTGACCTACAAGTAAGTTAAATAAAATCCTTAATTCCCCAGATGTAACTTTGGTGGAATCAAACTTTGGTTTGTCATGGGACTTTATGAGGAGAGGGGCAGTCATTGCTTACTTTTCCACTGGGAAAAAATTCTCACAACAGGTGGTAATATTTTAAATGTCATTATGACCAATATTATTAGCCAAAGTAAACTAGGAATTAGTGAAATAAATGTTAGAAGGAAGTAAGAATGGACATTTTTGTAGTTAAGAATGATTTATGTATCAAGACTGAGGTGGCTGTCTGGGATTGAGGAGCCATGAAATGTATGTAAATAGTGAAATTAGAGATGATATATGCATTTTAAAATTTTAAGGTCAATGTTCAACACATTGATATTAAATTTCTACTAAAAACAACTGAGTTGTTGATTTGCTCTTCATATCAGTTACAAGAACTGGATTAAAGAACAAAGTGGATATGAAATCAAGTCTTATTTGAAAGTGCTTGGTTTTGGTCCAAGCTTTGTTTAAATATGACACAGTAGTTAAAAACATCACTCTGATGTAACTGACCTTCTGGACATTTAATAGCCATTCTTGAGGGCCTATACTAATGTGGTTAGTATAAATAAATGCTTAATATTTTCTCCATGCAATCTAAAGCCAATGAGTACCCAATGATACCTCTCAAAAGGTCCTCTAGCTGTGACAAGTCACTGTTCTCCTATTCAAAGTGGAGCTGGAGAACCCCCTGGGTGGACTTGAACTGGTGTATATTTTACAAAGTACAATGATGGCAAATGAGTAAAAGATCCTCAGTTTTTCTAAGGGAAATGATGGACAAGCCCAGCATTCGGCTTATTCTAAGAATATGAAATAACTAGCTAAAAAGAAGACCACAGGAGCCACAGGTTCATTTGACACTCAAGAGAGTCCTGAGGAATAGATGCACTACCCCCCTTTACAGTATAATAGTAAATAATTAATTTTGGTCATCTGCATTCTATTAAACCCTCAACAGGGAAATTCAGTCAAAAATGAAATAGTTGTTATGTTTCTTTAACTATCTATAGAATCACATCCAACAGACAATAGAAATATTATTAAGGCAGTTATTTTCTCACTAATAATTTTTTCTTGATGATGCAAATGTTGCACAGATATAGGACATCATGCCTTTGGCTTGGTTAAATATCACAGTGCTTGCCTGAATAAAAAAAAAACAGATTTGCCAATGTTTTACCCTTAAACATGAATAAGGGTTAAATTCCTTCTCTCTTTCCCTCCTTAGACCCCATCTAGAAGAGACAGACCCACACTTGAACTTTACCAACTTAACCAGATATAAAAGTACCTGAAAGCACACTATGTAAACAGATATAGTGTCCAACTCCCTTCCACACAGTTATCCTTAAACATATAGATAAATGTAGCTTGCACCCCTCTTAAAGAAGCTTCTTTATTTGGTAGTAGATGGAGGTTACTACAGAGAATCACAACTGGTCAAAAAGGCAGAGAATTAGTGATTATGGGGTGTCTGTTCCCAAACAGGATATCTGTAACACAATCCACACACTCAAGGCTCAGACAAAATCTTGGAGAAGTAGAATTAAAGTTCTTAAGAGCAAGATGACTAAGAGGACTTCCACCAAATCATATCTTATAAAAATGATAGGTATGTTCACTCCCATGAATGTTCAACAATATGGTTTCCTGAAAAAGATCTGTACAAGTCAACATTCCACTTTATAGAGAGGAAATCCCTGTCCCTAGGCAAAAAGATACAGGTAGTCTCATGTAGCATTGCTGAAGGAGATAAAATCAGTTCATTCAGAGAAATCCCATATTCCAGTTATCTATAGCAAAGTGGCAATCTGTATACTCAAGTACATATGGGTTGCACTAATTAGAATTAGTATATGTAGTGAGAGAGGACACGAATTTGAAAAAGAAGTGTGGTTGTGAGGGTGGGAACATGGAAGGACATGGAGGAGTGAGGAAGGGGTGTTTATAGTGAAAATATACTTTATAAATTTTTAAAGAAATATTTTCAAAATTTTTGAGACTATAATATAGTTACATCATTCCCCTATTGACTTCCTTCCCTCAGACCCTCCCATCTGTCCCTCTCCTTATTAACTAAAAAAGTGGAGGCATGCAGACATAATAAAAATCTACATTTCAGAGACAAAATGGTACATTTTCTGCAAATGAGCAATATCCCAAATCTAATGATTTATTCAAGAGTTCTCTATTTCCTGGCATAAGGACAGAACTTGGGAATTTGCATCATTAAATTAATTTTTTTCTATCTTCCAATAATTTGATATAGCATGATATTATTTAGTCACAAGTTACCATTTTCTTAAATTAATTATAAAATTAAAAAATAAAAAAGTTAACACAATGAACATTCTTAAATATGAATAATATTTTGGGTTCTGTATCATAAAAGGGTTTCAGATAAGGTACAGAATTTAGGCATAGGAGACCTTTCTCTATTGTTGATACACTCACATATCCTTTAAGAATTAACACGACACTTCTAAAAGTGAATAAAACAGAATCATATTTAACCACTAACCCATTTATGTTTGTCTTAGAGAGGAAAAAGAACCATGGAAGTTTTTATAAACAATAAAGTGAGCTTTTGAACTGCTGTGATTTAAATGGCACAAGGTCCTTTGTTAAGTTTCCTATTAGAGGTTTACATCTCATTTGTCTTAGAATGTTATAATAATTTATAATAATAAAAATGTGATCTTGCTTTAAGATGTCATGAGAACTGAATATCTTTCATAATTTCTTTCAGTTATAGGATATATCAGAATCTAATTTTATTAGCTTTTATACTAAAGTATGATAAATTTCATAATTCATAAAACATTGAACTGACTACAGAAAAATTCTTTTTGTCTATATTCGAACAATATGATATGTCCTTTCATTTTTTCCATAGAAAGATTAGAGTCAAGATATGAATTGGTTTATTTTATGACTAAGTGACCTTCCCTAATAAACAAAGGAATGAGGGACACTAAAATTCCCCAAATACTTTCCAACATTTCTACACATATATTTATTATTTTCTATTAAAATGAATCTTTGTTCAATTTTCCAACATTTTATTAGTAAATGTCAGTGGACTGTAATGATTTTTTGTGAATATATCTGAATAAAAGCATTTAACAATTAAAAAGTTTGGAAATTAGAGATAATATAAATAATTGCTTTGTTAATAAATATTTTTCTTGAGTTCTTAAGTTTTTCCTTATTCTTTTATTTTTTAAATTTTATAATTAATTTAATATTACATGTCAGCCATGGATTCCCCTGTCCTCCCCCGCCACTGACCTCCCCCGATTCCACCCCCCATTCTTACCTCCTCCAAGCAAAGACTCCCCTTGGGATTCAGCTCAGGCTGGTGTTAAGTTTTTTAGATATCTTTATAAAATATACAGTTCAAACTTTACATTTAATGATTTTTCAAAACATGAAAAGAAACATTCCTATTTGAAAGTAACAAAGATTACCACCCAGAAATCATTTGTTGGTATATCTCATTAGTTCCAACCTAAGACAACATAAACTTCCTCATTTTAGTGGTTTGAAATAAAAGTGTCTACCATAGCATCAGAAGTTTGAATACTTGGTCCCCAGTTGATGGCACTGCTTGGGTAGGTTTAGGAGGTATGACCTTACTGGAGGAACTATGTCACTGAGGTTAGCATTGACTATTCAGTTTGACTCTCTGTTTTCTACTTGTCATTCTAGATGTAACTATCACTGTTAGAGCTGCCACAGCTACTTGCTGCCACACTTCCTAGCAATGACACTTCTGGACTTTTATCCGTCTGGATCTAAAAGTACAAATAAACCCTTCTTTCCATTAATTGCATTGTTTTATCACCATAATAAAAAATAATTAATATTGAAGTTGGAACTGAGAGAGGGGGCCTTGACAGTTGATCATCCTTCTCATTATTCCAGTGAAAATCTGTCCTCTCCTTAATGAAGTAAATATCCTAAACAATTGTAGTATATTTTCCAACAAAAGCAGTGGGGATAACATTAACTTTAACAGTGTCTTTTTCTCTTGCAACTGTACATGTTGTTTTGTTTTGTTTTCTGTCCCATTGCTCTTATTTGTTGTAAATCTGCCAAAGAATTACTAATAACCCTTGAGTCTATATTAGGCTATTTTCATATCTCCTTAACCAAAGAAATTATTCTAATATTTGTAATATTATCTTCAGATAAATTCTATGGCAAAGACAAATGATAGCTACATTCTTTAATAAAATATCACAAGAACAGACTCTAGTCTAGTTGCTAATATTATTCCCCTCTGAAAACTCTTGTGCCGGGCCTCCATAATCTACAGGTCTCTTGTGATTTCCAAGCCTCCACCCTGAAAAATTGCACATTTTACATATTTCAGTGGCCATTGTCCTGATCTTGGATCTTCTCAAGCTTTTTTTGAGTATCCACTCTCAATATTACACACTTGTTCTTCACCATCCAGGGACATTAGATTGGACTCTCATGTTTTATCTGATCCGAAGATTGTTCAGTATCAACCCACTGGGGACCTGAAGCTGTACATCAGTAAACCATCATCCTCAGTTGTCTTCATGACCAGTATCAGTACCAGGGCCAATTAATTCCTCACCATTATCTATTTCTTCAAGATCAATGATATTATGCACTCAAAAATGACTGTGTATTGCAATACTTTTCTGCTGTAGTTTAATAATTTGGACTTGTATGCATCAGAAAAAGAGACACTGAAACATCTTCTCAATGGCATCACCATCCCTGAGAGTACCATGAACAGTGGGTAATCCAGAGTGTCAGTCCACCTAAGCTTCCAACTTAGGAAAAACAGCAATAATAACCAAAGCTGATGAAAATGTTCAAGGAGTAAGGATCTATCTCAAGCTGGCAGCTGAAATTAGCTGTGTTATCTACAAGATGAGGATTCGTGAGTTATGTGGTCATTGAATTTCTCTTCATATTCTCAGAGAGACACCGAGTTTAAGCAATATGTGACATCTAGGCTCTGAAAGATAATTGAATGAGACTTCAGAAGTGAAGTCTGGTTTGGTTTAGAACTCCAAGGTGTTTGAGATGTCAGAACTATGAGATACCTGGCAAGGAAATTTTCATACAGGGAGTCCTAAAAGAGAAGTATGTCACAGGAATCAAAGCTGGAAAGTCAGAGACATTGAAAGCCTTTACCTGTATTTTTTCACTATGCCTCCATTACTCCAATTGTGGAATGAGAAGGTATACTCTGTTCCATAGAATATTTGAAGTGTAAATTTTGCATAGCCAGAAGAAGTTTGTTCTAAGCTTATGGATCAAACCATTGAGGGTACCAGACTGTAGTTGAAAAGAATAACTGCATGGAGGCTGCAGCTCCAACTATAAGATAAACCATAAAAAATTGAGATTCCAAACTTACCATGGTTTAACGCCCTCCTGAGAATGCAAGTACCTGTGCTAAAAGAGGAAAGTTGACTTGAAAAAAAGAAAGACAAACTGAACTAGCAAATTCAAGATGCACGAATTCTAATGAATTAAAAAAAAAGATGAAAGGCAAAAACAATGTATCTAGTCTCAAATAATATAAATCCTGTACTAATGACCACTAATGAAAATGATCTGGAACAATTTTCAGACAAAGGGTTCATAGGAATTATTATAAACATGGTCAAAAAAGACAAATAGAAGAATGAAATAAGGTAGTCAATCAAAGAAATGAAAATAGAGTTCAAGTTGCTAAAAAAACAAACTAAATTGAAACACTATTGGAAATGACATTCTCAATAATTAAAATGAAATAGTGAGTGGAAAGCCACAGCAACAGATTAGATCATAGTGAAAACTGTCAGTGATTGAAAACAAAATAGAGAAGTGGTCAATGAGAAATTAAAAAAAACAAATGAAAGAAGAAAAAAATCATGATAGTCATCATACTCCAAAAGAAGGACATACATTTATGAATAAATGGGCAGCACAAATTGGACTTAACTTTTCTAATTGAAAACAAAATAAGGTAGTCAGAAAGGAGGTTGGATCTGGGAGGACTTTGGAGATAGGAATGTATATGTTCAAAATACATCGTATGAATCTCAAAAAATATTAAAAAATGCAAACATTTAAGAAGGAAGAATAAATTTAGAAACTAGCCAACACCTTTCTTGTGGATAATTACAAAAGTCTGCAATTTAAAATTAACTTTTTGTTTCTAGGCACTGGAAGTTTGTTCAATTATTTAGAACCAGACAGATAGTATTATTGAGAACAGGCCAGTGCAAGGACTGCAAAGGCAGATTTTATTGGGCTCACTTGTTTTGCTAGGACAAACCATCTGAGAATTTTGTTTTTAATTACTTAGTGATAAAAGTTTTAGCGATGCATGGGACATGTCTCACCATATAAAGGCAATATACAATAAGCCATTAGCCAGCATCATATTAAACAGAAAAAAAAAACCTAAGCATTTCTAATACAACCAGGAATAAGACAATGATGTATACTCTTTCTATTCCTGTGCAATATAGTTTAACTATATTCTTGTGCAATAAGGTCTAACTGAAACAGTAAGACAACAAATAAGGTACACAAGATATACAAATAGGAAATAAATAAGTCAAAGTATTCTTATTTGCAGATGGTATAATTGAGTACATAAAAGCCTCTAAAGCCTCCACAAGGAAACTTCTACAGTTGATAAACACTTTCAGTACATTAGCAGTATAAAAATTAATACAAGGAAGGAACACAAGAACAATGTCATTCACAATAGTCTCAAAATTATCTTGTAATATATCTAACCATAAAGAGAAAGACTTGTACAATTAAAGCTTATGATGCTGAAGAAATTGTAGGAGATGAGAAGATGGAAAAATTCCTATGCTCATGGACTGGCAGGGTTCATATTGTGAAAATGGATATTCTACAAAAGCAATTTACTGATTAAATGAAATCCCCATCAAAATTCCAATGCAATTCTCTACAGAAGTTGACAAATTAGCATCAAAATTCATATGGAAACAGGAAAGACCCAGGATAGCCAAAACAATATTGATAATAAAAACACTGTTGGAAGTACCATCATTTGAAATTTCAAGTTATACTGCCATAAAAGCAGCATGGTACTGACATTAAAATAGACACAATAATCAATGGAGTAAATTTTAAGACATTCATATGATCACACACTCTTTTAGCCACCTGACTTTTGACAAAGATACCAAATATATACATTGGAGACAAGACATCTTCAACAAATGGTGTTGATTTACCTGGATAGCTACATGTAGAATACTGAAACTAGGACTTTGTTTTTCACCATGCAAAAAAATCTTAATGACAAATCAACCATGGATCTTGAGATATGAAACACACAAATTATTTTTTTTATTCCCTTTAGATTTTTTTCTTTTTTAAAACATCTTCTAGTTTTGAATTACATCATCCACTTTCTGTTTCTCCCCGAAATCCTCCCACATGCCCCTTCTTGCTCTCTTTCAAATTCATGACCCCTTTTTTCATGAACTTTTGTTACATACATATATGCCTTTGTCTTTTATTCTTTTATTTTATTTTACTTTAATTTACAATACAATTCAGTTCTATATATCAGCCACAGATTTCCTTGTTCTCTCCCTTCCTGCCCTGCTCCCCTTCCCCCATCCCACCCCCATCCCCACCTCCTCCAGGGCAAAGACTCCCCAGAGGACTGAGATCAACCTGGTAGACTCAGTTCAGTCAGGTCCAGTCCCCTCCTCCAAAGCCAAGCCCAGCAACGCTGCATAATCCCCAGGTTTCAAACAGCCAACTCATGCACTGAGCACAGGACCCGGTCCCACTGCCTGGATGCCTCCCAAACAGATCAAGCCAATCAACTGTCTCACCCATTCAGAGGGCCTGATCCAGTTGGGGGCCCCTCAGCCATTGGTTCATAGTTCATGTGTTTCCATTTGTTTGGCTATTTGTACCTGTGCTTTATCCAACCTTGGCTTCAACAGTTCTCGCTCATATAAACCCTCCTCTTTCTTGCTAATTAGACTCCCAGCGCTCCACCCAGGGCCTAGCTGTGGATCTCTGCATCCAGATCCCTCAGTCGTTGGATGGGGTTTCTAGCAGGACAATTAGGGTGTTTGGCCATCCCATCACCAGAGTAGGTCAGTTTGGGCTGTCTCTCTACCATTGCCACCAGTCTATTGTGGGGATATCTTTGTGGATTACTGTGGGCCTCTCTAGCACTTTGCTTCTTCCTATTCTCATGTGATCTTCATTTACCATGGTCTCCTATTCCTTGTTCTCCCTCTCTGTTCTTGATACAGCTGGGATCTCCCGCTCCCCCAAGCTGTCTTTCCCTCGACCCTTGCCCTTCATTACTCCCACTCTTGTCCAGGCTTTTCATGTAGATCTCATCCATTTCTCTGTCATGGTGCTATCCCCATGTCTTTCTTGGGGTCCTCTTTTCCAGGTAGCCTCCCTGGTGATGTGAGTAGCAGTCCAGTCATCCTTGTTCCATGACTAGCATCCTCCTATAAGTGAGTACATTCCATATTTGTCTCTCTGAGTCTGGGTTACCTCACTCAGGATGATTTTTTTTTCTAGATCCATCCATTTGCCTGCAAACCTCATGATGTCATTGTTTTTCTCTGCTGAGTAGTATTCCATTGTGTATATGTACCACATTTTATTTATCCATTCTTCAGTTGAAGGGTATCTAGGTTGTTTCCAGGTTTGGGCTATTACAATGCTGATATGAACATAGCTGAGCAAGTGCTCTTGTGGTATGATTGAGCATTCCTTGGGTATATGTCCAAGAGTCGTATAGCTGGATCTTAGGGGAGATTGATTCCCAGTTTTCTAAGAAAGCGCCATATTGATTTATAAAGTGGTTGTACAAGCTTGCATTCCCACCAGCAGTGGAGGAGTGTTCCCCTAGCTCCACATCCTCTCCAGCATAAAGTGTTTTCAGTGTTTTTGATCTTAGCCATTCTGACAGGCATAAGATGGTATCTCAGATTTGTTTCGATTTGCATTTCCCTGATGATTAGGGATGTTGAGCAATTCCTTAAATGTCTTTCAGCCATTTGAGTTTCCTCTGTTGAGAATTCTCTGTTTAGTTCTAAAGCCCATTTCTTAATTGGACTGTTGGTCATTTTGATGTCTAATTTCTTGAGTTCCTTATATATTCTGGATATCAGTCCTCTGTCAGATGTGGGATTGGTGAAGATCTCTTCCCATTCTGTAGGCTGTCGTTTTGCCTTGTTGACCTTATCCTTTGCTCTACAAACGCATCTGTTTCAAGAGGTCCCATTGATTGATTATTTCTCTCAGTGTCTGTGCTACTGGTGTTATATTTAGGAAGTGATCTCCTATGCCAATGAGTTCAAGACTACTTCTTTCTCTTCTAGTCCGCACACCTACAAACATATAATTTTTGACAAAGAAGCCAAAAGTGTACAATGAAAAAAAAGAAAGCGTCTTCAACAAATGGTGCTGACATAACTGGAAATCAACATGGAGAAGGCTGCAAATAGATCCATATCTGTCACTGTGCACAAAACACACAAATTATAAAACTGCAGATAATAAATGACCATGTGGTGCCTGGCTTTAGCCATTATATTTACAATGTAATGTAGAATAGGAGCCAGAAAGAGATTAAAGGCCACTAGACAACAATACTTACTGCAAGATGCTGTCTGATGTGACAAGTATTCTGGACAAATAAACTCGAACACTATGGGTGAGAGAACAAGATGCGCATAATGACACCAGTTGAAATACCCATGTGGATGTCATAAGACCTCACTGACAGATAAATAACTACAGACAGTCAACAGCTGTTGAGAGAAGTTGAATCATTTTTCTACAACAATAAGACCCCTATTAGGGAATTTAATATAAAATTTTTGGTTCTAAAATACATGTACACAAATGAGCAACACTAAATGTACTTGGTATTACACTTATGTATTTGAATTCATATATATATGTATATGTGCATATATGTACATATGCATATAATGTATGTATTTATGCACAATATATGATTTCAAAATATTTTCTACATGTATATGGAAATGATATACAGACATATACATATATAGCTTGTTTATTATTTAATATTAAACAAAGTTATACTGAAAGGTGAGACAATGCCTTTTCCAGACACCATAGGCTACTCAGGCAGGGAGAACATATTAGTGTTAACTTTAAAAGAAAAGAGCTCTCACTCTTTCCCAAAGTAGCCATCAAACATTAATAACTCCTAATCTAGGGCAGCCTCTCCATAATCTATAATGGAAAACTTTTTACTGACTTGATCTTGTACAGATCTTTTGTCAAAAACCACAATCAATTTATTTTTAACTCCTTTTATCTCCTTTTTTCTCTCTACTATTTTTTTGGAAGCCATAAAAGACCTTTGCATTTTCATATTTGTTTGTCACATCCTTGCTGTGTTTTTCTTTTCTTTCCCATGTCCATTCCCTTGATTGATCCCCACAGGCACCATCAACTGTTTCTGTGATTAAGGAATCACTTGGCTCTTACTTAGAGTCATTGAAGAGGTCATCATGTAGATATCTGAATTCATGTACCTTTTCACCAATATTTGCATAAATTAGATAACATTAATAATCTTAGAAATGTCTCTAACATCTCAATTTTTCTTAAGACCCTGACTGTAACTCATAAAATAATTTCATAGTTTTAAATATTATGGTCTTTAAATAAAAAAGTATGTATATATATATATATATATACATACATACATATATATACATATATATCAGATATGTCATACAAATATATTTTTATATAACTTTTATTCTTAAAGCTAAATTGTATGTTGAAAGTAAAATGTTTAAAATCATTTCACCTCGAATCGCATATTGCTAAATCAATGACACTATCTGCCAAGATGATCAGAAATATCAAGTTTAAATTTCAAGAGTCTAATGAATTTATTTAACCATCTGTTAAATAAATTTAGCCATAAAGAAAAAAAAACACTAAAAGAAATCATGCAAATATTAGTGAATCACCTACGAAAAGAGTAGACTTACAGTGGGACAGTATTTTACTGCTTTAAAAAAAAAAAAACATATTTTAGACTTTGCTCTCTCCAAATCATGAGGACAGAAACTGGCAGGAACTCATAAGCAGATCATTAGCTGGAAAAGCAGCACAGGAGTCCCTTGGTTTACAGCTGAGCTACACAAAACAAATCTCTACGTCTAATCATATCGTCCTGGACCTCAAATAGCCCGGCAAGCCTATTAGACACAAAGCAGAGCAAATTCCCTCTCCTTGTGGAATGTTAGTTGTTTTGGCAAGTTATCGTTATTATACTCAATATGGTTTATTGGAAAATTATTTTTAGTATATTAATGCAGTTACAGAAGTTACTTGTTACATAAAATTTGCATCAAAAAGACTATCCAGTGAATCTGCTTAGGAGAGTTCAATTACACAGAAAATAATTTTAAGATTTTATTTTGTATTTAACTTAAAACCAAATGAAGCATCATACAAGTTTATAAAATCCATCATAGGATTAAAACAGTTTCCATTATACTGGGGTTTTTTTTTTGCATTTCTTATTTATCAATGCTATCATATGATACCACATGTGATTTTTACATTTTGGTTTTCACAAAAAAATTAGAGAGAGAATTATTTTAAAGAATTAACTTAATTTGAAGACAGCTTTGTAATGGGTGCTTAGTGTTTCAATATTCTAATTAGTCATGGTAGTATTTCCAAGATTTAAATTTTGTTCACCAAATGTCACAGCATTTTCTTGATTTACCTGAGTGCTACTGGCCTTGGACTATGTGGCTGCTCTACTTGTCCTTTCCCTGCTGTCTCTAGTGTGTCTGTAATTACTGTCAAAACTATGTGCCGAGATGAGGGTGATGGTTTATTGACAGGATTTACATTCTCCTATGAGAAACAGCTTTGGGTACATCTGTGAGGGAATTTCCACAGAAGATTAACCAAGTGGAGAAAACAAGCCTCCAATGATAGGCACCTTCCAACAGGTGGCACAGATACAAAGAACTAAGAGAGAAAACAGTCTGTGCTGGCCTGTCTTTGTTTCTTCTCTCTTAGCAGATATTGTGCTGTTGCTGCTGTTGCTGGCCTCCACTGACATTAGGTTCCAGCTCTCTTGGTCCTCAAATGTGGACTCAAACACCAGTCACTCTCCAGGAACCTTCCAGACTAAAGCCTCATTAACAGTTCCTGGATTCTCAGCATTTCCAAGATTCATGAGACCACTGTGCTACATAAACACTATGACACAAGACAAGTTATCCTACACTAATTGTTTTGAGAAGAGTGGATACTAAGAACTGAATTGTGTTTCTCTACAATGCCTATGTTGATGAGCAAACCCTAGGAACTAAAAAGTGAATGTGTTTGAAGACATGACCTTAAGAGAAGTAATTAAGGGCACATAAAGTCAAGCAAGCCCAGGGCTTTGAGAAGAAAAGGAGGATCAAAGAGACAACATAGAGACAGAGACCAACCTGTTAACCAGGGATGCACTGGCATGGAGAGATGTCCATGTGATACAGACACATGGTCCACATCAGGCCAAGGAGAGAATTCTCAGGAAAAGCACAGCCCACTAATTCCTTGCTTTTTGAACCAGCTGCTGGGCACAACTAAATGTGCCTCCATTACTCGGCAGTGTCTCACTGTGAGGCATCAGCAGTAGAAATAAGGTAGTAAGGTAAAGTAAATAAGCTTCTCTGCAAATATTCTTTGTGAGTCCTTTGAGGAAATTCCCTCATATATTTTCCAAACCACCACAACCTCTATTTTCCCCCATAGATCATCCTGTAGACCTTGTGTTTCAGGGCAATCTTTCTAAATGCTGCCAATTCACTCAAGCTCCTTTCATAAATACTCCATAAACTTAAGGGTTTAAGTGACATTGATATGTTTCTCATAGTTCTGGATCCTACGAATCCCAGTGAGCTGTGGGCACAGCACATCTTTGCTCAGCACTTTTTCTGACCTGCAGCTTGCTGTCTTCTTGCTGTGTACTGTATAGTCACTTAGTTGAAAGCACACAGTTCAGGATCAACATTGTATATTGCCTCATTTGTTTCTTCATTATCTATATTTCAATTTCCTTCTTAAGAATTTAGCACCATGACTCGGGTTCATACATTAACTGTGATTTTCTTTAGTTTTCATAGTTACTGCTGCAGGCTGGCTAGAGAACCCTAACACTTCCTTCCCAGATGATCTGCTATTCAGTCCCTCCAAAGGAAAATTTTCATCATCTGTGAGATTTCACACCTCCCTTTGCATCATCTTGACATAAACTATGATAGAATCCTGATTTATCAGGAAGACCCAGAAGGAAGCAAAGGACCCTATTTAACATTTCACACAATTACATTTCAAAGAAAAAAGAAATTGATATTTGTCTGATTATTATGTTCAGAATATCAAAATCCTTGCAGTTGGGAAAATTCACTGTTCTCTCTCTCTCTCTCTCTTCTCTCTCTCTCTCTCTCTCTCTCTCTCTCTCTTCTTTAGGAAGAGTACTGCATTAATTTCCTACTGCCCTGATATTTACCATAAATAATCCTAACAATATCCCCAATTTTTGGAGTGATCTTAAAACAGCAAACATTTATTACCAATAAGCTAAGTATTTAGAAACAGTGTATCTCGTGCAATGATTTCAGCATTTTTTAGTCTTCATTCTTCATCTGGTCAAAGCTGCAGATTGGAAGTTTATGGAGGGATGGTGATCCTGACTCTGAATCTGCTTACATGGCTTTAGGATATCTTGCAACATATTGGGTCATTCTATTTCTATCTATTTTACATTAATTAATTAATTAATTAATTCATTAATTAATTAATTAATTATTTTCAAGACAGGGTTTCCTTGTGTAGTCTTGTCTGTTCTAGAACTTGCTCTGTTGACCAGGCTGGTCTCAAACTCAGGGATCCCCCTGCCTCTAGCTCCTGCTTGCTGGGATTAAAGGCATGTGCCACCATCAACTTTCTAGGCTATTCTAAATACACCTTGTTTCCCCATGATATAGATCTAGTACATGCCATACAAGCCAGTCCTGGGATTCGGATCAAGCAGACATGAAAAGTCATTGTTTTAAATAACACACCTTTAGGAGTTACATAGCATCACTTTTGGAGTATTCATTTCGTAACAGAGTCCAGGCTTGGAGGAGACTGGCTATCCACAGGTTATACTCAAGGAGGCTGGGATTAATGGGCCGTCTTGTAGTCTTTATCATGGGTGACTGTGAAATAACTTACCCTGTTATCATTGTTTTTTGGCTTATGCTTTGTTTGTGAGCATAACCTGTTGTTTGGGATCTTCACTCTATGATTTATGTAGTTTAAAAATCTGAAAAATAAAATTACTATGAAAACAATTTGCTTATACATGGTTAGAAAATAGGGTAAATGAAAAGCAGACACAAGCACTGTGCTGTTTGTCTGATGACACTCAGTATTTACATGGTTAATTTATGGGAGGACGGCTTTCATATTTTAAAATACAGGGCAGAAAATGAACAATAAATATATGGGTCAGATAATTCATGTTATGCTCCTTGAGACAATTAAAATAATGAAGAAGGGCAATTGATTATCTCTGAGGAGAGCACCGCCTGTGACTTAGAATGATTAGAACTGCAGTGTGTCCAGCTCAGTTATCACAGAATTCAGTTCATTCTGTAGTCTCTGGAATGCCCCATCATGCATGAAACTGCTGAGCTACCCTTTTATGTTTTTGCCCATTCCCTCAAAAACAATTTTCCAGCAAATTCTGTTTTTCTTCTTCCAAATTATGTGACAAACCTGCTGTTTTTGTCAATCAGCTTCAGTTTTCTTTCCCAGACCTAAGCAAATGCCTATTGTTGTTGCTTACTGTTTTCTCCTATCCTATTTTGTCTTCAATTAGGAATCCAGAATAGTCCTTTTAAGTGGAATTACACAGGAAAATCTATTGAGGGTTTACAATTGCATTCAGGTTAATCGTCAAGCATCATCCTGTGGCCTGCAGTACTCCAGAAGATATTTCCATGGTATTCTGGCCACTTTTTCTCTGAAATTCCCACTCTTTCAAATGTAGTTGTGTGTGTGTGTGTGTGTGTGTGTGTGTGTGTGTGTGTTCTGTATGCTCTCACACACACACACACACAATTTTCTCTCTGACAAAGCTTATATTGTTACTCTTTTTAAAGAATTTGTTCATATTTATACTTCAAGTTTCAATTTAAATACAATGTCCTCAGATAAGGTTTTCCTGAAATTTTCTTGATATAATGAAGAAAGTTCTCTTTCTCCAAGTATATTTCCAGTGAATCATAAAAAGACAATGCTGTTGTCTTTTATGGTGACTCCACTCTGCCGCCTTTCCTACCATTATTAATTCTATAATCTTCCATTCCCAATCACCCCATAGTCTCCATCATTACCACACTGCCTTATGTAATTTTGAATAACATGTGAATTAATAAATACAAAGTTAAACTTCACTACAAAGAATTGTTCCAGTTGAGTAATAAGTGAAGTTTCTACTCAGCAGCTCATTCCAGAGCCCAGTCATAGGGCCTGACCAATGGCTTTTCTGTGGCTACTTTAAAAATCAAAATCTGCCTGTGTCTCATTTTGGTTTTTTTCCGAGCTATCACTATCATACCAAACTCAGTTTTTCAACATAGAAAGTAGCACTCAAAATGTCCAAATTATTTCACATATTTGAAATGTTTTATTATAAGTAAAACATTTTATAAGTGAGTTAGAACAAAAGTAAAATAGAAATTTAGTTTAGAGATGAAACTTTTTCCTGTGGTATGGAAGTTAGATTTTATTTTTAGAATGCTTTAGCACCTTGAGCTAATGTGACACTTGAGCTGCTAAAAAGCAACATGGACAACAGGGAGGCCAGTGAATGAAAGCCACAAATGGTAACACAAAAGTCTATCATCCATGATAGCCCTGAAAGGCTTTATGGTCTTTAATTCTTCATGGTAGGCTCCAAATCACAAGCTTTCCACATGTCAGGAACAGCACTCCCAGCAGGAGGAGTGAGGGGAGACTTTGCTGGTGCTTTTTGGCATCTTAGTGGACAAACACTCTCAAACAACTATTGCCAGATTTAAAAAAAAAAAATGACTTTCACGGTTAATACATTGGAATTGTCAAAGACCAACAAATTTAATGAAGAAAACTCCCAAATCAGAAACATGAAGTGATTTAATTCCTTATACTAAATTTGTGTTAACCTGTTTAAAAAAAACATGATTTTATTTAAGAACATGGGTACATTTTGTATTTTCTAAGTCTATACCTTACAATATTAAAACTTCACATGGATGTTTGTTTGCTTATTTTTCTTTTAGTCAGGCACATAATTATGAAATTTTTTAATCAAGTAACTAATTTATCTTTTGTATCTCCACAAATATTGCTAATGACACTACAGTAGGCCTGCCCCTCTCTAATGATTTTCATTTTACTTGTTACAAGATACAATCATTATACCATACTTTAGTTTATTCAGTCAAAACATGGCCTTGTTGTCAGTCAGTCAATGTCATGGATACATTGTATTGTCTTTTATGCATCCCGCAATATGTTAAGCTCCCTTTGAATTCCAGTCAGGAAGATTTATTTATTTATTTATTGGCCTCCTGGAAGTGAATCAAGCAAGGAGAACTCAGAATACCTTAAGGTCTCACAATCTTTGCTCATCTGGGCCTGAAGCCTTTAGTTTCCTTCAGACACAGTGTCTCTTGCTAAGATCTGTCCACAGATGACATAGATCAAAGGCATGCTCTTATCTTTGTGATTCTAAAATTTCTTTTACACAATGGAAGGTCTGCCAGGGCTGCCTTAAGAAGACATCTATGGTGACCCTGATGCAGAGAACAGTCTTTGCTGCTTGTGGATGGAGGCTTCCACAAGACTGATTTGTATGAAAAAGAAATGGCTGGAGATTAGAAAAGTATTAGCTGAACTATATGGCAACAAATGGAACTCTAGTTAAAAAATGAACCAATGGATGTAGATTATATGATGACTATTAGGGTAGTCACTAATCTAATTGTTAGGAAAGGTAAGTTCAGGCACCCTGTCCATTATTGCTAGGAGTCTTAGCTTTTGTCATCCTTGTGGATTCCTGGGGAATTCCCTAGCACCAGGTTTCTCCCTAATCCCCGAAAGGTTCCCTCTACCAAGATATCTCTTTCATTGCTCTCCCTCTCCATCCCTCCTCTACTTGGCCATCTCAGTCCCCCCTTTTCACATCTCTCATCCCTATCATCTACTCCTCCCTCCCAGTTTACCCAGGAGATCTTAACTATTTTCCCTTCCTGGGGCCCTCCATTTGTGTCCCTCTTAGCGTCCTCCTTTTTACTTAGCTTCTCTGGGTTGTGGATTGCAGCCTGGTTATCACTTGCTTTGCAACTAATATTCACTTAAGAGTGAGTACTTACTGTGTTTGACTTTCTGGGTCTGGATTACATCAGGATTATTCTTTCTAGTTCCATCAATTTACCTGCAAATTTTATGATTTCATTGTTTTTTACAGATGTAGTGACCTACAACCAAGAACTGAGCTGAACTCCTAGATTTCTGGTGTAGAAAGGGAAGAGGGATCACAGGAGCAAGTGAGGTCAAGATCATGATGTGGAAAACCAGAGACAGTTGATGCAAGCTGATGGAGTTCATGGACTCTGGCCTGTCACCTGGGAAACATGCACGTGACTGAACTAGGCCCTCTGACTGTGGATGACAGTTATGTGGATATATCTGTCTGGGGAGCCCCTGGCAGTGGGACCAAGACTATACCTCACCCAGCACTGACACAGGGAAAGGGCTTGGTTTTGCCTCAACTTAATATGCCTGACTTTGTTGACTCCCTAAGGGTGACCTCACCCTCTCTGAGGAGTGGATGGGGGGTGAGATGGGGGAGATGGGGTGGGAGAAGGGGAGTAAGGGAGAACTGGGATTGGTATGTAAAATTTAAAAAAAAAGACATTTAAATAAATAAAAAAGTGAACCAATGTGACTCTAATGTTGACCTATGAAAATTATACATGATGAATGAAGTATGATCCACGAATAATAAAATAGGACTTCTCTGCTACAAATAACACAGATATCAGCATGGTAAAATGCCTTAGTGGGTAAAGCCACCTGCCATAAAACCCTGAAAACCTGAGTTAAGCCCTGTAGCCCACATAGTAGAATGAGTGTAGAGATCTGATTGCCGAAAATTGTCCTTGACCTTGAGATATAAGCCATGGCATGTGCATATGTTAGCATACACACACACACACACACACACACACACACACACACACATACACACACACACACACCACTCTTTCTCCCTCATTCTCACTTTAAATAAATAAATAATAATTTAAAAATAAAGAGTATCACAATGTTTATGAAGAATGCTGATATATGTAGCACATATTATTTAAATGAGGCATTTGAGATCAGTTTATGAATATGTCTCATCATCTTTGCAGTGTACATGAGCAGGGTAGTTTCCTATGCTACATAATCTAAAATGCTTCAGTGCTCTGAGGTTCTGTTAAATCCATTTTTAGGTTAAGAGACTTCCTTTCATCAATGTCAGAAATTAGTGAAAACACTTGGCTTATTTAAAAAAAGAATCATTGAAGACAGTTCTCTAGTCTTAGCTTCATTTCTCTTAGAGGCTTATTAAAGACAGCAGCAGAAGTATTTGTTTACAACTGAAATACTGATAGCATTATGAAACACACTCCAGAGGATACAATCAGTCCAGAAACATGTTGCACAACAAATCTCCAAGGGACTCTCTGACAGTGTTGTGAGTTTTCTTGATTTCTCTGGTGCCTAGAAATATAAGGTAATGTGTTGAGAAGGCATCCCCTGACTTACATGGAATCCTAAGTGAACTTCCCAAGCTTAAGAATATGCTGATCATACCTATATTGTGGTCCTTCTGTAAGAAATTTCCAATAGGAAGGATTAAGTCACTTGAATATTCTTTTGAAATGAGTTTCTTAGTGGCACAAATAATGAGAATTAGTTATTTAAAAATGGTGTTACAAACAAAATTGTTCATAGATTTGCAAAGAAAATTGATGGAATTTAACATAAAGTTAAAATATCAGATTTTCTTTTTCTAGTGGTGTTATTCACAGGATGACACAACATGAATGCTTTGACAAGATCTGAACAAGGAAAATACCAACAGACACTCTAACGTGTAAGGGAGGAATCTTAGATGGTTCTACTCTTAGATAAAATCTAGAGGAAATCAAGGGAGAAACAGGAGAAAATAGTCTTCCCCAGGAAAGAGTCCCCCTATTGATTATCTGATACCAGGTGATCAGCTCTGAAATCTCTCACACACACAAGTAATATTAAAACTGAGTCGATTGTGTGTGTGTGTGTGTGTGTGTGTGTGTGTGTGTGTGTGTGTGTGCTTAACAACAATTAAAGCAAAAAGAGAAGCATGGAGTTGGAGGGAGGAAGAGGGGTAATGGTATAATTATGTTTTAATTTCCAAATTGTTTGAATGAGAATAATAAATACTTTAATTGTACTGTCAAGTTAGACAACATCTGCTACATAAGATATTTGTCTTTGCAAACTTTGGATAATTTCATTAGGATGGATTTACTGCAGTTAAAATGAAGATAAACTAATATGATTGGTATTTGTAAAACATTAAGTTTCTTTGTTTTGTGATAATGAGTGTCAAACTCAGAGCTTCACACTTAAGAGGAAGAGTCTCTTAACTCTAATCTCCATCCTGAGATTCACATTTGAATGAAAATCTAAGAACTTTTTATTTTAGAAGGTTGGACATTTCATTTTGGCCAGACTTTGGCTTCACCTTGAGTCTTACTTAGAGTAAGTGTATGAACAGTCCTTAAAAGTCAGTTTTATATTTTTGTTTTAAAAATTCTAATACTAAACATTATATAAAAATGATCATAGTATTGTGTATGTTTAGTCATACTTTTTGAATACGTTCATTCTATGATGTCATTGTTTTTTTTACAGCTGAATAATAATCCATTGTGTAATTGTACCACATTTTCTTTATCCATTCTTTGGGTGAGGGGCATCTAGGTTGTTTCCAGGTTCTGGTGATTATGAATAACACTGCTATGAACATAGTTGAGCAAGTATCCTTGTGGTATGATTATGCATACTTTGCGTATATGCCCAAGATTGGTATAACTGGGTTTTGAGGTAGATTGATTCCCAATTTTCTAAGAAACTGCCATATTGATCTCCAAAGTGGATGTACATTTTTGTACTCCCACCAGCAGTGGAGGAGTGTTCCCCTTACTCCATATCCTCTCCAACATAAGCTGTCATTAATTGTTTTGATCTTAGCCATTCTGACAGGAATAAAATGGTATCTCAGAGTCATTTTGATTTTCATTGACCTGATGGCTAAAGATGTTGAATAACTCTTTAAGTATATCTCAGTCATGTGAGATTCTTCTGTTGAGAATTCTGTTTAGACCAGCACCCCATTTTTAATTGGATTATTTGGTATGTTGATGTCTTTTTTATAGTTCTTTATATATTTTGGAGATCAGCCTTCTGTCAGATGCAGGGTTGGTTAAAATCATTTTCCCATTGTGTAGGCTGCCATTTTGTCCTATTTACAATGTCCTTTGCCTTATAAAAGCTTTTCTGTTTCATGAGGTCCTGTGCATTAATTGTCAATCTTGGTGTCTTGCTCCTGATGTTCTATTCAGGAAGTTGTCTGCTGTGCCAAAGAATTTAAGGCTACTTCACACTTTCTCAACGACATCATGAAATTTTCAGGCAAATGAATGGAACTAGAAAAAAAAAATCATCCTGAGTAACATAACCCAGAAAAACAAACATACTATGTATTCATTCATAGGTGGTTAAAGTTGTAAAGTAAAGGATAACCATGCTAAAATCCACAACCCCAGAGAAGATAAAAAGCAAAAAGTGCCCAAAGAGGTACACATGGATTTCCTTAGGAAAGGGAAATAGAAGACATCTTCTGGGTAAACTGGCGTGGGACCGAGAGGGAGAAGAATGGAAGAGATGTCTTGATGGGGGAGGGCATTTTAGGGTTAGCGAGAAAGTGGTGCCAGGGAAACTCCCAGGAATCCACAAGGATGACCCCAGCTAAGACTCCTAGCAATAGTGGAGAGGGTGCCTAAACTGGCCATGACTTGTAATCAGATTTGTGACTACCCTAATTGTCATCAGAGAGCCTTCATCTAGTAATTAGTGGAAATAGATGCAGAGATCCACAGCTACACACTAGGTTGAGCTCTTGGAATTCTGTTTAAGAAAGAGGGGAAGGATTGTATGAGCCAGAGATAACCCTAAAAAAACAAAGGGAAGACATAGAAACAATGAGCCTAGGCTCATTGGAACTCACACACTCTGGACTAACAGCTAGGGAGCCTGCATGGGACCAACCTAGGCCCTCTACATATGTGTGACAGTTGTGTAGCTTGGTCTGTTTGTGAGACTCATAGCAGTGGGATCAGGGTCTGTCCTTAACACATGGGCTGGCCTTTGGGAACCAATTCTTCATACTGGATTGCTTCACACAGCCTCAATACAAAAGGGAAGAGCTTAGTCCTACCTCAACTTGAAATGCCATGCTTTGTTAATACCCATGTGAGACCTGCTTCTTTCTGAACAGAAACAAAGGAGGAGTGATTTGAGGCAGAGAGCAGAGATGAGGCAAAAAGAGGGAATAGAAGAGGAGAGATGGGAAACTGTGGTAAAAAATGAAAAACTAATTAAAAAAGAATGTAAAAAATGTAAAAAAAGTTAATTACAGAGATATTCACAGTAGTAATTTCTTGTGTGTTCAATTCTAATGTTATTTCTGTGTTCTCATTAAATTCTCTTGAAAAGTCAGTTCATAATATAAAGCACAAAAAAAGAGAAATTTACTTTGAATAAAATCTGATCCATTCACAGAAATGCTAATCTGTGCCCTAACCCTTCATTTTGTTCTTCAAAGTTCCCTTACTCTTTGTTTCTGAGATTGAGTCTCTTTAATTTAGAATTAATGAAATAATGCTTCCAGAAAGTTAACAAAAATACTTATCGCCATTTACATCATTATTATAGATTTCAGAAGTCCTTCTAAAACCATTTGAAGCTCCCTAGCCTATTGAATTAATATAGATTAGAAGAATTTGATCTTTCAAATAAAATAATTAGTTCATTACATCTTATAAATAATGCAAAGTATTAATTTCTTTTCCTTTTGTTTTTTCAAACCATGGTAATTTTTTTCCAAATAAATGGAATAAGTGTCTACTTACAAATCATACTTTAAGAAGCAATATTTAACCCCTAATAAATATTTCCAATCACCCTAAATTTACCAGACAACCATTCTTTTTGAGCAGTATGTTTTGGTGACATATAGAATGCCATTCATTCATTCATTCATTCATTCATTAATTTAACTGTTCTTTTTCACATTTATTATACACTGAGGATTTCTATATTTTTATGAGGTTAATTTCATCATCCAGAAATATTTTCTACATTTCTACTTTACTTTGAAGGTAACAAAAATGATTACAGTGTATATGTATATAACTTGACAGATAGAACATGGGTAATAGGACAACATGGATATTGTTTTTATGTATTGGCAGAAACTTTTATGAGACGTGAACCTAAAGAGATCCCTAAAGGGGACTACAACTTGTTAAGTGAGCTAAGAACAATTGTTTTTATTTCTTTGCTCTTTTTTTGGGAAACAGTAGAACAAAGTAACTGCTTCAGTGTATAGGTTAGCAATAGCATGGTTCAGTACACTTAAAGAATGGAGATATTGGTGGAGTTGGGCAATATACTAAGCCATCCATCCATTCCTGTGTCTGAACTATAGGCTAGATTGGAGAAGAGAAAATAATGGCTGTCTTATTCTTTCCAATGGTACTCAATTTTGTACATGTTAGGCAAGTATTCTACCATTGAGGTATACTCCCAGCCCAGTTTGACCATATGTTTGTCATGTTAAGATGTTCAGTGTGCACATGGTCGCCATATCATACAACTATTTTTCTTATTTTACATATTTACACTCTAATCACAATTTTATAGATTTTCATAACAGAGTCTTTTGCTAGTAGTGGTATTTTGGAATAAAATAACTAATATATTAATAGAAATAATAAATATTTGATTTTACATTAAAATTTTGAAGACAATGAGAAATGGACATACAAGTGGAACTGAAGATGGGTCAATTCTTCATGGAATATTCAAACAAGTCAATTTCATACTTTTCTAGTTCTTTTCTTGTTGAACTACTTTAGTATCATAAATCAGGGTTCTAGAAATTCCAAAAACATCATAGTATTGACTTGAAGATAGTAGATGGAAGTTAATGCTATTTAAGTGGCTAGAATGTAGACAAGGACATAGAACAAGTTGGAAGCCCTGAAAGGATGGCTATCAAACATCCATGTGCAAATTCCAACTAAACTTGCCTGACTTTAATTGTTCTATATGAATCTATGCATTCTTGGCTTAAGACTTATTATAACTAATTATTGGCAGAAATCATTCATTAGAATTTGCATGAGACTTGTGTTGTGAAGTGCTATACTGATAAAAATTAACACACTTTAGGGGAAAATACAGAATTTAGGCATTACTATTCTAATCGCCTGCAGAAACTAGTGTCTAAATAAAGTGATTGATTATGAAAAAGGAAAATCTATATTGTGAAAAATTGCTATTGATGGATACAGAGCAGGAGCAGGACCTTTATGATTAATTTTATTTTGATTAGAAGTCATGAGCATCAGTTCAAATAATAGTAAAGCAAGAACTGATAAACACAATTCATAGAATATTTCCCAGTGATATGTATCACTGATGTTCACAGAAATCACATAATTGTATTTGTAATCAATGTTTCAATTAAATATTGGAAATGTTTTGTTTCCCTTGGATAAATATTATTTCTGGAAATAAAGCTATGCCTCATTTTAAAACAGACAATTGGACAAGATAAGTAAGAATTCTGTTTAAAAACTGAATGTCACAAATTTATAATGTTAACAGAAACTGAAATATTGAGCAATTAGATCAAATGATTTTGTCATCTATGAAATGCTGTATATCAATCAACTGTTAATAAAATCTGTGTGTTCTTAAAGAAATATTTTTAACTGACATAAAAATTTTTTTCATTTATTCTTTTAATTTCGCACAACATATTTTGAATTTATTCTTTTCTATCCCCCAAGTTCACTCAAAAATTTCCCCAACTCCTTATGCTCCCAACTCCATGTTCTCTTTCTTCAAATGATAAAAAGTAAACACAAACAACATCAAAGTCCAAATTATGTTGATTTGCTACTACTCCTACCCTGGAGTGTGGTCACACTGTCACTCCAATTAAAGAGAACTGATTTTCCTCTTCTTTCAGTGGCTATCAATTCCAAACAGCTTATTGGTTAGGGATGGAAAATCACACCTACTTCTTCTCCATATGGGGATTTCACCTGGCCAGCGTTTTGTGCAAGGTCTTGTGGATGTTGGCACTATCTCTGTTAGTTTATATGTGAATCTGTCCTATTGCATCTTGAAAGTGCTCTTTCCTTGAAATAATGAATCACCTCTAGCTCATAAACTATTTTTGTCTCATTTTTCACATCCAAGGACCTTGAGGAGAAGAATATAATTAGACATTCCACCAAGGGCTAAGCACTCTGAGTCTCTTATCTCTGTATTGGCTTTTGGGTTTTCTCTGTTCATTATCATCTAATGCAGGAAGCTTCTCTGATGATGTTTGAGCCAAGTACTGATCTACATATATAGCAATATGTCTTTAGGAGTCATTTTACTCTTATGTGTGTATAGCAGAATTATAGTAGTAGGTTTTTCCCATAGAACCAGGACATATTAAGCCTCATATTTTGACATCATTTATAGTAGCAAGTATGGGGTTCCATTTCATGCAACAGACATTAAGTTAAAAAAAAAATGTTGGTTACTTCCATTAACACTCATGACACTACTGTACCAGTGGGCATATTTTGCAGGAAGGTCCTTATTGTAGTACAAAGGGTTCATATCTATGTGAAATTAATAATTACTTTTTTCTCTATTTATGTGTCTCATACTTTATATCACTATGAATGTTAGCCAATGTGGTTAACATTCCAGTTTATTACCAGCTAAATTTCTCCATGTTCTATTTCAAAAGCATGTTGGTATCTTCAGCAATAGGGTCATAGTGTCAAATTATGGTAGCAAACCAATAAGATTGGAAATACCCTGTAATGTTTGGAGGGTCTATGGGACCTCTGTTGACCAACTACACAAATGATGCAACTCATTCATAATACTAGCATTATTATTTAATACCATTTCTACTCGGGGTATTTTCCCTCCCCAGTGACAAAATAGCAACAAAGCAAAATGAAACAAAGCTGAGAAAAATGCAGGGTGGCAGTGGTGCATGCCTTTAATCCCAGCGCTCTGGAAGCAGAGGCAGGTGGATCTCTGTGAGTTGGAGGCCAGCCTGGTCTACAGAGCGAGATCCAGGACAGGCACAAAAACCACACAGAGAAATCCTGTCTCAAAGAAAACCAAAACCAAAAAAAAAAAAAACAAAAAAAAAAAAAAACAAAAAAAAAACAAAAAAAAAAAAAAAAAACTGAAAAAAACATACTGGAAATTTCATTTTATTGTCAGCAGCATTATCAATTGAGAGTTCTTGTCTTGGGTTTCTGATTCTGTAATTCTCTATTTTGATTTATTATATGAATGCTTAATGACTAAGGAAGTGAAATTATATCTAGTACTCTTAGCAGTGATTCCAGTTCAAATGCCTTAACAGAGCCTAAATTTGATTTCTATACTGCTTTCTATTGATTATACTCTGTCTCTTTTTGTAGTAGCAGTAGCTTGCAATTTTACCATTAGGCTGAAGTAATGTTTTACAGTCCTTATATTCTCAAAATGTTCTCATTTTAAAAGCAAAACTATAAAATCTTGAATGGTATTCTGTAATCAAAAGTCTAAATCCTGATTATCTTTATAGTACTGTCTATAGTTTAGATGTACCTTCTATAAACTTTTATTGATCTTAAGGAAAATTACATTTGATGCACTTAGCCCCCAATATCTAAGTTTCACAATGTATTTGCAGCAAAATTCTTTCACAGATGCTTCTTTTATCAGTCAATCTAAATCATGCATATCTATTTTTATCATAAATAACTTAAGAAGACTCTAGGATACTTTATTTTTAAATAGATGAGAACCACTGAAATTCAATAGTGACATTGAAATTGTATAAAACTTCATAAAGAAATGTGTTTTTTATTATGTATGTTTATATGTTTTAAATGTATTTTGAAGAAATAACTTTGTCTATGCCTTAGACGTGTGTCTCTCTGTCTTTTGTTACATGAAAATGTATTTATATTTTCAAGTGTGACTATTTGAGAATTAATTATGTACAGTGTCAATGTACAGTGTCAGAACCCTTAAGTCTATTAAGTATTTTGTTGTTTTACATGGGGTTTAGAAGCAGTGATAAATTAATATCGTTAAATGATGTGGAATTGCAAGCATAATCTTTAATGTTAGTGTTTGATTCAATGGCTTTATATTGTTTTGTAGCTGTATTTACAGGGAATAGCATATTTTCCCATTTTAACTTTCAGCTAGAAATGATGAAACTATGTTTAAGTAAACCACAAATCATCTGCATTTCTGCCATGAAAATTCTAATTGGAAAATAAATTTGGTATTTATTTCTAAACATTTCCTGAAAGATGGCTCAAAGAGCCATCATAACAATATTATGATCACCCATATTTTTTAAACTGAAGCTGATCTATTAAAATTTTATTTTAAACTCAGAATGTAAGGATTGTGAGAATCAAAAGACAAATAAAAATGCTTTATTCTGAAGAATAGAATTTCCACAAAAAGTTACATTTCTATGAAAACTGAAAATGCCATTAATTCTTAGAGGATGGACAGTTGTGTAGATGTAACCAACCATCTTATTAAATAAGAAACACAGAACCAATGCAAAGAAGAAAGCCAACAGATCAGAGCTAAGAGCCTTACCCTTCTGTTGCAGCTAGCCACTTCAGCTAAGAGAGACTTCCTGAGTGTTTGTCTTTATATAGACTTTCTGTTCTGCCTTTTCATTGGTTGTAAACCCAACCACATGACTGCCTCATCACTGCCTGTTTGTACAGGCCTCCAGATCTTAAAGGCATGTGTCTCCAATGCTGGCTGAATCTTTGACCACACAGAGATCTACCTAGCTCTGCCTACCAAGTGCTGGGATTAAAGGCATGCTCCATGATCGCCCAGCTCTGCTATGGCTTGCTATTAGCTCTGACCCCCAGGTCACTTTATTTATTAACATACAAATAAGATCACATTTCAGTACAAATAAAATATCACTACAGTTGTAAGTGGAGGTGATGTGCATGCAAAGTTGCTCATGGCCTGTCCATTTCTACAAATGCTTCAGCAAAGACTGCAGAAGGTTTCACTTGCAATGGGCTATCTTTGTGACATTGATTTTTTTTTTCTATGCTTTAAATAGTGCCACTTACTTAATCTTTATGTACAATAAAATTGTGTGAGTAATATTCACCAAGACTTTATAATACTGCTTTTAAAATGAGAATATTTTGAGCATATAAGGATGGTTAAACATTATTTCAGATAAATGATAAAATTGCAAGCTACTGCTACTACCAAAAGAGACAGAGTATAAACAATAGAAAGGCAGCATAGAAATGAAATTAAGTCTCTGATGAACACTTAAATTGGAACCAATTCTAAGAGTGCTATATATAATGCTGCTGCCTAGATATTAAGCACTTATATAATAAATTATAGGACAGAAAGAAATAAAATTAGAAACCCAGAGAAGGAACTATCAATGAATAATCTTCCTGACACTGGAATGAAGTTTTCCAGTGTGCTTGTCTTGGTTTCATTTCATTTTGTTTTGTTTATATTTTGGCACTGACCTAATACGGTTAGGATTCTACATGCACACATAATTATGGTCATGCTAAAACAAAGCAAAATACCTTCTATACTCCCTTCCAAAGTAAGATATTGTATCTCTTCGTTGTTAAAACTGTGCTTCTACAAGACCAAAAATAAATAAAAAATAAAACTGCTTCAATGCATGTATAAAGCTTACCTCATTGGCACCATGTGCCTAATTCAGAATGATCAAACTTGCATATTAATCTTTCACATACTACAACTTCTTTTACAGAAAAAAAAAAATGAGAATTTTTATATGTTGTTAAAAAATAGTAGTAAAATGCAAGGTTTGTCCTTGTCACGTGAGGTGCTGTTGTTTTTCTGAATCATTCCCAGTCTTCTCAGTTGATGCTCAGAAAACATTTTTCACAAGTCAGGATCTTCCTGTGATGTGAGAGGCCAGAGGAAGTATGTGCGATGCTTCCTTGTCTATCACCTGGAACACTGCCATGAGGCAATGATTCTGAAGCCATAAGCTTCCCAGCTTCACCAGTACCTACAACAATGGCCTGTTCTTTAACGTGAGAGCTAAGTTACTAAAGGTGATGACAATCCTCTCTTGTGTAGTAGTTCATGATGAGGCACAAATTCCCAAATGTGTCCATACAGGACTGGTCATGGACTTCAGTCTAAATTGTGTCCTGGCTGTGGCTTCTGTTCTTCATCTCTACTATTACTACTTTCAGTATGGACTGCATGGATTCTCACAAAGAATTTTGCTCATCTCTAGATTACTTTGCCTCTTCTCTGGAAAATTTCTTTTTATTACAGAGAAGATTCCTTTTAATATCCCAATAATATACTAAAACTGATTTGGCAACAAGTTGACTTCAACAAAGTACAACAATCTCTCATATGTTAATTTGCTTTTCTTTCTGTGTTTTTATCATAACGGACTGCATTTTATGTTATATGCCAAATAACATGGAGTTATGCTTAGTTTGTGAGGTCGTGGTTAGTATATGCACACTTGTCTTATAAACCATCTGGGAAATAAAAGTAGCTACTAACAAAATATAGCAATGTTCACTTTTATAATTGTCTGTGTGTTAACTTAGTAGATATATCAGTTTCCTCAAACAAATTGACAATATCTAGTATCATTTAATTTCAGTATGGCAGATTCCTCTTGAAATTTTTGGTTAAGTCTGTAGTTAGCAAATACCTTCTTGGAAAGTTTACTTATGACTGTATAATTTTTTCTTTATATGAAGAATACTTCTCAGGAGATAAGACATTCTTTGTTAAATGTTGTTGGTATTCTTTTAATACTTTTATTAATCATCCACAAACTCTGGTTTCCATGATTGCTCCTGAGAAATCAGCTATTAATTTCACTGCAGATAATTTGTTGTGATACATCATTTCTCTCTTCCTGTTTTCAGGATTCAGTTTGTGAACTTGGTGACGATCACTTTATTTTTTTACCAGTCTTTGATAAGCCTCTTAATTGTATGTCTTTATGTATTTCATTTATGTTTTATGTCTTCATACAGATTTCTTCCAGCATTCTTTAAAAACTTTTCTTTTACTTCTGGAAGACTCACCCATATTTTGTTCATCCTGGGTTTGCTCAGATATGCCTGCTACCTCAGAATATTGGAGACAGAGACAGGAACTTCTCTATGAGTTTGAGGACAACTTGTTCTGTGTGGTAAGATTCAGTAAAAAGAGCTACTAGGGAAAACATATATATATGGCTCCTCATAATTATTTCTTGGGCTTATTTCAACTGTATTAAATTTTATCATATATTTCTTTCTACTCATTAGATAGGGATATTTTGGCTATCTTATCTCCAAATTCATGGTTCCTTATTCTACCTGTTCAAATCTACTGATAAGCTCCTCCAATAAATTCTTCATTTTAACTCTTCTACTTCTCAACTGTAAAAATATGTTTTGGTCGTTTTTTTTTTTTTTTTTTCACTTTTTGAAACAGAGTCATCTTATGGACCCCAGGTAGAACATGAACTCACTATGAACCCTGGCTGGCCTCAAACTCAGTGTTATCCTCTAACATCAGTCACCTAGATGCTGGTGTTATGAGTATACAGGACATCACCTAGCAAGTATAAAGTTTTTGAACAGATGAGCTCTGAAATTCTGAGTTAATGCTGACGATTTTGCAAATCATACACAAAGACACTACTACAAAAGTTGTGCTTTTATTTTTAGCTACATTTTTGAGTCTCAGAAGATTTTAACAGCATTAACAACAATCCATTGATTTCAAGTGAGAAAATTATGACTAGGTGTGAATATGAGAATTTTTCATAAATTTTATTTGCTGCAAACAAAGAAGGAAGAAGAGGATTTTCAGTTCTGAGCAGAAGTGCTTTCTTTTAAGCAAATTTTCAAAGGCTCTTTAAGTCATTTTAATGGTTTTTAAATATCTTTAGGTCGTAATGAGTTCTTCAATTCTTTTTGAAGAAAACTGCTTAGTTACATAAAGGTTTTACTTAGTAAGAGTAATGTTTGTGCTTACTCCAGGCCAGTGTCTATTTATTTTTTCTAAAAATAAGTATTTTCTCTTTGCATATTTAATAGAATGACTTTTCCATCACTGGGACAAGTACTTAATGCAAGTGGGATGTATGAAAACATGGAAGCACAAGTATCAGAAATCCTCAGTTCAACCGTGCTCTATTCTGACAAATTCACATGACAAATTTAAAAATGAAATAAAATAAAATAACAAGGGAGAGGGTAACATAATTTATCACATTAGTGAAAAAAAGTAAAATGCCATGTAGATAAGCACTAAGGAGTGAGAACAGAAAGAATATGTGGTCTGTTACATTAGTTCAGAAAATAAAAAAAAAAAAATATGTTCTTGCTGTGTTATTCTACTAGAGATCCTGAGAAAGAGGAGGCAAGTGATGTCTAAGGAGCCAGGATTTTTTTTTTATTAAAAAAAAAAGTTCATTTTATATACCTATCACAGATTTTAAGCAGCACATTCAGTGTTTCACTTTTCCAGGAAAGAGAAGAGGCTGAAGTTAAGTTAAACTGTGGCCTAGGTGGGTCATTGTAGCAAACATATATTTTATACTGGGAGTTTCCCAACTGCTGTCTTCACTAAGAGAGCTCTCACACTGTGGTGCCAGTATTTGCTTCTGCAAAACTCCACATCCTGATCTCCACATTGAATGTATCCATATGTAACTAATTGTTTAATTCTCTGTATCCCAACTGGAGCTTTCCCTCCCTCCACTTCTCCCAGTTTCCCCAATCTTCTCTCTGCCCCAGATCCTCTGCTTCCCCATTTCCCTTCAGAAAATAGCAGGCTTTCCAGGGATATCAATTGAAAATATCATAACAAGATATAATAAGATTAGGCTCTATGATGACAATTAGAGTAGACCTCAATCTAAGCTCAGGGAAGGCTAGTTGAAGCATCCTCTCCACCATTGCTATGAGTCTTATCTGGGGACAATCTTGTGAGTTCCTGGGGTTTTCCCTCGCTGAAGCTTTCTCCCCATCCCCTTAATGGTACGCTCTGCCAAGATACCTCTTTCATTGTTCTCCCTCCCCGTCTCTCCCCCATGTTCCCACCTCCCATCCCCTTCAATCCACTCCCCTCTGTCCCCACCTCTCAGTTTACCCAGGAGATCTTAAGCCTTTCCCCTTCCCAGAGCAACCCATGTGTGTCCCTCTTAGTGTCCTGCACTCAGGTTGGTGTCTACTTTAATTATTATCATAGAACCTACATTCAGTAACTAATGGAAGCAGATGCAGAGACCCACAGCCAAGCACTTGGACAAGAGCCTGGAGTTCAGTTGAAGAGAGAGAGAGAAAGGGTTGTAAGAGCAAGGGGAGTCAGAATCATGATGGGAAAAACGACAGAAATTACTGACCCAAGCTAATGGGAGCTCATGGACTCTGGAATGACAGCTGGGGTGTCTGCATGGGACCCGAACTAGGCCCTCTGAATGTGGGTGAAAGTTGAGTGGCTTGATGTGTCTTTGGGTTCCATGGCAATGGGGCTAGAACTTATCACAGGTACACAGATGGGCTTTTTAGACCCATTCCCTATGGTGTGATGCCTTACTCAGCCTTGATGCAAGGGGGGAGGGGCTAGGTCTGTCCCCAACATGGTATGACAGCCTATGTGGACTACCCAAGGAAGGCCTTACCCTCTATGAGGAGGGGATGGGGGTGGAATGGGGATAGGTGGAGGAGGGAGTGGGAGAAGAGGAGGGAGGGGGAACATGGGTTGGTATGTAAAAGGAAAAAAAATTAATAATAAATTACATAAAACAAACAAAGAAAAAAGATTAGGCACAAACTCTTATGTTAAGACTGGACAAGGCAACCCAGAAGGAGGAAAAGGGTTCTAAGAGCAGCCAAAAAAGTCAGAGATACTTGCACTCCCAGTTAGGAGTCCCACAAGAACACCAGCTACACAATCATAATATTTACTCAGAGGATCTAGTACATGGACTCATGCAATCTCCTTTATTGTTGCCTCAGTCTTGAGACTGTGAGCCTCTATGATCTCTGCTTAGTTGTTTCTATGGCCATGTTCTCCTGGCAAGGCTTCCAATGGTGGGAACAGGACAGCGACTCAGACACAAACCTTTTTATCTACAACGTGCCATACCTTCAAGAAGTGCTTGGATAGTGGTGGTGTAGAATATGTGTAAATGGCCAACCAATGATTGATCTAACTTGAGGCTCACAACAGAGCTACCATGCCTGAAACTTCCTGGAACAACAGAAATTGGAGGTTGGATAGCCCAGTAACCTAAGATAGAAACAAACATAACACCACTGGCAAAAATAGTCAATAAAATTGTTCTTAATGATATTCTTCTGTACTCATAAATTGGTTCCTACTCATAGATTGGTTCCTTGCCCAGTCACCATCAGAGGGACTTCACCGAGCAACTAAGGGAGCAGATACAGAGACTTCCAGGCAAACAGTAGATGGAGCTCAGGGAGCCCTGCCAAAGAGGGAAGGAAGGATTGTTGGAGCCAGAGCAGTCGATGAGCTGGGCCATGTGGAACTTGAAAAGAACAGATCTCTGAGCAACACCATTTATGTAGGATTCTGTCTGATGGTAAACAGGAAGAAGGACTATTGCTGGCTCCTGATTTCTTTAATGATTTAGAAGTATTTCTCAAGGAGAGTTCTGACAAGTAGGAATAAATATTTTTCCAAGCTACCATACTGGACACATAAGTTGGGTACACTAATGCAGTTCTCCCTAAATAACTTTTAACTTATAAAATGTTTTCTCTAATGTTGCTTGCTTCCAAGATGCAGTGAAGATGGTGTTCCAAAAACTAGGGGAAAAAACTGGAAACTTCTAGCTGATCTTGATAGGAAAAAAGCTAAAGATTACATACTCTGCATAACTTTATTTAGCTGGATCATCTTACATTGTCTATTCATAGCGCTTGCTGTTTATTGCTAGAATGCACTTCAAAGTGATTCTGTGGTTTAATTATTATCTTCTATGTATGTTAGCAACCACTGTGTATGACTTATTTTGCTACATAGAAAAGTTTTTGGTGACCTTTTAACTCATCCACAGCAACATGATGCCCTCTGTAAAAGTCAGTGGTGTTTATGAATTGGCTGATTATTTTTCATAGCTGAGATACAGTTTATGAGAGATGCAATTTTGTTGAATAGCGATTTTCTGTTAGTGAAAACATTATAGTGTTGTTAGGGTACTTATAAATGCTCTGCACTGATATCTTTCTATATATCAAAATTAAATTTCCAGTATCAAATGTGGCTATTTGATCTTTATATGCTATACCACTGAAGTACTATAGGTTATAGAGTATCAACTATCTGGTGATATCAAAATAACAAAGAAGCAAATGAGTTATTATGTTGGTATGGAGAGTTATTCAAGTTATCATTGTGACATTTCAGCTTAACAAATTGGAATATAGAATGAGAAATATTTCTATGCCTAGAGTTTAAACTCATGATGATAACATAAAAATATAGGAATTATCAGCGATTCAGTAAAACAAAATTAATGTGAGGATATCCTATCAATAATACAATCCAGTTTAGTTAATTTCTGGTTAGGAAAAATAATACTTAGAATATATATTCATAATGTTGTACATGTAAACTGTGGTAGCATGTTGGTAGAATCAGTATGAGCTATTTTTATTTTCATCATTTAATTAGATTAATACTTCTTTAATTACTTTCCTTACTCATTTACCACTGTTGTATTATTTTTAGATGATAGGCTTTGTGGTACAGTAGTGATATATTGGGGACAGTTGTGATTGAACATCATCCAGGTGTGTAGTGGGTAGCCATTCCAGCTTGAATCTGGAAGTTTCAACCCCCATTGAGACTCTGGCAACTGTCATGCCTACGAGGCGGGGCCAAGGGAGGTGTCTGGAGACCCAAGACCTGGATGGGGAGTGCTCTCTCTGTTCCTGGACCCTAGACGGTTGGAGGGTGACTGAGCAGAGCTCCAGAGAACACCGCTGGACTGCGATACACCTTCCCCAGACCCCCGCAATCTACCTATCCCTTCATTTGTAAGTCACCCACTAAATAAATCTTCCTTTTAACTATGTGGAGTGGCCTTAATAATTTCACCAATACAGGTGTATGAGACTGGTGATACTTTGAGTCTTTTCTTAGGAGAAAGTGAGAACCTACAATAATTGTTTGTATTGCACTAGTTGGTAGCTACCTGTTGATTTTGAAAACATTGTTCATTGTCTATAAGAAAAATAGTATGCTACATGTGGTTGTTGAATAGACATAAACTTGGGGAGCTCATAATTCCTTCACCCAACATTGATTCCTACCAACTCTTAGGAGGAAATGGCGAAGGTATAAAAGTACAGTAACTGACATCTGTTCTCATCTAAAATATTTAATACAATTTAGTTCACAGAAATCATATACTTTGATTGAATATGTAAAGAGCTAAGATAAAAGCTAGTGTAAAAAGCATAGATTCCATAGCACATACATGTATATTGAACACACAGCCCACCTACCCAATAGCTCACTATCCTTTTTCTCATGCCTTTTCCTTTATTCCTTTTTAGCAAACTTTCATATAAAGTACTCTTTCATTATTTTTGCTTATATGATATCTTGGAACCATATATGAAAGAAAAATTGTAGATATATATGATTGAGGATTTGTTTTAATTGTGAAGAATAAAGATGTATCATTTGCAATAAAAAATGATGGGGCTGCAAATAATTGTATCAGAGTCAAGCAAATTTCAGAAAGACAAACATTACATATTTTCTTGAGAATTTTCTTCTCCAGAAGTTTATTTTTGTTTCTTCCTTAGATATGTGTTCCTTTTCCATCTGTAACAACTCTTTGTCAATCCCAGGAATATCTAGAACCTCCTCAGTTCACCCTCATCTACCACCAACTTCCAATTGTTTCTATTTCAACAGTTTTGGTGACTTTTACAACATTCTTATCCTTGGAGAATCCTTTGAAGTTATGTACAAACCTCTGATATGTCATTATTTGTCTCATTTTAACAAGTGTCTTGCAGTGGTCCACCATATTGTAATATCATATCTTTCTCTGTTGCAAAAGTAGCCTGAGCAAATAGTAGGCCTTCAGAGCTGCTGCAAGTCTTTGGTTCATTGTTGATCAAAGATATACTTGGAGTGAGAAATAGCACTTTAATATTAAGATGGCCTCCTTATAACTATATAAGGAAGATGTTAAGGAACTGTAGTGATACTTAATAATCATTACATCTTTTGTACCTCCATTGTTTACAGTAATTTTTCTTTTAATTTCTAAGTCAATCACTCAGTATGACCTCTTACTGGCAAAATTAGCAGTGCATTTTTATACTTAAAAGTCATGATAGCAAAACAGCTAAGATTAAATGATATACAAGAGGAAATGATAAAGTTATGAAATGTGATAATCATGAGATGTTAGAGGGCACTGTGGTTCAACTCTTGGGTAAACACTTTTATAAGTATAAATTTGATCACAAAGTATGAAAATAGACTATGATAAAAACAGTGACAATGCTTTTTGTTGCCATCAAGTACTGCTGAAAATACCTTTTATAGAATAAGTGGTGTAGGTGTGGCTAGATATAGAAGAAATAACATTGCATAACTATCTGTATCATTTCTAGTCTGATAAGAAAATGAGATTTAAGCTGGGTGGTGGTGGCGCAAGCCTTTAATCCCAGCAGAGCCAGGTGGATCTCTGTGAGTTCAAGGCCATCCTGGGCTACAGAGTGAGTTCCAGGAAAGGTACAAAGCTACACAGAGAAACCCTGTCTCAAAAAACAAAAAAAAAAAAAAAAAAAAAAAAAAAAAAAAAAAAGAAAAGAAAATTCGATTTATGTTCAATTCATCAAGAAAACATAGTTTTCATTATGATTTGATATACTGCCATTGTAAAAAATAAAATATTTTTAAGATGCACTAATTGTATCATTTCAATACCCCTATACAGAAGTTACTATTTCCATTACAGTTATCAATTCTAATATCATATGAAGTAAGTTCTTGTCATTCATGTAATCCAAATAGATCACAATATTTAGTTCACCAATGGCAATAAGAATATGTGAAAAACATCATTTGACTATTTTTGCATTAATCCAATGAGATCTGAAAATGGAAATATAAGGAGAAGCTACTTGCAAAATAATTTCAATAACATAATCAGATTCAGTTTAAGTATCTAGCTACATAGATTTTAAATATCTCTTTCTCAGACATCATTTTAGATTATAAAATAAAGGAAAAAGAATGTTGTGATTGATTTAAAATCATCTTAGTGTCTCCAGGCATTGTGTTAAAAGATGTTGAATAAAGCATAATGTATGGATGCTATATATTCTGGGTTAATGCTCTGCAGAACTAACCACCACAAGCGGAAAATGCCTAGAGACAAAACAGAAGCAAAAAGATCTATAACAATACACAATGCATTTAAACAGGGACACAGGCATAGAAAAGGAAGAAGTGAGACCAACGGGTCCTCAAAATGCTCAGAGAGAAGGCGCATATTCAACAATAGAGACAAAGTGACTTAATCTACACACCTGTGTATCTGGTCTTCATGAGCCCAGTATCAAAGCTTTAGGATGTATTTCTGGTGTTGATAGTACTCGGTTATGGTCATTTAGTCCCATGAACCACTGTAGTTTCCATTGTTTTAGTCAGGTAAAAATGTGTGGGGAAAATAAGCTGTGGTAACTTCAGGCAGGATGATTATGTTGTTATCAAGATGCTGCAATACGGCCAGATTCATCTCAGTGATGTCAACGTTAATGAGACAAGAAGATACAGAGGGACACTGAAGAGCAAGAATGGTAAATCACACACCCTCTGAAATGTCAGATCTATCAATGGCAGTTCTTATGCCAAGCACTGTAAAATCACTTCATTGGTGATTTGGTGTCCAATTCCCCCAGAAAGTGTCACATGAGAGATAAAATATGAGAAAGGCAGGCCTGTGGGTTCAGGGATGTGAATAGCTCTGAAGTTTACACTTAGAAAGGCAAAGTGAAAATGTTTGATATGGTAATATAAGGAATCATGGAATTGCTGCCTGATGCTGCCAGCAATTAGCGTTCCTTACAGTAGGTATTAAAAATCACTTTATCCTTCCCTTTTCACTTAGAGGTCTCACCAATGCAGCAATTTACATGAATGACAATAATTGAATGTTCAAAAGAGTGGAAGAAGAATAAATATTTTAAAAATCACATTGGAAAGACTACAGATACTTTGACAAACTAGTAATTTGGATGAACAAAGAACTCATTAATAGTAACAAATGAGATACTAAGAATAAAAAGAAAGAAAAATTTATAGTATTAGGAATGTATAAGAAAGGTCACCAGCACTTTAGTATAAAATGGCAATAATATGTTATAAATTTATTATCTAAAAGGACAATTTTATAGAAAGTTATTAGGAAGTTTTATTTTAGGAGAAATAGGACGTGTGTAATCACCATAAAAATTTAACAAGAGTGGAGTATCTGGTCATGAACACAAATTAAATCCAATATGATTTTGTCAGAGACTAACACCAAATTTTCAAGTGGAAAAAAGACAGATTTGTTAAGAAACTTTTCCTGGTATGTAGATGGAACTTTTTCCAGTTCCACCCAGCCCTGCAGTCCAGCAGTCACTTCTAAAATAATCACCCAGAGGCTTATTATTAATTACAAACTGTATGGCCTAGGGTTTTAGTTTCTTTCTAAGTGGCTCTTTCATCTTAAATTAACCCATTCCTATTAATCTATATGTTACCATGTGGCCATGGCATTATTAGTCTACTGGCATCTTGTTGCTCATTTGGTGGCAGGCTGGCATCTCTCCTGACTCTGCCCTTCTCTCTGTATCTCTGCTTGGCTTTCCCTCATGCCTGTAAGCCCTCTTGCCATAGGCTAAAACAGCTTTATTTATTATCCAATGAGAGCCACACATATTCACAGCCACACAACGCTTCCCTTTTTCTGTCTAATCAAAAAGGAAAGTTTTAACTTTAACATAGTAAAATTATATATAACAAAAACAGTTATCACTCAAGAATTACAGTTACAATATCTAGTCTATTTGTATTTGACAAAATTAAAGAAAACATTTTATTATCCATCCTATTTTTGTGAGTCTTAAGTTTCATATCTAATTTACCTTTTATCATGATTAAGGAAAACTACAATTTATAACTATCTAGTCTTTAACTCCATCAAAGACTCCAGAAGAATATAATATTACCAGAGTAAGTAGGAAGTGCATTGTAAACAACTTCCAAAATTCTAGAAATGACAGAGACACCTGGCTGTCTGGACAGTCATCCAAAGTTCCTCTGCAACATTGGGGCATCTATCTTCAGCCTACAGGCATAGAGTCTCTGGCATAGCTTTCAGTGAAGTAATAAATTTTAATGGCTGTTCCATCCATTCTGGCAAAGTTTGTCAGTCGCTTTTCCCCATGTCCTGTAGAATGTCTGGCAGTTTCTTCTATGAAGCAAGAATCTGAAGGACCATCTAACCTTGCAAAGTTCAGTGGTCACCTTCCTATGGGACATACATGTCCAGTTTATACAGCAGCCTGTCAAGCAGTCAAGGCAAAGGCAATTTTTTTTTTGTCCAGTGTCTAACTTTTGCCACAAAGAAAGCAAACTCCATAATGAACTTCTTTGTTGTCCATCATCCTCTTTGAAGTAATTGGTGTTGTCACGAGCAGATGTGTCTCACTGTCCAGAAAATTCTAAGTTCTTAAAACATTTTAAATGCCATATTCTGTAGGTCGTTGAAGTGTTTGATGATTACCTACCTAATTGAAATATAGTTATGTATACCTAAAAAAACTTAACTAACATGACTGTAAGTTTGATTATTATAGATGACTAATTATGGGAAAGAGAGATGGCTCAGCAGTTAAGAGCACTGACTGATGATCCAAAGGACCCAGGTTCAATTCCCAGGCCATTAAGGGTCTGATCACACTAGAATAAAAACAATGGTGACCAATTATTAATCTGTATTTCTTTATTATACATTAAAATTTTAAATGAATTGTATAAACATATTTATATCAATAAACTAAAATCTATAGTAATATAAAATATTTCAAATGAGTTGTTTTTTAAAGGTAGATTCAATAACATACCCTTTTATCCTATCATATCATTATCCTACATTTCTATATCATTGGTAAAGTAATATTAGAAAGTCTATCTTAAATGTATCTTATGAAGCTGAACTAATTTTGATTTTCCAGTCTCTTGGCTCCCAAAAAGCAGAAAAAATAAAGTAGCCCATATCCTCTATACCAGTAGTTCTCAACCTTCTAATGCTGTGACCCTTTAATACAGTTCCTCATGTTGTAGTGACCCCCAACCATAAAATTAGTTTTGTTGATACTTCATAATTACAATTTTGCTACTATTATGAAGCAGGATGTAAATATTATTGGAGATAGAGGTTTGCCAAAGGGGCTGTGACCCATAGATTGGGAACCACCTCTTTATACAGCTATGTCCTCAATGATTTAATTGATTCTCTAAGTCTTATCTGTTATAGATTCCAACCAATAGCACTGTGGGCTATGGACTAAATTTTAATATTTGGGCCTTTAGAGGAGATTTAAGAGCTTATAGAATGTACAAAAGAAACTTCAAATATAAAAACTACATTTCACAGTGTTATTGAGCACTACATTTAAGATTGTATGTTACAATTTTCATTGTGATTTTTCTTTTTTTGTCAGAGGCTGGTTGTCTTTATTTACTTTTTAAATATTTTTATATCATAAACTTTAAAACATTTAAATGAAGTGTCTTAATGTGATCTTGTGAACAGCATTTAAGAATGCTTGAAGCTTTGAGCTAGAGCTGGTTGTCTGATAGCAGGTGAACAATATGAAGTGATCTACAAGGTCAGTATTCTCCCTTTTCTTTCCTTTGCCTGTCGACATGTTTCACTTGGCCTGTTGCAGGAGCTTTACCTGAGCATCACAGTGTGTCTTTGAAAAGCAGCTAAGCTGATCATGAAAACGCAGTTAGGAGAGTCCACTCCAGGGGGCGCTCACTCGTTCTCCACCGGCCACAGAGAGAGCTCCAATGCCTCACTTCCCTATTCCAGGTGTAGCTGCCCTTGATTTATACTCTCTTCTTTGATGGATATTTTTATGTGTCACTTGGCTGAGACTCAGAATGTTGTTTCTGGTATTTCACTCTTTTGGAACACCCAACACCCAGCTCCCAAATCAATCAGACATGGAAGCTTATTCTTAATTATGAATGTCTTAACTTGGCCTAGTTTCTAGCTAACTTTTCTTAACTTAAATTATCCCATCTACCTTTCAGCCTCTGGGCTTTTCCCATCTTCTTACTTTTGTGAATCTTACTCTTACCCATGGCTTGCTGTGTAGCTGTGTGGCTGACCAGTTGTGTCTTCCTCCTTCTCTCTTATTCTTAGATTTTTTTTTCCTCCCAGATTTCTCCTTCTATATATTCTCTCTGCCTGCCAGCTCTGCCTATCCTTTCTCCTGCCTTGCTATTGGCCATTCAGTTCTTTATTAGACTATCAGGTGTGCTGGACAGGCACAGTAACACAGCTTCACAGAGTTAAATAAGTGCAACATAAACAAAAGTAACACACCTTAAAATAATATTCCCCAACATTTCCCCTTTTTTGTCTAAATAAAAATGAAAGGGTTTTAACTTTAACATAGTAAAACTACATACAACAAAAACAATTATCAAGTAGGAATTACATTTACAATATTCTGTCCTTTTCAGAGAAAATAATGTATTATCTATCCTATCTTACTGACTCCAAAGTTTTATACATAATTTATTTTCTATCATAACTAAGGAAAATTGTATCTATAACTATCTAGTCTTCAACTCCATCAAAGACCCATAAGTATGTAATGTTATCTAACAGCACAAATATTTGGCTGCCTGGACAGTTACCCAAAGTTCCTCTGCAATATTGGGACATCCATCTTCAGCCTACAGACCTAGATTATCTGGCAGAATTTTTTTATGATGCAGTAATTTTGGACTGTCTTGCCTTATTTTGGCAAAGTTCTTCAGTCATTTTCCTCTGTGTCCTGCAAAATATCTGGCAGATTCTTCAGTGAAGTAAGAATTTTGAAGGATTTTCCTGCCTTGTTTTGGCAAAATTCAACAGTCTTTTTCCTATGTGTCCTGCACATGTCCAGTCTGCACACTATATTGTCAGCAGTCAAAGGCAAGAACAATTTCTTTGTCCAGTGGTTAACCTTGACACAATGAAAGCAAACTCCATAAGGAGTTTCTTCAATGCTTGTCATCTCTAAAGTAAATTAGTGCTGCTAGGAGCCGGTGTTTCTCATTATCACAAAAAAACCCTAAATTAATCAAAATATTTTAAATGTCATATTCTGTAGGTCTTTGAAATGTTTAAAGACCATCTATCTCTCTAAAATATGTCATGAAAATAAAATATTATATTTTATGTATGTAAAATATGATATGAACACAATATATATATATAAAATATGATATGAACAGCATACCTAACATATCTACAATTTTGATTATTATAAATGACTAACAACTAACCTATGTTTCCTGATTATCTTATATAGTTTTTAATAATAGCCTTCAAAAACTAGAACTTCAACCTTCATTTTTAAATGAACTGCATAGTCACAATACCTCTAACAATAAGAGAAACATACATACAATATGATGTAACAAAAATAATCTTAAAATTTTATCAATACACAAAAATCCCTTTAACAAGAGTAGAAACATGTATACAGTATAACAAAAATAACTGTAAATTTGTATCAATATTCTATATTCCACTAAATGATAACAAACATCTATAACCCACCAAATAACCAAAAACCTCCCACACCCCTCTTGGGAATGTGGACATTGTGTTCTTCAAACTGCTTCCTGCTGTCTGTGGACAGAGTATCATTAGGGTCCCAGAGAGAAAATTTGAGATAATGGCCAAGTCCTGGGATGACCAGCTATAATCTTTGTTGATAGAAATCACCTGTCAAGATTCAGGAGATCTCACCTAATCAAACCTGATTCATATTACATTGAAGGAATCCACAGACTCTCATATCCTTTGGGAACAGAACTCCAAAGCATATTTGCATATTTTTTTACTTTTTTTTTTAAGCTAAGGCATTTTTAAAGTATCTGGATTGGTTCAGTTTAACAGTCCAGTTCACAACCCCAACAGTCTTTTAGCAGCTGTTGTTTAACAACAATCAAAACATTCGAAATCAACACAATAGCATACAGGATCCAGATTCTTTGTGTATTTCCCATCTTATGTGGCTTATCCTTTTTTATATTACTTTACTTCTCTCTTTAAAGGCTTTTTTATTTTATAAACTATACATTTTTTTCTATAACTATACCCTTTTCCTTTTTTTAAGCTTATGCACAATGTTCAACGCACTGTAACATTTAGAGGTTTTTCCATCTGGACCTCTTTTATTGTATATTTTCAGCCTTTTTTGACCATATAAGCAAAACTTTATACTGCTAATCTACACCTGAATTCTCGGAGTGAGGCTGTCAGCTGGCTCCACTTGCTTCTTGGGTCGTGAAAACCAAGTGTGAAACTCACATTCAGAGGTTTGTCTGGCCAGGAACTGCATTCAACCTTCCCAGAGCTCTAGAATGTCAATGCTTGCACTGCAGTAGGCATTTTTACTTAGTGTTTTGTTCCTCCTTTTTTTTTTTTTAAAATTTAATTTAATTTTACATATCAGCCACAGATTCCCTTTTCTCCCCCCTCCCCCGACACCTGCCTTCCCCCCAACACACCCCCTATTCCCATCTCCTCCAGGGCAAAGAGTCCCCTGAGGATTGAGTTCAACCTGGTAGATTCAGTCCAGGCAGGTCCAGTCCCCTCCTCCCAGGCTGAGCCAAGTGTCTCTGTATAAGCCCCAGGTTCCAAACAGCCAACTCATGCTCTGAGTACAGGTCCCAATCCCAGTGCCTGGATGCCTCCCAAACAGATCAAGCTAATCAACTGTCTCACTTATCCAGAGGACCTAATTCAGTTGGGGGCTCCTCAGCTATTGGTTCTAGCTGCTCAAGGGCTTAGTGACCTGCATCTGGCAGAAACTCTTAAAGGAGACATACACTCTTTTGTTGTTGTTGTTGTTTTTTGTTGTTGTTGTTGTTGAGCTTTCTCAGGCTCTAGATGGATATTCAAGCCCCAAGTTGGTATGCCAGAATGTTGTTGGGTATTTTTAGTCTTGAAGGGTAGAGGCTGCCACATAGCTCCCAAGTAAATCACTCATGGATAGACATTATTACTTATTAATGGCTGGCTTAGTTTGCCTTATTTCTTGCCAGCTTTCCTCAATTTAAATTATCTCCTCTACCTTTTGCCTTGGGGCTTTTCCCATTTTCTTTTTTCTGTAAATATTACTCTTATTTTGTTGCTGGTTGTGTAGCTGGGTGACTGACCCCTGATGTCCTCCTCCTTCTCTGGATCCTCCTTTTCAATTCTCTTTTCTCAGATTTTTCCTATTAATTCTCTCTGTCTGCCAGCCCCACCTTTTTTTTCTTCTGCCTCACTATTGGCCATTTAGCTTTTTATTAGACCACCAGGTGTGTTAGACAGGTACAGTAACACAGCTTTACAGAGATAAACAAATGCAACATAAACAAAAGTAACACCTTAAAATAATATTCTACTGCAACAGAATATCCATCTAATTAAATGTTTGATATGGCAATATAAAGAATCATAGAATGGCTGCCTGGAGTTACCATAGCTTATTTTTCCCATACATTTTCCTGGCCATAATGACGAAAACTACACTGGTACATGTGACTTTGTGACTACAGCCAAGTGTTATCAAGACCAGAAATCCATCTTAAAGCTTTGATACTGGGCTCATAGAGACTAGATACAAAGGAGTGTATGTCTGTGAAAACTTTTCCAGGAATACCTTGAGATTTAAATTGGTGGACTTTCATAAACCAATTACTCTCTTAGATGTGGACAGGCATCTGCCAGTGAATTCCACAGAACAGAAGGCAGAGAAGATGGGGTGGTACACAATGCCCACCTGACTGGTTGAGCTAAAACACTAGTTTCTTACTGTGGGATATCTTTCTTTATGCTGTGTTTATGTGTTGCTCTGATTGGCTTATTTGGCTGATGGCAAGGCAGCTTAAAGGCAGGCAGAAATCCAAGCAGAGATACAAATAAATAAAAAAAAAAAAAGAAAGCGATAGAGATCCTGCTTAGGAGCAAGACGTAATGAAATGAAGGTAAAGCCACAGAACATGTGGCAATGTATAGATCAATAGAAATATGTTAATTTAAGATGAAAGAGCTAGCTAGCATGAAACCTGCCATAACCATACAGTTGGTCATTAATATAAGCCTCTGAGTGATTATTTTATAAGCGGCTGCAGGACCTTAGGGCTGGGAGGAACACAGGAAAACTTCCAGCTATAGTTTCTTCTCATCCCTGCTGCTGTGCACTCAGTCTTGGGGACTGGCACCCACACCATGATCCCTTAAAGATCACGGGGTTTTCAATTACAAACTAATGTTCCTATATTTGGCATATGTCAGACATTGTAGCTTCCATAACTGTTTGATTCAATGACTCATCATAAATCTCCATTTCCTGTATCTTCTCTTGACTCTGAAGAACTTTAGACTCTAAATGTCCACATTAATAATAATTACTGAGTAAATATAATGAAAAACATGTTTAGCATTCAGTAGAATGATATATGTGCATTCCCAAATGCATTCCAATAACAGATATGTATCAATTTTTAGTAGTACAATTTAGCATTTCAGTGAAAGAAATGAAAAAAATATTTAGTTAAATTAATACAAATTTTCTGGATAGAAATATTTAATCTTATACAGAAAATTTACCAAGATTAATTTACATTTGCTAATAAATTTTCAAATTATACTCCCAACAAAATTCATCATATGACTTAGCAATGTGATTTTATTTATTTATTTTTTATTGGTTTTTGCTTGTTTCCTTTTTGTTTTTTGTTTTCCTTTAAGTCAGGGTTTTCTCTGTAGCCCTGCATCCTGAAGCTTGCTCTGTAGACCAGGCTGGCCTTTAACTCAGAGATCCACCTACCGCTGCCTTCCAAGGGCTGAGATTAAAGGTGTGTCTCACTACTACCAGGCTACAATGAGATTTTTAAATTAATAAAGAAAAATGAAAGTTTGAGTACAGTCTACTGAATTCTAGAGCACATTTTAAAATTGTGATGAAACTGTCTCCTAGATACCACAGTTATAAAGACCTCCAGCACACAAGGTGCTGTGGGGGATACACATAAATGAACAGTAACATGAAATAATGCCAACACCATGAACAATACTCATTTGCACATAAAAACTGGGTTTTTATTAGGATGATATATGCAGGACAGGCATATTAATGCAGATATAAACTCCAAAACAAATAGTGTTTAGAGAATGTATTATACTCACGTCAATACCTTGGATCTTACTTTAAACTGTGTAGAAAATGGAGTTTCAGATTCAATGAAATCTATATAACTTCGAAGTTGAGATTTATGATTGATTCTGGATGACACAGAAATTTCCGTTATAGAATTTTTATTAATTAATTGTTTTTATTTTATGTAGATGAGTGTTTTGCCTGCATGTGTTTCTGTACAGCATGTGCATTCACTGCCTGCAGAGTCCTGATCCCCTGGAACTGGAGTTACAGACAGTTGTGAACTGCTACATGGGTGCTGGTAATTAAACCAGGGTCTTCTGGAATACTAACAAGTGCTTTTAACCACTAAGCTGTCTCTCCAGCCCCCACCTCACTTGTAGTATTTTTACTGAACTGTAGTGCATCACTTACATATTCGTGTATAACATACTGATATATTATTGACACATAGTAAGAATTATTATTGTATTTTGGCTTGCAGAATACAGTTAGAATGGAAAACCTATGGACATGCTTGACTTTGAGCATCTTCCTGCTTTTGTTAGAGGCTGACAGTGGTGTTGGGGTTCATAGTTTAGGACCATCTTAGAAAGGTGAATGGGCTCTGTGCATAGAATTGCCCATCAACTTTATGTACCCAACAATTTGTACCCATTACAAAGGTGGAGTTCCTTAGTCTTTCACAGCTGAAAATATCAAATGACACATCATTATTTCTCCAAAGTACCTTGTATAAAACAAGTCAAAAAGATAGGTGTGTCCAATCCACATCCCAGGCCAGCATGAAACCAAACACAAACAGTAAACTTACATAAAATATTGTAAGATTATTTTTGGTGATATTTTCTTTTAACTAATTGTGCAGTTTTTCAAGCATGAATTTTGCAGATAACAATGAGACATGTGGTGGTATAAGAAAGTTGGATGCACCTGGAGAAGCTTCAGTATGAAACCGAATACATCATGTTGAGTAGAAAAGTAAAAATGCTGAAACTGGTAAATTCAGAGAAAGTTGAGAGTTCATTCCTGAAACTATTTTGGTAGTGATGGTAACATTTTATTATTTTTACCACATTTACATTTATTAACATTTACTTTAAAGTAACTATACAAAGCATTTTCTAAGTATGGTATCCTATGTCTTTCCAATATTAGGCAGTAATGCCATTTTTCACCTTACTAAATTCATATGACCTTTGAGCCTAGAAATCCTCACTGAATCCTCACACATTTTTATTTTTAAAAAGTATTTGTCATGTAGAGTTTACTATGAAAAAAAGAACCTAAAAAAAATCACAGGAATATTTTTGCTTATTTTATTGAAAATAAATTTTTCCATACAATACATTTTGATTATGGCTTCTCACCCATCTACTGCTCTCAGTCCTCTCTCCCTTCTTTTCCTTCCATGCAGATCTACTCCCTTTCTGCCTCTTGACAGAAAACAACAGGTAGTTAAGGGATAATAATGAACATATAAAATGTAAAACAAAAACAAACAAATCAGGATAGAACAAAACAAACAGAAGGCAAATAGCCCCCAAAAAGGCATGAGAAATAGATATAGATCCAGAGAACTACTTATTATTTGCACACTCAGAAATCCCATAAAAATATAAAACCAGAGGCCACAAGATATACACAAAGTCTGTGTGATAAGTTAAATTAAATTACATTAATAAAAAAAAAAAAGCCTGGACTTGATGTTGTGAGACAGGGACCCTACAAATACCATTGAGTTCATTTTCTGCTTGGCATCTACTGCTGGGCATGCAGCTTACCCTTATGTGTAATTTCATTTCCCAGTGAGACTGTCTTGGAGAAATCTATTTTTCATTTTCAAGTGGTTGCCAATTGGAAATAGCTTCTGGGTTTGGAAAACAGGCATGTGTTTCCTTCTTCTTTAAACTCTAGGACCCCATCTGGTAAAGACCCTTACAGACCCTGTGCATGCTGGCTCTGTGAATTCATATACACTTTGGTCCTGCTGTCTATAGAGGGCATTGCTTCCTTGGTGTCCTCCTTCCCTGATAGCTCTTACACTCTTCTTCTTCAGGGTTCCCTGAGCCCTAAGGAGAGGGATTTGATGGAGACTTCCTGTTTAGGGTTCAATGTTCTGAGATCTCTTATTAGCTGCATGTGGTCTGGCTGTGGGTCTCTGTTCTCATCTGCTGGAGGAGGAAGCTTCTTTGATGATGGTTGAGCATCATACTCCTAAATGGGGTCTAGAAGTATAGCAGAATGTAGTTATGAGTAAGCTTATTGTCAAGTATTTTTTGGAGAACAGTAGTATTTGGTTTCCCTTTAAGACCCGGGCCTCTCTAGCTTCAGGTTCTTTGTCCTTCAGGAAGCATCACATATGGGTTCCATCTCATGGAGTTGTTCTTTTTTTTTTTTAAGATTTATTTGTTTATTATGTATACAGCATGTATGACTGCAGGCCAGAAGAGGGCACCAGATCTCATTACAGATGGTTGTGAGCCACCATGTGGTTGCTGGGAATTGAACTCAGGACCTCTAGAAGAACAGTCAATGCTCTTATCCTCTGAGCCATCTCTCCAGCCCAGATGATGGAGTTGTTCTTAACTCAAACAAGATATTGGTTGGTTACTTCCACAAGCTTTGTGCTACCATTCCACTAGTGTATATTTCAGGAAGGACAGCATGGTAGATCCAAGCACTTGTAGCTGGATTGATGTTCATGATTTTTCTTCCAGGGCCAGGACACTTGCCAGTAAGGGCAAAGGTTGTAAGTAGGCACCAGCTCAACTTCTTCATGTTCACTGAGTAGTGTAAGTGATATTTTTAGCAATAGGGCTTTGCCATCAGTTTGTGGAGAACAACCTAAAGACTTTGCAACAACCTGGGTAGTTTGGAGGTTACCTGGGATCTCTTTGACCCACAACTTGATTATGTGTAACCCATTCCCTGTACTGAACCTTCATTAAGTGAAGAGAGATGTCTAACTGGGGCTCTGCATATCCCATCAGTTGGCAATTTCATTCAGATTGACTTAATGTATGTGTATCATTTAGAAAGCTTATACTGTATTAGGTTTCCATACTAGCCCTCAAATGACCCTTAATTTTAACTGTCCATCCTCATATTACCTTCCTCACTCCTCTCTTCCCTCTTCTTCCAGTTTGATTTTCCCATTTCAGACTCCCCACCCAATCAAACATCTATAACTATCTGTTGTATTTCCTTTTCCTAGGGATATCTGCTTCCTCCTACTAAATCCTTACTTTATACATAGTCTTGGAGATTTGACAGATTGTAGATTGCTTATCAATACCTCAGCAGCTAACACCCACATATAAACATACACGTATCACATTTGTCTTTTTTGGTCTTAGTTACCTCACATAGGATGATTTTTTTCTTTTAGTCCCATCTATTTACCTGTAAATTTTATGATTTAATTTTTTTTTTGTTTTGTTTTTTGGTTTTTTCGAAACAGGGTTTGTCTGTGTAGCTTTGTGCCTTTCCTGAGCTCACTTGGTAGTCAGCTGCTCGAACTCACAGAGATCCGCTGCCTCTGCCTCCTGAGTGCTGGAATTAAAGGCGTGCGCCACCACGCCCAGCTCATGATTTAATTTTTTTAAACCAGAGTACTATTCTGGTGTACAAATGTCCCATGATTTCATTATCTGTTCATCCATTGACAGTCATCTATATTGTTTCCAGTTTCTGGCTATATTTAATAGAGCCACAATGAACATTTTTAAGCAAGTATCTTTGGGTATATGAACAACCTTTGGTTATTTGCCTTTAGATATATGTCTTTGGGTATTTGAACAAACTTTGGGTATATGTTAAAATGTGATCTTGAGGTAAATCAATTCCCAGCTTCCTAAGGAATCATCACACTGAGTTCTATAGTGGCTGTACGAGTTTGCAATCCCACCAATAATGACTGAGTGTCCCTCTTACTCCATATCCTCACCTTTAAGAACTGTCATTTGTTTTATTGATCTTGGCTACTCTGATAGGTGTAAGATAAAATATTAAAGTAATTTTTATTTGCATTTCTCTGGTGACTAAGGATATTGAACATTCTTTAAATGTTTCGCAGCTGTTTGATTTTTCTCTTTTATGTGAGATGACTCATCCCTAACAGGGTTGAGGGCCAGGCGGCCCAAACAAATAAAAAAGATACTTTCTGAGAGCCAACCTGGGTCTGCTTAATGGAACAGCAGCTAAAACATGATCTGGAGATGACCTGGACCAATGAGAGGCAGCCATGTCCCACCAGCAGATGCATATTCATCAGACCTCCCCCCAGAATGGTGGGAAGGGTATATAAGGCTCGAGTCTTCCTGAATAAACTGAGCTTGTTTTGATATTCTCTCAGAGTCTTTGTGCTTTGACTCTGTTCGTACTTGGCACCCTCCCTCAAAGGAAACAACAGCACAGGACCCTGCTACACTTTTAAGAATGATCTGTTTAGATTTGTACACAATTTCTTTACTTGAGTATTTGTTTTCTTAATGCCCAGTTTTTTCTTTATATATTTTTGTTATTATCCTTCTATTTGTTGTGCAGTATGTAAAAATATTTTCCCATTCTGTAGATTGCTGCTTTTCTGAATGATGTTGTCCTTTGCTATTTAGAAGCTTCTCAGTTTCATGAGGTTCCATTTATTTTTTTCTTGATCTTAATACCTGTATTGATGATGTTGTATTCAGAAATTCTTTTCCTTTACCAATGAGTTCAAGACTATTCCCTATTTTCTCCTCTATTAGGTGAAGTGTATCTGGTATTATGTTGAGCTCTTTGGTACATTTGGAGTTGAGTTATGTGCAGGGTGATAGATGATGCAGGTGATAGATCGTTTGGATTCCTCTATGCAGTCACCCAGTTTGACCAACACCATTTGTTGAATATAATGTCATTTTTTCCAGAGTGTATTTCTGACTGTTTTTTAATCAAATATTAAGATCAGAGAGAACATAGTGATGTCATATTTTTTAAGAAAACTACAACTTATGCTTTGTATAGAACATGAAATTCAATTCAATTGTCATTTACTTTTAGAACAACTTGTCCTTGCCAGTTTTATGTCAACTTGCCACCAGCTAGAGTCATCTAAAAGGAGGGACCTCAACTGAGAAAATGTCTCCATAAGATCTAGATGTAGAGCATTATCTTAATTGGTGATTGATTGGGAGAGCAAATCCAGCAAATTGTGGATGGTGCTATCACCAGAGTAGTAGTCCTAGGTTCTGTAAGTTGGATGAGCAATCCATGCATACAAAGCCAGTAAGAAATATCCTTCAAAGCCACTGCATCAGCTACTGCCTCCAGGTTCCTTCCCTGTTCAGCTCCTGTCTGGACTTCAGTGTTGGCCTCCAGTGTGGATGTGTAGGCCCTGTGACAGATCATTCAATCCCTAAAAGAGTCACAGTCCACAGGTTGAGGGCCACTGTTCTACATCATTCATTGTTGGTATAATTGTAACCTGGTATAGCCACTCTAGAAAACAGTATGGGGATTTCTCATAAAGATAAAAATATTTTTATCCAATATGATCCAGCTGTACTGTAGTGATATTTTATTTGTGCTGAAATGTGGTGAAATTTTATTTGTGCTTTAATAAATAAAGCTTGCCTGGAGATCAGAGGAAATAACAAGACATTTTAAGTAAACAAAGTAGGGTAAAGATAGCACACAGCTTTAATCCTATCACTTGGCAGACAGGATCTCTGTGTGTTCAAGGCCACAGTGGTGACAAAGCCAGGTGTGGTGATAGATGCTAAATTCCAAAACTAGTTAACCATGAAGGTCTGGAGGTCTGCACAAACAGACAGGAAGTGACAGAGCTGGGTAGGGAAAGAAAGTGATGTAGCCGAAAAAGAGAGCAAATCATATGGCAGAACAACAAGGCATATAAGCCTGGGTAAACAGGAAGTTGTGGCTTTTGAAAAGGGCAGAGTTCATGAAGGAAGGCTGGCTGGTGGCTTTCCCTATTTCCCTGATCTCTCTAAGGCTTTCACCCCTATATTTGGCTCCATGTTTTTTTTTTTTTTTATTTAATAAGACCATTTAAAAATTTGTCTACACTGTACCTCTCCTTGACAAATGCCCATGTGACTCAATATCCTATTCAACTCTTATATGCTCACCCATGTTTATTGTGGCCTTATTCACATGGCTAGAAAATGGAAACAGTCTAAATGTCCTCCAACTGATAAATGTATTGTGAAAATATGATACATTTATACAAGGGTATACTATTTAGCTGCAAAGAAAAAATAAAATATGAAATTTGTAGATAAATTGATGGAATTGGGAAGTATTACACTGAGTGAGGTAACCCAGAGATAGAAACATAAATGTTCCATATTCTCTCTCATCTGTGGTTCCTAGCTCCAAAGATTCATATGTGATTATTCATATGCTGGAGTAACCTCAGAAACAATGAGAGCAAAAGGTAATATGTGAGTATAAAAAAGAAGTGCTAGAAATGGAAATAGCAGAATATGATAAAACGAAGGTACTAATTGGAAACCTGGGAGGGTGTTAAATGTAGCAGGAGGGAGGAGGAAAATTACAATCAGGGTACTTCAAAAAGCCATAACATATTGTATTATTTTATTTGCATGAAATTACATTGCCTTACATTAGATATATATTCCAGTAGTACACGCTTTATTAACTAGGTACATAGGAGTTTGATACATGTATGTTTATGATTGTATAGTCTTCTTGATTAATGGTACCCTTGATTAAAATATGATGTCCTTCTTTATCTCTTGCAACAAGTTTTAGTTTGAAGTCTATCTAAAGGAAAACTCATCAAAATAGTACATGATTTCTCAATGGAAACATGGAAAGCCAGAAGAATCTTGAGCAATGTACTACAGATTCTAAAAGACATGACTGTGCACATAGACCATTATACCCAGCAAAATTATCTGTCATAATTGAAAAAATTTCATAATAATAAAGGCTAACAACAACAACAACAAAAGTCTGTCTTTCATCCAGGCAGTGGTGGTGCATGCCTTTAGTCCTAGAACATGGAGACAGAGCCAGATCTCTGTGAGCCGTCTGCAGAAGGAGATACAGGACAGGCACCAAAGCTACACATAGAAACACTGTTTTGAAAAACCAAAAAAAAAAAAAAAAAAAAAGAAAAAAGAAAAAAAAGAAAAAAAAAAGAGGTTTGTCTTCCAGTGTAACAATGTAATCTTAAAGAGAATACTAGAAGGCATATTTCAGACTAAAGAGAGGAATAAGAATAGCTAAGAACTTTAGGAAGGAAATAAATGAAGCTATAATTACCAACATGCAAATCATGAGTAAGAACAAAAACATAAAAATGACTACAAAAACATACATTTTTAAATATCTCTGAATATTAATGGCCTCAACTTTCCAATTAAAAGATCCAGGGAAATAGAATGGATTAAGAAATAAAATATATCTTTCTGTTGTCTTTAAGAAACTCATCTTAGTTTTAAAGAGAGGTGTTTTAATTAGGGTTTCTATTTCTATCCTGAAACAACATGAACAAAAGCTCACAACACTCAGGTCACACTCTATCACTTAAGGGAGTCATTGCCAGAACTCAGACAGGAACCTAGGGGTAGGAACTGAAGCAGAAGCTGGTGGTGGAGGTGTGAGCTGCTGCTCACAGGCTTGCCCCTCAAGATTTTCTCAGTCTACTTTCCTATACCACCCATAACTACCTGCCTAGGCACTGTCCCCAGTGAACTGGATCTATGCACATCAATCAAAATTCAAGAAAATACACTACATACTTATTCTTGCAATAGATGGAAACTAATGTAGATACACACAGTTGGAAAGTATGCAAAGAGTGAGACTTTGGAACACTCGTCGTGAATGGAATGTCTTAATCAACACCCTCACCCCTTCAGGACTCAGGGAAATATACAGAAGAGGAGGTGGAATAATTGTAGGAGCCAGGGAGGATAGATGACTCCATTGAAACAGTATCCTTCAGACACAAAATGACTGAAACAAGCATGAACTCGCAGAAACTGTGGCAGTATGCACAGGGCCTGTACAGGCCTGTATATATCAAGTCACATGGGGTTCTGGTGCTGAAAGGGAGAGGTAGACACGAGCTCCCATCCCTAACTTAGAAGCTATCTCAAAGTGACAACCACTTGCAAAGGAAAAGTTATTTTTCACCAATGGAGTCTAAATGCATATATAAACCACACTTAAGGTTGTACTTATATGGCCAGCAGTAGATGACCACACAAAAAGAATTCAATGGCATTTTTGTTTGGGCATTTTTTTTAACTTACTGGTCTTTAGATCTTACATTTTCCTGTTTGTTATTGCTGGTTTTTGACTTGTGTCTCTGTTTTTGTTTTTCTTGTGCTTTAAAAAAAAAAGTCTTGTACAGTTTTTTTTTGCCTGTTTTTTTTTTTTTTCCCCATCTGCATGTCTGTCTGTAAGGTTGTCAGGTCCCTGTAAGTGGAGTTACAGGCAGTTGTGAGCTGCCATGTGGGTGCTTGGAATGTCTGTTTTCTAAAGAGAGAAGGTGACTAACTGGAGGGGTGAGGATATGTGGAGGATCTAGAAGGTGGTGGGCAAAGGGAAAACCATAATCAGAATATATTATATAAAAAAATATTTTCAATAAAAAGATCAGTCCCTTTAAAATATACACAATATCTCTAAAACTGCAAAGTTCTATAGAATATCTGAGTCTAATAACTAGGGGTTCCTCTAAAATCAAAATAAGCTAAATAAGTTCTTATTCCAAGAGGGAATACCCAGAGCGTAGCACGATAAAATCAAAGGAAAACCGAAGTCAAACAGTTTAAAACACAGAGTAAGACTTGTGAGATTTCCTCATCTTCCTTTAAACAACAAAGAGCTTAGACAGGTCCTGCTCTCCAGCTCTGCTCTTCACAGGAAGCACAGCTGATCTCCACTCCACACTGCCGCTATCCATGGTGCTATCATCTTCAAAATTCGAGGGTATTCACTCTCACTAGACTGCACTTCTCCTCAGCTCTACTCAAGGACACTGAGCTGACTCATGGTGCCAAACCTCAGATTTTGTCCATAGGCACTTTAATCCTGAGGCTTCCACTCACCTGAGGCTTTACCTTCATCAGTGACATCTTTTGGACTTTCAGAGTGTCAAGCTTCAGCTCTTCTCCATGACCCTTTTACTCATGCTTTCAAAACCACTATCACCAATATGACTCTTACACATTACCAAATTTGGCTGCAAGCTCACTGTATAGTGTTGGCCTCTACTGAATCACAGCTTCCACATTTCCCTGAGAAAATATGCCTAGAAGATTACTAGTGAATCTACTTTGCTCCAGTTAACTAGAATCAGATGGTCAGAATAAAGTAAAGGTTTCACATTAGTGGTTCTGATATCTAATGAATCACAGCCAATTCTTCAGCCTCAGGTAACTAGAAACATAGAGTTTTAATCCAAAATAACATTCAGATGGTTGCTGTAGAATCCTTACTTCTTTCTGAAATTTTGAAAAGCAGATCTTCATTATTTACAATATTATTCTCAATGTTCTTATCTTCCAAACTCCCACAGAACATCCCACTCCACTGAACAAAGTTTAAATGCCATGACAATCCTGCCTAAAATACACTGGTCTGTTATGACCTGTTACCAATTTTTGTCTTCCATAGAGATTCTAATACTGTGAAAAAATACCATTCAAAAAACTTACAACTCCCAGGACATAGACACCATTGCTGAGGGAAGTCAGCACTAGAATCCAAGATAAGAACAAAGCAGAAACCATGGAAAAATGCTGCTAACTAGCTTGAACCTCATGGCTTGCTCAGTCTTTCTTGTACCATTCAGGAACATCTACTTACAGGTAGTATCACAACCAGTAAACTGGACTTATGTACATCAATCATTAATAAAAAAAATGCACAAATGTTATAGAAGCATTTTCTTTTCTTTCTTTGTTCCTTGTCTTTATTTTTATTTTTTTGTTGTTGTTTTTAGTTTGCTTGTTTCTTAAGACCGGGTTTATCTGTGAGGCTTTGTCTGTACTGGAGTCTCTTTTCCCAAATGAATTTAGCATGTGTGAAGTTGGAGGTGATATAAAATTAACACATTGACATCACCTTAAAGCGAGTGATTGAAAAAATGTACTCTGATTTTATGAAACCAGGAAGAAGCAAACAGGCATTGCTATCCTAATATCTGACAAATTAGACTTCAAATGAAAAAAATCAGAAGACATAAAGAAGGGCAATTCATTTTAATCAAGTGAACACTTAACTCAAAAAATATGTACTAAACTCTGATGTATCCAATTTCATAAAAAGTTTCTACTGAAATTAAACCCACAGTGAAACACCAAACCCATAATAGTAAGTGATTTCAGTACCCTACTTCTCTAAGGCAGGTCATTTGGATAAAAATAAATAGAGAAGCTTCAGAACTAAATGGCAGCATACATCAAATCGATCTAACAGATAACTATAAAATATTCTACCCAAACACCAAATATTATGCATTCTACTCAGATGTCCATGGAAGCTTCTCTAAAATAGACCACATTGTGGAACATAAAACACATGTTAATAAATTGAGAAAAATTAAAATAACTCTGTATCTTATCTGACCATAATGCAACAAAACTTCAAATTTACATCAAACAATTTTTTATCAAGCACACAAACTTGAGAATATTGAACAGTTCATTACTGAATGATGAATGGGTCAAAGAAGAAGAAATCAAGACAGATTTTTAAAAATACCAGAACTAAATGAAATAATACAACCAAACTCCAGAAGATATTAGATACAATTCAATAAAGAAAATGTATAGCCCTAAGCTCCTTCATATAAAAAATCAGAAAGAGCACAAATACAAAAATCAAGAATTTCAGAAATAAAATCAACCAAATCCAAATCCAGTCAACAGTAAGAAATCACTTTTGACCCATTAAATATTAGACCTGTTTACTTATAACTCATTGTTGCAAGAGTAACATATGACCTTTTTAATTTTTCTCTTTCTGCTTCCTGTTAGTATTGCTTAAACCTGTAATAAAATAATAAAAGTGACAAAGAATGCTAAGTATAAACATAACCAGGAAAACAGCAACATTGTTTTGCCTTATCAAATCAATACTGCAGAAATGTAAAATAACTTTTTTTCTAAATATGCACACATGGAAGAAAATAAATTTTAGGACTGAATAGACATGTTTTTAATAAGAAAAAGTTAACACTGAACTAAATTTTTGCTCTAAAGGAAAAGGAGTCAGTGGAAGGAATACAGCCTGCACACCAAAGCGCTAGCCTTACCTTAAACTACACTTCTTTTGTAACTTACAGTGCGATTAATAGCAGTGGAAATATATTAGATTCATTTTTTTCCTAAAGTGTTATTCCACAGAGTAAGTGAACTATTTACCAACAATGAAAATTCTTTTTATTTGTCAAATTGCCCATAGCAATTTACAGGTTGACAGAATGTTGACTGGTAGGCAAAATAGAACAGAATAGATATTTTTCTTATCAAATTCTCAATGTACCAATGAAACCAAACAGCTAAATTATAAGGCAGAAGGTTGAGTAGGAACCTGGGACAGCTATCATAGGAAATGCTTGATTCGTTCCTATCTTAGAAACATTCCCACTCTGGTCATTCTGTATGGATTGGCTGTTTCCCATCTGACCTCTTCACTCTCCTACCCAGGTTTTAGTTGTCTCTTCACTACATTCCTCTGTTATGCCCCTTTAATAAAGCTGTGCAGGGCATGCAATGGACATTCTGCTTTGGGAATCCTGGTGTAGTCATGTTCCTTGCTGTGCTAGTTGTAATTTCTCCTCATACACAGCCCTAGTTTTCACCTCAGGTTTGACCTGTGCTTTATAAAAGCTCCATCCATCTAATATAGTCACTGGGAAAGTTGAGATTCAGAAGCCAGCAACAATAGTTACTGTCATACAGTTTAATGAAGACAAGAATCAAGACAAAAACCAAGTAAATAAACACTGAGTATTTCAATTGAATGCAAATAAATCATCCCTAATGCAACATGGCAGCCTACTTTGAAGACATCATTTTATCAATAAAATATTCTAAGAATTACAAATTGGAATCCAATATTCTCAGCTGAGCTTTTCTTTCAACATGTCTCTAGAATTCTTCACTAATGAAGTACAAACTTTCATTATTAATATTTTCATAAGTTATATATAAGAAAAGTATTTTTATATTGGTTTAGAGCCAACAGAAACAAGAAAATGCTTTGTTAAATTAAAGACAGACTTTGAATTCTTTAATATCCCTGACATACATTTCTTAGAACTTACAGATTTCCCTCATGGTTTCTTTTAATCAAAAGATATGGCTTTAATACTCCATGAGGACTTTCATGCATATAATATTGTAATTTTAAGAGATAGATGCCACCATTTTATATGTTATTTAATCATTAAATATACACTGGTCCTTATGGAAGAAGCAATTTGAATAAAGACTATGAATAATGCAATATCCAATATGTTCCTTTTGCATTTTAACAAGGTGTGCTTCCAAGAATATTTCTGAATAAAGTGTCATTACACTGTGACATAACTCACATTGGTTGTTACTCCTCCCCCCATCTACTATCTACTTTATCCATGCCAAGAATGAGTGTTTTTTTCTTTTAACTTGGAACCATCAGGTTGTAAATATATGTGTTTTTAAAAATTAACTAACTAACTAATTAATTAAATACCCTGGATGCAGTTTCCTCTTCCTCCTCTTCTCCCAGTTCCTACCCCACCCCACCCTGTTCCTACCCTCCAATCCACTCCTTCTCTGTTTCTGTTTAGAGAAGGGGAGATATCCCATGAGTATCAATAAAACATGGCACATCAAGTTGCAATAAGACTAAGCACCTCCCCGTGTATTAAGGCTGGGCAAGGCGACCCAGTATGAGGAGTATGGTCCCAAAAGGTAGTAAAAGAGTCAGAGACAGCTCCTGTTCCCACCGTTATGAGTTCCACAAGAGGACCAAGCTACACAGTTGTAACATATATGCAGAGTGCCTAGGTCATTCCCACATAGGCTCCCTGGTTGTTGGTTCAGTCTCTGTGAGTGTCTATGAGCCCAGGTTAATTGATTCTGTGGGTTTTCTTGTGGCTTCCACAATCCATTCTCCCCATCTTCTGCAGGATTCCCCAAACTCCACCTAATATTTGGCTATGGGTCTGCATCTGTTTTCATCAGTTGCTGGATAAAGCCTCTCTGATGACTATTGGGCTAGGCAACAATCTATTCACAGGAGATGGCCAATTTGGGTTACAAATCCACTATTACTAGAAGTCTTAGCTGGATTCATCCTTGTAGATTCCTGGGATATTTTTCAAGGAAGTCACCCCACCTTTCTAGTAGTCTCTTTTGGTACTTTCTCTGTCTACCCTCTCCCAACTTGGTCACTCATGTTCCAATTCCTACCTTCTCCTAGTCCACTCACAACATCTCTTCTATAAGCCCTTTCCAGGGACATCTGGGAGTCACTACATGAACCCTCCTTGTTACCTAGCCTCTCTGGGTCTGTGGATTGTTGCAAAGTTATCTTTTATTTCAAAGCTAATATCTACTTATGAGTGAGTACATACCGTGTTTGTCTTTCTCAGTCTGGGTTACTTCACTCAGGATGATTTTTTTTTTCTAGTTCCATCCACTTCCTGTTGCCCTTGTTTTTAACAGATGATAATCCACTGTATAAATGTACCACATTTTCCTTATCCATTCCTCAGTTGAGGGGCATCTAGGTTATTTCCAGATTCTGACTATTACTGACAAAGCAGATATGCACATAGTTGAGCAAATGTCCTTGTGGTATGATAGAGCATTTTGGGGGTCTATGCCCAAGAGTGGTATAGCTGAGTCTTGTGGTAGATTGATTCCCAGATTTCTGAGAAACTGCCACACTGATTTCCAAATTGATTGTATAAGTTTGCACTCCCACCAGCAATGGAGGACTGTGGTGGTATTGTGTTCCCCCAAATATTGTGCACCCTAATAAACTTATCTGGGATCAAAGACAGAACAGCCACAATATAGAGGATAGGCAGTGGTAGCATATGCCTATAATCCTAGCATTCCAGAGGCAGAACTCCATCTGTTCAAGGATACAGCCAAGCATGGTGACTCACACCTTTAATCCCAGAAAGTGAGCCTTTAATTCCAGGGAGTGATGGTAGGAGACAGAAAGTATATAAGGCTTGAAGACTAGAAACTAGAAACATTTGGCTGGTTAAGCTTTTAGGCTTCTAGCAGCAGTTCAGCTGAGATCCATTTGGATGAGGACTCAGAGGCATCCAGTCTGAGGAAACAGGATCAGCTAAGGATCTGGTGAGGTGAGGTAGCTGTGCCTTATTTTGGTTCTCTGGTCTTCCAGCTTCACCCCAATAACTGGCCTCAGGTTTGATTTTATTAATAAGAACTGTTAAGATTCCTGCTACAGAGGATTGTTCCCTTTGCTCTGCATTCTCTCCAGCATGAGCTGGTGTGTGTTTGTGTGTGTGTGTGTGTGTGTGTGTGTGTGTGTGTGTGTGTGTGTTTTAATCTTAGCCATTCTGACAGGTGAAAGATAAAATCTCAGTTGTTTGGGTTTGCATTTATTTCCCCGATGGCTAAGGCTTTTTAACATCTTCTTAAGTGTTACCTTATCCATTTGATATTCTTCTGATGAAGATTCTCTGTTTAGGTCTGAAAAATATTTTATATTGATTATTTTGTTTGTTGTTGTCTAGTTTCTTGAGATCCTTATATGTTTTGGAAATTAGCCCTCTGTTGGATGTGGGGTTGGTGAAAGTCTTTTCCTATCCTGTATGATGTCATTTTGTATTTTGTGCTATTGATGGTGTCCTTTGCCTTACGGAAACTTTTTTAATTTCATGAAGTCCCATTTATTAATGCTAATCTTAGTACCTGTGCTATTGATGTTCTGTTCAGGAAGTTATCTCTTGTGGTAATGCATTTGAGATTATTTCCCACTTTCTCTTCTGTCAGATTCAGTATATTTGGATTTATGTTAAGGTATTTGATCCACTTGGACTGGAGTTTTGTGCAGGGTGATATATACAGATTTATTTACATTCTTCTACATGCCAACATCCATTTAGACTGGCACCATTTGTTGCTTTCTTTTTTCGTTGTATAATTTTGGCTTCTTTGTAGAAAATCAAGTGTCCGTAGGTATGTGGATTTGGGTCTGGGTGGTTGATTCAATTCCATTTATCCACCTGTCTGTTTTCATGTGAATACCATGGGTTTTTATTACTATAGCTCCGCAGTAGAGCTTGAAATCAGGGTTAGTGATACCTCTGGAAGTTCTTTTATTGTTATTTCATTTTAGCTATCCTGTGATTTTTTTCCACATAAAGTTAAGTATTTTTCTTTTAAGATCTATGAAGAATTGTGTTGGTATTTTAATGGGGATTGCATTGAATCTGTAGAATGCTTTTGGTAAGCTGGCCATTTTTGCTATGATATTCCTATTAATCAAGGAGCATGAAAGAATTTTTTCATCTTCTGATATCTTCTTCAATTTCTTTCTTCAAAGATTTGCGGATTTTGTCATGCAGGTCTTTCACTTGCTTGGTTAGAGTTATTTCAAGATACTTTATATTGTTTGTGTCTATTGTAAAGTGTTTTTCCCTGATTTCTTTCTCAGTCCATTCATCCTTTATCATTTGGAGGGCTACTGATTTTTTTTTTGAGTTAATCTTATATCCAGTCACTTGACCAAAGGTGTTTGTCAGCTGTAGGAGTTCCCTGGTAGAATTTTTGGGGTAGCTTATATATACTATCATATCATCTGTGAATAATGATACTTTGACTTCCTCCTTTCTAATTTGTATCCCCTTGATTTCCCTTAGTTGTCTTATTCTCTAGCTGGAACTTCAAGTGCTATATTGAATAGGTATGGAAAGAGTGGACAACCTTGACTTGTTCCTCATCTTAGTGGAATGCTCCAATTAATTTGATGTTGGCAATCATCTTGATGTATATTCCTTTTATTTTGTATAGGTAAGTTCCTTTATATCCCTGATTTCTCCAATACTTTTATTATGAAGGGGTGTTAGATTTTGTCAAAGGCTTTTTGTGTTTTTATCTGTCAGGTATATTAATAATGAACTGTCAAGTTGAGAAACAATGAATTGCTAATTTGAATTTGTTTGTAAAATTACATTAATCCTTGATAATGTTGCTCTTTTAGAGGTTAGTTCTTGACCACCACAATTTTATGCCATCTCCATTTTAGTTACCTATCTCACCATTGAGCCTGTTACTTTGTGTGACTAACTGTGAAAGTGCTTATGCTGGAATAAATTGTTTTTCTGTATTAAATAGAGAGGGGTAATGAGTGGAACATTCAAAGCTCATCTTCCATTGCCAGCAAAACTGGAGCTTATGCTTAAGACAGCTGATTTTCATCCATATATTCTTCTGTAGTACATGTAAAGTTAAAAGTTATTTCTCTTTTTGAATCATGTCTATTTCCTTTAAAACAATTCCTCAAAGTATTTAGTTTTGTGCCGTTGCATGCTTCCTGCCAGGAATTACCAATGTTCTCTTTAATCTTCACAAACTCTTTTAACATTTCTCATAAAAGCAGGTCAAATTTTGAAGAAAACTCTTGTGTGTGTGTGTGTGTGTGTGTGTGTGTGTGTGTGTGTGTGAGAGAGAGAGAGAGAGAGAGAGAGAGAGAGAGAGAGAGAGAGAGAGAAAGAACCTTTTTATTTTCCCCTTATCTGAAAGACAGTTTTGTTGAATAAACTATTTTTAGCTGTTAGTTCTTAGGAGTTTTATACTTTTTTTTGTCAGCATTTTCAATGTATCTTCCCACTTCCTTCTGGCCTGCAGAATCTTTTGTGCACAGTTCTCTGATGATTGTATTGCTACCTCCCCATAAAATGGTATATTTCTTTCCTCCTCTCTTGTTCTGTGGTATTTGGTGTTTTGAATACTGTGTGTTATAGTAAACTCATCTATGGGTTGTATTTGATTGGAGAACTTCATGATTTTACAGTTTGAATGTTAACAGTTAGGTTTGTCCTGGGGATATATTCAATTATTATTTTTTAAAATAATCTGTCTAGTTCTGTTAATTTTCTTCTCATATAACTCCCAAAATATAGATGTTAATATCTTTGTGTGTGTATATGTATGTATGTATGTATATATATGTATGTATGTATGTATGTATATATATATATAAAATCTGTTGTCTAGTTAATGTTATTTGTACATATGTTTTCAGGGAGGGGTAACTGTTTGGCACTAGATAAACAATGCTATACTCTTTCCTCCTCTCCAAGATCAGTTTTATCCACCCATACTATATTTGTATGGTAGGCTTTTTCTCACTGACTTTGACATGTTTGTTGGTGTCACATTTGTTCAATTCTGGTTTGAACAGTCATGTTAGTGAGACTTCACTGATCTAACTTTGGATAATGGACACAATCTCACAGCAAACTCTCTGATTCTCTGCTTCTTAAAATTGTTCTTCTCCATTTCCCATGATGTTCCCCAAGGTTTAGGTGCAGATGTGTTTTGTCAATATATCTATGGGAACTGAGCTCTACAACTCTGAATTTTAATTGGTTATGGCTTTCTTCAGTGGTCTACATCTGTTAAAAAGAGAAGGTTGATGAGGGACGGAAGCAGTAAGAATAAGAAAAGAGGGCATAAATTTGAAGAAGGTTGGAGAGGAATATTTCTGAGGGCTTAGAGTAGGAAAGGTAAGGGAGAAATCCTGAAATTAAATTAAAATATCAGGAATAAAAAATTAGGAGATTAATATGAAGAATGAAATATATTTCATGTCTTAAAACCACCTTTTATATTCTATCATGTTTCTTTCTCTTTTTTGTATTTTTAAATCTCTGGTTGGTTAACCTAGAAGTTTAGTCTTTATGTATTGGTCTTTATGAACCACTGTTAAAGTTTTTGATCACTTTATTTTCAGCTCATACATTATATTAACTAAGTATAGGATTTTTCCTGTTTCTTTTCATTATTTCTGTTCCAGGGTTAAATTATTTACTATATATATATTTTCTGCACTCCAATTAATTTTCTATTAGTATATTGTCATAATTCACTGAACATTTTTTCCTGTATCACTCAATATATCTTCTTTTATGTTGCAAATTATTGTCTCTTTCTCATTTCCTTTGTGTGGTGTCATAATCGCTCAATTCTTCATAATGCTCTGGCCTCCCATTTAGCTCTGAATATGTGAAGAGATTATTTTCTCTCTGGTTTACATAGAGTTCTAGGTATGGATGTATCTTAGCTGTGTAGCCTTTTGGCTTTTCTAGAAGAGCCAAAATTGGTTGTCCTGGAGAGTCAGATCTTGTGGTTGGTTCTATCTTTTGAGTAAAAATTAAATTTGCTCTGATTTTCAAACTTGAAAAGTTTAGCCTGAATACCGGGCAGGCTTGTAATTTGGTAATTTAATTAGCTTCTGGTCATAGGACAGATTCACTGGTCATGCAATTCTGATATTTGAGATCTACTACTTGGTGGAGATCCAAGCTATTCCTTAAGGTTAGGTAAAGTAATTTCTTCAGACCAATTTTTCCTGAAGCTCTGGTCTTGATAAATGTACAAACAAGTCATTGAGAGGTCTTTGTCTGAGCAGAGCAGTGATTTTCCCTTCAGAGTCAAACAAGTCTTGTACAGAGACATAGCATCAGTCCCAAAAGGTGGATGTTTCTCTAGGTGGGGCAGTTAATTTGTTAGAGTCAAAAATCATTATTTGACTGCCTAGATAAAAAAAAATACAATCCTTAGACTTATACCAAGTGGAAAGAATGTAGTCATTTACCTGCTACATAGTATCGCTGATGTTAAAATTTAAGGCTGAGGATGACCACTAGCTGAGTTGGATTCAAGATGAATAGAAGTTGCCAGTGTTCTTGAGGAAGAGACTATATCAGGTTTATGAGAAAGCTATGAAATGAGCAATGAGTTTTAGTGGGCAGCCAGATGCAGGAGTCAAGATACACAAAAATATCCACATGGTGTTCATGGTAACCTCTGTTTATTTGAGTAATTTCTACACCATGAAGCATAGTTATACTCTTAGCCCTATTGTTTCTTAGGAATTGATATGCATTGCTTCTTAAAGAGATTTAAGAACACTATGGAAGAAGAATGACTATTTTCATTTCTCTTTTTCTATCCAGGGAAACCCTCTCTGCTTGTTTCTATGTCAATTTAGAAAACAAGGAGGGATGAAACTCTTGAAACACAATGAATTTTCTTAACCTCCTAATATATTTCCACTTTTGCAGAGCATATGGGTTTCTCAGGCTTGCTTCCAAATGTGGATATTGAAAATAAGGCTCACATCAATAGATAGCTCTGTAAAGTTTCTGCATAGATGGATGAACTACAGGCTTTGGGCTTCTTATTTAATCAACCTTTTGACAAGAAAATGACTTCAGAATGATCTTGTATGGACTTAAGTTGATTGCAATGCTAGATCTTGTTGTTTGGAGATATTTTTTCTTCCATAGAGAAATTGTTCTGCATTACCAGTCCTATTACATGATCAAGAAGATGAGGTTTCTGGTGAGATTAGAAATTATATCTGAGCGAGGAAAGAATGCAGTGAAGAAAAAATGGAGTAAGACCACATATTACTAGCCTGAGCTGTGGTGGTATTGTGTTCCCCAAAATATTGTGTACTCTAATAAATTTATCTGGGTCAGAGAAAGACAGCACTAAATACAAAGCTAGAAAATGGTGGCACTCACACTTTAATCTAGCATTCCAGAGATAGAAATCCTCTGGATCTGTGAGTTCAAGGCACATTGGAATAGCCAGCATGGTGACACACCTTTAATCCCAGAAAGCCAGCTTCAATCCAGGAGTGGTGGTAGAAGCAGGAAGATATATAAGGCGTGAGGAACAGAAACTAGAAGATTTGGGCTGGTTAAGCATTTAGGCTTTTGAGCAGTAATTCAGCTGAGATCCATTCCAGATGAGGACTCAGAGGCCTCCAGTCTGAGGAGACAAGACAGCTGAGGATCGGCGAGGTGAGATAGCTGTGGCTTGTTCTGTCTCTCTGATCTACCAGCATTGACCCCAATAACTGGCCTTGGTTTGACTTTATTAATAAGAATTTGAAGATTCCTGCAACACTGAGCTGTTCCTGTTGACTCATTGACCAGGATTTTCTGTATATGCCAGTAAACTTCTTCCAGAAGCAGACCGTTAATACAGATATTTTTACTATATATATATATATATATATTATATATATATATATATATATATATATTATTTCCCCCACAAATTTTCCAACACCACATTTTTCTGAACCCTTTTGAGGACATAAATGAAGTACACAGGATATTTCATTGCAAATTACTGCTGTCACCGATGGTAAATCATTGTGAAGCAGAGAGACCACATTCCTATAGCAACAGACACATCACTCCTAGTGAGGACAAATCTTATGGAGGATTAACATAAGACAAAGCAAAAAGAAAGCAAGAGGAGCAACAGGAAAGTTGAAACTGGTACGTGCATCATTACAATAGATGGGTTAAAATCACTATCTTTATCACCCAACAACAAAACAACATGAAACAACAAACCCACCACAACTCTTCATCAACTTCACAACTCTTCAAAGATAGAAGTCAAATACACTGAGATAGAAAAAAAATACTACAAAAGAGTTTAAAATCCTTTTGAATGAAATAAGGAAATAATATTTGGTGTTTACAGAAACTAAAGTGCTGATTTTCCCTTTGCTAACAGGTATCCATTGCTAGTATATTTTTAGTTAGGTATTGGACTGCAGTCCACATCCACTTCTAAGTGGTGGGTGCCCTTCTGTATGCTCCATCTAGTTTAAACCAGTTCATGTGCTGTGACATTGTCTCTGTGAGCCCATATATGTATCAGTCCTATTGCATCTGGAAGACAGTTTCTTTTGAGTCATGCATCAACTATGGTAACCACAGGTTTACTACTTCCTCTTTAACATAGATACCTCAGCTCTGAAGGGACAGGTTTGATGAAGACATTACATTTAGGAGTAAGTGCTTCAGTTACAGTGTCTGAAAATTGTCTGGTTGTGGGTCTCTGTCTTAATTCCCATCTACTACAAGCAGGAGCTTCTCTTTGAGTGAGACAATGATCTATGGGTATAGCAATATGTAATTAGGAGTCACTTTAGCAGAAAAATAGTAGTAGGTTTATTCCTAGATCCCATAACCTATCTGGTTTCAGGTTCTTGGCCACTTTAGTAGTGTCAGGTATGGGTTCTATTTCATGGAGTGGTCCTTAATCCAGTCAAATAGTGTTTGGATACTACCATACCTTTTGTGTCACTACTGTATCAGTATTATCTTGCAGGCATATTACTGTTATAGGTCACAGCATTTATTACTGAGAGATAGTCATGATTACCTTTATCCTCTTGCAGTATATAATCCCTTCCAGCACCATGAATAGTAATCAGTAGGAGTTTCTAGTTAGACGCTAGCTTGACTTCCTCATGCTTGATAACATACATAAATATTGCCTTCAGCAACAGGGCTTTACCATCATTCTGTAAAGAGTAAAACAATAAACTTGGCAAGAGCCTGTGATTTTGTGAGGTTCCATGGGACCCATTTGATTAACGAGTTAATAGTATGTAACCCCGTCCTGTCACTAGAGGTTTTACTGGTGGCATATAAAATGTCTAGTTGGGGTATCCCCTCTATTATATGGTAACATCATTTAGATTCATTGCATATATGTATATATTTTGTATGTTTGTACATATTTTAGGTTGTTTCTAGAGTAATATGTATTTATACATTTCTTACAGTGGTCTTGAACGTTGGTTGTCCCCCCCTAATAATATTCTGTCTTTTATTCTTCTCTCTCATTCCCCTTGATATTTAGTCTTCTTATTCTGGATCTGCATTTCTCTCTCTCTCTAACAATATGTTTTATTCCAAAGAGTATCAATGGATATAACAACCACATTCCCGGACAGGTCCTATGCCCAATAATACTTCATCAACATAAAAGGAAGTCCATGTATTTTTTGATGGATTTTAATTTCTTTTATTTCTGAGATTATACTACAATTTTATCAATTACATCTTCTCTCCAAATTCTTTCATATGTAGTTACTGGTATCTTTCAAATTCGTGGCCTTTTTTTTTTTAACTGTTGTTTCATGTATACATGTATATGTGTATACATAAATATAACTTATACAATCTATATAATGTAACATATATTTATGTTTTCAGGGCTAACTATTTTGTATTAGGTAACCACTTAGTGTGCTCTTCGCTGAGGACTTTTCTCCCACTCTCAGAATTCTTTAGCTGCTTGTCGTCTTGGTGTAGGGTTGGGGCTGCATGGTCTTTTACTATACCTACTTTGGCATGTCTACTTTTGTTGTCTTTGTGAAGTTCATGTTTAGGAAGTCATGTTGGCATGACTTTATGGATGTTGCTTCTAACATTACTAGGAGATATAGTTTCACAGCAAAAGTCCTGATCTTCCTTTGGCTCCTAAAATCTGTCTGCTACCTCTCCACAGTGTTCCATGGGCCTTAGGTGCAAGAGTTATTTTGCAGATGTATTTATTGAGACTGGGCTCTGCAACTATGGATTTTTATTGACTGCAGTTTTTGTAATGGCAGCTCTTTATTGCAAAGAAAATTTTCTTGGATGAAGGGTTAGTATTACACTTATATCTAAATATTAAGAAGCCTTTAACATGTTTGTGGAATGTTGTTTTGTACTGTTATCTTTTGTCTCACTGGTCTTTTGGTTGCTTGGATATATATATATATATATATATATATATATATATATATATATAGTGGTTTGTGGAGTTTTTATTATGTCAGAGAAAGAAAGAACATAAAGTTGGGTAGCTAGCTAGGTAAGGTTAGGAGGAGTTGAGGGAAAGGAAAACATGATCAAATATTTTCTTTGAAAACTGTTTTTAAATCCATATATACTTACATATACACACATATATTTAATATATAAATGCATATATTTAAATAAAAATATACACAAATATATTTCACATATAAATATATAATATGTAAATAATGAAAAGATTGTACAAAAATTCAACAAGAAAAAATATTTGATCGATCAAAGAACACAGCATAAATTATCAGACAATACCAAGGGGGTATACCACAGAAATAATTATAACATGGAAAGAAAATAACATAAAAAATTAATCAAACAAAAAATTTTTCTTTGAAAATATAAACAAAATTGGCAAGTTTGTAGCCAAACTATGCAAGGAAAAGAACAAAAGTAGTGTTAGGAAGGAAGTGATTATTATGACAATAACAATGAAATTCAGAAAATCACTAGAAATACCTTAAAGCATTAATAAAACTATCCTAGAAAGGTTAAGAGGAATAATGGTACAATGCCTAGATGTCTATTACATACCAATATCAAATCAAAGTGAAATACATAATTTGAAAAAAATTATATTCAGTCAGTAACAAGAAAAATCTGCCTCAGAGCATTCTAGACACAGATTAAAGTCACTGCTGAATTCTAGTAGATCTTAAAGAGGGAGATCAATGCTTCTCAATCTATTATATAAAATAGGAAATTAAGCCCTTCTTGTGATGCAAGTATTACTGACAAAGATACAATCAAACTATTACGGACCAATATCTATATACATAGATGAAAAATTTCTCAATAAAACACCTGCAAACCAAATTAAAGAACAATTAAAATTATAATTTAACTTTAGGTACTTGATTTCATTGCAGGGATGTTTCAATAAATGTTAATAATGGAACACATTATAACACTCAAATATATTAGAACAGATAACACATGATGATCTCAAGAGATACAGATGAGGTTGTTAAAAAAACTGATATTCCTCAATGAATGTCCTGAAGAATTTAGGATAGAAGGAATATATGTCAACATAATAAGGCTAGCTATAGCAAAATAAATCTCAAAATACTATTCTAGGTGGGATAAATTCAGAACATTTGTTCTAAGTCCAAAAACACAAAAAGAGTACTCAATTTCTGGACTCTTATTCAAGGTATTACTGAGTATCTTGGCTGGAGCAATCAGGCAGCTGAAGCAAATGAAGTGGAAGCAAGGAGTAAAAGGAAACATCAGTGGTCTTTATGAGAATATTGAAATGGAATTTTGTTGTACATTTAATTTGTATTTCCCTATGGCAAATAATACTTAATAGCTTGAACACATTATTGTTCATTTGCATTTGTTCTTTTGAGAACTCTCTGTTTCATTTCATAGCCCATTTTTTATTGAGTTGTTTGCTTAGATTTTTGGGGTTCTTTGGTTATACAGCAAATGCCAATAATTGGGAAAGAGAACCTTATTCACTGAAGATGGAACACAAGCTGGCACAGCCACTAATTAAATCTGTTTGAATGTTCCTCACAAACTGAAATACATTGTGTACTAGATGTACAACTCCTGGGCTCAAAAAACTCTCTATCCTATTACAGAGATGATTCCACATCCACGTTCACGGAAGTCAGTCAAATGTACAACTGCAAGGAAAAGAAATTAGCCAACATTTGATGAACCGAACAATAAAAATATAGTACAAATACACAGTACAATTTCATTCTACTGTAAAGAAAGATGAAATTACCAAGAAAAAGAACTGGAAATGTTATATCAATTTAGGTAGCCCAGGGTAGTACAAATTCTCTCTCACATGAACATCTCAGTGTCTATGTTCATATACTTATATTTAAGTAGGAGTAAATGTGCAAAGAGACCAGAGCTAGTAAAAACCCCATTAGACAGGCTTTAAGAAAGAGGGTAGGTGTGGATATTAGACAATATTTGTTATAATAATAGAAGGACAGCACTAAGGGTGAGAGTTTAAGTGTAGTTGGGGAGTGTAGAAATAGGGTAGAGAAGGAAGTAGGAAGAGGATAAACCAAAGCTAAATATACAGGATAGTGCTAGAAGCTAAACTAACTTGTATATTAAATTTTGAAAATGACTGTCGCTAAGAGTAATCAGCAGGTTTATGTAGCTGAAACTTTTCTATGTTCACCGGCACCAAGGACCCACAGCCACTTATCAATTCCCATGTCCCACCTGGCTCCCACAGTCCCACACTTCTGCAGGCTCTCAGACCCAAATGAATACACAGTCTTATATTAATTAAAACTGCTCGGCCATTAGCTCAGGCTAACTACTGAGTAGCTTTTACATTTAAACTCAGTCCATTTTTGTTAATCTATATGTTGCCACATGTTCTGTTGCATTACCTGTGTGCCATTACATGCTGCTCCCTGGGTAGCAGGCTGGCAACCACACAGCACACACTTGCACCCCACCCTATCCTGTGCTCTCATCACCTTTGTTCCATCTGACTATCTGACCACCAGGGTTCAACTCAGTCAGGCTAGCTCAGTCAGTAGAGCATGAGACTTTAATCTCAGGGTCATGGGTTTATGCTTCTTTCAAAGCAGCATGTAGCCCAGAAGCCCAGAAACTTTTTTTTTTTTAATAGCAAAAGCTATACCCATGTTGCACCATGTTGCACAGCTTTCAGAAACCTCGGTGTAACTCAGCAGAAATGTGTCATTCTGTAGTTGCAGCCCACATGCCATGAACCCACCATAGAGTAGCTCAAGCTTGCAGGCTGTGGCTGGCTTGAGAGAGACAACTAGGAAGCTGTTTTTAGCTCCGTCTTAGAATCTTTTTTTTTTAAAAGCTGTCTCAGGTTTTAGGCCCCATGTTGGGTGACATGTTTAGTGAAATTTCAATTGCATTCTTGATGGAAGTGCAAAACAAGACAAAAATCCTAAAATCCACATGAAGGGACCAAACAGGAAAAACAAAATGATGGAGGGATCATTAATCTTGACCTCAAATTATACTGTAGAGTCATAGTGACAAATATTACATAGTCCTGGCATAGAATAAGAAGTGTAAAGCAGTAAAATAGAATAGAGTTCTCAGAACTAAAACTATACAGCTATGATGACTGAATATTTATTAAGATGCCAGAAAATCACAGCAAGGAAAACAGAGAGACAGAGAGACAGAGAGAGAGAGAGAGAGAGAGAGAGAGAGAGAGAGAGAGAGAGAGAGAGAGAGAGAGAGAGAGATTTAAACAGTGCTGCAAATCTGGATTGTCAGGAAAAAAAAAAGGAAATTAGATCCATATTTTTACCCTGCACAGAAATAAATGCAAAACCCATCAAAAATCCTCCATAAAAATCAATATAAAATCTTCTACAAAAAATAGAATACTGAACTTTCTAAAGAAAAAGAGTTGAAATACTCCAATATTTAGGTATATGCAAGACCTTTCTGAATAAGATTTCAACAGCTCAGGAAACAGTCTCAAAATTAATAACCCATGGAATTAAGAACTTTAGCACTGCAAATAAAATTATAAGCAGAGTTAGAGACAACATATAGAATGGGATAAAAATCATTGGCAGTTATCTGGGAAGACTTTAAGTTTTAAAACACAAAACAAGCAAACAAAAACTCTGAAAAAAACTAGATATCAAAAACTAGACTTCCATAATTTTCAATAAAAGAAACAAATTCCAACTAAATATTTTAAAATTTGTTCAGAATCCTTAGTTTTCAACCATAGATACTCAAATTAAAATTTTGAGATTTTATTTTAATCTCATCCCAATCATAATATAATGAAGAAAATAAATGGCAACAAATGCTGGTGAGGATATGTGAAAAGAGCTATCCTTAGCCACTTCTGATGCAGCAAATATTTCAGTAAAGAAGTTTTCTGAAAACTCAATAGACAAATCCCATATGTAACCAGTTATAGTGCTCCTGAATAAAATTGCTGATTTTGTATCAATATAGATGGGATTAGGAATTATTGTGTTAAGTACAAGAAGATAGATTTAAAAGACAAATATATGTTCTCTGCTTAATATGTATTTGTATGTTTGTATGCATGCATATATGTAAGTGTGTAAATTTACAAATACATAATGTGAGTATCAAAAAGGTTTATGGGTCATGAAACTAGACAAGTAGCCATATGAGGAAGAAGTGAAGATAATAGAAAACATGAGATATGAAAATGTGCAAAGGGTCTACCAAGATTAAAATGGTAGAAGAGAGGGAAAAATGATGAGCAGGAAGAGCAAGGAGTAGCAGGAAAAACAAATTGTGTAGGAACATCAATTCTGAGTCTTATTACATGTGATAGTCAAATAAAACAAAATAAAAAATAATAACATGAGACTAATCAAATACATGTGACAGTCATGAGAATGCTTTACATTGTACTTACAGTTACTGGATACTTAAAAATAAGTAAAAGATCATGTGATAGTTTAGAGATGATTTTGCATAATCATAAGCATTGTACACATGTATCAATTTGTTTACAAAAGAGTAAAGTCATTTCTGGACTGGCACGCACAGCAAATCTCACATAATTGCTATTTTAGAAGAATTGTTGTTAAATTATTCTACCTTCAATTTTAGTTGTACATATAATTATAAATAGAAATTCATTCTGAGATCTAGCTATTCTAAGATGCTTTTAAACAAATGAACAGTTTTATAGAAATTAATCATTCCTCTTCAGACTAGTGTTATGAACCATTTGGGGCCTGTTATCTGTTTTACAGAACACCTTAGTAACAAAATCTTCAACAATTAACAAAATAGGTTTAATAAATTCTTCTGGAAGTGTTAAATTTCCCCAAATATAAAATAAATAGATTAGGAACTATTTAAATTTGTCACTTATTTATTTATTTTCATAAAAGTGTAGAAATAAATCATATTATATTTGGAATGGTGGCTATCATCCCTGGATTCAGGAAGTGAAAACTGGTGTATCACAAATTCAAGGACTGTGACATACAGAAAAATCTGGTCTTAAAAATTGTAAGAAATAAGGAAGAGAGAATTAAATTCTGAAATAATTTTGTTAAACATATCTTTAATTTACAGAGTAATATAAATTTAAGACATTTTCAGAATTTTAGATATGTTTTTCAGTATATATAGAGTACAATGTGATGGTTCATACAGGTTTACATTGTGGAATGAATAAACCAAGCTAATTTGCATACCTACCACCCAATATATCTCTTTTTGTTTTGAGACCATTCAAAATACTCTCTTCTTGCTATTTTAAGGTATATATTATCATTAATTACAGTTGTCTGCTGTACAAAACATTTCTAAAACTTGTTTTTCATTTCAAACTGAAAATTTGTACTCTTTTAAGAACACCATTCTGTTCCAATTCCAAATTTCCCTAGTATCTGCTACCTTTTTATTTTATATCTCTATGAGTTTACATTTAAGTTTCATGCATAAGTGTATGTAATGATTGGGTTATAAAGTGCCCATCCCCAAGATGTCATATGTTGATGAAACTCTAACTAATATATCCAGTCTTTCAGAAGCGACTGGAATGCAAGGATGACATAGTGGGTCAAAGCAATCATTGCCCTTGTGAAGGACCTGAGTTCAACACACAGCACCTGTATCTGATGACTGAAAATGACCAGTAAGTTATGGGTCATGGTGGTTTGAATGAAAATGGACCCTATAGACTCATGGGGACTGGCACTATTAGCAGGTGAGGCTTAGTTGGAGGAAGGGTGTCAGTGGGGGTAGCCTTTGTGTTTGGTTTCAGAAGCTCAAGCCATGCCCAGTGGCTTATTCTCGTTTCCTGTTGCTTGATGATTCAGATGCAGAACCCTTGGCTCCTTCTCTAGCCCCATGTTTGCCTGTTTATTATCATGCTTCCTGCAAGGATGATAATGGACTAAACCTCTGAAACCTGTTAGCCTGTCTCAATGAAATGTTTCCTTTATAAGAGTTGCCATGGTCATTGTGTCTCTTCACAGCAATAGAAATCCTAAGACATAGGGCAACTACTGTCTTCTCCACTCTGCAGGAACTTGCACTCATACATACAGAAAGAGACATACATATACATTGTAGCAGGAATCTTAAAAGTTTGTATTGATAAAATCAAACCTGAGGCCAGTTATTGGAGTGAATGCTGGAAGGTCAGAGAAGTAGAACAAGCCACAGCTACCTCACCTCACCAGTTCTTCAGCTGGTCCTGTTTCCTCAGATTGGAAGCCTCTGAGTCCAGAATGAATCTCAGCTGAACTGCTGCTAGAAGCCTGAATGTTTAACCAGCCAAATGCTTAACCAGCCAAATGCTGCTAGTTTCTGGTCTTCACACCTTATATACCTTTCTGCCTCACTCCCTGGGATTAAAGGCTAGATTTCTGGGATTAAAGGCGTGAGTCAACATGCTTGGCCATATCCTTGAACACATGGATTTCTGCCTCTGGAATGCTAGGATTAAAGGAGTGTGCTACCACTGCCTATCCTCTATGTTTAATATTGTGGCTGTTCTGTTCTCTGACCCCAGATAAGTTTATTAGTGTGCACTTTTACATTAATTACATTTAATTAGTAATTTCTTTGTTTTTGCTTGTTGTAACTCTTAATGCAGTTGAGACTAGACTGGACCTCCTGATCCATTTGCCTCTACTTCCCAAGTGCTGACACTACAGGTGCCTGTCACCAGGTGTGCCATTCCTTTATGATCATTTGAGGCTTCCTCCTAATATTTCAGTGGAGAAAAGAAATTCAGTCTGTCTTCACACAAGCCTTCCAGAATTTTGCTTACACTGCCTCTAGCGTTTTCACTTTGTTTATATAATAATTTAGCCAATAACATCTTTAACTTTTCTTTCACTAACAAGTGTCCAGGTTTCTATCACAAAACTAAACTATATATATATATAGATAGATAGTCATACACAGGTAATCTCTAGGCCATGTAGAAGAAACCTGAGTTATAATATTGCAGAAAGGTAAAAGTTGGTTTTGGTTTTGTTTGACTTGAAATATATAAATATCATTTTATAGAAATGAAAATACCAAATATTTCAAAATGCAAAGTTAAAGAGCCCAGTCCTAATGGATATATCTACAAAACAACTCTTGCAGCTAAGGCTCAGAGAACCTTGTGGAAATGGAGGCAGAAAAAAATGTAGGAGCTAGAGGATAATGGAATTTGCTGTGTGACTGTATTGCCTAGTAATGTCAGAAGGTACATCTATAAATGTCACAAAAATAACTTCATAAATGTGAGATAAACAAGGACAGCAACAATAGAAATGCCAAAATGCATGAGGAGAAAATCTCATGGACCCTTAACCATACACAAAGAACCACAGACAACTAAGGAATGTTGATTGTCTTCTCTGGGGTATAGCACACTAATTAGTTAGCCAATACCAAATTGTCTGCCAGAAAAACACACATACTAGTAATATTATAAAGACTGACTGAGCAGGTTATATTTATGTATATAAATATATACACACACACACACTCATATGTTCATGTAACATTAGTTAATTAAAACAGTTAATGAAAAAGGATGTTATAACTTTGAAAGAGAACAAGTAGAGTTGTGGTGGTATTGTGTTCCCTAAAATATTGTGCACCCTAATGAACTTATATGGGATCAGAGAACAGAAAAGCCACTAGATACTTAGGATAGGCAGTGGTAGCACACTCCTTTAGTCTTAGCATTCCAGAAGCAGAAATCCATGTGTTCAAGGATACAGCCAACAAGCATGGATTACGCCTTTAATCCCAGGGAGTGATGGCAGATAGCAGAAAGGTATATAAGGTGTGAAGACCAGGAACTAGAAGCATTTGGCTGGTTAAGCTTTTAGATTTTGAGCAGCACAGTTCAGCTGAGAGCCATTTGGATATGAGGGCACAGAGGCTTCCAGTCTGAGGAAACAAGATCAGCTTAGAAGTTGGCCAGGTGAGGTTAACTGTGGCTTGTTCTGTCTCTCTGATCTTCCAGTGTTCACTCCAATAACTGGCCTCAGGTTTGATTTTATTAATAAGGCCTTCTAAGATTCCTGCTACATAGAGTTATAGGTTACATGGGAGTGAGTTAGGGGATAGGAAAAAGAAAGTAGAAATTTTGTAATTGTGAACTCAAATAGAAAAGAAAATCAAGAACAAGAAACAATTGGATCATGAGACTTCTTGCCTAAGCAAGGAACTGATACATAGTTGGATCTGTAAATTGGTAGTATTATTGATTCATTATTTATGGCATTATTATTAAGTGTTGGTGGCATTATCATTAATTAATATAAAAATGTTGGTAGGTTATCATGGGGTGTGGTATATAGTGGAGAAAGCAGGGTACTGAGCAGATTGGATTTGGGAATGGATCTTTCCACAGGAGACTTTCTGGTTTGCTGTCACTGTTTCCTTGCTGCCATGATGTGAGCAGCTTCCCTGGTCAAACACAGCTGCTACAGTGGCTTCATTCCATACTACAGTCGCAGAATAAATAAGTAGATAAATAGAGCCTGCTGAGAATGGGGTGATACTTCTGAAACTGTGAGATAAAACCCTTTCTCCCTCGTGCTGTTCCACTAGTACAATCTCGCCCTATAACATTCTCTATCTAGCTTACTTGTTTGTCACAGTGCAGGTTAGCTTGTGATATTATAAATGACAGTATCTTTGGAGGCTGCACAGTACTCTGCTGGGTATGTATACCACATTTTCTTTTTTAATTTTCTATTCATTTTACATACCAATCAAAGATCTCCCTCTCTTCCCTCCTCCCCCAGACTTCCCCCGACAACTGTCCCCATTCCTTCATCCAAAAAGGTAAGGCCTCCCTTGGGGAGTCAGCAGAGCCTGGTACATTTAGTTGAGGCAATTCCAAGGCTCTCACCCTGTGTCTAGGCTGTGCAAGGTGTTCCACCATAGATAATGGGCTCTAAAATGTCAGCTCCTGCACCAGGGATGAGTGCTAATCCTACAGGCAGGGGGCCTCTTAAATGGATCAAGCTATACAACTGTCTTGCTTGTGCAGAGGGACTAGTCCAGTATCATGGAGTCTCCACACTGCTGGTCTAAAGTTCACAAGTTCCCACTAGTTTGGTTTGGTTGTCTCTGTAGGTTTTCCCACCATAATCTTGATGACCCTTGCTCATAGACTCCCTCTTCCTTCTCTTCAACTGGACTCCTAGAGCTCCAATTAAAAAATTGGTCTGAGCAAGGATGAAGAATTTCTACCTTGGTCTTTTTTTTCCAGGGGTGCACATACACTACTATAAGTAACCCCTCACTCATATTGAGTAAACATGCCCAACAAACTCATTGGTTCCCCAGGGTGAAACTTGGTGTGATTATTTGTTTGTCATTGGGACCTTAGAAGGAAGGGGTAGACTTACTTCCCCCAGTAATTTTAGCAATACTCAATATAGTAGGCAAGATTGAGTTTTGGAAGAGCAATTTTGTTTTCCCTGATACAGTGGATGAGATGAACAACTGAAGTAAAGCTTTGTGGGTCAGGATGGCAGTGCTTGAGGAGGAAATTTAATTATGGTGGTCACTCACTTTCTGGGCTTGTAGTTTACCTATTTGGGATAGTGGTAGTAGCATGGGTAGTTCAGAGGGCACAGAAATATGTAACTAAGGTGAGACCACCTGATGAGAGCATGACAGCCTTCTTCTAGAACTTATGAAATGACAAACCTATTGGATGGGTAAGGTAGACCCTGAGAGTAAGGGGATAGATGTTTTTATAACAGCTAAAGAACTAGAGCAGACAGAACAAGCCACCAGGAACAGTGGTATCAGCCAGGACTTACAGTCCAGATGCTTCTGCATGAGCCGCTTGTGAGGCTTGTGAAACTTGTATTTTGGAAGGAGACAGCTTGTGTGATGGAAGAATTCCAAAAAAAGAGGACAGCGCTACTGACACTTGCATTTTATTGTATTTTATTTTCCAGTCAACCAAGGTTTCTATTTTGGTTACTCATGAGCAGTAGTATTATTTTGAGTGTTCTTTTTTATGTTGGAATTTTTTCAATTGATGTTATTCATATAGCATATTCTGGTTACAGTTTCTTTTCCCCCAACTACTTCCAGATCATCTCCATCTCCTCACCTCCCCAAATTCATGTCCTTTATTTCTCTCTCTCATTAGAAAACAAAGAGGAATCCAAAATAAAATAAACATAAAGGAAGAAAACAAAATAGTATAAAACAAAGAGGAAAAAAGCCAAAGAAAAAGTATAGGGAACACATTCATACATAGAAACACATACATTCACACACAGAGAAAATCCATACAAACAAAATCAGAAACCATAATATGTTAGCAAATGGTCTACAACATTTAAAACATGCCATGAGAAAGCATTATCTGACAAAAAAAAGTCACCATAAATATCATTGAGTTTATTTTGTGTTGGTCATTTACTGATGGCCATGAGGCTGCCATTAAATGTGGTCTATATACCCACTGAGACTCCTTGGAACAAAATTCAATTTTCATCTGCCATGATTATCAATTGGGGAGAGCATCTGGGTTATGACGAAGGTTTCTGTCTACTGGCCCTGTCAGCACAGAGACAACATTTGGCTCAGACCTGTGTTTGCTGCCACAGTCTCTGTAAGTTCATATATGCACCAGTTCTGCTATGTCCGGAAGACCTTATTCCCTTGGTGTCTTCCATCCCCTCTGGCTCTTATGAGATTTCAGCTTTCTCTTCACCACACTTCCCTGAGCCCCGAAGAGAGGTATTTGATAGAGACATCTCATTTAGCACTGTGTGTTCCAACATCTCCCACTCTCTGCACACTATCAAGTTCTAGGTCTCGGTACTAGTTACCATCTATTGCAGAAGGAAGCTTCTCCGATGACGACTGAGTGAGACACCGATCTATGGGTATAGCAGAATGCACTTAGGAGTTACTTTATTTTTATGTTCCATTAGCAGAACAGTAATATCTGGGTTTCCACTAGATAAATGACCTATCCAGTCTCAGGTTTTTTCCTACCTGAGCTGTGTTGGGTATGAGTTCCATTTCATGAAGTGGACCTAATTTCAAACCAGATTGTGGTGATTACTTGCACAATTTTTGTGCACTCTTGAACCAGTGCATCTTACAGGGAGGTCACCATTGTAAATAAAAAAGGTGTGTAACTGGGTTGGTGTTTCCCTTTCTCCTCTGGTAACATGCAGAGCACCTTCAAGCACAATCAACACTAGTCTGTAGGGGTGAAAGTTCTATGTAGGCACCAGCTCAACTTCTCCATGTTCAGTGAGGTATGCAGGTGCTGTCTTCAGTAATAGGCCCTTACCAATAGTTTGTGGTGAGCAACCAATAGTCTTGGCAATAGCCTGTGTTGTTTGGAGATTTCCACAGAGCCCCCTTGGCCAAAACCTCTTGCCTGGTAATATTCATCTCACTTTCGTCTCTACACTGTCAGATTAAACAGTATTGTCCTAAGTTTTATTGGCCTGTTGCAGCCCCTTAATAAAGTTTTGTAAAAGATTATTAAAACCATCTTTACTGGGGAGGAATCACACTATAGACATAAAGAAGGGAGAAGAAGGTGAAACATATGATGTACCTAAGAATCTGAGAATAAACGTCTGACAGAATAATTGGGAGTTAACAAAAAGATGAAAAATAAATGAGGAATGGGAAGAAATAAAGGCTACATATATATAAAATTAGCTCTGAAAAAAGTTAGCTTCGATAAAGGGCAGGAAATGGCTATTGTTGAGAGATAAAGAAGTTGAAAGGGTGTTAGAATGGAGTAAAGAAACACAGACATAGTGAGAATTACGGAACAATCGTAACTTCAGAGGAAGTCTGTATCACTGATTAAATTCTGCAAAGACGATCTGACGGCAGATGGGGTCTAGAGGAGATTATTGGTACTGATTTAAGTGCACTTGCTTTTATTAGGAAGAACTGTAGTCAATGAAGACTCTGAAAACAAGGGGCACAGAATTGACGAGTGACTTACCATCTGTGTGCAAACATACTCCCGACAGGCTTCTAATTTTAGTTATTCATTTCGTACACTAACATGCCCTTATTAATTTCCCCCTTGAATACTCCTGACAAATTAGGTCAAACAAAAGAGAACATATGTCTGTTTTAAATGGTTGCATGGTTTGTCTTTTGCTGTCTCAATCTGTTGTAATGCAAAGCACTAAGAAAAAAATAATTTGTAAATTTCTTTTCTATATCAACTATACTGTGATTAACATTACTAATAAGAGTATTTAATTTTCTTCATATGGACCATACACATCTTTTGTTTTATATATTATAATAAATTATATTAAAATTTGAAATAGAAATATATACAAAAGTTGACATACATATATATACTTAATTATAAAATGTACCTATAAAGAGCTATGTCTGTCAGATTTTTGTATCTGTGACTCATTATCTGAGATAAACATTTGAGAGAAAGACAATTTATCTTGTCTTACTGTTTAAGAGGATTCATTGTGTGATTGGCTTGCTCTATTCCCATGGATCCTGTAGTGAGGAAAAGCATCATGATGACAGAAACATGTGAAGTCAGAGTTTTGGGACAAGCAGTAAGGAGAGAGAATAAATGAGTATAGCTCAAAGTGAAACCTCAGAAATCTTACACACTGTGACCTATTTCCTCCAACTAGGCCCTACCACTTAATTTCCCACATATATATGGGCAGGCTCATTAAGAATAATTTATTGTGGTGATATTGTGTTCCCCAAAATATTTTGCACCCTAATAAACTTATCTTGGGTCAGAGAACAGAACAGGCGCTAGATACAGAGGCCAGAAAATGGTGGCACACATGCCTTTAATCCTATTATTTGGGAGGCAGAGATCCATCCAGATCTCTGTGAGTTTAAAGCCACACTGGAAACAGACAGGCATGGTGACTCACACCTTTAATCCCAGGAAGTGATGGTAGAAAGCAGAAAGGTATATAAGGCATGAAAACCAGGAACTAGAGCGGGTTTAGCTTTTAGGCTTTTGAGCAGCACAGTTCAGCTAAGAGGCATCCAGTATGAGGAAACAGGATCACCTGAGGAACTGGAGAGTTGAGGAAGCTGTGGCTTGTTCTGCTTCTCTGATCTTCCAGCGTTCACCCCAATACCTGGCTCCGGGTTTGATTTTATTAACAAGACCCTTTAAGAGTCCTTCTACAATTTATTGATGAGGTTAGCATACTCACAGTCCCATTATCTGCCAATAGTGCTAGTAGCTGAAGACAAACATTTTAACACATGATATGGGCCATCATTAGACACTTAGATTCAAACCTAACAAAGACTTATAGAAATTGTACAGAAAACAATTGTGGCTCAGTAGTGGAATGATATATTCTATTTTAGACCGTGTGATTCTCAAATCTTTAAAAGAACATTCATTAAGATTTTAGTAAGGAAGAACATTGACAAAGCAAACTGTCATAAGATGAATGATAATTTATAAGCCTTGTTAGAAAATAAAACACAGGAGAATGCCAATGGAATGTAGAGACAATATGAAATCTTTCAAAATTAGATGTTAAATGCCTATATTCTTCTCCCTTCAATAACAGAAATGTGATCATCTTTGCCTCTAGAGTAGACAGAATAAACTCACATGCCAGTAGATTATGTAAAGCCATGGAACACAGTGAACAAGCCTGTGCACCAAGAAATGAAATCCAGGGTATATGAATAGTACTCATTATGAAATCAGATTGGTAAGGACAAAGCAGCTATAAATTGGCTGATCAACATGGAGTATCTATGTAATACATGAAACAAACAAACAAATTAGAAGAGGGGTACCTTAAGGGAGGGGGAGAATAGAACATAGGTAAAAGAAATGTGAATGGGGACTGTTACACTGGAAAAGTTCTGGTAGGAGAGGAGAAGGCATTATGGAGATGAGGGTACAGGACTGGTGGAAGATTAACTCGGACAAAGAAAGTAAAATGATTTGTAAAGCAAGATACCTCACCTATGCAATTACTGCTTGATGTTTGAAGAGGGGCTTGGTAATCAACTGACCCCTGAATAGATTCAAGAATCACGACATGGGGGACAAGAGAACTAACTCTTGGTACTATAACCCTAGCTAACTACCTACATGCATGGAGCATGTCTCTGTTAATTAACTAATCTGGTATTCTGTGGGGTTTATAGTTGTTGTTGTCATTGCTTAGATAAATGCAATAACCTAAAGCAACTTTAGGAGGAAAGAGTTTATTTCACCTTACAGGTTAAAGTCCATCATTGAGGGAAGCCAAGAGAGGAACTCAAGGCAGGAACTTGAAGCAGAAACCACAGAGAAATGCTGCTTTCTTACTGGCTTCTTCCAGTTCATGTGCAGTCAGATTTCTTACACAGCTCAGGATTACCTGCCCAGGGATGACGCCATCCATTGTTGGTGTCTCCCTCATCTATAACTATATATTTTTTAATTTAAAAGTTTTTTTTTTCCATTTTACATTCCAACACAGTTCCCTCTCACTCACCCCTCACTGTTTCCCCATCCTGCCCCCATCCACCCCTCAGAGAGAATAATGTCTACTATAGGGAGTCAACAAAGTCTGATATATCAAGTTGAGGCAGGACCAAGCCCCTTCCCTCAGTATTAAGGCTGAGCAAGGTATCCCTCCATAGGAAATTGGCTCCAAAAAGATAAATGCTGGCCCCCCACCACTGGCTCCACAAACTGCCCAAGCCACACAACTGTCACCCACATTAAGAAAGCATAGTTTGAGCCGGGCGGTGGTGGCGCACGCCTTTAATCCCAGCACTCGGGAGGCAGAGCCAGGTGGATCTCTGTGAGTTCGAGGCCAGCCTGGTCTACCAAGTGAGTCCCAGGAAAGGCGCAAAGCTACACAGGGAAACCCTGTCTCGAAAAAAAAAAAAAAAAAAAAAAAAAAAAAAAAAAAAAAAGAAAGCATAGTTTGGTACCCTACAGGTTCTCCAGCTGTCAGGTCAGAGTCAGTGAGCTCCAACTAGCTTGAGTCAGCTGCCTCTGTGGGTTTCTCCATCGTAATCTTGACCTCCTCCCTCTCTTCAACTTGTCTCTGGGAGCTCTGCTCAGTGCTTAACTGTGGATCTCTGCATCTGCTTCTATTAGTTACTTGGTGAAGGTTTTATGATGACAATTAAGGTAGTCATCAATCCGCTTATAAGGCAAGGCCAGTTCAGGCACCCTCTCCACTATTGCTTAGAGGCTTAGCTGGGGTCATCCTTGTGGATTCCTGGGAACTTCCTAGCACCAGGTTTCTCCTAACCTCATAATGGCTCCCTCTATCAAGATATCTCTTTCCTTGCTGTCCCTATCTGTCTCTCCCCAACTCAACCGTCACATTCCCTCATGTTCTCTTCCCACCTCCTTTTACCTCCTCCCACTTCTCCCCCTCCTCTCTCTCAATTTACTCTGAGATTTTATCTATTTCTCCTTCCTAGGGAGATCCATGCATGTCTCTGTCTGGGTCCTCCTTGTTACCTAGCTTCTCTGAGATACCATCTTACACCTCTCAGAATGGCTAAGATAAAAATCACAGATGACAGCTTATGGTGGAGAGCATGCGAAACAAAGGGAACACTTCTCCATTGCTGGTGAAGATGCAAACTTGTACACCTACTTTGGAAATCAGTATGGTACTTTCTCAGAAAATTGGGAATCAATCTACCTCATGATCCAGCAATACAACTCTTGGGCATATACCAAAATGATGCACATTCTTACCACACAGACATTTGCTCAACTATGTTCATAGGAACATTATTTGTAATAGCCAGAACCTGGAAACAAACCAGATGTCCCTCAACTAAAAAACTCAGTAGTAAGAAACAATGAAATCATGAAATTTGCAGGCAAATTGATTGAACTAGAAAAATAATAAAAATAAAAAAAGCATCCCGAGTGAGGTAGCCCAGACCTAGAAAGACAAATATGGTATGTAGTCACCTATAAGTAGACATCAGATATAAATAAAAAGATAACCAGACTATAATCCATAACTATAATTTCTTAAAGGGAAAAGAAAATAGTTTTAAGAGAATCTAATAGCCTGGATATGCAGCCTTCAGTTGAGTCCATGCAGAATAAACCAGTTAGATGAACAATGGGCTATATGTACTAGGAAAAAGCTTGGGTCCTGAGGAGAAGATTCTGAAATACCACTGTATGTGGAAGAGGTCAAGATTCTCTACTGTATTTTAGTGAGACCTTTGGCCACTTGTTTGGTTAACTGCTGCAGATTCATTAGGAAACATGGCTAAAACTCATGTGTTGAAAGCTTGTTCCCTAATGCAATGTTTAGAGATGAGACATTGGGAAGTGAGTTGGATTTGAGCTCTTTGGTCTATAGATAGATTAATTGATTGAGTTAAGGATGATGAAAGATGCCATGTGTCCCCTCCATGCCAACCTCTGGGTTGTTTTGAAGTAGTCTCTTTCCTGAAATAAGAAGAGGGTTTTTAGTGACAATATCATGGAAGACTGAGTCATTGGCAATGGCTGCCTTAGGTTTGAAAAAAATTATGAAGTTGAGAAAAGTTAGGAAAAAGAGCAATGTCTTCTTGTATGTATTTTTAAGGGATCTTCAGGGAAGTCAGTTGGGGCTTAATATGTATGGTTTATTTAGGTACTTTTCTACTGCTCTGATGAAACACCATGACCAAAGACAACATAAGGAAGAGTTATGCTTTCTGATTTTTGGTTGCAAAAGGATGAGTCCATGATGGCACAGCTTAGGCAAGTTAACAACTTCATGCATGGCAGCTGATACAGGAAGCTGAGAGCTCACATCTTGATTCTTAAGAATAAAATTCAAAAACAAACTATAGCGTGAGTCTTTTCACCCTGAAAACCCACCCCCAGGGACACACTTCTTCTAACAATGTCAAACCTCAAAAACCTCCAAACAGTGCTAGGAGCTGAGAACCACGTGTTCAAATGGAGGATTTGTTAGGGATATTCTACCAGAAGCAATCTATGGATTCTGTGGAATCCTAGTTGAAATTTTCTGTCTTTTACTCACAGACAAAAAAAGAAAAACTTAAAAATTTATTAAAATGCACAAAAGACCAAGGAAAGCCAAAGCAACATTAGAGAAAACAAATAAGGAAATTAAGCCATTATCTTTCACAGTTTACAAAACCCAACTCCAAATGCATCAAGGACTTCAACACAGGACCTGTTACTCTGAAAGTGCCAAGAGAAAATAAGAGAGCAAGTTTCACCATTTAAGAATAGATGTGGATATTTTCTTTTTTTTTTTTTTTTTTTTTTTTTTTTTGGTTTTTCGAGACAGGGTTTCTCTGTGTAGCTTTGCGCCTTTCCTGGAGCTCACTTGGTAGCCCAGGCTGGCCTCGAACTCACAGAGATCCGCCTGGCTCTGCCTCCCGAGTGCTGGGATTAAAGGCGTGTGCCACCACGCCCGGCTATGGATATTTTCAATAGAACATTGTCAGAGCAGAGAATAAGAGATGAATAATATCTCAAGAAACTAAAAAGGTTCTGTGCAGCAAAAGAAACTGAAAAGGAAGCTCACAGAGTAGGAGAAAATCTGCCAGCTGTGTATCTGATACATGGAATTAAAAAAAAAAAAAAAAAAAAAAAAAAAAAAAAAAAACGGTGGTGGCACATGCCTTTAATCCCAGCACTCGGGAGGCAGAGCCAGGAGGATCTCTGTAAGTTTGAGGCCAGCCTGAGCTACCAAGTGAGTCCCAGGGAAGGCTCAAAGCTACACAGAGAAACCTTGTCTCAAAAAACAAACAAACAAACAAAAAAAAACACAACTAAATATCAAACAAACAATAAAATTTAAAATAAATAGAGAATTTCCAAAAGAAAAGGAGTAAATGGCCAGGACACACTCAAAAAAAGGTGTTTAACATTCTTATTCAACAAGGCAACTTATAAAAATATATTATTTATAAAGATATGGTGCCACATGTCTTTAATCCCCGCACTCCAGAGGTAAATACAGGTGGATCTATGAGTTCTTGGCCAGCTTGGTCTACAGAGAAATGCTATACAGAGAAAATTCATCTTAAAATACATACATACATACATACAATTGCCTTATCACGTTTCACCCTTAAAGAATGCTCTGCTAAAAAAAATCATATAAAGTTAAATTCTGGCAAGGTAGGGAAGAAATGTGTGCCCCTTTACAATGTGTGAGAGTAAATCAATGTAGTCACTTTGGAAACCAACCTGAAGTGTCCTCAATATACATTGAAATAAAACTTCCATGTAACTCAGCTATCCCACTTCTGGGCATATAACTAGAAGCATACTAAATAGTTATATATACTATTTAGTTATACTAAATGTTATACTAAATAGATAAATTTACATCCTTGATGATTGTTGTTTCGCAACAGCAAGAAAGTAGAGCAGACTTAATCATCTACCAACTGATGAATGGATGTTAAAAGTGTGATACATATAAATAATACAATTTTATTCAACCCTAAAAAGGAAATTATGAAAATCTCAAGTAAATGGATGAAAATGGAAAATGATTTCAAAATTTCAGATATCGCACATGTGTTCTCTCAAATGTTGTCATAGTTAGTTTTTGTCAACTCAACACAAACCTAGATATACCTGGGAAAATTCAATTAAGAAATGCTCCATCAGATTTGCCTCCAGGATTTCTGTGGGACATTTTCTTATTTGCTAACCTATAGAGAGCCAATCCATTGTGTCTGGTAACGTACCTGGCCATGTGGGTCTGGGCTGTATAAGAAAAAGGGCGCAGTAAAACAGAGGAAGTCAATCAGTAAGCATTGTTCTCCCATCAACTTTACTTCTGTCTCAGACTCTATTTTCCTGCTTTGAGCACCTTCCTTGGCTCCCTTGTTGATGGACGGTGAGGTGGAAGTACATGCCAATTAAATCCTATCATCTCCAAGCTGGTTGTGTTCAGTGTCTGATTACAGGAACAAGAAGCAAACTAGGGTAAGAATTGGTCCCAGGAATATGACTTAATACTGTGATGAACCTGATTTCATTGCTTTTAGGGAAGATTATAAAACATTTGGGAGCACTGGACTAGAAAAGGCTATGGAGCACCCAGAGCTTAATCAGCTATTATGTTAACTTGGAAGATAGTACAATTGAGAGAAGTATGGATAATAGAGGCCTCTCTTGTGAAGTTTCAGAGGGAACAAAAACTCAATCAAGGCAATTTATGTTATATTTTGGATTAAGAACTTGTGGAAAGGTTAAACAATTTATTTTTTTATATTATTTTAATTCTTTTATAATTTTTAAAAATATATTAATAATTTTAATAATTGTTTTTCTAGGGTAAAAGATGTTGGTTATCCAGGGATGAAAAGTCAGCTGTGAGTAGTTGAAACATTGGAAGTATTAATTAAGGATCAGTGCACAGAAACTGTGATTCAGAGGGTGCTAAGACTGCATCTCACACTGAAAGCAGAATATGGAAATGTAGTAGAGTCTTCCAGGTGGCATTGGCTTTGGTGGCATGAAAACTTCAAGATTGAAGGGGTCATGGAAGAAGCTGAGGTTTGAAACCATGTCACACAGTCTGACTCCATGAAGCAAGTTAAGCAGAACATTGGTGAAGGTGCTGTCTCAGTTATAGTAGAGACCCTAGGACATTGGAGATGTCAGGTTCAGAGAAGAGGGCAGAACACCAGGAACCACAAAACACGTGGAGTGGAACTTATTTGAACCTACAAGGCAAATTGTGTGTATTACAGATGGTAGGACAGGAGAAGCAGAGCTTCCCAAGCCCTTTGGATCCCAACAGATTGTTGATGAGTTCCAGATGCTAGACACTGACCCACACTTCTAGGCTTGAGGTTTTCTTAGGTGTGATTGATTCCATACTGTGATTCTTCCCTTTTGTAGTAAGAAAGTACTTACAGGAACCCACAGTCAAGAGACTTGAGACACTTTAAAAAGACTTATGTTTTAAATGCAGAATTTTTAAAAGACTGTGGAACTCTTCCAGTAGTGTTTTATAATGTGATGTTGATATTCACGTGAGATCTTTGGGACAAACAAGAAGAGAAAAATATGGCTTGAATAATGTATTTATATGCCATGATAAGCCAGTAGAATGTTATAGTTATTTTAACTTGACACAAAACTAAACATACATGAGCATATATAAGAGCATTTGAGGCATTGTCTCCATCAGATTAGGTTATGGGCATATCTGTGAGACATTCTCTTAATTGTTAATTAATGGAGGATCAGCCTATCATAGGTAGTGCACCATGCCTAGTCTAGTGGGCCTGAGAATGTTAGCTAACTAAACCAGAGGACTAAACAAGCAATCACTGATTGTCATGGACTCTACTTCAGTTTTTACCTCCAGTTCCTGACTTAAGTTCCTGTCCTGACTTCTGTCAATAATAGAATATAAACTGTAATCCAATATACCCCTTCCTCCAACAAGTTAGTTTGGGCCAGTGTTTAACACGGTGGCAGAAAGCAAATATGGCACATTCAGATATATTGAGTTTTGTTTGCTCAATTGGAGCACCAGTGGGAAGTCAAGAACCTAGAAAAGGGTCAGTTGAGTATAGGTTTTAAATGACTAAATATGAGGGGCAGTAGAATATAAGTAAAATGAGAGGGGAAGAGCAGGACACTGAAGGTGTTAATAAATGAAGTTAGGTGTATGGGGAAGATGAGGAGGTACAGGGAGAAAGACTAATGAAATGGAAAGGGCATATGGGAAATGTATGTGAAACCTACTTTTAAAAACCCAATTAATAAACAAGAAGAGTTTGAAGGGAGACACACTAAATGTCTAAATAATCCTGTGCATAAAAGCAATAAGAGACTAAATAAAAATCTCAGTGCCATGTGAGCGACATCTCCATGGGAATTTTTGGTAAGTGATTCCTTGGAAGTCACCAAGACAATACAGGCTCTTACATTTTCTACATGTCTTCCCATGAGAACTACATGATAAGAACCTGTTGCTGAAGATACCATATGTTTAGGCTATGACATATGAAGAAATCAAGGTTGAAATGAGCTTGAAGCCTTCTACCTGACAGTAGCTTCCAAGGTATTTTAAGTTGACATGCAGGCTTCTGGAGTATAAAAGACATCAATTATTTTACCGATCTGTAAACTCTGAATACTATAATACCAACCTACTACACGAGATGTGCTACATATTCAACAATGCCACAACAATTATCAAGGTAACCAAACACTAGGATTGAATTTGAGGCCCATTCTACAGAAAGCAACTCGTGTCTGCACTGTAAACGTTTTCAAAAACTCATGCATTGGGTGGTTATAGGAACTATTGGGAAAAAATCCTGATGATATTTAGCTAAATAGATACAGCTTCAAACTGCCTTCTAAATATCTATGTTCATAAATCTATACTATAGTTAGGGCTAGCTGCATCAGTCTCTCTTTTCAGTGACCAATGATAAATGGCTGCCCAAGATTCTGAAAATAAGAAAAGGCTTAGGCCTAAACAAGCCATTTATACTGCCACCTGTGGCTCAAGAAACATTGAGGAAAATGGAACAGGAGGACGTTAGGCTCCGAAAGAAGAGATGGGGCCTGCAAAATTCCATCCTGTAGACAAGACACAGCCATTATAATCATAAACTCACAGCAACTGTCTTACTTGTACGTGGCATTCAGAAGACAGATTCTGTCACCAGTCAGCCATGCATGGCGGTGGATCACATGGGATCCTATCCCCTAATTGCTGAATTTTTTATTCTATTATTGAAATGATAGACTTTAGAGAGGAAGTGACATTGTCATTATTCCTGTAACTATGGTGAATTCCGCAGGTGCCAATAGAAAATATCAATCATATAGCAGTACAGATGGCCTTGTTCAAACCCTGTGAAACACAAAATAAAAGGTCATAAATGTATATAAGAGATTAGTACAAAAAACAGAGTACAAGAGAGGGGAAGGAGAGAAGTAAGAATTGGTTGGGATTAGAGCCATCAAATGCAGTAATACATGTATGATATTGTCAAAAAACAAATTTAATTAATAAATGCATATATACATACATATAATTTTATATATAAGATGCACATATTAGAGAAAATATAGTATTTGTTCAAGCCTGGTTTATTTTGTCCAATATAATGCTTAACTTAGTGTATTCCAGTTATATGAATGTCCCATAAATGCCATGATTTCAATTTTCCTTATGGCTACATAAAATTTCATAGTTACATACTGTATTTTTATTACAAATTCATTTATTGGTGGACAACTAGGATGATTTCTTTTCCAGAGTATTGTGAGTAGAGCAACAATGAACATGAATGTAAAGTATCTCTCTGAATATTGCCTTACAGTTTATATGAAAGCATGGTGCAGCTGGGTCATAGGGCAGATGTATTTTCAGCTTTTTTATTTACATAATTGAAGTTTAAATTCCCCTTTTCAGTAAAAAGTTCATCCTGCAAGACATCCACACCAGCATTTCTGTTTCTTGTCTTGTTAATCACACTCTGTTCAGTGTAGATAGAACCCCAATATAGTTTTGATCCACACTTTCCTTATGTGTGAGGACGTTGAGCACTTTTATAGGTTCTTTGGCAGTTCTTCATATGTATTTCTTCTTTTCAGAAACATGTATTCAGCTTATCAGTCCATTCATTGGAAAGATGATTTCTTCCTGAGGTTTCCTTTTTTTTAATTTTCTTTTTTAGTTCTTTGTACATAGAAGATCTTAAGCACATGTCTGATATGTGGTTGGCAAATATTTCCCCCACTGTTTAAGTTTCCTGTACTCTGACAACTGTTTCTTCTGCTACAAAGAAGCTTTTCAATTTCATGTAACCATATTGGTGACTTCCTGGGTGTGTCTTCTGTGTCACTCCAATCCTTCCAGAAGCCTTTGCCTTTGTCTGCAGCTTGAAGTGTTTCCCCGTCGGGCCCAGAAGCTTCACAGTTTCTATTCTTACTTTCAGGCCTTCTATCCATCCTGCATTGACTGTTGGACAGATTGAGATGTGCAGATATAGGTCCTTCTTCTACAGGTACAAACCCAGTTTGAATAGCTCTGTTTGTTAAACAGACTGTTTTAAGTGCACGCTTTATACAGCTTTGCCGAAAACCAGATAAACATCATTGAGTTTATTTTGGATTCTCTACCGCACCCTTTTGGTTTCCATATCTGTTTTGTTCACAAAGTTATTGAGCTGTCATAATGTCCACAACCACTTTCCTCACCTTTCTGGAGAGTGGAAATTTTTTGTTATCATGTGATCATTTTAATGTTGAAATTTATTCATGCTTTGAACAAATTCTTCTCTGAAAAGAAAAACCTCCTTTAAAGATAGGGAGATTTTATCTACTTTGCACACATTTTGGCAGACAGTCATTTCTCTCTTTAATTTTCTTCAGATAATTGAGTTAGTATCATTATTTAGAGAAGATAAATATCAAATTAGTCCAGACCAGGCTGATGGTGTTGACTTGATCAATTTAACCCTAATACACTATCAGATGTCACTTTACTGTAAGAGAAAGAATTGTGTCATAGTCACTTTTACATATTTTAAAATTGTTGCTTAAGTTAATAAAGTTGCTTGATTACAAATAATTCTTCTCTAACACATAATGCTGTGAAATTCCTACATATACAGATAAGTAATTAAATAAAATATGCCATTATATTCATTCCAGGTCTATAATATTATTGTGATAAGTTCTATAGTACTATCAAAAATTAATTCTTTTATAATACAATATTAGAAAGTTCTATTAAGTCATGGGCATGCCCATCTGTGAGTAATGGAAAGAAACTTACAAAATCACATTTCCATAATTCTTGTTATGTCTCCTTTAACCATTCCTGATCAAGAAATGGTGTGAACAGAAAGGTTCTGCTACATTAGTGGATTATGGATTATGATACCATATCACCATTAGTTTCCAAGGTGACTGTAACTATTTCCTGTTTAGCTTATAAATAAATGTTAATTATATCATATTTGGTAATTCAAATGAGAAGTCTCAATTCCTGTTGAAAAAAAATAAATTCTGAGCAAAGATACACTCATTAAATTTATAGTTTAGTCATTAAATGTGAACATTAAGTAACATTTTACATGGTCATGATATATTTTGAAAATAGTGTAATTTATTTAAACATAGAGCTTGCATAAAGTCTTCTCTTGGAAGAAAATGACTCTTTACCAGGGTCTGTGCAAATTCTACAGTAGACTTAAGATAGTTGAAATTTAACAGGAAGTCAAAAAAGCACCATATGTTCTATGGTAACTTCTGAGATACTTTTTAAAAGATCTGCTCATTATAAAATTTAGATTTGACTCATCCTCTTCTTGTTAAAGTTTTCATGAAAAAATTAAGTTAGTATTAATTTAAGATGTCTGAAATTGCATTTTCTTTTACTGGTACAATGAGTGATCAAGAAAATATCTGATATCCAAATTAATTACTTCTTTCGGGATATGAGTCTGCCTGTATTCTCTTCTTGAGGTACCTGTGGTCTGGAGCAGGCAGAATTTTCTGCCCCTGGAAATATGGGCACAATTTACAGATACTATCTCAGTGCTTGATCCACTAAAAAATGTCCTTGGGTATGGGGTTTCTTATGTTTATATCTGGTGAACTAGAGGCATCCTTTACAAGAAAGGAACTACAATGTAGAAAGAGACTGTCTAGCTAAACCACTGTGTGTTGTATGTCAGAAGCATACACAAAAGTTTATCTAAAGATGGCTTTCTACTGTTCAAAGCTATTAACTTTGGAGTCTGATGTTATAGCAGCTCATGTTTCCTTAATTAAGGAATATTAACATGACAATTCCCCTGTGCCAGGCCAAATTATGTGCATTTCCCCACCAAAGGTTTTGAACATCTACATCACAGGAATTCTGAATACGCTACTTTACATATTAAAAGAGATTTAGCATCTCCGGCAAGCATTCCCTGGGAACAGTCAGGCCATTCCAGCCAGGGGAACAGGTAGGTTAACTGCACCCTTTCTCCACCTCTCCCTCATCTCCTCCAAATCCAGTCCTACAGTCTGACTCATAGCTTTGTAGCAGACCCTGTGCTTCAGTCTCACTTCCCTTCCTGCCACCATCTCTTGAAGTTCACAGAAATCTTCTTCTCCAGCCATCCTCCCAACACATCCTGTTGTCTCAATCCCAAACTCCATCAGGTAATCCATGGGAACCTACCACCCAAGCCTTCCAAAAAAAGCAAATAGGCTAGTGAAGTAGTAGGCAAGCTTTAGATCTTCACTCTCCTTCCTCTGCTCCAAATGCAATCATCAGTCTCACTCCCAACATCAATAACAAACTACCCATGGTGTTTTTTTTTTTTCTATGCAGCATAACCAAAGCATAAGACAAGGATCATAAAACAGCCTTTATGAGTGTGATCAAGGTCTTTAAAGAAGAAATGAATAAACAAACAATGGAAAGAAATAAATAAAACAGTTCAAAACCTTAAAGTGGAAAAAGAATCAACAAAGAAAAATCAAACAGGGAAAGCTGGAAATGAAAACTTTAGGAACTCAAACAGGAACCTCAGACACAAGCCTCACCAACAGAATACAAAAGATGGAAGAGAGACGCTCAGGCATTAAAGACACAAAGAACTGGATACCTAGTCAAAGCCAATGTTTAAATTACTCTGTCATGAAACCCAGGGTATCTGGGACACTACAAAAAAGACCAAATCTAAGAATGATAAGAATAATGGAAGGAGAAAAAACACAGTCACATACGTAGAAAATATTTTCAACAAAAATAGAAGAAAAAATTTCAAACCTAAAGAATGCGATACAAGAAATATACAGAACAACAAACAGACTGGACCAGAAAACAAAGTACTCTAAACACATAATAGTGAAAACACTACACATTCAGAACAAAGAAAGAATATTAAAATATACAAGGGAAAAAGAGCAAGTAACATAAAAAGCCAGACCTATGAGAATTACACCTGACTTCTCAGTGGAGACTCTAAAAGCTAGAAGGGCCTAGACAGATGCTCTACAGACTCTAAGAGACCACAGATGCCAGCTCAGACTATTATACATAGCAAAAATTCACATTGCAAAAGCTAGAGGAAGAAAAGGACATTCTATGATAAAACAAAAATTAAGCAGTATCTACTTGATAATACAACCCTATAAAATGTGATATAAGGAAAGCTGCAACCTGGAGAGTCTATCACACCCAAGAAAACACAAGGAATGAATACTTGCCAACCTGCAAATCAAAGAGGGAACACACATGCACACACACCTTACCACTACCAACACCACAATAATAACAACAAAATAGCAGGAATCAACAAATACTGCTCATTGAGAATTCTCAATATCAGTGGTCTCAGTTCCCTGATAAAAAGATACAGACTAACAGAATGGATGTGATAAAAGGATCCATCTTTCTACTGAATCCAAGAAACAACTGAAGAGCAATGATAGAACTAACTTCAAGGTGAAATGATGGAAAAAGATATTCCAAGCAAGTGAATGAAAGAAGCAGACATATGTAGCCATTTTAATATCTGTCAAAATAGACTCCACATCAAAGCTAACCAGAGTGATATGTAAGGACATTGATTACTCTTCAAAGAAAACACATCAAGAAGATACTTCAATTCTTAACAACTATGCCCCTCCCCCCAACACACAAGAGAACAAAATTTGTGAAAAACATCATTACAGCTCAAATCACATAGTGATCCTCACACACTGATACTGGGGAACTTCGATAACCCACTGTTCACAGTAGACAACACATCCAGACAAAAAACTAAATGGAGAAAGACGGGAGCTAACTGAAGATTTAAAGCAAATGAACATGGAAAAAGCACAGGAACAAATAGCCAAACGAATGGAAACACATGAACTATGAACCAATGGGAGCTGAGGGGCCCCCAACTGGATCAGGCCCTCTGAATGGGTGAGACAGACAATTGGCTTGGTCTGTTTGGGAGGGATCCAGGCAGTGGGACCCGGTCCTGTGCTTAGTGCATGAGTTGGCTGTTTGAAACATGGGGCTTATGCAGGGAGACTTGGCTCAGCCTGGGAGGAGGGGACTGACCTGCCTGGACTGAATCTACCAGGTTGAACTCAATCCCCAGGGGAGTCTTTGCCCTGGAGGAGATGGAAATGGGGGGTAGGCTGGGGGAAAGGCCTTGGGGGGGGGATGTGTAATTTTACATATCCGTGGCTGATATGTAAAATTAAATTAAATTATAAAATAAAAAGAGGTAGCTATGGAATATTTCACCCATACACAAAAGAATATACCTCTTTCCCAACACCTCAGGGAACTTTCTCCAAAATTGTCCACATGCTTAATGACAAAGCAAGTCTCAGCAGATACAAGAAATTGAAATAAAACCCTGCATCATATTTGACCACTACAGATTAAAGCTGGATACCAAAAACAACAGAAACAACAGAAAGCTAACAAACACATAGAAACTGAATAACTCTCTACTGAAGGAAAAATAGTTCAAAGCAGAAATTAAGAAATTATGAATTCAAAGACTTTATAGAAATGAATACATAACATACTCAAACTTATGGGACACAAAGAAGCATATTCTAAGTGGCAAGTTCATAGCACTATGTCTACATAAAAAAACATTGAAAAGATCTCATACTAGCAACTTAATGGAACAACTGAAAATTCTAGAACACAAAGAAGAAATCACAGCCAAAAAAGTAGAAGGCAAAAAATAATGAAACTCAGGGCTTAAATTAATAACACACACACACACACACACACACACACACACACACACACATATACACACACACACAAATAAACAAAAAAGTTACAAAGAATCAATGAAACAAAGAGTGCGTTTTTTTTTTTTTTTTGAGAAAATAAATAAGACAGAAAAACCCTTAGTCAAAATTAACTGAGAAGGGGATATAAATGAGCAAAAATAGAATTGAAAAGGGAGGTATAATAACAGACAATAAGGAAATCCAGATAATCATGAGGACATACTTTAAAAACCTGCACTCTACTAATTTGGAAAAAAAATGATATGAATAAAATTCCTGATATACACCACCTACCAAAGTTAAGCTAGGATTCAATAAGCTATTTAAACCCTAGTGAAATGGAAGCAGTCACTAAAAGTCTCTCAAACAACAAAAATCCCTAGAGCCAAATAATATTATTGAATGATTCTAAAATATTTTCAAAGAACAGTTAATGCTAATACTCCTGAAATTATTACACAAAATAGAAAGAGAAAGAGTTGGCCTATAGATGTAACCAACCGTCTTATTAAATAAGAAACACAGAATCAATGCAAAAGAGAAAGCCGAGAGGTCAGAGATCAGAGCTAAAATCTCACCCTTCCGCCTGCGGTGTCCCAGCTTCCCGAAAGAGTGCTCTATTTCCTGTCTGTTCGTCTATTTAAAGTATTTTGTTCTGCCTTCTCATTGGTTGTAAACCCAAACACGTGACTGCCTCGTCACTGTCTGAATGTACAGCCCCCTAGGTCTTAAAGGCATATGTCTCCAATGCTGGCTATATCCCTGAACACGCAGATATCTATGGGATTAAAGGCGTGTACCACCACCGCCACACTCTTGCTATGGCTCTAATAGCTCTGACCCCCGGGCAACTTTATTTATTAACATACAATCAAAATCACATTTCAGTACAATTAGATTACCAACACATTGGCCAATCAATTTTATGAGTCCATAGTGACATTTATAACTAAACCACATAAATATACAACTTAGAAAGAAAATTACAGAAAAAATTTCCCCACAGGGATATAAAAATTCTTAATAAAATACTTGCAAACCAAATACAAGAACATATCAAAAAGATCATCTACCACAATCAAGTAGGCTTCATCCTGGATATAAAGCAATAGTTCAACATATATAAATTGATTAATGCAGTCCACCATATAAACACACTTAAAAACATAGAACACATGACCATCTCACTGTATGTAGAAAAGGCCTTTGACAAAATTCACCCTTTCATTAGTAAAAGTTCTGGTGAGATTAGGGACGCATGCGACATATTCAATATAATAAAGACAGCTTACACAAATCCCATAGAGAACTTCTACTTAAATGGAGAGCAACTCAGAGCAATTTCACTAAAATCAGGAACAGGATAGCATTATCTACTCTCTTCATACTTATTCAACATAGTGCAAACAGATCAAGGGGGTAGAAATTGGAAATTAAGAAATCAAAGTTGAAGCATAAATCTTACATAAACATCTCACTACATTTGAAACTTGTGTTCTTTTATTCTGTCCCTTCTTGCCTTGACTACTTTTTGTGATGTTATCTTTCTCAACTTGACATAACCTCAAACAACCTGGGAAAAGCACCTCAATGAGGGGTTGTCTACACTGGGCTGACATGTGGGCATGTTTGTGGGTGATTGTCTTTATTAAGTTAATTTATATGAGTATAACCAGTCTATTTTGGACAGCAACATTCCCTTGGCAGGATGAATTATGTTAGAGTAGAGAAATTCAGCTAAGTGTAACCAAGCAAATGGCCAAATATTTGTTCATTTTTCTGTGCTCTTGACCATGGATATGATATGACTAGGTTTTTAAAGTTTCTTCCTTAATTTTCTTCTAGTGATGGACTGTAACATAAAATTATATGCTGAAACAAACCTGTTGTCCTCTAAGTTGTTTTTTTTTTTTTTCAGTATATTTTGTCATGGAAACAGAAATGGTAATAGAACACTTTCTATTTTCATATAAACATTAAAACTAACTAAAGGAACTTCAATGTCTTTTGCCTTGTTCATTACAATAACATTCAGTTTCAGGATTTCTATTGTTGTGACAAAACACCATGATCAAATAGCAACTTGGGGAGCAAAGGGTTTATATTAAGCACTGTTCATCATCAAAGGAAATTGAAGTTGGGACCAGAACTCAAACATGGCAGAAATCTGGAGACAGGAAATGATGCAGATCATGGAGGGGTGCTGGTTACTGGCTTTCTTTCCCTGACTTGCTCAGCCTGCTTTCTCATAAAATTCAGGACCACCAACCCAGAGATGGCACCATCCACAATGGGCTGGGCCCTTCCCCATCAATCACTAATTAAAAAAAATGCCTTACAGCTGGGTCTTTATGGAGGCATTTTCTCAACTGAGGTTCCTTCCTTTCAGATAACTCTAGTTTGTATATCAAGCTGACATAAGAGAAGCCAGCACCACTGATCCCTTACCAACTTGACACACAAATACACCACTATTAAGCCCCACCATTCCTTTCTAATTCATCCCAAGAACTCACACTAAAACATCAATAAGCTAAATTAAAAAAAAAAAAAGTCCCACAGTCTTTACAAATTCAAACACATTAAAATTTCAGTCTCTTTAAAGTATCCAATCTCTCTAAAATTCCAGAATCTCTTTTATAAGTTTAAAGTCTTTTACCTGTGGGCTCCTGTAAAAATCAAAATTAAGTTAAATACCTTCTTCAATAGGGAAGAACCAGGATACAGTTGAATCTGAACCAAGCAAAACCAAACCCCAATAGTATAAATAACTCAATGTTTATTTATCCAGGGTTCACTCACAATCTTCTGGGCTCCTCCAAGAAGCTTGTGCCACTTCTACAGCTCTGCCCTCTGCAGCAAATACAGTATGTCTTCTAGGCTCTGGCTGGCTTCTCTCCACTGCAGCTGCCATTCTTGGTCATCCCATGGTACTGATAGCTCTAAAATGCTGGAGTCTTCTGCTAGAACTGGGCTGTACTTTTCACCAATAGCTTCTCATAGTCTTTCTTCATGGTGCCAAACCTCAACTTCTTGGCATGACCCCTTCAGTTCTGGACCTTCAACTGCCACTGAGGCTGTACCTTCACCATTGGGCTCTCCTGGCCTCTCACAGTGCCAAGCCTTACCTGCTATCCACAACTTCTTCATGCCTTCACAACCAGTCACATCTGGGTAACTAAGCAATTCGTTTCTTCTCTCCTACAAAAGTTATCTCAGGAATACTATTTCCAATAAATTATTTCTAGAGTTTTTATCCTAAGTTTTTGTACAATAGACTTTAACATATGCTTTCCCCTCTCCTAACTCCTTTCATAACCTTCTAATATGCCTATCTACCCAACGTCATGTTATTTCTCTCTCTCAAAAAATGAAAAAAAAGCCCAAAACAAACAATAAAACAAAACAAAATAGAAAGTATATACACAGACACACAAAAACAAACAACAAATAAAACAAAAACAAACACAAAACCTTACCATCTAAATAAACGTGGATTTTTTTTTTTTTTTTTTTTTTTTTTTTTTTTTTTTTTTTTTTTTTTTTTTTAGTGTTGACTAACTAGTCTTGGATATGGGGCCTCCCCTTGAATGTGGTTAATTTACACAGTGATACTACATTGGAGAGAACTGGTTTTCTCTTTCCCAGGAGGTATAAACTGCAAATCATTTCTTGGTTAGTAGCAAGAACTTGTATCTACTTCCTTTTCTCTCCATTGGGATTTTATCGGATTTGAACTTGCACTCGTCTTGAGAGTACTGTCACAGTCTGTGAATTTGCATGTGTATCGGTCCTGTTGTGTCTAGAAGATGCTGTTTCCTCGAAGTCATCCATCACCTCTGGCTCTTACAATCTTTCTGCCCCATATTCTGCCTGGAATCCTGAACCTTGAGAGGAGTGGTTTAATAAAGACCTCCCACTGAGGCTGAGTTCTCCAAAGTCTCTTCACTGTACATTTTCTAGTTGTTTGTCTCCTTATTAATTACTTAGTTAGTTAATTAGTTAATTCTACTGCAAGAAGAAGCTTCTCTAACATTAAGTGATGCACTAATCTATGGATAAAGCAATATGTCATTAGGAGTCATTGTATTGCTATGTTCATTTTGAAGAATAATAGCCTGTTTTCTCCTAGGGCCCATGACCTGTTTTGGTTTTGGTTCTTGGGTTACTTTAGTAATGTTAGGTAGGGTACAATCTCATGGCATGATCCTTAAATCCAATTAAATACTGGTTCATTACTCCCATATCATTTGCACCACTATCTTTCCTCTACCTTGTTCTAAGTCCTGATTTCTCCTAGAACACCCAAATATTAGTAGCATTAAACTTGCTTTCTATATAACACAGAAATCATTCTCATTGCTAGTCAGGTGAGTGTAAGTATGTATTTTTGTGCTTTGACAGATAAGCATACATACATGGGTGGCGAAAGTTTATTGGGGATAAAAAAAATATTAAGAATAAGTTGAAGGGCTGGGCAGTGGTGGCGCATGCATTTAATCCCAGCACTCAGGAGGCAGAGCCAGGCTGATCTCTTGTCAGTTCAAGGCCAGACTGGTCTACAGAGCAAGATCCAGGACAAAAACCAAAACTACACAGAGAATCCCTGTCTTTAAAAACAAAACAAAACAACAACAACAAAATAAACAAAAAAAAAAATGAATGGAAAGAGAAATTAAAATCTAACAATAAATAATAAGATATGTATGATAGACCAAATGAATAATACCTTATAAAGCATGTTATTCTCTCAAAATATTACATTGAACTTTTCAAATGGTTAGTGGTCTAAACTAAAACTCAAAGAATGAACTAGAAAAGTTATTTACTAAAATATACTTTCAGGGACACATAATTTGAAGACTGGCTCTTAACAGCTCTTTCAATAAAATCGGAGTCATTTCTGTAATGAAAGAATCTCTCTCTCTCTCTCTCTCCTCTCTCTCTCCCTCTTCTCTCTCTCTCTGTGTGTGTGTGTGTGTGTGTGTGTGTGTGTGTGTGTGTGTGCAGACTCTACATTATGAGAATATTTAAAACTCTCAGGATCACCTTATAATCTTTAATACCAAAGGACCATAAAGCTTAGAATGCATCATTTTGTGTGTCTATCTCAAAAGATACACATGGAATGCATTCAAGCCTTTCCTGGAGTCTATAGGGACAATGTAGACAAGTTATCCATCTCCTGTACTTCAGGGTTTGCCAAGAAATGCCAGGAGAATGACATGAGTGACATCTTATCAGAGAAGCAGATGGAACAAACCTGCTGCATGAATCCTCGTTAGTCTTAGAATTTATGTATTCATTCACTGCTGTCATTGTCATATATGCAAAACTTCATTGATTTTTAGTTAATTTAAAAATTAATCTGAGTTTTCTGCTCACTATCCACTGATTTCTTCTGTTAAATTTTATAAAATTCCTCATGGGTAATGTCAAAGTTACATGTAACATATGCATTGGCTTGAGTTATGCATTATATTAAAGAAAATAATGTTGAAAATATCAATGATCATAACCAAGGCTGAGCCTGACATAAATGCATTTTCTTCTTAGTTTTATATAGTAGAGTTGTTATGGAAACTGTTAAAAGAGCTAAATTACTTGTTGATTCTGTGTATGCTTTATCTACTGTCCTTGCATTCTGATGCTTAAATGAGAAACAAAGCAGACAGGATTTCATATACCCATTCTCTTTAAATAGTGATTATTTCTTCACATATTCTAATGTTAGAAATAAAGGGTGTTTCTTATTTTTAAATGTGTTTTATGACACATTCGTTTCAGTGACCCAAGTATGATTTATCATCCCACAATTGTTAATTTCAGAGTCTGCAAAGAGTACAGCTTATTGCCTAATATTAACCAAACTCTTCCAGCTGCCCAGATAATACACTTGCAGTATAACTGCATTCAAACCTGGATGCCGTGAGTGGGTGGATGTGGATAACAGCCAATAATGACTCCTTCTGCTTGATCTTAAGAGCTATATGGTAATGGAAATGTGATTAATTTCTCAACCTGATGGCTATCCTTAGCAAAGGCATGAAAATCAGTATTATTAATAATTTTTAGAGGAATGGTGCTGGAATACAGCAATGAAATGCCAGGAAGAGCACATGACACAAGGCAGAAAGCTAATATTATGAATTGGAGCTGATTAGTGCATAACGGATATTCTAGCAGTATTACTGAAAAGGGCCCCAAATGTGTAATTCTAGTATAAAGAGTTTAAGTGTCTATAAGCAGGAATCACTGTCTGGATATGAAACTGGCTTCTAAGGGTAGGTCACATAAGTGAAAATGCTTATGATAGAGAGTGTGTTTACTCTTTCTAATGTACATACCCCCAAGGAATCTATTTAAGGATGTGATTTTTCAGTTCACAAAGTACTATCTCTAGAGTCAGAAAAACTAACCATGCTAAGAAAGGACACTCCAGGAGAAAAAGTAGTGTACAGGAATGAAATCTTCTTGAGGTAGGAACACAGCATATACAAATGGGATGGGTTATACAAAAATGCACACATATGTTTTTGTTTCTGTATCATTTAAAATAATAAAATACATCATTTTGCATAGAACACTGCAACAGTTAATAATACAGCATAAAGATAACATATTTGCAGGTTGAGTATGTGTAAATATAATCATGAAGTTTAGAAGGTACAAGATAAGACTAGAATTAAGCCGGGCAGTGGTGGCGCATGCCTTTAATCCCAGCACTTGGGAGGCAGAGCCAGGCGGATCTCTATGAGTTCGAGGCCAGCCTGGGCTACCAAGTGAGTTCCAGGAGAAGGTGCAAAGCTACACATAGAAACCCTGTCTCAAAAAAAAAGACTAGAATTAAGGATGAAATTTAAATTTAAAATAAAAGGGAATGATATAAGTTCATGGAAGTGATACTCTGACACATATGACAGGAACATAATTTTATCCTATAAATAAATGCATCAATTTCCCAATTTTAAATGTTAAAAAAATGACAACATTTTAGCAAATTCGGAACATCCCAGATCATTCAACTATGAATAAATTAAATAGAACACTGGGGATGAGAATGCCCCATTAACAGAAGCAGGTACAGGCTTGACAAGGCTGCCTCTTCAGTACAAGGCACCCAGAGGGGAATCTGTCTCAGGACTGTCCTCATCTAACTGAAGGAGACTCTAAGAAGTTGAAAGTAATAGAAGAAAAACCTCTCAATGCCTTTGCTTAGTCTTCTCTCTCCTTCATTGCTTACAGATTTGCTTGAACTATTCTCTACTTTTTCCTTTATAGGTTAATTCTGCCATACATATTAAAAGCTGAGAACATGGATATCTTGGCCTGAAACTGAGCCTCTGCAAGGTGTGGGCAGGTGCTCCTACTACCAAAGCACCTGACTCAGGAGGCTGCTATGAGCAGAGATGCAGCTAAGATGTTCCCCCTGGAACATGTGCCTAGTTTGCCCATGCCTACACTGCTTTCCCTAAGTCATCTTAAAACATAGACTTCAAGGAAACAAATTTTATTTCAAGACTTCTCAATTTAAAAACTAACTCCCTTGTGGTGTTCTTGACCCCGTTGGCTCCAGCAATCCTCCCCTCTCATCTTCTGTGGAGTTCCTCTGGCTCTGCCCAGTGTTTGACTGTGAGGTTCTGCATCTACTTCCAACAGCTGATAGATGACTTCTCTCTGATAACACTTGGCACAGGCGCCAATCTAGGCTAATAGCAGGATATCATTAGTAGTCATTTCATTGAATTTTTCCCCTGTCGTGTTTGGTCCTATCTTAGGTCTCTGACCTATCCAGTCTCTGGTTCCTTGGGACCCTTTTCCTCCTACTGGGTTGCCTCATCCAGCCTTGGTATGAGGGTCTGTGCCTCATTTCATTGTAACTTATTATATTCTGTTCAGTTGATGTCCCTGAGAGGCCTTGCTCTGGATAAGTTCATTGACCTGGGATGAATGTGTGGAGTTAGTACCAGGAAGGGATTATGATGACCTGCTGTTGTTCAATCAAGTGGCCCCAGGTAGCTTGAGCCATCTTTATTTAATTATTTCAATGGTTTGCATGAACAGTTTTGCCAACAGCCTTTACTTTTTAAGTTTCTAAAAATGATTACAATAATTACGAGTTTGTTCCTTGCTTCTTTCCCCTTCTGTCTCCCAATTCTTCCATGGCTAGCCATTACCTCTTTGATCTATATTCTGTCATCAGAAGCATAAGTAGTTTTGCAGGCTTTAAAGAAACTTTTCTAACTAGGCAACACACAGGTAGAACAGTGTACCCAGTTAGCAGCACACACAGTTACAGCATCATGCAGGGTGAAAGACAATTTTGTCTCTTGTGGTTAATATTTATATCTGGTAGGGTCTGAGTTTTCGTAATCAACTCACCAGTCAAAGCTGGATCAATCCGTTCTACATTTTGTATTTCCTGTCCCTTCTGGAAGCGTAGCAGGCTTTTCCATTTATCCCATGAGCATCATAATCTGGAGACTTACTCTTAAAATTTGGTACTGTGGCTGGGTGGTGGTGGACTTTAATCCCAGCACTTGGAAGGCAGAGGCAGTCAGATCTCTGTGAGTTCTAGGCCAGCCAGATTTACAAAGTGAGTTCCAGGACAGGCTCCAAAGCTACACTAAGAAACCCTGTATTGAAAAACAGAACAAATAAAAACAAACAAACAAACAAAAGTTGGTATTGCTTGTTACTTGTCCTCATACCTAGCTCTCTTAACTGCTTGGTGTAACATGAATCTTAAAAGATCTTTTAACAAAAACCCAGAGCCAAATATTGAGGTAAAAACTAAAAGATCAGAGAAGCAGAACAAGCCAGACACAAGTTCTTACCTCTAGAAAATCCTCAGTCTCAAGATTTCCTGTTTACTCACACCTTATATATCTTTGTCTGCCCTGCCATCTTACTTCCTTCCTCGTTCTGGGATTAAAAGGCATGTGCCACCATGCCTGGCTGTGTTCCTAGTGTGGCCTTGAACTCACAGAGAACCAGATGAGTCTCTGCTTCCCAAATGCTACAATTAAAGGCATGAACTACCACTGCCTGACTTTAATATATCTTTAATATAGTGGCTGGCTTTGTCTTCTGATCTCCAGGCAAGCTTCATTGGGGTACACAATGTATCACCACAGCTTGGTGTATTGGCATAGCTATTAGAAATGAAGGAATTGTGGGTTTCTATGATTCTGGGTCATTTCCAGTTCCTAGAATGTTCCCATTAACATCTGATATCATCTATTTAATAGCATTTCTTTAAAACTCGTGCTTATAATCATTCTTTCCAGAACAGTTATGAAAATATGTGTCATTAAACTTCATGATACTGTGACTTGTTCAAGCCAGCAGTATGGCTAGCATAGAGAAAGTAAGTAGAGCATGTAGCGCACACACTTCTGGGTTCAGGCCCAGAATTATACAGTAAACTGTACACAGGTCCTTACCAAGTGGGTCAGGGTCTCCAGGGTTCTTGCCACAAGGAAAGGTTCTCATGCTATTAAATTCATTCTCCAAAGAAGTCACATGACTCATGCCAAAGCCTGTCCCCTTTTTTTTTTTTTTTTTTTTTTTTTTTGAAGGGAAATAGTGGAAGGGTGGATCTTGGCAAAGGAGGACACTGGGAAGAGTGGAGGGAGGGGGAACTGTGGCCTGGATGTAATGTATGAGAGAAGAATAAGAGAAAACTATGTCAGAAAAAATAATGAATTCCCTCATTTTTATAAGTTCTTTGAGAATTCATACAATGCATGTTGATTATGTTCATCCCCCTTGTCCATCTCCTTGAGATCTCCCTTCTTAACCCATCCAACTACGTCCTTTTTGTTCTTTTCTGTTTGTTGTTGTTGTTTACTTTATTTTTCTCAACATGTTTAATTTGTGCCACCCACATACTCTTAGATGCCTGACCACCACTGGAGAATTTTCAACCTACCAGGAGTCCCACACTTAAAATAAAACTGACACACTTCCTTCCAGCATCCATCAACGGACAATAGCTCCTTAGTTGGGGGTGTAACTTCATATTTACATCCTATCCCCATGCTACAATTTTATCTGATTTGAGTTTATAAAAGGTATTGTACATTCTGTCTAAATATATGCAAACTGAGTTATATAAGAATTATATGGAAATCAAGTTATTACTCACCTGGAAGCTTCAACCCTACTGACTAGCTGTTATTGTACTGGTGTTGTAGATACTACAAGAGGAAAAAAATAAGCATCACTCTTATCCTAGTTGTGAATGGTAGCATCTACAATGATTGCTACTCTTCAAGGTTACTACTCTGCAAATACAATCATATTGTATTTAAGGCCAGCGCCACAAGTTAAAACATATACCTGGCACCATTGTTAGGGCCATGAACCTGTGAATAAAAAAGTCTGAGACCCTAAAGGAGAACCTGTTATTATTATTCTGCTAAATAGACTTAATATTAATCAACTCCTAATGTCATTATATCCATAGGTTAGTTCATCTCTCATCCCTCATTGGAAAAGTTTCTTTTTACAGTAAATGATGATAAACACGGAGATTTGTATCTGTCAAAAGTATAGAGAATAAAGACCACAGGATGTTCAGTACTGAGACATCAAAACCACCAGCCCTCCTTCCAGTGTTCAAGGCTGATTGCAAATAATGGGACAGAAAGATCAGAATCAGTGGGTGACTGCAAAGAAAGAGAGTTTTCTGCACACACCAAGGCCGTTGCACATATGGACTCCCAGAAGGTGATACAGCATGCACAAGAATAAGACTTGCAAAATTTCATGCCAGAAAAAATGTTGCTTCTTTTTTTCACAAAAATTTAAGTAAGTTGTGTGATCTTTGGATAACTGGAAATGCTTGATTTTTGAATAAAGTAAATTTTTCTTAAGATGTGTTTAAGTAATGGACCTGTGAGTGATCTGACAGTCAGAAAGAAGTCCATGAGTAGGAACAGGAAAAAGACTTGAGCCAGTGTCCTAACTAGAGGAGTAATGAATGTTGTCAATAAGACAATGGTTAAACAGTAGACAACATTTTCAGATGAATTAACTACTTATCTGTAAATGTGAATTAGAAAATGAGTACTTAAAACCAAATACATATACATGTAATTGAAGAAAGTTAAAAAAGAACATTCATGATATGTTTTCAATGCCGTTGAATTGGTCAATAATTTCCTGGAATTTCATTCAGTATTCTTTTTTTTTTTTTTTTTTTTTTTTTTTGGTTTTTTCGAGACAGGGTTTCTCTGTGTAGCTTTGCGCCTTTCCTGAAGCTCACTTGGTAGCCCAGGCTGGCCTCGAACTCACAGAGATCCGCCTGCCTCTGCCTCCCGAGTGCTGGGATTAAAGGCGTGCGCCACCACGCCCGGCTCTCATTCAGTATTCTTAAAACCATTATTTATAATTAATTTTCAGGCAATTCATTGACTCCTTTTTTTTTTTTTTTTTTACTTTTGAGGTATGTTGTATGTTGTTAGAAGGATATGTTGCTTAGAGGTGGCATGTAATCTTAGTTTTCATACCTCTGTGTGAGTATTCAATACAAATGTTATTTATAAAAGTACAAATTCTTGATAGCACTGGACAAAACAATCCTAAAATTCACATAGAGCGTAAAGAAATCCACATAGTTAAAACGATTGCTAGAAAAATGAATGAGCCCAATGGTATTAACATAACTGACCTTAAAATGAGCTAAGATTAAGAATAACAAAACAACTTGCTACTGGCAGTAAAAGTGACAGATCCATATGAACAAATCAGAAATTCAAAAATAGAATGATACATTGACAGCAGCACAAGAATTCACTCTACATCCCTGTTAAAATGACCCATAAGACCTTATTAGTTTCCTGACTCCTCAGCATATTCTAATTTCAACAAACACATCAAATTATTCAAAGCTGACTTTAACATATCACATCATTCATGCTCAAAATAATTATCAGCTCCATCCATTTACCTTCAAATTTATTAATTTCATTATTAAAAGCTGAATAATACTCCGGTGTATAAATACACTACATTTTCCTTACACATTCACTGGTTGGTGGATATATAGACAATTTTCACTTTTGTTATGTGAATAAAGGTAAAATGAACATGAATGAGAAACTATTTCTGCAGTGGGATACAGAGTCTTTGCATATATACCTATGAGTGGTATAAATCAATCATATGGCAGATCTACTTCTAGCTTTTATAGATATCTCAACAATTATTTCCATTTGTACTTACAACCAGAATGAATAGGCATTTTCTTTTACTCACACCCATAGAAGTTTTTGTTATCAGTTATTTATAATGTTAGCCATAATAACTTGAATAACAGGAAGGTCAAAAGTTGGGACTTAGAAAATTTGGAATGGGGTCAAAGGTAGGCAGGTGATGGTGGGAGACCTAAGGTAATTCCATCAGAATTATCTGGTTTAAGGATTATCAGATTTTTTTATTTATTCTCCTCTAAAAACACCTGAAAAGATAAGAAGCAATAATTACTACAAGAGGTATGGATATCATTGGGCCAAAGAGAGGGAATATCCAGGAGCCAAAGAAAGATCAAAAGGAGAGCTCCACATCGGAGTTGGCTCCTGGATGCTGTGGTTTGTGAGCTGGCTCATGTAAATCTTTAATATTCTCTTCCACTTGGCCAAATAATTTATGTAGTAGCAACATCCATTATTGAGGAAGACACAAGTGCCTCCCCTTTTGGTAGTCAGCTAGTCCAGGGGCTCACCAGGTTTTGCAAGAACAACGAGGCTGCAGAGGTGAGCTGATTTTGGAGCAGTTGCAGTGCTAAAGTTGATTCCTCTACGGCATGTGCCAGCAGAGTGGAAAAGTTCTGTGACATATAAACTATGGAGAGAAGGTAAAGTTAAGGTGCTTAGAGGGACCGGTCTTAGTATTCTGTTGTTGTGAAGAGACACGTGGCCTTGACAACTCTTAAAAGGAAAGCATGTAATTGGGGCTTGCTTACAGTTTCGAAAGTTTAGTACATTATCCGCATAGCAAGGAACATAGGAGCATGCACACAGACATGGTGGTAGAGAAGGAACTGAGAGTTCTACAACTGCATCTGCAGGCAGCAGGGAGAAAGAGAAAGCCACTGGGCTGGGCTTGGGATTTTCAAACCCAAAGCCCAGTGAAACACTTCCTCCAACAAAGTCACACCTACTCAAACGAGGCCTCACCTCCTAATCCCTCCTAAACAGTGCCACTCATAATTACTGAGCATTCAAACATACGAACCTAATGGGGCATGTATTTGAAACTTCCAGGGCTGTTGTGTAGTCCTGATGGTTGAGAGGGTGTAACTGTGCCCCAAGATCAGGAGAAAGAAAAAGCCCATTTTCAGGTATAGGGCATAGGTACGAAACCTTAAGCTGTTGAGTGACAGGAGTACTTGTCAGATAAGGGACCCAAAGCTCTTTAGCTCCTCTGAGTTAAGACATGTGGATCCAAGTCCTAACTTTCTGAAGTTTACATGCCTTTTTTTCTGTTTGTTTTAATTCAAAAGTTAACAAAAAAGGACAAAAGTTGTAGATAACCCAGCAAGAACCTTGCCTATTTTTTTCCCCAGTGTTGAAATCCTCATTTTAAAGAAAGCAGTTAATGAGTGTCTGCAAACAGTATGAGCAGACTCATGTTTTTGAGCCATGGAAAAAATAAACCCTGATATGTTGTCACCATAAACATCACCATTGGTCTGTAATAACATGTAAATTTCCTGGCAGATAAAAAGAATAAAAGATAAAAAGAGCATCCAAAAGAAATTAAAAGTTGTTTTTTGTTTGTTTGTTTGTTCTTGTTTTTGGGGGGAGACAGGGTTTCTCCATGTAGTTTCGGTTCCTGTCCTGGAACTCGCTCTGTAGACCAGGATGGCCTAGAACTCACAGAGATCTGCCTGGCTCTGCCTCCCAATTTCTGGGAATGCTGGGACTAAAGCACCACCACTGCCCAGCCAAAATTAAAAGTTTTTGAGCCTGTGATTAGGATAATTTTTATTTTTTAATGTTTTAGTAGTCAGTGCTTATAACTGTTACCAAAAGTAGATTAATCACTTATGACAACTCTATTGATTTAAATAGACACTTAAGATTGATGTGTTAAATTTAAACTTTGGAATTTTAATATACTATCATCTTTAAATCTCATTTTTCACTTACCTTAAATTGCTCCCTCCATCCTTGACAACTTATGTAAACTTTATTTTTTTCTTGTTCTGCAAACTTCCAGCCATCTGAATCTCTAAACATTTACCTTTCCTTTTCATCTGGAAATGTCCAATAATATATCCGAGATATATAAATCATCATTGGAACATAAAGAAATAGTAAAAGGTGATTTTTAAGTCAGTACTACAGCATGGTAGTTTTGAGGTTTAGTTTTGTTTTTTGTTTTGTTTTGTTTTTGTTGTTGTTTTCATTGGAAACTGTGCATTTACCTATCTGAGTAGGAAGCCTGTATCTCTATATGAGAATAAGGACTGGCATTTAGACTTGAGACTAAATTTAGGCTGGCAGGTAATTGGGACTCAGTTTTGGAAGGTTTTTGTTTTGTTTTTTGTTTTGTTTTTAAGGGTTTCAGTTAATTAAGCTTTCTTTTAAAGATTTTATATTTGAATCATCAGCAAGTAATATGTCTATCCTTTGAACCCAAAATGATTGTAAACCAGAATGTTCTAAAGTGAACGAGTACTTTCCAGCCATAGATGGAGTGTTGATCAGGCAATTGCAGCCTCTGTGGAGATGCTGGCTGAGGCTTGACTGCTCCTGTTGCAGCGGATGGCAGGGCTTCTAAATTGTCTGTTGAAGACAGGGAATGGGACAAGGTGGGGCGGGCCATCAACACTCACCATAGGAAAATGTGAAAGATAAGTTTTTCTGGGGTATGGGGGACATATGGAACAATTGGTCTCCATATCAGCTAAAATGACAGAGACAGAGACTTCCTCACTATCTGGAAATTACCCTGGGCTTCTCCATGGTAATACTGATGGGATCATTGGGGCAGAGGTCCCAGGGGGGAATGTCAGACTTCTGCTGGCAGGCCTGGATGATCAGAGATATTTTCCTGTGAGGAGGAACTTGGAGTAGTGATGCAACTTAGTGAGGCAAAGAAGGCGAGTCGTTCTTGCATCCTGTCTGTTCAGTTGGGCAAGGTCCTGAAGGCCAGCAAAGTATGGGGCAGGTCTTTGCCTAGTTACTAGTGTTGCTACACTTGAAACAAGCTCCAAGTAGAGTCTGTTGATGCCCCATCTTCTCTAGAGGTGGCCTCAGGGATGCTGCCAGAAGCGAAGCTGTTTTTTGTTTATCACAGAAAGCCCTTTCTATTTTTTCTTGATCCTCCCTCCATTAAACGCCGTAGTGGCATATTCAGCAGCTCTCTCTAAGGCAGTGGTTCTCAGCCTTCCTAATTCTTTGACCCCTTAATACAGTTCTCCATGCTGTGTTGACCACAAAACATAACATTATTTTTGTTAATACTTCAAAACTGTAAGTTTGCTACTGCTATGAATTAAGTGAATATCTGTGTTTTCTGATCATCTTAAGTGATCCTGTAAAAGGGTCATTCAACCCCTGAAGAGGTCGCGACCCACAGGTGGTTGAGAAACACTGTGAGAGGTTTGAGGGCCATCATGTAGTCTCTTAAATTAAAAAAAAAAAAAAGAAACCTGATTTTGAATGTTATTTTACATTAAACAAACTTTACATGTTTTAAATTATTTGCCTTAGGATGACATATACAGAAGACTATATAATGGAAGATATACATTTGTCTTTTCCTCTAAGCTTGTCCTTGTGAATGAATTATATGTGTACTTAGCATGACTATAACATAGTTCTAAGCACATTAATGAATTTGATCACTTATAAGGTGGCTGACTGTTAACTTGTATGTTATAATTATCTTTAATAGTTTGTAACAAGTTGGTACATTTTATATGATTAAGATTTTATAATTCTATCCTTGCTATTTTTGATCCTCAAACATAATTTTTGAATGAAAATTATTTAATATAAGAACAAGTTTAAACCATAACTACAGTTCTGGGAGATCCTGGGAACTTCATTTTCCTGATTCTTCTATAGTATATGTTTTTTATGTGAACCAATTTTGCCAAATACCTAAAGCTTTACAAAGATAGCAGAGATATAAGTGGTTAGTTTTCAAGTTTCTATTAGCTTGAATAGACCAGTAAAACTTTGAGAAGTCATGAACCTCAATTATCACACATATGCTGTTTTACTTTCCATAACGCTTTTTCATGATTTTATGCTCACCTCTTCATTTTTACTCTTAGGACAAAAATTCATCCTTATTCAAAATATCTTAGAGTCCTGGTGTTACCTTTTTAGTCTAATAAAAATATATTTTTCTAAACAAGAGTGGAAGAAACACCCACATGGTATAGTGTAGCAAATTAAGATTATCTATACATCCATGTTTAGCTACCAACTCTTTTTTGTTGTTGTTGTTACAACCATTAAGCAGTTTTGTTGTTGTTTGTTTGGGGGATTAGAATTTTATAGATTTTTTTTTTTTTTTTTTTTACCATACTCCCAATTATCTTACTGCTTCTAAAATAAAGTTTACAATTCAGTGAAAGCTTCAAAGATCTCATGACTTAAAGGTGAGAACATTATGGTAAACAAAACAAAGACAAGGGGCTAAGGAGTAGTCAGAAAGCTAAACCTCTGTGGTACTTTTGTGACTTTAATTTTATTTTAACAATCATGAGTTTAGAAACAGTAACCTTTGTTATAGATACTTTATCTCTTGGTTGTTTGTAAGCCCAAAAACAGTGTCCTTAATGGGCTGTGCTGTTGCTCTGCCCCTTGTCACAGAGCCAGGGGCCCTACCTAACAAGGAAAGAGACTTTCGAGAAGACTTACAGACAAATATGTTTGCCTCTAAAATAGGCAGGACAAATTCCATCTCCAGAGCCTGGTTTTTAGTTGATTAAAACAGCATGTGACAATTTTCAAGTATTCTCCATGCCCAAAAGGCATTTGAATCTCTCTGTAAGTCTGAATCAAGTGATCAGAGGGAGGGAGGAGGGCAGGGAGCAAAGAAGGCTTAGAGACAGAGAGTTAAGGTGTTTGGGGATCATTTGTTTATGTGGTGGCAGAACTTGTCACAATTTGAAAATGAAGTAGTGGGAAGTCAGATGTAGGACAGAACAGCCTGGAGCTAGTGTGGTGACTTTTACAGGCTTGTTTGGGTTAACTGGGAGTTAGTTGCCCTTTTTCCATAGAATGGAGCCTAGTGCATCCAAAGCAGGTATTTTTCACTCAGTTAAGCCTTTTTGGAAGCATTCTCAAAGACATACTCAGGGGCATCTTTTTATGATGACTCTATGGTTTAGTTTACAAAGAAGATTTATTTTCAAACTTAGATTCATAAAATAAAATAGAAAACTACATGGACATGAGCATTTCAATAAATTTTGGATAAAAATGAAAAAAATATGATGCCTGTTTTCTTTTGTAGTTTTATTAATCCTTTGAGAATTTCATACCTTGTATCATAATTATATTCATTCCCTTCCCAACTCTCCCAATTCCATATACACCCAACACTCTGTGCTCACTTTTTTTAACCTATCAAGTCTCATTACTGTTCTCTATAGTCTTGGAAAATAGTCATCCTCTGTAAGCATCTTAGACCACCAAGTGCACAAGCCCTTAAATAAAGCTAACTCTCCATCACCCTGAAGCTATCGATTGCTTACAACTTTTCTGCTAGAGGTAGGACTTTGTGGCCAAATCACTCTTCCATACTGGGATTTTGTCTGGCTTGAGTTTGCACAGCCAGTGTAAATTAATATGAGCAACTGCCTGTTCTTTTCTGAAAATATTCATTCATTATAGTAATACACTGTATCTCCAGCATTCTTTCTACTTCCACTTCTAAACTGATTGCTAAGCCTTAGGAAGAGTTGGACAGAATGTCGCTATCCCTCTTAGGGTTAATTCTTTTTGTCACTTATCTTCTGCAAATTAACCAGATGTTGGCCCTACTGTGGGATGATCTTTCTGTACACTGTGAATATGTATTACTCTCATTGGTTAATAATAAAGCTGTTTGACCTATATCAAAGCAGGACAAAGTTAGGTGGGACAATCAAACTGAGAAATGGGATGAAGAAAGGTAGAGTCCAGAGAGATACTATCAAGCCTCCAAAGAAGCATGATGCCAGAAGATCAGTAAAACCACAGGTCACTTAGCAATACACACATTAATAGAAATGGATTAACTTGAAAGTAAGAGCTAGTTAATAATAAGCCTGAGCTATTGGCCGAGCATGTAATTAATATAAGCTTTTCTGTGTTTATTTGGGACCTGGTCAGGACAGAAAAACTCTAGCATGGTTTACAGGCCTCGGTGTTAAATATTTTATTAGTTCTAATGGTTTTTAGTTGATGGGATAAAATACCATGACCAAGGCAACTTAAGTTATTTTGGCTTGTGGTTCCAGATGGAAAAGAGTACATGTTAAGAATATTTTTACTTATTTTCCTTATGTACCCAGTTTATATTCCTTACTTGTCTTATTGCTTTAGATAAGACTTCATGTTCTGTGTTCAAAATAAATAGGGATAGCAGACAATTTTGTCTTGCTCTTGATTTTAGTGGAAACACTTTGAGCTATTCTCCATTTAATATGATTTTGGGTATGGGCCTGTTTTATACTGTATTCATTATATTGAGACACATACCCTCTATGTGTAGATTCTATAGGACTGTTATCATTAAGGGATATTAGATTTTGTCAAAGATAATTTCTGCATCTACTGTAATAATCATGTGGTTTATGCCCTTGAGATTAATTATAAAATATATTACATTTATTTATTTGCATTTGTTAAACCATCCTTGTATATAAGGCATGAAGCCTACTCAATCATGATGGACAATTATTATCGTGTATTTAGATATTTATTTAAGATAGAAACTGAAGAAGACAACAGAAGATGAAAAGACTTCCTTGCTCATGGTTGGTAGGATTATAGTGAAAATGGCCATTCCACCATAACCAATCTACATATCCAGTGCAATATAAATGAAATACCAATGAAATTCTTAGCAGAAATTGAAACTCAATCTTACATTTCACATGGGAAACAAAATCTCAGGTTATCTCAAGTAATTAAAAGACTACAATAGCAAAAATCATACTGATTGAAGGTTCTATCACCCCTGATTTCAAGCTACACTACAGAAAAATAGTACTGAAAACAACATGATACTAGAACAACAAGAGACATGTGGATCAATGAACTAAAATCAAGGACTCTTATGTAAGACTATACTTCCACAGCCACCTGAGGTTTATTAAAAGGAAACTGAGAGACAGGCTTTGATATGGGTGCTGGAGAATGAAATTTTGAAATTTGGATTGCAAGCCTCAGCTGTTTATGGTTGAACTATTGTGCCAGTCCCAGAATCTAGTATTTGACAAAGAAACCAACATTACACATTGGAGAAATGACAGCCCGTCAGCAAATGGTGTTAGTCAAGCTGGATAACTACATGCAAAACAATGAAAGTAGATGCTTATCTCTCATCCTGCACAGCACTCAACTCCAGATAGGTCAAGGGCCTTAGCAAAAAACCTGAGACCCTGAACTTGAAAGAAAAGAAAGTAAGAAACACATGTCAACTCACAGACACAAAAAAGTCTTCCAGAACAGGGCCCCAGTAGTGCAAGCATTAAGACTGACAATTGATAAATAAAACTTAATAAAGCTGAAAAGCTTCTTACAAAAATGGACAACAAGAAAAAATGAGGCATGATAGTAAAGAGAGTTTTCAAAAGAGAAACAAATTAACAAAATAAATAACTTTAAAAATGTTCAAAATCCATAGCAATTGGGAAAATACAATTTAAAATAACAATATTTTTGATAGAAGATAATATAGTAAGAATTAAAGAGACCTAGCCTTTTAAACATGATACTGGATTTTGACCCCCCCCAATTAAAAAAAAATCACAGAGCATCTTATTGAATGTGAAAATACTGAGTATTTCCTACCAAATTGGTGATAAGGAAAATTTTCCATTCCCACTAATACTGCTGTAGTAAAGGCTCTAGTCATAAAAGTTCTAAAAAATAAAGATGTATAAAGCAATCAGGCTGGAGAGAAAAATGTTAAGGCACTTGTAATTTTAGTGTTATATATTTTGGGGTGAAAAATATGCTGAAGCTAATGAGTCCAGTTCTTTGTGTAATATAAGATCAAAGTGCAAAAAGAACCTCATGTCAACAAAGTAATAATAAATAAAAATCATAAAATTTGCTGAAACTATTGAAAATTATTCTATTTGTTGCAGGAATCTCTCAGAAATAAGCACTCTGAAACCAGTGAGTGTATTCACAGGTAGGCAAAGGACAGGAGACCTCCTGAAAGTCTTTGGTCCTCAGTACAGTTTGCATTCTCATTTTATAGTCTAAAGCCACAAGTTTGTGTACATAAGCATGCATGTGTGATTTCCCAGAAGCATACTTGAAAGTCTGCTTTTTGCTTCTCAAAGGCATGTGTTACAGTTGACAGGTATAAATTTTGGGGTCAGGTTGCTGAGGACAACAACTAATTTTGTTTCAGCTATTTCTCCAGACCCTTCTGTTCCAGGTAGCAAGATGAAATCATGTTTTTCAGTAAACAGTACAAGCAGTGCTTTAAGTAATCCACTAAATAAATCAATAATTCAAAGTACGTTAATTTGTCATTTCTACCTTATTCTACCTCATGTGGAAGTCTGTGGCAACATTTTCTTTGTGTACCCCAATAAAGCTTATTTGGGGATCAGAAGAAAAAGCCAGCCACTATATTAAACATAGAGGTCAGACAGTGATAGCACATTATTTAATCCTAGCATTCAGGAGGCAGAGTTCCATCCTGATCTCTGTGAGTTCAAGGCCACACTGGGAACAGAGCCAGGCGTGGTGGCATACTCCTTTAAGACCAGTGCTAGTTAACCATAGGAGTCTGGAGGTCTGTACAGACAGACAGGAAGTGATAGAACTGGGCAGAAAGAGGAAGTGATGTAGCTGTTTAGAGGGAGGAAGTAAGACGGCAGGTCACAGAAAGGTATATAATATAGGCATGAGTATACAGGAAGTAGCTCTCTCTGGAGGCTGAGGAGTTGGTAAGGTGAGGTTGGCTGTGGCTTGTACTATTCCTCTGATCTCTCAGTTTTCACCCTAATATCTGGCTCCAGTTTTTTTATTACTAAGACTGTTCAGCAATTCATTTTACAGAAATCATGGTCCCCATCTTATAGAGACTGGATCATAAGTCACTAAATTCATCAGTGGGTTAGTATCAATGAATTCACAGCTGCATGGTCTATTCAGAGACAGAGCATAGTTGGAGACAGTAGGTAACAATGGAGTGCCTTTGAATGGTACATCTTTTCCCTAGACTCCTTTTTATGAAGAAACTGCTCCATGATGTTAGACTTCAACCCTTTACAAAAGTGATAAAGCCAGCAGACAAAATGGCTCTTTGAAACAGCCAAATAAATCTTTCTTCGATTCAGTTTTTATTGTTGACATATTGTCGCTGTGATGGTAAGATGAGTAGTTGGAGCTGGAGAGTTAGCTTAGAGTTAGAGCACTTGCCTAGCAAGATCAAAACCCTGGGTTTGGTCTTCATCTCAGAAAAACAAAGGGACTGAAATGTGCATCACAGAATACCAATGGAAGTTAATTTTAAACAGGAAGAGCTAAATTCCAAGTTCAATAATTACCCCAAAGCTATGAGAAGCAGAATGAACTGGGGCATTTTGAAAGTAAAGCTATATAAATCTACAACTGTATATTTAAAATATACGTATTGGTATAATTAAAATAGAAATAAACATTTTAAAGATTTATAGAATAACTAATGCAATATATAATTTAAAACCTTGCTTTTAAGGTACATCCCTTTTCAATAAAAAGTCCAAAAAAATTAAGAGAACAACCTTTCACAAAATGCCCCACATTCAAAAGAATGAAACTGAAACCTTTACTCACATTACATACAGAAATTAACTTAAAAAGGGTTGTACATATAATGTATAAAACATAAAACTGTAAAAATTAGTCATTTGGAAATAAAATAAACAATGTTTCTTAGATTTTAAAGGCACATTAAGGGAAAAATAAATTCAGTGTTATTAATATTGAAAACAATAATTACCATGAAGACAATCCAGAAAAAACACAAAAGTGAGAAATAATACAAAAAGAGAGAATATTTATAAATTATATAATTTATAATTATATAAATTTATATATATGTGTGTGTGTTACTCAACTAATACTTGATGTATATTAATATAAAGAGTATTTACAACTCAATTATAAATACACAGAAAACACAATTCAAAAATTGAGAATTATTAGAATAGATATCCCACCCCCACCCCCCAGGAGATTTATAGTCACTAAAGATAGAAGACAATAATTAGCAGTCATCAGATTTTAGGAATCTTCAAAACTGTAGTACATGCCACTTTATACTCACTTCAATGGTCAAGTAAAACACACCTTATAAAGAAGCAAGTATTGTCAGAGGTAAGCACATTTGTAACATCACTGGTATGATGCCAAATTGTAGGGCTGACTTGCCAAAGCTAAGCAGTGAGTTGTCATATGGCTTGACAATTAGACTCTGAAAAAGAGATGAATTAACGTTCATGTTCAAGCAGGCACACTTTGGACAGATAAGTAGAGTTGTTAGTCATAAAAGCTGAAAAGAGGTCCCTCTTTAAATGTCCACCAGTTGATTCACAGAAGAATCTAGATTGTAGCTAGACAGTTAAATATCAATTACTCAGAAAGCAACAAACTATGAATGGATGCTACAGTAGTGAGTAAACTTTAAAACATTATACTATATTGTCATACACACCATGACATGGGGTGTTAGGAACATTTCTAGAAAATTTCGAGACTGTGAATATTGGTAGAGATGAGCTGGTAAAAATTGGTAGAAAATTGCTGGCTAGAAGTTGGTGGTAGAATGGCATGCCGAGTTACTGCTAATGGACACCTAGATCTTTTTATTTGATGGACACCAGTTAATGACTATAGTCCACCTTTTGGAACATATATGTTGCCAAATTATGCACTATAACACAGTGATTTTCACATTTAAATGTTTTATATCAATAAAGGTTTTATAAAAATCCATTTAGCTTACCACATTACCAAGTTAGTTACAATATGTCACCTAGCCCTCATTTGACATTCCAAATTCCTTACTGACTTATAATAAAAACTCTCAGCCCATAGAAGGGAAAAATCTCCTTCTCATAAAAGTATTCTTTAGAACCTTTCAGCCACTATCAGAGTTGGAAAAACACCAAATACTTTCCTACTATGATCTTAGGCATCAAGGGAATGTCTGTTTACCACATGCATTTGTATTTTTACTGAAAGTCTTTGAATTTGAAATAAGGTATAAAAGAAGAAAGAAAGAAAGAACTAAAAGGAAGAAAAAAACCTGTGTTCTGTCAACACAGTTATCTCTATAGCCAAATGCTAAGGGATTTATAAAGGCAAATAGCAGAATTAACAAACAGATTTATTAAGATTGGAACATAAAAGATTGGCATGTAAAATTTATTACCTTAACTAGTCAAACTATAAATTACATTTTTATATGATGTTAACCATATTGTCAGAGCAAACAGCCATTTAGGAAAAAAGTAACATAAACATACACTAGTTTTTTTTTTTTCCTATAAGAAGGCTCAATATATTAGTAAGGCATTTATCTTATAATATACTATTATAATTGAAATCTTCACAAAATATAAACAATAGCATATATAAATTAAATCTACATTAACAAAATGATACTGAACATATATAAAGACCTAAGATGACTGCATTAGCTCTATTATTTAGGCTGTTTTGTAAAAGAGAAGCTATGCCCAGTAACCAATTGTGATTAATCTGTCCTTGTGTTGAAAAAAGTTATATTGAAACCCCTGAAGCTCTTAAGTTTAGGATTGTCTTCTTTACCTTAAAAAGGCAAGGTAATGCCATTTCTACATAGGTAGTTGAACTTGTGAAAGGGTAAATACTTATTGCCTTCTTTTTGTAAGAAAAAAAAATGCCAACACTGTCATTAGCATTTTGTAATTAAGACAATGCTATAAAGAAGCGCATGAGAGCCTGGTCAAAGTATTTTCCTTGAGTTCAAATAGATCTGTATTCCAAGAAGATATCCCTGCTTCAGAACACAAATCTCTGCATCACAAATCTCTGACCCTGTAGTCATGCCACCTCCACTGCAGCTGTGGAGATTTGCAGACAGTACCACAGCCAGAAGTACACAAGGCTCCATGTGCTTGTGCAAAGAGAAGCAAACATAGTTCAGTTTCCTCTCATTACATGATGTGAACATTACTTTCACTCACATTTCATTGACAAGACTTTTTAACTGTGTCACCAGACCTACTGCAAGAGAAAAATGTATAGACCATAATAAAATGCAGAGTTCCACTTAATTAAATAACAAAAATACACATATTTACACTTTATACAGAACACTACTTATCTCTACTGCAAACACATTAGCAGTGTAGAGTAAATGTGTGAACTACTAGCAAATATAGATAAACAAAAGGGATGTGTGTGAGAAGGAGCAATAATGAAAAATAAGGTAGAAAAATGACGGTACATTTCTGACGGGAAACAGAAATGATACATCTGTCAAATGATACATTAATCAAGACCTAGGTGTGTCCACATCAGTAAACTTTCTCATCAGGACCATGCATCAGTGTATAGTATCTTCAGTTCAGTATGCAACCTTGAGAGTCAAGGGCTTCAGATGGTGTCTAACTTTCCTGTAGTGTGACACATGGAGGCTTTCTCATAAAGCATCTTCCCCTCTCTAAATGGTTGCTTGTCTTTAAGGGGAAACTTTAAAAACCTGTGTGCACATGCTGTGTTGTCTCCCATTTAAGCAATTATCTTCCTAAGTTCCTATTTCTTTTGCCATTAAAGCAAACATTACTTTCTTAACTATGTCTGTTTTCCTGCTTAAGCATAGTATTGTCTTGTTGTGACATTAAACACATGCTGAATTAAAGAAAAAAAAAAAAAAACCTTCCTTAGAAATAACTACACTTTATCAGGGGTGAGAAAGGTGTCTGACCATAGTTAATGGGATCCAGAAAGCCAGCTCATGCACCAAGGATAGATCCTGATCCCACTGCCAGGGGCCCTTCAAACAGACCCAGCTACACAACTGTCAAACACCTTGCTCATCCCTGATTAAGTGGGGAGGGACTTGGTCCTGCCTCAGCTGAATGTACCAGGCTTAGCTGTTTCCCATAAGAAAAGTTACCCTGTCAGAGGAGGGAAGGAGAGGTACGGCAGAAGGTGAGGGGTTGGGGAGCAGGAGGAAGGATGAGAGGGGGATCCTTGGATGGTATGTAAAATGAATAAAAAAATTAAAATATGAAAAAGAAATAGCTAGACTAACACATCAGTCCTGAGAAGGTTAAATTAAAGAACCCAGAGGAAATAAAATTCTAAATGTCTGGGATGATCATAGAAATGCAGCTAAGTATTTAGTATATATGTGAAAGAGATGAAAAAAAATAAAAAAATTATGAGAAAGGAGTCCCTGCATCCTGAGAAAACAGAAGATAAAAAAGACCAAATGGCTCTTGGTTTACCAGGTTGTGCTTGCTCTGACCACAAGTCAAGGAAATTCACATCATGATAAGTGTCATGTTAGAGAACATATTAGAGACAAAAAGCAGTGAAGAAAATATCACCAAACACTAGAAAACAAAAACAAATAACAAGTGCTGTATTTTATATTTTTTCATGTTTTGATATTTTAATATAATTACATCATATCCCCAATTCCCTTTCCTCCTTTGAACCCCTCCCTCCACCCCCTTGTTCTCTTTCAAATTTATGACCTCTTTTCCTTTAATTCTTCTTACATATGAGTGTCCAAACAAGGCTTGAAAAATGTTGACACCTGTGGACATGCAAACACGGAAAATGCTCAGACAACCTCAAACCTAGACAAAGAACTACATGCAACTGGGAAATGCTAAAAGCAGGAGAAATGGTCCACCTCGGAGAAGAACCCTACAATTCATTAACCCATACTACATTTTTTTGAGACAGAGACTTGCAGGGTAGTTCAGTACATTAGTGAACATACAAACAAACCCCCTCCTGCCGCGGTGTCCTCCAGAATGCTGAGGTTACAAGAGTGTATGATGACATTAAGCATAAACAAACCATTTTCTGAATTGTATGTTGATATTCAACAATATACATTACGTTTTAAAATATTCATGCTTTACACAGAATTCCCCTTTGAGGAAAGCACTAAGATCAGGAGTTCAAAAAGTTGAATAATACTATCACATTATTTATGTAGACAAACCTGGAAAGAGTTGATGTTCTGGCTAGTTTTATGTCAACTTGACACAAGCTATAGTCATCTGACAAAAGGTAATCTCAATTGAGAAAATGCCTCCATAAGCTCAGGCTGTAGGGCAAACCTGTAGGGTATTTCTTAAATAATGATTGATGTGGGAGTGCCTAGTCCATTGTGGGTGGTACAACCCCTGGGTTGGTGGTCCTGGATTCTATAAAGAAGCAGACTACAGAAGCTGTGAAAAGAGGGCAGAAAATTAGCACTCCTCCACAACATCTGCATCAGCTCCTGCCTCCAGTTTCATGCCCTGTTTGAGTTCCTGCCTTGGCTTCCCTCAATGGACTGTGATATAAGATACACAAAGCAAATAAACCTTTCCTCCCATGTTGTTTTTGATCATGGTGCTTCATCACAGAAATAGTAACCCTAAATAATATAGTTAAATATTAATTAAAACTTAAATTTTATGCTAATAATATGTTAAGTGACATACATGCAATTATTAAAAATAATTAATTAAACCCATATCTGTCAAAGACAAAGATCCATTTAGGTCAAAGAAAACAACTCCAAAATGAATTCCTATTTTCTACCTGAGAGAGAATATAGATTATTATGAAAGCTTACATTACATTGTGGTTTGAAAGCTGATAAACTAGGCAAAGTTCTTTGCAGGTTAATCCTAATCAGAGACAGGTAGGTCCTCTGGGCACAGGGAATATATCTGAAGATATTTTGCTACTATTGAAGGTGTAGATTTTAAAATATAGATGTGGATATATCTAAATTAGGCTAGTTTGCTTTATGTTCTTTACATGTTTCCTGATTGTTTTTTTTTCTACCCAAGAAAAATGCAACCAAAGCCCTCACCAGATGCTGACTCCATGAGTTTTAAAATTCCATATCCAGGGACATGTTAATAAATTTCTTGTTATTATCAGATATTGACCCTTTTGCATCTGTTAGAGCAGCAAAAAGAAAAGCTAACTCTGTTAGCCAAGAAGATGTTATTCGTTTTCTTGCAGCTATAGGTAAGTTTATGAAAGTGATTTTAGCATTTATTTAATTAAATTTCTTTATTTTCATTTAATTCAGTAAAAATACATACTTTTTATATTTTTAAAAGCTGAGTAAAGTCATTATTGAAAGAGGATATATGTACATAGGCAGGAAAGTAGGTGTGAAGATTTACAGATTTGTGGGACATGAACTTGAGGTTACCTCCTAACTTAGTGCAAAACTGAGCAGTCTATTCATCTGTCATCACAATGGACCTGTCAGCAAACTGGACCCAGAAGGCCATGCCTTCTGTGTCAATAGCCTTCACTAATATCTTCAAACACTTCTTTTGCTTTATATCTCACTGGCTGCTTTTTCTCAGTGTGTTTTGGTTGTTTACTTCTTTTTACCTTAATAGACTAGTTTGGAAAACCCAAGAAGTCAAACATGATTTTGCATCATTTATATCTACCTCATGAACTTATTGATCTCATCTAGTCTATATTTTTATTTACTATCTTTTGTCTATCCAGAATTGATTTTCATAGTCATGATTTCTAGGCTTATATATCATCTTGCCTTTACCAAAAATTTATCTATTATTTATTTATTTATTTATTTTTGTTTATTTATTTATTTATTTAATCAAACACAACATTTTTCATGATTATTTGGTAATTTCACACAGTGTGCCTTGACCATATTTGATAATGATTTTTCTAGGTCCACCCTTTCACCCTTGCCCTCTAACAAAAATGAAAAAAAAAAAGGTAAAAGTACGTAAGTCAATATGTGTTGCCCTTGTACTCACTGGAGCATACTTGAACTCCCTGTGTCCATCCCCTTAAAGATAAGCCTGTGTACTTTCCAGCATCACAAGCAGCATTCTGAGTCGAGCAGCTCTAAAAAAAAAAAAAAAAAAAAAAAAAAAAAAAAAAAAAAAAAAAGATTGATACCACATCCTGCCAGAAACCATTAACTGTGAAGAGCTATACTTCTGTATCCCTATCACATTTTTTTAAGGGTTATCTTCAATGGCTTCCTGTGTAGACTGTTTTTTGGAGGGTGGGGGGATGTTGTCATGGAATTGTTCAGGAATATCTCTTATTCTCAGCTGTTAAGTTTGCAGTCATGGATACCACTGCAAAAGTAGCTTCCTTGTCCATAACAGCCAGGGTCAGCATGGATCATGGACTTGCAAATGGAGTCCCATATATTCTGTGGCTGATCAGAGTCAGGGCAACCTTTTGGCTGAGCAGCACATCCTGGGGCAGGATCTCCTCTAATTCCAGGTCCTTGCCATCCTCTTTCAGACCTACATGCTGGGCTGCCCCTCTTAGCCTGTGAGCAGCCCTGCAACTCTGTGCTCTCCAGTCCTCAGCAGCAGTGGCTTCATGCTGTGTTCTGGGCTTACTGGCCTGCACCGCCCAGCAGATGGAAGGCTAGCCTTACTCAGCAGCTGACATTTTCCTTAGTCCACTATGTGGCACTCCCATACCCATCACCCTTGCTTCTCTAGTTTCACCTCCCTGGAAGCTCTTTTTGACCATCTTTCGTTGCAGTTTCATGAGATCACTTTTGAAAATCATTTTCTCATAAGACCTGCCTTTTTTGGTTGTTCTAGAAATACTTCAGGCTCTGCAGACTCCTCCTCAGCTGCCACATCTCCCCTCCGCATACACAGATACGTTGTGAAGCATAAGTGCAAATCAGAAAAAAATAAATAAACTTCCAGCAAGTAGTTCTCTAATTCCAGTGAAGAATCCAGGAATGGATCATCAGGCTTGAAGATCAGGTGCCCTGACCCACTGACCCATCTCACAGGTCCTGAAGTCCCCTTTTTATTAATCATAGCTCTCTCTCATACCACTTTCTCAACTGGATGACCATGGACTCATTCTTTACTAGCAGAAACTGACAAGAAATTTCATTCCTGTCAATATTGGAATGCATGAAGAATTGGACCCACTCTGACACTTTGTACTCTTTATACCTGTAGATGAAGCCAGCACAAACTGTGTGTGTGTGTGTGTGTGTGTGTGTGTGTGTGTGTGTGTGTGTGTGTTAAACAAAGTCATGCTCACCCCAAGTGCCACAGCAGAGATAACAAAATCACAAGTGCCATGCATGAGAAAACGTCCTTTGAGTTGTTGGTGAGGTCTAGTGACTAAACCAATAGAGGTCATTGCTGTTGTCCTTGGTTGCCTCCCAAAGATGGGAGGTAAATCTCTATTACTGAAGACACCGTACATTTTGGACACTGGACTTGGAAGAATCTAGCTGAATCTAACTAGAAACTACCCTTTCTGAAGTCTAGTTTCAACAATACTAGAAAACAGTATGCATGCTGCCAAAGGAAGAAGCAATAAATAGTTCTATAAAGTTGTGACACTGGGGAACCACAGCAATGACCTGGCCAGCACTGTGAAATATCCCTATTAACAAACAATAGACTTTTGAGAGAGAGGTAGACTTAGCCTCTCCGAGGGTTTACACCCCTGTATTGGTTACCCAATACAAAGTGGCCAGATCAGAAATAATGTACACACAAACAATAAAAATATACTTTAGTATTTTGACTGGTTCCCATATGGTCTCTGATATCTGTTCATTCATTCTCTCCCTAGCTCTGCACAAAGTGCCTTGCTAGATTCTAAACACAATTAGGAACTAACCCAATGAATTACCACCTTGAAGAATTTCCCTTGCCTGGGAGTCCTCTTGCTACATAAAGCTGTCTGGAAAGGTTCCAAACCTCCTTTACACCATTGCTCAGGTCTTATTTTCTCTAAGACAGCTAGCCTTAGCATACCATTTAATGTTTCACTTGTTCTTCTCCTATTGCCAGAGTTGTAAACCAGCCTACACTGTTTTCCTTATTCATTTTTACTACATGACTTAAAATCCATACACATTTCCTTATTTATTACATATATTTGTTATTGTTTATAGTCCATGAAATGGAATGTAATCTTCACAGAACAGATATATTATCTTAGTTCTGTTATGTCCCTAATCCATATAACAGTGCCTGATACATATTAGAAACCAGATTACTTTGCACAGATGAATAGATGGATCAATGGATGGATGGATGGATGGATGGATGGATGGATGGATGGATGGATCGAAGGATGGATGGATGGAGGATGTATTGATGAAAAGAACAGGCACAATGAGGGGGATTGTTTAGTTGCAATCATGAATTTACACAAACTTCTTACTAAATGAAAAGACACAACACTTTCATAATGAATTCATAAACTAATAGTATTACTAAAAAATTAGACAAACAAAAAGAAATACTTCTCAAAATAGAATTTGAGTACTGATTGTAGCCAAGGATATAAGGAAGATACTCTGAAAATAATTTTATCCAAGTCCAAAATTGCAGTTTCCTCTCATTCTTATACAGTAGATTTATGTCTATACTCTAAACAACATTCTTCTATACTTTAAAAAAAACACAGCATTATCAAAGATTAGTTGGAATGTATATATTTCAATGTATGCCTTAAAGTGCACTCTTCTCCATATTTTTGATTTAAAAAGGAAATCAAATGGCATATTGAACTTTTCATAAAAGTATCACAATAGAGATGAATTATTTTTAAAATATTCCTATACTTGATATTTTATTTAAGTGAAGTATTAGATTCCTCATCTAGGGTATTATGAAGTGACGACTATCAGATTGTTGTCTTAGTATATACTGAACTGTATGAATAATGCAATGGAAAAGATCTCACATCTGAATAAACTCACATTGTGCTGGTTTGCGAGTCCTACCTCCAAAAACTGTAAACCTATGGTTTTAGGTAGAGTAAATCATCAAATGATATAATAATATTGTCTCTATCCATCAACTTCAAATTCAAAATTTAGTGTACTTAAATTGTCCATGTTATTATGTTTATGAACTCAATCATACTAATGAGAACTCTGCCATACAAGAAAAACAGCAGGAACCTCTTGAGGAAGTTGAAAGTGTGTAGGGGACACTCCAGAACAAACAACTTTGGAATCAATTTTCTGTTTTTCCTAACATTATCAACCATCACTTAACTACTACCCTATCATCAAATAGCCTGAATCATAGCTGTTCTAAAAGTTTATTTCAATGCTTGTTCAGAATTTAGCTGTGTATATTCTAACATTTACCACTTATTTTCTATTGCTGTGATAAAACAATATGATCAAATTCAACTTGGGGAAGCCAAAGCATGAAGTCAAGGCAAGGAAAAAGAGACAAGAATTGAAACAGAGATACCATAGAGAACACTGCTCACTGGCTTGCTCCCCATGTCTTACTTAGCGCTCTCACTCTCTCTCTCTCTCTCTCTCTCTCTCCCTCTCTCTTCCTAAGTTTAACTTCTTTACTGATTCTATGGGAGTTTCACATCCCAATTCTTCTCACCTGTTTCCCCGATATCCTCCCCTTAACCCTGCAGCCTCTCCCAAAGAAAATTAAAAATAAATCAAAATAACACAAAACAAAGCAAGAAAGCAAACACACAAACCAAGGAAAAACAATAGAAAAACAAAAAAGTAAATAGAAAAGGAAAGAAAACAAAAAAAATTTCACTTCTTTCCCTCCTCCAACATCTCTCCATTCATCCTGGTGGCACTGGGATCCTTGGTGTGTCATATAATATACCCTTTTGAACAATCAGCATTACTAGCAAATGATCATTGCAATGAGTTAATGGTCTGGTTTGAGGCCTCTGACTTTTAGTACACCATCATCACTGGATAGTCAAGATAACTCCCCTGGGATATCCTGTGACTGCCCCAGTCATGGAGATCCTGTGGATATTGTTCCACAGGACCAGTTCCTTCATGAGCTACAGAAGTTTTTGATAGGGAAGATGTTAGGGTAGACCACCCCAAGGCCTGGTTGTGGGTATGGGTGGTAGCAGAGCTGGTCAGTCCAGGCCACTGGGGCTACCCACCTCAGGTGAGGAGGCAGAGTCAGCAGTATTGAGTTGAAGCAAGGCCAGCTTCCCTGGGCCAACAAGGGGTGGGACTGGCTCAGAATGGCCCTCTGGTTTCATCATTCATAGTTCCTATGTCCCCCTGAGGTGACGTGAATTACAGACGTCAACACAAACTCCAGCTGCAGCTGGAGCACAAGTCCAGACATAGCACTCAGCAGCAAGTTGGGCCTGAACGACATCCTGGCTCTGGGTGGAAGCACTGGCAACTCCGGATCAGGATGGTTCTGGTGACAGCATGGCCCCCAGACACCACCAAGGTCTCAGATTGTGGCCCCAACCCTGGGCTTCTATGTGACCTCTTGTGGGTCTCGGACATCAGCACAGACCCCAACTACAGTAGGACCACAAACACAGACATAGCCCTTGGCAGCAGCTAGGACTGGATTTCTCCATTGTCCTAGATGGCAGTGCAGGCCTCTCAGATTGGCCTGGGCCCCAATGGTAGTGTGGCCCTCACATACTAACATGGCTCCAGACATTGAGTGTTTGCACAGTCTTTGATGTGGTAACAGGAGCCTCAGACATCAACACAGACCCTGACTGCAGTAGGGTCATGAACCGGGACATGGCCCTTAGCTGCAGCTCTGGCCTGGATGTTACCATGGCATTGTGTAGCAGCACAAGCCACTCAGATCTGCTTGGCCCCAACTACATCATGACTCTCAGACACCAATCTGGACCCAGGTGACTGATCTGACCCTGGACATCCTCTTGCTCTTGGTGGCAATAGAAGTCATATCCATCCATCCAGATCTTGGCCACAATAGGACCACAGGCTCAGACATGGCCCTTGGCAGCAGCCTGATACCGGATGGCACTATTGCCCTGAGTGGCAACAGAGGCCACTCAGATCTGTATGGCCCCCCACTGCAGCATAGCTCCCAGACTCTAGCAAGGCCACAGGCTGCAGCCCAGGTCCCAGGTCTCTGTGTGGGCCATAGTGGCAATCTGGGGCACAGACTTCAACACAGACCCCATCTGAGACTAGACCACTGACCGAGACATAGCCCCAGGCAGCACCTCAGCCAGGTAGACACCCTAGTTCCAAGTGGAAGCCCTAGCCACTTAGATCAGGATAGCTCTGGCAGTGACATGGCCCCTGAACATCAGCAGGGAAACAGGTTTTGACACAGACCCCACACTTTATCTGGCCTTTGGTGGTGACTTGGGAAATGGACTTAGAACTCTGCAGTAAGACCACAGATCCAGACATGAACCTTTGCAGGAGTCTGGGTCTGGTTGTCACCATGGTACCATATGGTGTTGAAGGCCATACAGATCCATATAGCCCCAGTGGCAGTATGGCCTCAGGTAGCAGCCCAGGCCAATGGAATCACCATGGCCCTCTATGACAACATGAGCCATGCACATCAACACAGACCCTAGGTGCAGTACGGCTACAGAACCAGACATGGCCCCTATGAGCTTGCTGTCTTATACAACCCCAAATCTCCTGTCTGGGTTTACACCATGCACTGTGAGCTAGTCCCTCACATCAAACATTAATTAAGAAAATGCCCAAGAGATTTTCCTACAGTCCAATCTGATTGAGGCATTTTTTTTCAGTTAAGGATTCTTCTTCCCAGATGATCCTAACTTATGTCAAGTTGTTCAAAACAAATCATCACAACTGATCCACTGTCAGCTTTACAAATTCAATAAACCAATAAGCTATCTTCTCTGATTTGTCCCCTTAACTGTTTTGCTCTTCTTCCTCATTCCTTGTCTCTTCTTCTTCTGCTGCTTTTGCTTCTCTTTTTTTTCTTTTATTATATTCTAATACCCTTCCTTCTACCATTACATCTCTCAGGATCAGATCTATTATTATCTATCATTAAACAAAACTCCCACAACACCCCTCAACTTTTTATTCCTTTGATTCTATTATTACCTCTCCTATGTATGCCTCCTTCTCTACTTCTAGAAACCAAATCCTAATCATTAGTCTCACTATAATTGCTTAATTATTTTCCTTTCCACTTGTAGGCAACGGAAATATAAACAATGCTATCAGGGTCCCTTTACTCTTTAAAACAATTGTAGTTAAAGAAAATGTTTGTGGGGTAGGCACTTGTCACTATATTATCAGAATGAGTTAAATGCTGCTTAATGACCATAGCTACATAGTGTAACAACCTTCAGAACACTGGGGATACTGCCTGGTGCTTGGAACACCAGTCTAAAAGAAAATATTTTTTACCACATCAATACAACAAATTAGTCTCTACTGAACAATGCAAACACCTCCACTGAGGGAAGAGCAGTGACCTGACTTGAAAGAATGACTGCCAAGGTAAGAAAACAACAGATACCCCCCCCACACACACACAAAATCTTAACCACTGATCTAACTCTAAATACACAATAGTGAAAAAAAACACAAGTAATGTGAAAAACAAGACAACATGTCTCTTCTAAAACTTACCATCTTTATAGTAATATCCCCTAACGAAAAAAACTTAGATGAATTTACAGACACAGAATTTATAAAATAATATAAATATTTTTTCAACAGCTAGATAGAACACAATATAAGCTAAACAAATATAAGGAATAAGAATTCAAGTGGTTTAAAGAAGATATAAAGAACAAATGAACTTAAAAGGATATGAATAAGTTGAGATTTCAAGGAAACAGCTATACAGCTGAATAAACTGACAAAAACTCAATAACTAAAAAATTAATACAATAAAACAATAGAAATACTGAAACGAAACTAAGTTGAAATGAATATGAAATTGAAAAACTCAATAACACAATTATAAAATTTAAGGAAAGACTTTGAAGTTGAAAGGATCAAGAAGAAGTAAAATATCAACATTTTAGCAAAAACTAGAGGAATTGTACTACTGAAGTTAATAATATAAATATAATTTCAAAACTCATGAAAAGAATAAGAAAGAACATTAAGACACCAAGAAGGAGCAACCAGAACTCCCACTTCATGCTGTTTTCTTGGTTACCAGTACATCAGAAGTATCCTCATTCTTATAAAAAAAAAAAATCGACTAAGAGTATCTGGATGATTGACTTACCAACTTTTCCTACTTCATCTGAAATCAACTAAGCCAGGGCAAGGACAAAACAAAAAGTAACACCTGCTCCACAGAGGCAGGATAGAATCTCAAATCAGACAAAAATCCAACAAAAGGAGTCCACAAGCCAAGTCACATCACCAAATCACAAACAAAACAATATGAAAAACCTGATTGTTTTGTTATTTCATTAGTTTTGGAAAATGTTTTCATCCATCCTTTCACTCAATGGTAGTGCTTAGTCTTAAAGGTAGCCAATAAACAGTTTTGTTTCTTTAAAATATTTAATTAATTTTTAATTTGAATTATGTTTAGGCTTATGAAGATTAAATAACTGATTAATGATTAATAAATCAAAGAAATGAAAAAAATTCTGGATAACACAAAAATAAAGACACAACAAAACTTTTGTGATACATTAAAAAGCAGTACTAAGCTTTAAGTGCATACATTTAAAAATCAGTAAAAGTAGAAACAAATAACTCAGTGCTGAAACTCAATAATTGAAAAGTCAAGTACAAGCAAAACCCAAATATAATTCATGAGAAGAAACAATCAACAAATGTGAGCAGAATTTAGTGAACTAGAAACAAAGGCAACAATTCAAAAAATTGATGAATCTAAGATAACTTTGTTAATATTAATAAAATTAGGAGACCTTTAACATAATCAATTTTAAAAATGTATGGGACCCTTTTCCTCCTACTGGGTTGCCTCATGCAGCCTTGATCTGAGGGTTTGTACTTAGTCTTGTTGCATCTTGTTATGCCATTTTCAATTGATATCCCTTGGAGTCCTGCTTTTTTCTGAAGGGAAACAGAGAAGCAGTGGATCTGGAGCAGAGAGTATCTGGAGGTGGCAGCGGCTGTGAGGAATGGAGAGAAGGGAGGCTATGTCAAGATGTATTTTATGAAAGAAGAATAAATAAAAAAGAAGGGAAAATACTCAAGTAAAGAAGGAAGAATGGAAGGAAGGAAGGAAGGAAGGAAGGAAGGAAGGAAGGAAGGAAGGAAGGAAGAAAGGGAAGAAAAAGAAAAAAGAAGGAAATGAAAGAACAGACTCAAATTAACAGAATCAGAGAGACACAGAGAAAATAATCATTCACACCAATAAATGCAGATCATGGTAAAAGAAGGCCTTAATCATCTATAGTCCACTAATTTACAACTCCTAAAATAAATCATGCATTTGTAGACTCATCTGGATCACCAATGTGAAATCAAAAAGTGATCAACAACTTAAATAATCCCATAGCAAACAAATAGATAATGACAGTGATAAATGGCCTCTGATTAAAAAAACAGAAATTCCCTGGTCCAGGTAGATTTACAAGAGCATCCTACCAGACTTTCAATGAAGAACTGTAACCAATACTTCTTAGATTGCTGAAAACAGTGTAAACAGGACAACTTAAAAATTTCATCTATGAAGTCAGCATTGCTCTAATATCAAAGCCAAATTAAAGCACAGCAAAAACTGAAAGCTACAGGCCCATCAGTATTCCTGAGAAACATAGATTCAAAAACTTTTCATTAAATTTATATAAATTAAATCCAGTAATATTTAAAAGATATCTATTGCAATCAATCTTCCCTTATTCCAGAGATGAAGGTGTAGTTTAACATTTGTTAGTAAATAAATGTAATAAATTATGTAAATTGACTTAAAGATAAAAATCGTATGAATATCTCAGTATATGCAGAAAGGGCCTTTAACAAAATCCAATAGGCCTTCATGATAAAAACTCCTTAATATAATAAAGGCTATATATGACAATCTCATAGCCAACATCCTCCTCAATAGAGAAAAACTTGGAGTATTTCCACTAAATTCAGAAATGAGTGCTGTCCACTACACTCACTTATTTTACAACAATATTCAAAGTACTAACAAGAGAAACAAATTAAGGTTATACAAATAAAGAAAATGAAATATATACATATGTTATGATATTATAAATAAGAGATCCAAAAAAGTCCACCAGAAAACTTCTAGAAATAATCAACAATTTCAGTCAAGTGGCAGGATATAAAATCAGTTATAACAATCAGTAGCTTTCTTTATATATATATATATATATATATATATATATATATATATATATATCAATAACAAGCATGTTGAGAGAAACAACATGGAAACAGTCATGTTTGAAATTACTACACACACACATACACACACACACACACAAATACCACCATAAATTAACTGAATCAATGAAACAAAAGATCTCTACAAAGAAAATATTAAATAACCAAAGAAAGAGGTTAAGTAAGAAAGAAGAATATGGAAAAATGCATCATGTTCATGGATTAATAGAATTAACATTGAGAAAATGACCATCCTACCAAAAGCAATCTAGAGATTAAATAGAATTCTAATAAGAATCCCTATGTCATTCTTCATAGAAAGAGAAAAAGTAAGCCCAAAATTCATATGGACTCACAAAAGATTCAGGATAGCCAAAATAATCCTAAGCAAAACAAAAAATGCATGACAGGTTACTGTATTGGATTCCAAGCTATACTACAGAATAGTTTGGTAGTGCCAGAAAACAAATAAACAACAACACAAAAATAGACATGTAAATAAATGGAGAAAAGTGGAAGACATAAACATGAATACATGAAATTATAGTCAATAGATACATGATACAGTTGCCAAAAACCTATGTCGGATGAAAGAGAACATCTCTAACAATTGGTGCTAGGAAAGCAAAATTTTCCCCATTTAGAAGAATGAAATTATACTCATATCTATCACCTCACACAAAAAACAACTCAAAATAGATCAAAGCCCTCAATGTGAAATCAGAACTGCTACAATTGCTAGAACAAAAGAAGATGTATCTCACAAGTGGTAGATGCAGAGAAGGACTTTCTGAATAGAACCATTTTGCTCTGGAGTTCAGGACATCAATTGGCAAATGGAACATCATGAAACATAAAAGCTTTTGTATAGTAAGGAAAATAATCAAGTGAAAAGGAATCCCACAGAGTGAGAGACAATCTTTTTCTAGCAGTACATCTAATGGGATATTATCATCTATAATACACATAGAACTAAAAAATGAAGAGCCAAGTAAACAACTTTTTTTAAATGGGCTATGGCTCTGAACTGACAGTTCTCAAAAAAGAAACAAAAATATCTAAGAAATTTTTAAAAATATGCTCAGCATCCTCAGAACCTAGAAAAAATTCAAATTAAAACTACTTTGAGGTTTCATGTTACTACTGAGAGAATGGCTAAGATAAAATAAAGAGCTAACTACAAATGTTGGTGCATATCTAAAAAAAAAAAACCCTCATTCACTGCTGGTAGGACTGCAAAGTGGTCCAACCATTGTGGGAAACAATGTGAAGAATTCTCAAAAAGTTAGAAGTGTTATCTCCATACAATCCAGCTACACCACTCCTCGGAACCTTCTTAAAGGAGTCATCAGCCTACACCACAGATATTTGCTCAGCCATGTTCCTTACAGCTCTTTTTTTTTAATAGCTGGGAAATACAAATAACCCAAATATGTTTCAGTTTGATGAACGGTTTAAATAGAAATATGCTGCATACACACAATGGAATTCTACTCAGCTTTCAAACAAAAATAAGAACATGGAATTTTCAAGATAAAGAATAGAACTAGAAAATGTCATACAGAGTGAGGTAACCCAGATCGAGAAATAGGAACACCACATGTTCATTCTTATTTATTGATCCTATTTTTGAAATTTTTAGATTTGAATATAAATCCTGAAATAAATGCAAAGAAACAGGAAAGTAGAAAGAGACCATGGAGGAAGTAGGGAAAAGAGGTCTAGAAAGGAGTCCTGATTGATACCAGCGCTACATACACTTAGGGTCCAGGGAACAGAATAAGGGGCTGGAAGATGGTTTGAGCAAAGCCAAATGGACTCAGTATGTTGTATGTTGTATGGTGTGTGTGTGTGTGTGTGTGTGTGTGTGTGTGTGTGTGTGTGAATATAGACATGAAACAACAGTAATTAAAGATTAAGTGATCACTTAATAAGAGAGAGAAACAGGAGTTTTGGAATGGGATGACTGGGAGTCATGACTATATTCAGTAGTCATGCATGAATTTCTCAAAAAAAAAAACTCCTAAAATACAAGAAAAAGAGGAATGAAGTTGGATGAATGTTGAGGGAAGATGGGCCTTGAAGGACTAAGCCAGGAGGTGGGGTGAATATAATCAAACTACATGATATGAAACCCCCAGGGAATTAATGATAAATGCTCATGTGCAAAGTTCAGGAAAAATTTTCATCAATAAAATGGACCATGTGGGATAGATATTATCAATATATGAAGACAAAAATATTATAGTATTTGAATCATTCAGCCAAGATCTATGATAATCTGAAAATAATTTATGAATGGAACATACAAGAACTTTGGATCAACATGATATGACAAAATTTACAAATTATAGGCAAAAATGGTGAAACATTTCATTTCACAGGGCTAATAATACTTTTAATAAAATTATGGGAGAAAATTGTTCAGATGTGTGCTGAAAGAAGACCATCCAGCTATAAAAGGCATAAAAATACACCAAACTGGGATAGAAAAGAAAGCATCCTATTATTGTTCAAATTTTGTATGTGTGGAACAATATAGTATATTGAAAGCTACAGAAGAGAAGGAATATCATCAAAATAACTGCTGACTTTTCAATCAAATTTTCAAGAAAATGATGTATCTCAAATTCAGAAAGGTCATACCTGTCAGACCAGCCTAATAAACTTGTCAAAACTATCTATGACAATGGGAAGTCAAAGAAAATTTCCATGATAAAAGCAAGACAATGGAATTTATGACCACAAGTTCAGCCATACAGAGGATACTCTAGGGAATACTTTGGACTGAAACCAAAGATAAATACCTTCAAGAGAATACAGGAGGGAAAAAATCTGATGTTAAGACAGTTGTTAAGCAAGAAAGGACTTCAAATTCCCAAGTAAAACAAAATAATAAAAAAAAAATCAATACACTTTCTTTCTATAATAAATCTGATTTTAAATGATCTCAATTTTCCTATCCAAAACTACATACTACCATATTATATTAGAAAATAGAGTTCAATATTTTTGCTGCCTTAAAGAATCAAGTCCCACCACCCGTGGTAAACATTGACTTAGGATGAAAGAATTAATGGAAAGGTGTTCCAGGCAAATGGTACAGGAAAACAAACAAGCATAACTATCTTAACACCTAAAAATACATATATTTCAAACCAAGTCTAACCAGAAGAAATAAAAAGAATCACATCATACTAATTAAGGGACTAAGTCATCAAAAGAAATGTGCAATTCCCAAGATTTCCACTCAGGCTCATATAATTTCATAAAACAAATACTACTGCACTTAAAGACACAGACTTCAAAACAGTAACTGAAGGGAGGCTGTGATATTCCATTCTTCTCCTTATACAGATCAACTGTACATCTACAGAACATCCAGAGACATCTACAGAGTATTCCTCCAAGATGAAGAACACCCATTTGTCTCAGCAAAAAAAAAAAAAAATGGTGTCTTCCTTCAAAACTGTCACATATTAGGACACAAAGCATGATTTAACAAACATAGGAATATGAAGAACATAAAAAAATAACCTATAGTTACATCTCCACAATGGAATTAAATGTTATATGGAAAGAGAAAGTACAGAAAATATGCAAACCATCAAGATTAAACAACATGATGTTGGCTGATGAGTCATTGAAAAAATAAAGATAAAATAAAAGAATTTCTTCAACTAAATAAAAATGTAAACACAGCATACCAAAACATATGATACACAATTAAACATTCTCAAATGAAAATAATAGCTCTAAATGCCTACATTCAAATCCAAGCTTTCAAATTATGATGTACCTCAAAGCACTCAAAATCTAAGAATAAGACCACCCTAAAAGGGATAGATAGGAACAATAACAAAGATAAATGTAGAAGTTAAAACATTATAAACAAACAAATGAAAATGCAAAAGATCAAAGAAATTAAGAGTTTGTTGTTTGAAAAGATAAATAAGAATAAAAAACCCTAGCCAAATTAACCAACAAAAATGTAGAGAAGACTCTATTAGAGTTGAAAAGGAAGATATTAAAACAGAAAACAAGTGAACTCTGAGAATCATGAAGATTTACTTCAAAATTTCATATTCCAGTAAATTAGAAAATCTAAATAAAAAGAAGTATTTCTAGATGCATATGATCTAACAAAGTTAAAGCAACATAAAGTAAATAATCCAAATACATCTATGGCAAGCAGTGAAATAGGAGGAGTAATTAAAATCCTTCTGATGATAAAAAGCTCAAGGTCAGATGAATTTGATGCAACATTTTTAGCAAGGCTTCAAAGAAAAACTAATACCAACACTAATCAAGTTATTCCATAAAATATAAAAGGAAAGGCAACTTCGAATTTTTTTTAAAAAAAAACTAGAATTACAGTAATACCAAAGCCAGATAAACACTCAAAGGAAGAAAAATATATATATGGTAATCCTGAGAAATGCAGAAATAAAAATATTCAATATAGTACTTGTTTTACAAGTTCAAGAGTGTACTTAAAAATCAATGATCCAGTAGATTTAATTCACAACAAGTAGGGTGGTTAAAGAAACTAAATCAATAAATGTAATTCATCACTCAAATGGGATCAAGCACAGTACTCACATGGTCATCTCCATGGATGCAAAAAGAGCCTTTGATAAAGTTCAACATCCTTCCATGATAAAGTCCTAGATGCTCCAAGCATTGAGTAAACATTTCTCAACATAGTAAAGACAATACATTGCAAACATGCAGCCCCAGTAATGCAAAACAACACATGCTGTTTTCTGAAGTTTAAATTTAACTAGGCATTCTGAATTTTATATGGTGAACCTTGTTGGCTCTGGTAGGAAACCATGTCAACAACATGGACAACCACAGGTAAAGCCGCTAGATACCACTAGCTAGATACCACTTATATCTAGTCCCTAGTGGACTTTCATGCCCCTCATGTGTGGAAAACATCCTTAGAGATTTCTATGCAATGATAACTTTGTAAGTTTCGAAAAATTTCTCCTGAGGATTTTAACAGAATCTAGCTGAACTGTGCCCAGTCACTCTGAAAGGAGCAGTCAGTGATGTTTCTTAAGAATAATGAGGTGTGTGTTTGGAGGAAAATATATCAAACAATATCACATCATGACTCAGCCAGGCAACTGCAGAGCCCTGATCAAATGTGCTGACTTCTGAATCAGGAGTCAAACACCAGAGCACTGAAGGTGAAACTGTTACCAGATTTCCTGCTAGACAGGAACAGAGAGATGGAGAGCTGCATTCATGAGTTCCAGAGGCTAGATCTGTGTCTTAAATCAGCATCCAACAGGTGATGAGCCTTGAAAACTTGTTTCCCGAAGTCCTATTTCCCCCAAATCTCAGAAGGACAACACAGAAATGAAATGAACTGCTGAGGGTGAAAGTCTGTGTAGAGCTTCAGAGCAAAGTCATACTCCAGTATGTGGAGTACACCTCTAACAATGGAACGGGAAGGGGAAGATGTTTTAAATGAAAGGGGAAGAGGGAAGATGTCAGGATAAACAGTGGTGACAGCGTAATCCTGATTATCAACTTTGTTATAACTGGAATCGCTAGGAAACACACTTCTGTTTGGATCTGTGAGAATACTTATGGGAAGGATTCCCTGGGGGTAAGGAGTGGGTGGCATTGTACAGCTGTGGGAGCAGATGTAAAGGGGAAAAGACATCTGAGCAAAAGCATCAGTGCTTCTTGCCTGCCTGCCTTGGCCTTCTCTGATGAGTGGGTTCACTATCCTCTTCCTCCTGTTACTGTTGCTGCCACTGCCACTGCCATTACCATTGTGAACTGACAAAAACCCAGCTTCAAAGAATGCCCCAGCCCCTTAGTGCTGGATTGGGACTGTTGAGAAGTGCTGCTTCATAGACTGAGCTGATACTGGGTTCTCAGGCTCTCTGGTGTATAGATAGGATTGTTTATCTACCCACCCCATATCAATCAAGGAAGAGAAGGAGGAGGAGGAGGAGGAGGAGGAGAGGAGGAGGAGGAGAAGAAGAAGAAGAAGAAGAAGAAGAAGAAGAAGAAGAAGAAGAAGCACTGAAAAAAACTAAAAAAAAAAAAAAAAGACATCAGGAGACAAAAATATCACCCATGATCATTGATTGGTAAAATTTATATTGTGAAAATGGCCATCCTGCTAAAAACATATCTAAATATTCACTACATTACTGTAGATGTAACCAACTGTCTTATTAAATAAGAAACACAGAACCAATGTAAAAGAGAAAGCCAAGAGGTCAGAGCTCAGAGCTAAAACCTTACCCTTCCTCCTGTGGTGGTCCTACCTCTCAGAAAAGACCTACTTCCTGTGTGTTTGTTTTGATAAAGTCTTTCTGTTCTGCCTTCTCATTGGTTGTAACCCCAAACACATGACTGCCTTGTCACTGCCTGTTAAGTACAGCCCTCCAGGTCTTAAAGGCATATGTCTCAATGCTGGTTGTATCCCTGAACACACAGAGACTTACCTAGCTCTGCCTACCAACTGCTGGGATTAAAGTCGTGTGCCACCACCTCCACACTCTTGCTATGGCTCTAATAGCTCTGACCCCCAGGCAACTTTATTTATTAACATACAATTAAAATCACATTTCAGTACAAATAAAATACCACCATATTACTGCAAAATTCTTACCAGATATTTTTAAAGTTTTGCACAATTCAGATGGAATCACAAAATACAAGGTACCCAAAATAATCTTGAACAATAAATAGAAAGTTTGGAGAAACTCCAATCCTGATTTCAAGTTATCTTACAAACCCATAGTAATAGATCAGCAAGATATTGCCATAAAACACACTGATCGGTAGTTTATATCAAATATAAACACTTGGGCAATAGCTCAGGCTTCTTACTAACTAGCTCTTTAATATGTGTATTACCACATGACTTGGGACTTTTCCTGCCCTCTAGTATGTCTTATTTCCTGGGTTGCTGGCTGGCATCTCCCCTGACTCTACCCTCATTCTTCCCAATATTCTCAGTTTGGCTTTCCTGCCTAACTTCCTACCCAGCTACCAGCCTGCCAGCTATTTATTAACCAATGAGAGTAATACATATTCATAGTGTAGAAAATGATTGTTCCACAGCAGGAAAGTTAAATTTCAAATAAACAGAAAAACTTAAAACAGTTACAACAGTGATATTTCACATGGAAAAGCTTAAGACAAATTTTTAAGAAAAGATGAAGTGGCTATGTAGTGAATATTGGATACATTCAAAGAAGATTGGATAATTATAGGAACTTCAAATCCCAGTTTTCTCAAGAGCAAGATTCCTTAGACCAAAAATAAAAAAAAAAATTACCAAAGAAACATCAATGATAAAATGCACTATAGATCAAAGTGACTGAATGAAACCTCAAGGCAAACTATCCTACACTGAAAAATATGCTGTTTGAGCAAGTTTCTCCCCAGGAGACCACATATTAAGCCATAAATTTTAACAAATTGAAAAATAAAGTTATTCCCTATATGTCTTTCCTGATGAAAATACAATAAAACTACAAATTAAAACCAAGAAAATATGAAGTTATGCAATTAATGTGAACAATTAAGTGAATAAGGGTCTTCGAAGTGAAAAGAAAAAAGAAAACACACGAGGCCTATAAGAAACAACAAAAATCACCATTAAAATTGATTTTTGTAACAGTAAGTATCTACAAGACAAAGGGGCAACCTGGCCTGTAGGTTGTGAACTTGAGTTCAGCTACCTGGAGGCTGAGCATGAATCTGAAAGTTTAACACCATTTGCACTGTGGGTGACATCAAAGTCAGCTCCAATAACTTACTGCCATCCTGTCCCAAACACTTAGTTCCACTCTAGTGATGAACAGACAGTTCAGTATAGGTAAATAAATAACTATAATATGTCATATTAACAAATTTGAAATAAAAATCATGATCCTCTCCATATATAAAGCAATAAAATTAAACGTTCATTCATGACAAAAATCCTAAAATAATTAGATATACCAACTTAATAAGGGCTGTTAATGACAAAACTCTATAGTCAACATCACATTGAAAGTAAGAATGCACTGGGTGGCAGTGGCACACATCTTTAATCTCAGCACTTGGGAAGCAGATCCAGACTAATCTCTGAGTTCAAGGCCAGCCTGGTCTACAGAGCAAGATCTAGGACAGGCACCAAAACTACACAGAGAAACCCTGTCTTGAAAAAAAAAAAACAAAAAACAAAAAAAAAAACAAACAAACAAAAAATAGAAAGTAAGAATGCAGAAAATAGTTCCAAAGATCAGTATCAAGACAACGACTGCCAATGCTCATATTCAATAGGATCTTGGAAGCTTTAGTCAGGGCAACTGGCAAGAGATAGAATTAAAGTGATCACAGATAGGAAGATTATAAATAAAATTATCTGTTTCTGGATGATGTGACTAATAAATAACCAAAGCATTACTCAAAAATATTATTAGAACTGATAAAAATGTACTTGATGCTAAGATGTCACACACTTTGTTCACCAGACATAGATAAATCAAGTTGTTATTGACCAGGAAGACTTCTCCCTACTGCTAGCATTCATAGTACAGGGAGGTGTCATGTAAACTGCCGGGTGTAGGGCATCAGCAGGCATATCGAGCTATGAGTGCTATAAACAATAATAAACATGGCTGGACAAGACATGCTAATGGGAGTAACCAGCCACTTTCTGACTGAATTTAGGGTCTACTCCACAGGAAAAAAAACACATGTGAGCTATTAAAATATATATATGGTTAAGAATCCATGGTTAGGAAGTGCATAGGCCACAGCAGTGAATCTGCTGTTATAATTTTGGTAACTCGATATAGAGTTGAACTGCTCTCTAAATTTTTATCTCTATATCTACAGACTAATGAAGCTCTCAGACCTCATCAGTGTAATTTCTTTGTGTAGTGGATAATTATAAATACAGAAACTCACAACTGGTAAAGTGCAAAGAACAATTGTCAGTGGAGTCCTCCATCACAAATGGGACAAATATAAAACACTCTTTTTTTTTTTTTTGGTTTTTCGAGACAGGGTTTCTCTGTGTAGCTTTGCGCCTTTCTGAGCTCACTGGTAGCCAGGCTGGCCTCGAACTCTCAGAGATCCGCCTGGCTCTGCCTCCCGAGTGCTGGGATTAAAGGCGTGCGCCACCAACGCCCGGCCAGATATAAAACACTCTTAAGGACCTCTTGTTCAGGGTGAACTTGAGACAAAGTGTCTTTTGACGATGACAGGACATATGTACCCATGAACTCACTGCAGTGGTTGCATGTACAAGACTAAGCTAGTCAATGTTACAGCATGGTGTAGGAGCCAGATAATTTGACCCCCACATCTAATTTAGGCATTATTGAGATTAGGATGTCAGATAGATTATGGAACAGGAATATTCTTCAAGCCAGTGGGACAAAACAAAAATTCCAGAAGACAACCTGCATATCAATAGCTAACAATTTTTGAGAAACTTGCCAGAAGTGCGTAGAGGAGAAAGGGCAGCTTTCTCAACCATGGGTGATGCTTCATTTCTGTACAGAGAAGACTGATGACCTTAAAAAACACAGTATATATCAGAAGCCAAGGAGTAAGATGCCAAAAAATTTAGAAAGTACTAGAATAAAACATATCTGAAATGTATAAGGAACTCCAAAAGTTTAACAAGGAAAAACGAAATAATCTGATGAATGCTCGAAAGATCTGAACACAAATGATAGTTTTTTAAAGAAATAACCAATAGCTCTTTCAAAGCATCTTCCATATCCCAAGCAATCAGAGAAATACAAATCAAAATTTAGATAACACTTGACCTAACCCCACTTAAACCTGTCATTATTTAAAAAAAAATACAAACATTGGTCAGGATGTAAACAAAGATGGATCACAGGCAGTGCTGGCTGGAATATAAATGCTGATAATCACTATGTAGAAATGTATGGTAGTTCATCAAGAACTGTGTTAGCTCTACCATATTATCAGCTATCCTACTTCTGTTATTCGCCCACAGGAAATGATCTCAGCATACAAAATGGTGCTTGTGTGAAAATATTAATGTGGAATTATTCACAAGTCCTGAGAGATACAGAGTCAGCCTACATATTCAACAACAGATGAATAGATGAAAAAGTGTTGTACCTGCCTGCAGGGGTGTATATTCAGCCACTAGAAAGAAATCAAATTCCTGCAAAAAAGTAGAATGAATTTGGGGACATCGTGTCAAGCAAAATAAGCCACATACACAATGTCAAGTAATACATGTTTTCTCTCATATGTAGAGGCAAAAATGACCTCAGACTCATGAAATGGCTTACGAACAGTCTAGATTTGATATGCATGCAGCAGGAACAAATAGAATTTTCACCTTGCTCATCAATAACATGTTCAACTAATCAGTGTTTTTTTTTTTCCTTTTTCTTATTTTGTGAGCATGACAACAACATACTCATAAAGGCAGGTGTGCTTACTCAAATGGCAAACCAGTGAAAGGTGATTAACATTCAGCATCTCAATTCAATGTGAAGTTGTTTTACTGATTATGTTTTTGCTTGTTTTCTTCTCACATATTCTCTTTAAGATAGATAATTCATCTGTATTTTGACAAGAAGTTAGATACTATATGCATGCAACTAGGTTGGAATGTGGATGTATTGTCTGAATAGAAACTCCTCCAAAGTGTGAACAGTTTTCTCATTAATCTTTGTTTGGTATTTCACTAACACTGCTGAAGAGAAAACTCTTTTTTTTTTTTCACCTTTAAATATCTAATCACACCATGTCTAAGCAACCTGAATACTCCAATGTATGGAACTCTGATTGTAACGGTAATTTTGTCAACTTAAAAGATTTCAAATCATCTTGGAGACAAGACCCCTGCATACATCTATGAGGGCATTTTCAGACTTTGGTTAACTGAAGTTGAAAGAGTCACCTTAAATCTGTGCAGCATCATTTTATGGGATATGATCTCATATGGAACAAAAAGGAGAAGGTTGAGAGTGGATGCCCTGCAAGCAGTTACTTCAAGCACCTGCCTGAAACTGCCCTGCTTGAAGGACTGCACATTCGAGTTATAAACCGAAACCCAAATAAACCCTTTCCTTGAGTTCCTTTCATCAGGAATTCTGTCACCGCAATGAGTAAAGTAACTAATACACGAATTGATAAGGGTTACGAGAAAAAGCTATGTAAAAACAAGATGGCAAATATTACATTGGATAATGGTGATAATGATTTGAATTTCCTTATGGATAGAATATTGTATATTTACATATGGTATTCATATCGCATGTATTGCTTTGTTCCAGTTATTAGTCCATGCAGTCTGACATAGGAATTGCTTTATATGTCTGAGTATTTGGCCTGTGTGTAGGTTTGTATGCCATATGCATGGCTGATACCCATGGAGACCAAAAGAAGCCACTGAACTGGATTTGCAGATGGTTGTGAGCTGCCATGTAGGTGCTGGGAATTGAACCCAGGTCTTTTGGAGGAGCAACCACTGTCCTAACTGCTGAGCCATCTCTTCATTCTCTAATGTAAGAATTTTAGTGTACAATTAAATATCATGACTCAGAAGAAACATATAATTGAAGAAACATGAGACAAGGAAGCATGAGTGTGGTCATAAAATGGATCCAAAAGGGATGAGCTGGGCTTATTGCCTCTGATAAGCACCATTACCATTCGAATCTGTCTAAGTACAAGAAAAGCTAACACATAAGATTTATTCATATTTTACTTAATGAATAAATTGGCAGAGATGAATACATACTATGAGATGAATTATGAACAGAAATTTGAAATTGAGTGGAGGAATTTTTATGGTGTATAATTTAATGTTTTAGTATATTCTCAAGATTATGCATGCATCACCACTCTTTAACAACAGAATTCTTTCAAAATCTCTACTCATAAGTAGCTGCTCTCTCTTTTTCCCTTTCCTTCTGGGTTTGAGCACCCTCTAAATCACTTTTTCTTCCTGTGATGAGCTTATTCTGGACATCTCACATGCAAAGAAGTTCATAATAAGTGCTTTATGTGACAGTCATCATTCATTTAACACAGTATTTCCAGGATTTACCTGTAATTTAACATTCATTAATGCTTCATTTTTAATGTGTGGTTAATACTCCATGGTTTGAATTCACCATGTTTAATGTTCTTTTTTTTTTTTTGAGCTGATAGACAATAGATTTATCATATGGTTGTTAATAATGTTGCTGCTTTACCTACTAAAGTACACTTTTTCTACAGGCATGTGCCTATGATAGGTGTGAAAATTATATAAATATCTTATTTTTTAATAGTTGAAAGACCTTGAGATCTAAGCCCAGTTATAAAAACTATAATGAACTAAATGTTCATATGTTAAACTTCTAATGTACTTGTTTCTACTCAGCCATTTACAGATAAGGTCTCAGTGAGCTAATTATGATTAAATGAGCTTATAAAGATGTAGTCATTATGTGATAGGATTGGTATCTTTATTGGAAGAGATGTCAGTTCACTCTTACTCTTCCTGTGCACATGTAATGAGGAAAATCAAAACAAGAACACAGTAAGAAAAAGGCCTTCTGCCAGGTTGAAAGCTTTAGCAGAATTCAAAATGTCTGAAAACTGGATCTTTATTACTTAGCTTCAATGATTTTGTGAAAATTAATTTCTCTTGCTTCAATTGTCTCTTTTCCATGAGATATCACAACAGCTGATAACTGTTTTTAGTATATTTTCTGTTTATTTTTTGAAGTTTTCATAAATATATACCATGTATCCCATCCTCCTATACTTCCTCCCTCTATCTGTTCCAGAAATCCCTATCATGCCTCCCTACACACTTTATGGCCCTCTTGTTTATTTATTTACTTAGTTACTAATTTGCTTTATAACTAATTTGCTCTAATTAGTACTGCCCATACATGCATGGGTGTGCACTCATCCATTGGGCATGAGAAACGAACAAATGACTACACACACCAACGAAAAATGATTCTCTTCCTAGGAGCCATCAACTGTCAATAACTACGTTGGCATTTATGTAAAGACAGAAGGCTTATTTCATGGCTTTGGAAGCATAGGTGCATGACACTAGTCAAAAGAGTCCCCCACCACACACCAGCACATGGCCTCATGGCAGGAGCACCAGTGAGAGTGAGTGAGCTCTCAAAAAATCCAATCGCACCTTCATGAATCCCTTCTGAAGCCATTGTCCCCTACCACTTAGGAATCTTCAGGTGGGTGAGCAACAGCTGAGGGAATTCATATCTGAAACTGTAAATCTAGTCAACTGTCCCTAGCTGGTATGATCCAGTATTCAAAAGAACCTACTATCTGGCATTTTCCTAAACCAGTATTACCACTAACTACATTCTAAATACTTACCATTATTTTTTAAACCAATAAAGGTGATTACAAAATGTCACAACTGTTGAAAATTCAAAAAATAACTAACCTTGGGGTTCCCATCAATAACTGATTGATCTATAATGCAACCTCTACAGCAAGGCAAAGTGATCATCATTGAAAGGTGGTAGAAAGGTTGTAAGAACCAGAGGGCTAAGACATATACTGTGAGATCCTGTCTTCTGTTTATGACAGGGAAGCTGTATCTATAAAATCTGAAGAAGTATATGGTCCCCTAAACAAGGCCTTTACAGAGATGTCTGTTGATATGCCTATGTAGATATGGGAAATCTCACAAGGCCTTGCTCCTAGAGGTTCAAGGGCTGCTGAAAAAGTAAGAATCAGTGCTCTCCAGAGATAAGCCCCTTGGTTATTAAATCCCAAGTGATCATATATATGTAAATGTAAATGTGTACACATATGACCAACATCAAATGGACTCATTGTGCTGAATTCACGCGTACACACACACACACACACACACACACACACACACACACACACAATGTTGAAGAAGAAGAGGTCATAAATCTGGGAGGAAGAAGTGTAATATAGGAGAACTAGAGTGGGGAGAGAGAATGATGGAAACACAGTACTCATAAATGGTGCTCTGAAAATATTAAAGAATTTAAAGTAATTTTTTAAAAAAGGATTTGTTAAAATGCTGCATGATTCAGATATCTCTCAATAACTCTTTCCTCCTTGATTTGCATGTCACATATTTAATTCTACTAGAAGTAGTTCATGCTGTTATTTAGAAAACATTAAGAACATTTTCTTCATGTCCTGTGGCTTACATATTCTTCATTAGAGCCACTTAATACTGATCACACATTCAATGAGTCTCTAAAAGTCAAATTTTTCATGTGTATAATATTTATTTTCCAAATACATACCATTAACTTTTGGCAAAATTTGTCAATGCTATTTTTATTTACCTGTAGTCTAATGATTCATTTTGTTAAAAACATGTGTGAAATTTCAGCATAATTATGAAAAACAGATTCACTCATGTCATTTTATTAATGACCAATGATATGAATGAATTAATTTAATACACTTAAGTAGATTTTAGCATTTTAAACGGATTTGCAGTTAAGTGATTTCATGTTAGACTTGCTGGTTGAACATACTTTGATCACACCACTGTTTGCATCTTCTTCTTAGATGATAAGATGAGGAAGTATTTTTATCTTTAATTTATAACTTGTACTTTACTGAGTCTGTTTTCATACACCTTAGTACCTTTTCCTCTTATAAAACTTTCTCCTTGACAACTTTAAAGTGAGCTGTAGTACTGCCTCGAAACTTTATCCTAAAAAAAAAAAAAAGTTTATCCTTTGCAATTTTTTTTTATTTTCCTGTGAAAATGAAAGGGTTAGAAAGAGAAAAGTGAACAATGGCATCCTTTTTCATTTATATTTTAAAGATAGAGTAGCTTCTGAAAGTCCATTTAGTAAAAGTTGATAGGTTGGAAAATGAGAAATGAATTTCTGCCTTTCTGCATCATGAAATCCATGGACTGTTTTGCAAAGCTATAAAATACATGGCTGCTTCCCACAAGGCATATGGGTGGTAAGCAGTTCCATACAATGACCCATTCAGTAGTGCCCAGTGCTACACTGCCTACTGGAGCAATCCTTGGGAATATGGATACTTTCTTCAGAAAATGTAGCTGGTCTCTGTACCCCAGCTGAAACCTACTCTAAGAATGGAATGTACATTCTAGATTAATTACTGTTCAATGCTAAGAGGCACACTTATTTTTTTTTATCCTTGCTTAATTCAAAGAAGACAAGAGAAATATGGTGTTTCAAGATTTAAGAAAATCCTATTGGTCAACCGTAATTACCATAAGGAGAGAGATCTGTACCTCTGAAGTAAGAAAATAGTTGGAAATCTACAATGCTTGGATAGAAACATGTGGGATTTTTTTTCCAAATTTGTAACCATATACATTTGTTTACATTTGAAAATGGCAGATTCCAAAGTCATGCATGTATCTTTCTATTACTGAGTGGCAAGTGAAGTTTTGTCCTAAGGTATATGGTTATAATCACTATGACTTATTAGGAAAATAAGTGTTCCAAATCATTAGAGGTCATTTTCAACCTAGAACAGAAGTTACTGTGTCATCTCCTGTATAAATGTTACCAATGCTTGACCCCTCAACTGTAACAACCTTGACAACTATATAATCTTAGACCTACCTAGTCCTACCCCAAACTCTAAACAAGATATGGCATCAAATCTTATAAATCACAGGAAAAATGCAATTGTAATTGTGGTGTGTGTGTGTGTGTGTGTGTGTGTGTGTGTGTGTGTGTGTGTGTTTTAGAGACAGACAGACACAGAGAGAGCTCATATGTGTAGAAGGTACAACCCTGTCTTAGAGGAAAGATGACTTTGAATATTGTTCATATATATTTTTGAGATAGGGTCTTTGGCCTAGAATTTAACAGCTAGAGATGACTAATAGCTCAATGAGAAACAGAGATTGTTCTACCGTTGCTTTCCCAGCACAGGATTGTCATCATTGGTTACCATGTCTGCTTCCTCCACATGTGCCCCGGGTATCATACTCCAGTGTCCTTGATTGCAAGATAATCAAGTTATCTCCCCATCCATTAATGACAACTATTAAATTTAATTTTAACTGCTACAATCCATTTATTTATTCATTCTTTATAATCCCTTTAATTATTCTTCTAAGAATGTTTATGGATAATTATTTTACCTCTAGCAACATAAGAAACAGTATCAATAATATATTCAAGATAAGAAACAGTGTCAATAATTATAAACCTTACTTTAAATGCTATTTTATTTAAACATAGGTGCAATACTTTCCACATAATCTAATCAATGTATTTCAAACATAGAAGCCATTTCTCAGTAAATGAACATACATACTTGGTGTCAAAATTCTCTTTCTTTCATACTTATGTTTATATTTTATAAACTTAATTTTTTCTCATGTGTAGACCCAGATTAATACTGTCAAGTTGCAATCAAAATTGACAAATATTACCCATCTGCACAGCAGTAAATGGCTCAAGATTCTGTTCAGTGGTCAAATATTATATAGCATGTTTTATGATATTTATAAATAACCTATGTAGGGGAAAATTTCTTGGTCCCACCTAGCCCCATGGGCCGGAAGAATCCCTTCCACCTAAGCTCTCACAGCCACTTATGAAATAATCACTCAGAGTCTTATATAAATTATGAACTGTATGGTCTATGGCTCAAGGTTCTTGCTAGCTAGCTCTTGCATCTTAAATTAACCCATTTCTATTAATCTATATGTTGCCAAATGGCCATGTGGTTACTGGTTTACTGGCATCTTGCTGCCTCTTGGGCAGTGAGTTGGCATCTACTCCAACTCTCTTTTCTACCTGTCTGGCTCCATTCTGCCTTGCCATAGGCCAATGCAGCTGTATTTATTAACCAATGGTAGCAATACATATTAACAGTATAGAAAAAGACATCCCACATCAAACCTTGAAAGTCTTTAAAACAAAAAATTCTGGGTCTTTGTTTCTTTTAGGAATGTATTCAAAAGAATAGGAGTTTATCTGTAGCAATTATGCTTGCAGGGTAAAAAGTAATAGCAGAAAAATCAAACACCTGGCAAGCTCTTCAAGGTCACACATGCTTTCTATCCAGTTTCATAGGCCAGTGACTTTAAAGATGTTTTAATGTATAACATCCTTCATATCTGAATATTCATCTTTTTGTTCTTAAAATAAAATTTGCAACTTATTTTGAAATTGTCCAGATTCATCCCAGCTCAAGCTCAAAACATCACACATTTGCTGCCCTGTGACTTTTATTATCACTAAGATTTATCTAATTGAAGTTGATACAAAATTTAAAAAAGAGTGAAATTTCTGAAATCTTAAGATGTTAGATAAATATGCCTGGTAAAAAAATTAAATATATTAGCTGTCTTTATTTGCATTAATTAACATATAAAAGTAAATTGTACCTCTATTTTCTGAACATTTATGTTCATGCCTCTCAATCTAATATGTACCTAACCGTATTTTCCACTGTTATGCATACTATCAATTAAAATTATATACGATGTCTTTTTTAATTAATTTTACACTTTCAGTAAATCTATTAATAATACTTAAAGCATTCTGTATTGGAAGATAACAATGATATAATTGAAAAGGAAAGTCATTATATAATATTGTCATCTCTACCAGTTGTGCACCTGATAGTGAGTTGATAGAACACTTAAAGAACTCAAGGTCTAAGTGTGATGTTGAACAACTCAATAAATGAGCTAGTGAAATGAACAGGTAGTTCTCAAAAGATGAAATATGTATGGCCAATAAAACATATGAAACATTTTGAGTATCTATCAGAGAAATTCAAATTAATACTACATTGATGTTTCACCCCACTTCTGAATGTTTACCCAAAAGACTTCAATTCAACACATTACAGAGACACTTGAATATAAGTGTTTATTGCAGCCCTATTCACATTTGCTAAGTTATAGGACCAACATAGTTATCCAATGATAGAGAAAAGAAAAGGAAAGTTATGAGATGTGTGAATTTTTTTAACCATGAGGAAGGATGAAGCCATGATGCTTGTAGGAAAATAGATGCAATTTGTGGTAATAATATTAAATTAATTAAGTGACTCTCACTTATATTATGTTCATTTTCCCATATGTGGTATCTAGATTTTATACAGCTGTATAAAAACATGGTATGTATGTGACATAAGATAGATAACACATCATCTAGAAGAACAAGGGGACTAACAGGATGGACAGATGTGAGTAGAGAGACAGTAGTAAAGCATTGTTAGAAGAGTTTCAATACACACATGTATGAAAATATTCTTAAGTAACACTGCCATGAAGAATGGGTATATGGAAGTATATTTTAAATTTTAGTTTATGTTTTGGTGATTTTTCAGATTAGAAATAAATTTTATTTATTTCCCACCTTTCCTTCCCTTTCCCCTTCAAATGCTTCTATATATATGCCTTCTACTCATCTTTGAATTCATGACCTCTTTTTTCATTATCATTGACTATGTATTCCTAAATACTACCATCTCAGTCATATAATATTACTTGTATTTTCAGTTTCTTATGATTTCACATCTGACCATTTGGTACCATCAAACCAATCTGTGTGCTTTTCCCTGGGGAAGACCACTTCTCTGGTTCTCATCTCTCCTCATTTGCCCATATTTCCTTTTGTAAGGTTGATGTCTCATGGACTTTTCCCTGTCCACATTGGTATGTGAATTTGTGTCATACTAGTTTGGTTCATGCTTGTGTAGTCATGCTAGTGAGATTATATTGGTAGAGTTCTGACTTTAATAGAAGATACAATCTCAAAATTTTCTGATCCTTTGGTTCTTACAATCTTTCTACACTCCTTCTTCAATGTTACCTAAGTTTTATGTATGAGAGTGTTTTGTAGATGAATCCACTGTGACTTGGCTTCACAAATCTAGTACATTCTACAAATGAAAAGAAATCAAGTACAAGGTCATGCCAATAACTCCAGAAGGTTAACCATGTCAAAAATGGAAACGTGTTGTTCAAGAATGTAAAATGCTTCATGGAGATTCAGGAAGCTGATGGCCAAGTAGTTGTGACATTGAGAAACCAAACTTTAGTGACTGTGGACCAGGCAGTGTCCTCAAAATGTGGGATAGAAGCAAACATTCAGAGTTTGGAACAAGTTATTTGCAGAAATTCCACATATAGACTGGACAGTTTTCTGTTAATTTATTTTTAGAAAAGGGTATTTCTATATTGGTTAGGTCTTGTTCCTGTTTTAATTTACTTTCCCCCAAATATTACATATTTGGAATCATAGTGAGTAAGATTTTCAGTTAGACATCTTTTACCTAACATACATATTCAAGCATCTTCTGTGGTCTTTGAGGGGACTTAATGAGGTATTTGTATTTGTGGCAAGTCTTACACTAGCGTTCAGATGGGCCTTGTCTTATCTAGTCATCTCTGAAAGACTTCTTTCTTATTTTCAAAATTTGACACTTTCAAATAAAACTATATACATTTGTGTGTTGAGATTTTTGTGAATTTTTTCTCAACTCATATGTGTGTGAATATAACAACCTCAAGTTTGGGCACCAATTACTTCTTCCGTGTGTATAACATTTGCATCCTACCCCCATCCCCAACCTCAGCCATTGTTTCACATTCACAAGAGCACTTGCCATATAAATACCATTTCCTACCTTCCCCTCCTATCCAATTTTTGTTGTCCATATTATTAGTATGTGGATTTTAATAGTTCTTTGAAAATTTTATACAATGCTATTTAATCATATCTACTCTTTCGCTAGTCCTCCCAGATCTTGCCCTGTCACTTCCTAACCAACCCAAATCTGTGTTCTCTTTTTCTTTTCTTTTTCATCCATCTACTCTAATTTGTGCTGCCTATATATATCTGCATGTGTGGCTTTTGGCTGTAGCAAGGTCTACTTACCAGGGAAAACATTCTTGAAAACTGATTCTCCCAAATGTGAATAGCCAATTGGGCAAGAGTGGGACTCTGTGCCCACCTCTACTTTCCTTGATTGGACTGGGTCTGGCTTGAGGTTGTATGCAGCTCTTACATCTCTATGAGTTCCTATGTGCAGCTGCCCTTCTGTGCTCTGTGTCTCCTCTGGTAGCTTACAAATCACCTTCCAGCACTATGAAAGCTAGCCAGTAGGGATGTAGTTTCTGGCTGAGTCCCAGCTTAATTTCTCCATAGATGACTCAACTGTGTGGTGTTTTGAGCAATAGAGTCTTATTGCCAAGTTCTGGAATGTAGCCAAGTCCATTGGCCATAGTCTATCATGTTTAGGGTTTTATGAGACTCCACTGGCCAAAAGCTCCAAAAAGAGTTACCCATTCCTTGCACTGAGCTTTTTTTAGTAGATGTCTAGGAGGTACATTATCATTCATTATATGGTAACTTTGTTTTTACTCTTTTTACATATGTGTATGGATATGTATTGTGAAGGTTAAATAGTAATAAGTACGTTTCTATATGACATTTTCAAAATGTTTCTAGTGTTATTTATCTCTGTATTATTTTCCAGGCTTCTCCTCTCATTTTAAGACTTACCTACCTTTTTCAGGAAATATTTTTCTTACCTTCATGTCCTACTAAACACTGGATTTTGTAAACCATGTTCTTTATAGGGCATCTTACTAATGACCTCTCAAGTTTAACAGATGACATTTTTGTGTGAAATTTGTATTTAAGGTATGACTTTTCTAGACTATAATTAATATGTTTTAGAGTCAGTTTGATAACTTAATGACTGAATAACGGTAGCTAAGTAGAGAAACTGCTTTCAAGTTAAATATCAAGTGAATCCATGCACTCTCATTAGCTGTGCCTAAATCAACCAGTATTGGTAGGAAAAACATTATGAAAATAAATATCACTAATACAAAGGTCATGTTCATTTGGCCACTCATATTTAGTTAAGGAGTTAAAAATACATTTATATTTCAGTATAAACTGATGTTCTGAATAATTTATCAGGCACATGTTGTATGCCAAGCCTTGACAAGTCATCAGAATAAAGAAAATCAAAGAGTCTCACTCCTATCTTTACAAGGAAACTGTTCTGAATTTTATAATTTTCCAAGGAATTCTTATGTCTGTTTTTTAATGTAAAATGTTAGTTGAAACTGTCATCCCAAACCACAGGGAATTTCCTTTATTGAGGCATTTTCTCTCTTCAAATGGGATTTTCAGTGTGCATTTATTACCTAGCAACCAGACCATAAAAATCCTAATGTTAGATCTTAGATTGATAGGGATTTTTGGTAGCTGTGGTATAAAATATATTTTATGATGAAAACCAGAGAAATTTCCTGTACAACAACAAAGGATTTAAGAATTATTGTACCAGATTGCTCAATTCAGGAAAACATATTTTAGCTTTCAGGGATTCTTGATTGATATTCTTTGAAATGTTGAAAATATCATGCTAGTAAATGATGCCCTGGAGACTCAAATCATTTTTTTTTATGTAGAGATATAAGCTGATGTGGACTAACCTTCTTGTGGAAGACTACAATCCACTCAACATCAAATGATAGCAGCCCTTCTCATCACAGAAGCCAGATACATGCTAGCCAGACTTTTCAATATGACTTTCAGTGACATCATTCATCATGTTGGCAAAACGATGCCTCTTGTCTACAAGAATGAACAAAACATTAGAATTTGTTTGAAAATCTGAAAACAGTTAACATTGACTTCAAGAGGTCAAGACCTCAGCATCTAAAGCCACATCAATTTTATCAGGATTGCATCCTATGTATGTGGCTTTTCAGGATTTAATGTTTACTTTGTGTCTCAGTATCCTCATCTTACAAATGAAGAAAATTATATTGGTGACCTCATAGTGTTTCTTTGGTACTTCATTGAAGTCAATTTATATGCAGCACATAGAGTAAATATTCAATAGATTTTAGCTCTTATGATTAAATTCATCTGTCTTTCCACAGGATCAAACTCTAACTTAGACTTTCATCATGTCAGGCCAGTGATATTTATCATATACCAACTTTACACAGTATTTCCAAAAGCAATTCTGCCATCTGCAAACTTTCAACTCTACTTTTCATTTACACTAAGAACTTTCTTGCCTAATGAGCTCCAATGAGATAGCTTTACAAAGGTCTGGCTTTCACACTCCTGTTTCTAATCAAGAACACTTTCTACAGCATTAACTTAGGCACTGATATGTAGGAAAATCCATTCCTTCTTATCAGTTCTGTCTCATTTGGGCTCTTGATTTCTACTTTTCTTCATGTTCCCCAAGACTTTATTTTCACATTAATTACTATATGACCTGCAATTCAAAAAATATTTTTTTTTATTCAGAGTCACTGAATAAGGCATTCCGGGGACAATATTATCACACAATCATGTATCTTTTTTCCTCTCACTCTAGCAAATTTCTTAGTTGAGACAACACACAATTAGGATATCTTCTGATGAGGTACAAGTATACCTCTGTCTTCCTTTGCCCTCAACCATCAACTGTGCAGACATATTCCTTCCTCAACTACTTTGCAAAAGTTCACTCATAACTCTTAATTTCATACTTACCAATCATTTAAAAGCCTTCTCTTCTTTGTTAAAATATTATTGAGTTTGACACCACCCCCACTTGGTTTTCTACAATGTTTAGTATTTTGACCACTCTCTTTTTTGTCTGGGATACTCAACTCTATTTCTTCATTCTAGATACACTATTGACCGATAATCTGGCAACAGGAAATCCTGCTATTCAAATTTCTGTCGTGTGCTCTATTCTCTAAATGTTGAAGAACCATATGACAAGTTAGTCTGCTTCCACTGTGGAGCCCCAATGGGACTGGACTAGGCCCTCTGGAAATGGAAGATGGTGGCTTGGCTCGAACTGTTTGGGGGCCACCAGGCAAGGGGATCGGGATCTGTCCCTGGTCTATGGGTAGGCTTCTGGAATCCAGTGCCTGTGGTGTGACACCTTGCACAGCCTTGGTGCAGAGGGAAGGGGCTTGGACCTGCCTAGGCTCAGTGTGCTGGGCTTTGTTGACTCCCCATGGGAGACCTTGATTTGGAGGATGTGGGGATACAGGGTGGCTTGGGAAACAGGGCTGGGGGTGGGAGGAAGGATGAGGTGGGGTGTGTGGATAGCATGTGGAGTGAGTAGAAAATTTCTTAATAATATTCTTAATATTTTCTTAATAATATTCTTAATAATATTCTTTCAAAGTATAAATCAAGCACAAAGCATTGCTACATATCTTATATATAGTAGAAGAATGATCCATAGAGCTCTACCTTTAGCTAGCTGCAGCCAATACAGAAGACAGCTTCCAAAACAGCTACCTCTAAAATAAAAACAACATCAAATGCAGTTCTCAAGATAATCTAAGCAACAATCACTATGTAGAATACTAAACATGTCTAATTCTACTCTGAATCTCAACAGTCTTCTTCACATTCAAAAAAAAAACAAAACAAAACAAAACAAAAAACCTTTAAATCGATGCTCTTGAGATGTATTACTACCATTTAACACATCAATTCCTCCAGACTTCTCTATATAGTAAAAGAGAATCCAAGTCCCCGACAAACGACAAATTTGTAGTCCCTGTAGAGTCTGGCCTGACTCACCGTTTTGAAGCTCACTCCCATAACTCCCTGCTGAATGAGTCTTCTTTGACAATGCTGCTCCTGCTGCTTTTCAAATGTGTATGATTGTTTCATCTCTTCACTCTTAAATACATTTTCACAATTTGCTCTATTACTCTTATTCAGATCTTTGTTCAGGTAAATCCTTCCTTAAATGGTTCTGTAAAATCAAACATAATCACCTACTATTTTGCACTCTTCAATATGTTCTCCTGTGCCTTTAAGGATTAATTTAAACCCAGAATTGCATGTTACTTTTGTTGTGTATTGCTTGCCTTATAAAATATAGTTCCTATGAATTCTATAACTCATTTTTCCAAGTATTGACAGTGCTGATAATCAGTGACCTACAAAGGGTAGATACCTAGTAAATAATTTCTAAATTCTGAGTGAATGATTGACATAATTCCTTCAAGATATAGCATATTTTTTGTTGTAGAATATTATTTTATGATGTGTTACATCTATTCATGCGGTGGAACATTTCTATAATGATGAAAAGATGTGTTGCATTTGTTTAACTCTGTGAAGCTATGTTACTTTGCCTGTCTAAAACACCTTATTGGTCTAATAAAGAGCTGAATGATCCATAACAAGGCAAGAGAAAGGACAGGCAGGGCTGACCAGCAGAGAGAATAAATAGGAGGAAAAATCTGGGAAAGGAGGACCAAGGATTGAGAAAAGGAGGAGAGGAAGACTTCAGGTGCCAGCCACCCTGCCATACAGCTAGACATGGAATAAGAAGGAAGGAAAAGATATGCAGAAATAGAGGAAGGTAAAAGCCTTGAAGCTAAAGGTAGGTGGGATAATTTAAGAAAAGCTCACAAGAAATAAGCCAAGCTAAGGCCAGACATTTATAAATAGTAATAAGATTTCATGTGTATTTATTTGGGAGCTGGGTGGTGGCAACCCCCAAAAAGCCAAATACTGAAAACCAAACAAGAGATTTTTTTTTATCACAGAACTGTGTTTCACAAATTGTTATGTTCAATTTTATGAACTGCTTGATATGGATTTTATCTTGATGCAATACTTATTGAAATTATTGAATCTAAATTTCATAAGAAAATATAGATACCAATAACATAAGCTGTTAAAATCCTTTTGCATGTCTTCTGATCATTCATTTTAATAAATTAATTCTTAAAATCTATATCCTCTTAATAGAAAAAAGTATTAGAGAATTTTGTGTTGTCACTTGTTTATTTACTTAAAACGCACTGAATTATTTGTGCTGCCAATTTTCATGATTTCCATCTACTGGTTCTAGTGTATGTAGCTGGAAGTTTTTGTCATTTCACCCAACACCAAGGTCCTATAGCCACTTATAGAATTCCTGTGCCTGGCCCTGCAACCGCTGCTACCCAAGTAAACACACAGAGGCTTATATCAATAACAAATTGCATGGGCATGGCCTATTACTCAAGCTTCTTATTGTTTGTTTGTTTTTTGTTTTGTTTTGTTATTTGAGAGAAGGTTTCTCTGTGTAGTTTTTGGTGCCTGTCCTGGATCTCACTTTGTAGACCAGGCTGGCCTCAAACTCACAGAGATCTGTGTGGCTCTGTCTCCAAGTGCTGGAATTAAAGACATGTGCCACCACTGTCTGGCGACTCAAGTTTCTTGATAGCTAGCTCTTATATCTTAAATTAACCCATTTCTATTAATCTACAAGTTACCACATGGCCATGTCTTACCAGTCTACTGGCATGTTGCTCCTTTGTTGGCAACTGGCATCTCTTCTGCTCTGTTTTTCTTCTTCCTTTCTCTCTAGTTACAATGTCCTGCCTAACCTTATTCTGCATCATCATTGGCCAAACAGCTTTATGTAATTGTTAGTTTTTCTGTGTCCCAGCCAGCTAGCTGATGGTTGAAACAAATCTCTCCCACTCACGTCCCCCAAGTAAACACACAGAGGCTTATATTAATTATAACCACTTGGCCATTAGCTCAGGCTTATTACTAGCTAGCTCTTACACTTAAATTAACCCATAATTCTTATCTATGTTTAGCCATGTGGCTTGGTACCTTTTCTCAGTTCTGCCTTGTCATCTTGCTTCCTCTGTGTCTGGCTGGTGACTCCTGACTCAGCCTTCTTCTTCCCAGAATTCTCCTTGTCTGCTTATCTTGCCTATATTTCCTGCCTGGCTACTGGCCAATCAGCATTTTATTTAAAAACCAATCAGAGCAATACATGTTCACAGCATACAGAAGGACATCTCACAGCACTTCCCCTTTTCTGTCTAATCTAAAAAGAAGGTTTTAACTTTAACATAGTAAAATTACATATAACAAAATAGTTATCAAGCAAACATTACAGTTATAATATCTAGTCTATTTGTATTTGGCAAAATCTAAAAAATATTCTATCTCTCTTATATTTGCGAGTATAAAGTTTCATATTTAATTTATCTTTTATCATAACTAAGGAAAATTATAACTATCTAGTCTTCAACTACAGCAAAGACCTCAGAAGGATATAATATTACCTAAGTTAACAGGAAATGCATTGTAAGCAACTTCTAATTTTCTGGAAATGACAGAGACAGCTGCCTGCCTGGACAGTCATCTAAAGTTCCAAATTTGGGGCATTCATCTTCAGCCTATAAACCTAGAGTCTTTTAGTCACTTCTCTCTATGTTCTGTAGAATGTCTGCAGTTTCTTCTGTGAAGCAGGAAACTGAAGGACCATCTCACCTTGTAAAGTTTAGTGGTTACCTTTCTATGGGCCCTGTATGTCCAGTCAATACAACATTTTGTCAAGCAGTCCAGGCAAGAACAGTTTCTCGCCCAAATGGCTATTTTTGCCAAAAAGAAGATAGACTCCATATGAAGTGTCTTCAATGCCCATCTTCCTTTTTGAAGTAAATTGGTGCTGCCAGGAGCAGATGTGTCTCATTGTCCAGGAAAGTCTAAGTTTATAAAACATTTTAAATACCATATTCTGTAAGTCCTTGAAGTGTTTGAAGATTATCTATCTACAATATATCTCTTCTTGACCTTGCAAACTTAATATGACTATAAGTTTGATCATCATGGATGACTAATTCCTGCCTTGCCCACAGTTAGGACAAATCTCTGTCACCCGCCAGTCCCACAGCCGCTCAGACCCAACCAAGTTAACACAGAGACTTACATTGCTTACAAACTGTATGGCTGTGACAGGCTTCTTGCTAACTGCTCTTATAGCTTAAATTAATCCATTTCCATAAATCTATACCTTGCCACATGGCTGGTGGCTTATCGGCATCTTCACATGCTGCTGGTCATGGCGGCAGCTGGCAGTGTCTCTCTGCCTCAGCCTTCTGCTTCCCAGAATTCTCCTCTCTCCTTGTCCCACCTACTTCCTGCCTGGCCACTGGCCAATCAGTGTTTTATTTATTGACCAATCAGAGCAATTTGACATACAGACCATTCCACAGCACTTAATTATACATTACAATTTGAAATGAGGTGCACAAACTTAATACCTTAAACAAGAGTAGAAATATACAATACAATATAACAAAATTAACTTTAAATTTGTAATGAATTAAAATCTATAGCAATTTAAACCATTTTACACAAGTTATTACTCATTAAGAGCAAATTCAATAATCTACCCTTTTATCCTATCATATCTATATCCTATATATGTATATCAAGTTTATCATCAAACTCTCTTTTACACACAATTTATAACTTTTTATATATTAGTTAAGAAAATCTTTTTCATGATAAATATATATTTCATAGTTTTTAAGCCACAGGTGGTGAGATAAGCTTTTCTCACACTGAGCACTTGACATTTTTCACCAGAAAAACTGACAGGGATCCCCAATTTCCCAGATCATTAGAGGTCATATTATTTTGCCTTTCTACTTTTCTCTAGTTTAAAGTAAGTAAGTAAAATAAAAATGTTGTAGCAGAATCAATATCGCCCCATTCTTCCTGAGCCTCACACTTGCCTCTTTTTCAGTCTTAAAAATGTTTCCATTTTCCACTCTATTTCCATCCTTAAACTTCTTTAAACATTTATCATATTGGGAAGGTAGAAGTCAGGTAATGGTTATAGAAGTAACAGAATTGTTCTCAAACTTTATCTGCTTAAGTACCTATTCATTATTTTACTCACACGTGTTTCTCTTCATTCACTGAGAACTTGTTGTTATTGGGTCAATACAGTCAGCAATCTCATGGTGATTAAATAAATTCACAGCTATGATGATTTACAAGTATGGAACATTAATCATTGCCTGTAAATATTCTTAAAAGCATGTCTTGGAATCTGATTGTTATGTCAAATCATCTTTTCCTTTATTAACCAATTTTTTTTTCCCCCCAAACAAATAACTGATCTCATTTTTTTCAATCTCTTTTGCAGGTATCTATATTTATAAAGGCTCTCCAAAAAATCCAAACCAACAAAACATACACAAATAAAATAAAATTTATTGTGACAAGTTTGTACATCTAGGCTGAGAAACACCAGAATCTAATGTCTACATACTGTAAATTCAGGGAAGCCATTGGTATCATTCAGTCTAGAATCCAAATACAAAGGCAAGCATGTGAATGCTACCTTGATTGTAGGAAAATATGAAAAACTAGGCTCCAATAATGATGCAAGAAAAATAGGTGCATTCCTTATTCTCTACTTTCTGTTACATATGATGCCCATTTGTAGAAGCAAGGACCATTTGCTTTACTGAACTCATACATTCCAGAACAAGCTTCTCTTGGAAACACCATCACAGACATATCCAGAAAAAAAAGGTTTATTGTGAGAATTAACCACTCATTCAAGCGGCCAAATATAATTTGTAGTTATGGCATAGTACAGGCTCTGCATCATAAAGTGTGAGCAGAAGTTGTATACTTAGTTTTCCAACTTGGCCCATGAGAAACTTCAGCATTGAATTCTCCATTGTCTTTCCTTTCTTCCAAACTAGTGTCCAAAATACAGTGACAGTGGAAGACACAATGATCTTAATGGCAGAGCCACTGTGTGAGAAAAGCTTGAATGTCAGAATCTGCAAGTGAAATGATCCCATACTTAAGGTCTACTCTTGTGTATTCACATAAGTAACAAATGAACCACATGACCTTGATGTTTTCTGTTGAAAGTGTCTCCTTCCTAATTCCTTCTCCATTTTGAAAAGAAGTCTCCTGATTTTGAAATTTGATAGTTAAGAAAGGTTTTATTAGAAAGGATTTAAATTTCATTCTTATAATTCCATTCAATGGCAAGTTTTACAATTCTGTGAAACTTAATGAAAGGGGAAGTAAATAGAATATAAAGGAATTTGTTCTATTTATTTGCTACAAAAAGAGGCATGCTACAAAAGGAAGAAAACTTGAAGACCAGATTTGGAGCCAGAAGAGAAACAGTGAAGGGAAATCTTGTATAGATTATTTGTATTTATATAATGGAAACACCTGGATAGAGGGAAGACTGAGATTAATCTCATTCATTGCTGACTGTCTCAGAAATCCAGCCACCAGTAAGAAAAAAAAAAAAAAAACCATGACAGATGGAGACAACCCTGAAGGACCCTTACTGCTACCCTGGCCAGCAGGTTCAAAGTCCCTCAAATACACCTTGCCATGCACTGATGTAAATGCATAGTGAGGCCACAGAATCAGCCTGGCCTCAAAGGGAAAGTTGGGGAAGAATAAGAGCTACAGGAGCTACGAAGGATTTGATGCTTTTTCTCCAATACTTGGTTTCAAACAAAGCAGTCACCCACTACCACCAAAAACTTTAAAAAAAAATTATGTTTTCCATTGCTTCGTGTTTTAATAAACAATTTCAAGTGATTAAAAAAATCTGTGAATTTATAATACTCAAGTATCTACTTTTAATGATCATAACATCCCAACTGTAAACATACTTTCACTTCCAAACTATCATAAAAAATTGTCTAACTCCTTCTCTCTTTATAGGCAAATATCATTAAGCATTTGTTCCACTGTTAATGTAACCAGCTATTAGATTTCTAAGGGAACTGAATGGAGTCTATCCCAGAAATCATCTTTAGTCATCTGGAACTGCCCTCCAGCCTGCCTGATTTTAGTCACCTTGTGTGCTGTTCCATCGCCAGTACTTCATTAAGTTGGCCCTGGAACTTCTATTAGATCACATGACCCCATTCTCCAACCATATTATTAACTACCACCAAGGATAATCCACCCAGAATTGCACTGTTACTTGTATGATGTGTGCCACAGAATTCTTAGTAGGTTGCTGAGAACTATTTACCTGCCTGCCTAGCAGGAACCTTATCCACCACTGGTCCTGTCATGTGATCTCTGCTCCAGAACTTGAAGGAGGCCATCCAGATCTATTTCTCCACCCAGCCATCTGGCTATCAAATAGCCCATTCAATATCCTTACCAACACTAGCATCACTTGGAGTCTTACAAAAACTCAAACACCAGCACTATATAGAGTTGGACCTTTGTTATCTAAGGACCAGCAGAAGAAATCAGTGTACTATATATAAACTTCAGAAAATTAGCCAGGCGGTGGTGGCACACACCTTTAATCCCAGCACTCGGGAGGCAGAGGCAGGCGGATCTCTGTGAGTTCAAGGCCAGCCTGGTCTACAGAGCGAGATCCAGGAAAGGTGCAAAGCTACACAGAGAAGCCCTGTCTCGAAAAACCAACCAACCAAACAAAAAAAAAAAACTTCAGAAAATTGGAAGTGATAAATACCTATAGATAAATACCTATAGAAGGTAAATACTTGGGATGAGTAGCTTCACTTGCTTCTTGTCAAGCTGAGACCACTCATGACACTAGAATCACACATTAAGACAGAATGGCTTCAAGAGCTAACACCAAGCACTGTCCAGCTGATTCGCAACCCGCCACCCCCCCAAAAAAAATATACAACTTACCACAGATATCTATAACAAATTTACTAGCAATAACATAACTCCAGAGTTCTACGTCATGTCGCAAAAATAAAACATTTATAGTCAAGTTGACAATATGTCTCCTCAAGAAATTAGTACCCCACTGTATTTTTTTCCTTAGAAAAGTAACTTGGACAATGTTTCAAAAATAGTAATTATAAATATATCTGAGTAACTAACAAATCACTTAGCATAAACCATGAAAACACAAACAGTTGAATGAAATATTGAAAACAATTCAAGATATGAAATGGAATTTCACTAATAAATTAAATTTCTGAATCAAATCCCAAATAAGAGAAATGTTGAAATGAAACACCCAGAAAGCTCAATGAAAAGTCTGTTCAATATGTTGGAAGCAGAAGACAGAAATACCATGTCTTTAAGACAGAGAAATTGGATCACTTAAGTCAAAAAAATTATAGGCAAAGAACATGCTGGGAATCTGGGACACAAAAAAAACCTCCAAACTTATAAATATGTAGAAAATGAAGAAAAGCACTCGGAATTCTGGAACACAATAAAAATTCCAAATCTATGAATAATATATGTAGAAGAAGGAGTAACACCCATGTCAATGACTGTAGCTTCAGAACCAGAGTAAACTGGCAAAGCCTTCCTCTGGGCATGAAATTCAGAGGGAAATGACAAAGTCTTCCTCAGTGGATGTTGATAGTGGGTGCAAAATATATCTAGCATAACTTTTTCTCCTGTATGTTTATAGCTTGAAGACAAGCTATAAACAGGGACTACAGGGGCTGCTCTTACTGAGATTAACAAAACCACTGATGGTGGGGATTCACATTGGTGCCATTTGGAGGCTTCTCATAAAGTTATAAAGAGTTAAGCATCCTTATGTAGAAATGCTTGTTCTTCCATTTTCATTGCTGCCCTATTCACAACAGCCAGGAAATGGGGGCAGCTTAGCTATCCATTAACTCATGATTGGATAGTAACAATGTTGTGCATTTTATACCAGAATATTACTCAGCTTTTAAGAAAATAAAGTTATGAAATTTTCAGGTATTGGATAGAGCTGAAGACAATCATCATAAGGGAAGAAAGAAAAATCCAGAAGGACAAAAGATTGCATATTTTCTCTCATTCATGTTAGAAAACATCTAGCTATTTATATTACTATATATTATTAATATATTAATATATATTAATAATATATTGCAGTAATATATTACTGTATATATTACTACAACTTTGTAGTACACTTAAAGTCAGGGATGTAGGATGGTGACACCCAGAATTTTTATTTTACCATTTTCATTATTTGTTTAAATCCTCAGATATGTGTATTTTGTTGGAAATATTTTCAGAGGTCAGGAAATTACTAAGGACTGTGGTAGGGAGAGATTTCAAGTATGAAGAAGTAGTATAAAGGGAAGACGATGGAATAATGTGACATAAAGAGTAAAATGGACTGGAGGTTTGGGACAACATGGCAGAAGATGGAGTAAATGGAGGAGTAATGAACACTAAAGGCCTTTAAAACTACTACTGTAAAAATCTCCTTAGATATGTATGTACACATACATGAAATAATTTGAATGGAGCTTATTTACAATGGGGTGGGTAGGATACATACTATATCAACTAGATACCACATGCAAGAAAACAAAATAATGATAGCAGGAATGGGTTACTTCTTTGCGAATTGTTGGCCAATGGGATCCCATACATCCCAAGCCTTACAGACCATTGCCATTACTCCTGGTTGCATTCTAGAATTTTATGGAAAGACCTATTACTAAAGACAGCCTATACTGGTCTCATAGAACATGGATAAATCAAACTGTTATTGCTTTAGAAGCTTTCTTCCTACTGGCTATCATCTTTTATAGTGTTAGAAAGTGATATCCATGTTACTAGAGAAGAAAAGTACTTGTCCAGATATGAATCCTGCAATCTAGAATAACAACTAGCCTGACAAGATATGTCCATTGCTGCTCTGAACATAAACAACTACTTTTTTTGTTGGCATTTTGTTGACATACTCTATGATATGGAACTCCTGCCTTGCTTTTTAATGAGGCCAAAGGTATGTGGTTAGATAGATCATAAGCACTAGAGTAAATCTAATACTATTATTCTGAGAAGTGGAAATTAAAATAGCTCATAATAATTTATTACTATATACATAGATTAATGCATATTTCTGACCACAGCAAGGTTTTCCCTGCTTATCCTTGATTGGTTGGCAGAGAAACACGAGGTTTCTCCTAAGGCCATGCAAAGTCCTTCATGTTCCGTAGGATTACCTCTATGAGGAAGTCAACATGGGTCTCCCTTCTGGAAATTGAGTTTTCCAATTTTCCTAGGTCTATGTTTATCTGGGAACTGAGTTCCCTAATGTTTTAGTCCCCAAAAATTAAGGCTGAGATGCCTATGGCAGTTGCACAGGTTATTCCCACCGTAACTAGTATCAGGACCAGAAATAGTCCCATTTGACCTTCAATAATATTGAACAAAGCCTTTATGAGTTCTCCCCTATTCTTAACTATAGGCATATATCTCAGCATAACATAGACCTATATACATGGGGGGGGGTGGACTTGCTGGTGAGTAAAAGGAGGCACATTTAGTCATACTGTTTGTATAAGCAAGCCAGGTAGATTCAGGGGCATAAAAGAATATGCAGTCCTCTATGCTAGCACTGGTTTATTGGACATATGAGAAAATTTTATTACAATGTGAGGAAGCAAGATTATAATTTGAGAACATGATGCAGGTTCCTTGTCGTTTGTAGAATGACTGACCATTGGTAGAGCATGCATAAAATTGTAGTCTGTGGCCAGGTGGTAGTGGCATACGCCCTTAATCCCAGGACTCAAGAGGCAGAGGCAGAAGCATGTGTATCTCTGTGAGTTCGAATCCAACCTGGTCAACAGAGCAAGTTCCAGGACAGGCTCCAAAGCTACACAGAGAAACCCTATCTCTAAACACCCCCCCCCCACCAAAAAAAAAAACAAAAAAACAAAAAATAGTTTGTGAAGGCATTTTTCTATCCAGTCTTCTTCACAATCTGATTTATTGACCACAATCTGATTTATTGACCCCTATCCCTCCCCTAAACACATGTTGTCTCACTTCTGGAAGGGATATAAGAAAGCAGAGGTCCACCCAAAACTAGTTTCCCATCTCCAGTTTTTCTGAGTCCCTATATCCAGGATTGGGGCTGATGGGGATTGTGTATACTAGGTTACTACATTCTGATCAGTCTTATCTTTTTTTTTTAATTAAGAAAATTTTCATTCATTTTGCAAACCAACCAAAATTCTCTTCTTCCTTCCTCCTGCTCCTCTAGCCTCCCCCTCCCAACCCACCCCCATTCCCTCTTACAAGAAGGTTAAGTCCTCCCATGGGGAGGTACATTTAGTAGAGGCAGATCCAAGCCCCTCCCCTGCCTGAAGGCTGTGCAAGGTGTCCCATCACAGATAATAAGCTCCTAAAAGCCTGCTCATGAACCAGGGATGGATTCTGATCCTACTGCCAGGGGGCTCTTTAATCAGATCAAGCTCCACAGCTATCTCGCTTATGAAGAGGGCCTAGTCCAGTCCCACGCAGCCAGGCTCCACAGCTATTGGTCCACAGTTCATGAGTTCCCACTAGCAGGGTTTAATTGTTTCTGCTGGTTTCTCCATTGTGATCTTGATGCCTCTTGCCCATCGAATCCTTCTTCTCTCTCTTTGACTGGATTCCTGGAGCTCAGCCTGGTGCTTAGCTGTGGATCTCACCATCTGTTTCCATCAGCTACTGGATGAAGACTCTATGATGACAGTTACAGTATCCACCAATCTTATTACTGGGGTAAGCCAGTTCAGGCACTCTCTCCACTACTGCTAGTAGTCTAAGCTGGGATCATCCTTGTAGATTCCTGGGAAATTCTCTAGCATCCGGTTTCTCCCTATCTCCGTGATGTCTCCCTCCATCATGGTATCGCTTTCATTGTTCCTCCACTCTATCCCTGCTACAGCTCAACCATCCTGTTCCTTTATGTTCACAGTCTTATCTTTTAAGAGTTTCAAGGTCCAAGTCATGTCCAACTGTCATTGTTCTCAGTGGTCTTTTTCCCTGTGAGTGATGAATCCAGGGAATGACACTAGCCACTTTTCATGGAATTTGGGATGGTGAGGACAGCTGGTCTGGGAACCTTCCAGATGGTTTCCAGGGTCTGGGAAGGGAGCCTCTTTATACAAACCAATTTTGGTTGCAACTGATGGGTAGGTTCAGACTTAGGAAATGGCAGGATTCCCTTCACATTCTGGTCAATAGCCTGGTAAGCTTCTTGAAAAGCCTGTAATAACCTTGGAAAGGAAGGATTAAACATTTCTGCCTGGGGAGTATCTCAGAGTTTGTGAAGGAGTACCTCAGGTCTTGAGCAGGTCAAAGGGCGGGAGGTAGACTCAATGTTTGTCAGTTTCCAGGACGTATGTGGTCAATGCAGTTTCCAATCAATATTTAATACCTTTGTCAGATTTTGAGATGCTTTTACCATGAAGGCCTAGCTTGTTATCAGATCCCAAAGATATGGGCAGGCCAAACGTAGAAAATATTTCGTGAAGACATTTCTTAGTAACTATTGCAACAGTCTCTATTGGGATGGGATAAGTGTCTATCATCCTGTGAAGATGTCTATAAACACAAGAAAAATATTCATAGTCAAATACAGTAGGGCTGATTTATCATTATAAATGTTACAAAATTGTCCTGTGAATGTCATAAGTGGATCATTTACATGTAAGTATGACATATGTGTAATATTTCTTTTTGTTTATTTATCATACTCTTTATGATATTTTGTTGCCTGATTGTCCAATGAGGTCATTTTTGAAGGTATTTTTTGAAATGGAAATGGAGAGCTTGTCTAGGATATAAATCTTATAAATTTAATGACAAGTTATTATAAACCACTTGAGTATAATGTACCTCAGTATATATTAAATGGAGTAAATTTAATAGTAAATTATTATAACTAATTCATACTTATATTTGAAAATGCACGATGAGGAATTACAATCTTTTAAGTCATTTCACTCCATTTGAGACATGCATGCTTACAAATGCAGTGTCTAGGGTAGTGCTTATGGCAGATGACTAACTCTTTGTCAGGTGTATTATTGATAATATTTCCAATATATAGGCTGCCAATTTGCTTGGATGTTTGTTCTTTTGGAGTAAAGAAGCCACACACCTTTAATCCCAGCACTGGAGAGGCAGAGGCAGGCAGATATCAATGAGTTTGAGGCCTGCTTAGTCTACAAAGTGAGTTCCAGGACAACCAGGATAACAGACAAACCCTGTCTTGAAAAACTAAAAGAAGAAGAAGAAGAAGAGAGGAAGGAGAGAGAGAAGAAGAAGAAAGAAGAAGGAGGAGAAGAAAAAAAAAAAAAAAAAAAAAAAGAGGAAAGAAGAGAGGAGGAGAAGAAGAAGAAGAAGAAGAAGAAGAAAGAAGAAGAAGAAAGAAGAAGAAGAAGAAGAAGAAGAAGAAGAAGAAGAAGAAGAAGAAGAAGAAGAAGAAGAAGAAGAAGAAGAAGAAGAAGAAGCTTTTATGAGGTTCCATTTACTAATTCTTGGTTTTAATGCCTCCTTTTTCAGGGTCCTGAAAGAAAGTCCTTTCCTATGCCAATGGGTTCAAGCTTATTCTCTACTTTGCCTTCCATAAAATTCAAGATATCTAGTTTGTTGATGTCCTAAATTCTCTTGATACTGAGTCTCTGCAAGGTGATAGGTATGGATCTATTTTCATTCTTCTACATGCAGGACCCAGTTAATCCAGCACCATCTGTTGAAGATGCTGTCTTTTCTCCAGTATGTATTTTGGGCTTCTTTTTCAAGAATTGGGTATCTGTAGGTGTGTGAAATTATCTGAGACTTCGATTCTATTCTAGTAATCAACATGTCTATTTCTATGCCAATATATGCAAGTTTTATTACTATGGTTATGTAATACTTGAAGTCTGTGATAGTCATATCTCCAGCTGTTCCTTTATTGTTATTATTCAGGGTAGTTTTATCTATCCTGTGCTTTTGTCATTGTTGCTTTTTAGATTTATTTATTTACTTATTTATTTATTTTTGGTGAGGGAGAAGTGATTGTTTGTATTTTCATGTTGAGTTTAATATTGATTTTTTCAACTTCTGTGAATAAGTGTCTTGGAATGCTGATGGAGATTGGATTGAATTTTGCAGACTGTTTTTGATAGGATGCCTGTTTTCCCAATACTAACGCTACTGATCCACAAGAACATACAAGATCTTTTCATTTTCTGATGTCTTCTTCAGTTTCTTCCTTCAATGACTGAAGCTATTATTATACAAATATTTCCCTTGTTTGGTTAGAGTTATCTCAAAGTATTTTTGAGGTTATTGTGATAGGTAGCCTTTCTATATTTTTTCTCAGTATGTTTGTAATTTATATATGGGAAAGCTCTTGATTTTTGGCTGATTTGCATCCTGTTCTTTTGCTGAAGTGTTTATTAGGCCTAGAAGTTTCATAGTGGAGCCTTTTATGTATAAAATGGTATCAGGTGAAAAATAAAATACTTTGACTTTTTCCTTTCCTGTTTGTATCTACTTGGCCCTCTTCAGTTTTCCTATTATGCTTAATTAAGATTTCAAATATTATATTTATATGTAAAGGTATGTAAGGAATGGACTTCTTGCTGGGTGATGGTGGTGCACACCTTTAATCCTAGCACTTGGGAGAAGGTCATTTTTGCTTGTAGCTTTTGTCTTTTAGTCTGTTTATGTGATTTGCTATGTTGCATCATTCCTGCACCTTTGAAGAGAAACTGACTTGATCATGATGATCCATTTTAATTGTTGAATTTAGTTTGTAATTAATTTATGAAGAATTCATGTTTCTGTGTTCATTTAGGATATTGGTCTACATTTTCTCCTTTTTGTTGTTGAGTCTTACGTGGTATTGATATCAGGGTAGTTTTAACTTTGTAAAATAGATTTAGAAATGATACTACAGTTTCTATTTTGTGAAATTATTTGGAGATTATTGACATTATTCCTCTGAAGGTCTTGGAGAATTCTGTGCTGAGTTCATCTGAAACTGTTTTTTTTTTTGTTTGTTTGTTTGTTTGTTTTTATTTTGTTTTGTTTGTTTTGGTTTTTGTGGTTTGGATTTTGTAATCAGTATCTATTTGACTGTGGGGTATGTGTCTATTTACATGGTTTGTTTCCCCTTGATTTAGTTTTGATAGGCTGTAAACTTCATTAAATGCATTTGTTTTACGTTTTACTTTGTTGTAGAATAGAAACATTTAAAGTATGTCCTCACATTTCTCCAGATTTCCTCAGTGTCAGTTATAATGTCTCATCTTTCATCTTTAATCTTATTAACTTTTATTCTCTCTCTCTCCATCTTTTAGTTAATTATGCTAAAAATCTGTCAGCCTTGTTGCTTTCTCAAAGAACCAATATTTCATTTCATCGTTTATTTTTTTTAATTGTTTTTGCTGTTACTATTTCATTGACTTCAGTATCATTAAAATTGTTTATTTCTTCACATCTACTCTTTTGGGATAATATTTTTTGTTTTTTATAAAGCTTTTAGGTATGTTGTTAAGTTATTCTTATATCTGACTCTTTTTAAATATACACACATAATGCTATGTACTTGCCTCTTAGAACTGCCTTCATTGTGTCCCATAGATTTTTATGTTATATTTTCATTTTCTTTCAATTATGAAAGTTTTTATTTTCTATTTTAATTTCTTTTTTTGACCCAATTTTTATGTACTAGTGATTTTTTCAGCTTCCATGAGACTGTATACTTTCTGCCATTTCTGTTTTGTTGATATCTAACTTTAAACTGTGATGAATGCAGTGTTATTTCAGTTTTCCCATATCTGTGGAAATGGGTAGTCAATTTTGGAGAAATTTCTATGACATACTGAGAATAAGTATATTAATAAGTTTTAAGGTAGAGTTTTCTCTAGATATCTACTGGGTCCATTTGATTCATGATGTTGTTTAACTCCCATATTTATCTGTACAGTTTTTGTCTGGATAACCTTTGGTGAGAGTGAGAGTGGGGTATTCAAGTCACATACTACCACCATGTTAGGATCAAAAAGTGATTTTAGTAATGTTTCTTATATGGAGTTTGGTACCCTTATGTTTGATGAAAAAAATGTCCTCTTGGTGGAGTTTTCCTCTGAAGATTCGATCTAATTTGAAGCCTATTTTGTCAGATATTAAAATATCTATGACTTCTCTCTCCTTGCTTTCATTTGCTTGGAATACCTTTTTCTATTCTTTTAACCCTAAATGTTGTCTATCCTTAATAATGAGATGTGGTTCTTGGATTCAGGAAAAAATGGATCCTATTTTCAAATCCAATCAGTTAGGCTGCATCTTTTAATTGAGGAATTGAGATGATTCATATGCAGAGATGCTGTGAGTGAGATGTTATTCTTCGCATTTTGTTATGGTGCTCTATTGCTCTCACACCACTCGTCTTTTAATGAACAGTTTTGGGATTATTTATCCCTTGTGTATTCATGGATGTAAATAATATTCTCTTCAGACTGAAGTTGTCTTTCAATGTCTTGTGTAGAGATAAATTTGAAAACAGGAATTCCTTAACTTTATTTTTATATTGAAATGACTTTCTTTCTTTGTTAATATTGATAGTTTTGTTGATTATAATTGTCTGGGTTGTCATCTGTCATCTCTCATAGCTTGTCAAACAGTTGTCAAGGCTCTACAAACATTCTGAGTCTCCACTGAAAGAGAAAGGAATCATTCTAGTGCTCTTTCTTTATATGTAACTTAGTCTTTTTGCAGCTTTCACTGCCCTTTCTTTATTTTATACATTTAATGGCTTAATTAGTATATGTCTTGGAGAGTTTCTTTTCTCATACTATATAGTTGGCATTGTGTATTATCTTGTACTTGATAGGAATCTCCTTTCTTTGATTGAGGAAATCTCCTTCTATGATTTTCTTTAAAATATGTTCTGTGTCTTTGACCTGTATTGTTTCTACATCTATTATTTGTATGTTTTGTCTCTTCATAGTGCCCTGGATTTCTTGTTTTTATTTGTATCTGAAATTTTATATTTAATATTTTATTTGACTGAGCTTTCTATTTATTCTACTTTGTCTTCAAGACCACAAATTCTTTCTTCCATGTCTTCAGTCTGATGAGCTTTGCCGGTGAGCATTTTGTTTGTCTTGCTGAGTATTTCATTTTGAGTTTCCTTCTAATCTGGCCTTTCTTTAGCAATTCTATTTCTTTGTTGAAGTCTACTTTCATGATATCATTTTTCCCTCTGTTTTATTCAATTGTTTGTATTTTCACTCTTTGTATTTTCATGGTCTTCATTAAAGCATTTATCCATATCCTCTTTAAGGTTCTTGAATACATTCATAATTGTTGCTGGAGGGCTTCTCTCCAGGTTCCCCAAGCCCCACAGTCCCACAATCCACTTATAAAATAATCACTCAGACGCTTATATCACTTATAAACTGTATGGTCATGGCAGGCTTCTTGTTAACTGTTCTTTTATCTTAAATTAACCCATTTTTATAAATCCATACCTTGCTGCGTGGCTGGTGGCTTACCAGAGTCTTTACATGTTGCTTGTCCTAGCGGTGGCTGCAGTGTCTCCCTCCTCAGCCTTCTACTTCCCAGAATTCTCCTCTCTCCTTGTCCCACCTACTTCCTGCCTGGCAACCTACTTCCTGCCTGGTCACTGGCCATCAGTGTTTTATTTATATAGAGCAATATCCACAGCACTTCCCCTTTTTTTCTTTTTTTAAAAAGGAAGGTTTTAACTTTAACATAGTAAAATTACATATAACAAAACAATTACTGAGCAAGAATTATAGCTACAATATTAAAGAAGATGTCCTATCTATCTTATATTTGTGAGTTTAAGGTTTTATATCTAACTTATCTTTTATCATAACTGAGGAAATTACAACTATCTAGTTTTCAACCACATCAAAGACCTGAGAAGGAACATAATGGTACCTGAGAAATGGTAGATGGATGCAAGCAACTTTTGGGAATCTTGCAAAAGTAGACCAAGACAGTTGGCAGCCTGGACAGTCACCTAATGTTTCTCAGCATTGTTGGTGCATTTAAATTGGCTACAGGCCTAGAGTATCTGACAGACCATTTTCAGAAGCAGGAATTCTGAAAGACCATCTTACCCTGTCTTGGCAGAGTACAGTGGTCGCTTTCCTTGTGTCCTGCTTGTCCAGAAAGGACAGCATTGCATTCGTACTGTTAGCCATCAAGGCAAGGGAAGTTCTTTGCCAGTAGGCCATTTTGTGCCAAGAAGACAAACTTCCAAATGGAAATGTCTTAGAAGCCCAACATTCTCTCAGGAACAAATTGGTGCAGCCAGGAGCAATTGTGTCTCATGTCAACAGAATTCTAAGTTATTTAAATGTCATATTCTCTAGGTCTATGGAGTGTTTGAAGATTACCTATCTATCTGAAATATATCTATGTATATCTAGAAGAGTTAACTAACATGGCTACAAATATGATTATCATAAATGACTAATTATTAATCTATTTTTAATTACCATTACAATTTTAAATGAGTTACATAAACATAATACCTCAAACGAGAATAGAAAATATATAATATATATATATATAAATATATATATATACAGTATAACAAAATTAACTTCAAGTTTGTATCATTAAACTAAAATTTATATCAATGTAAAACATTTTAAACATAAACTAAAATCTATACCAATGTAAAACATTTTAAACAAGTTTTCTTTAAAAGTAGGTTTATTAATCTACCCTTTTATCTTGTCATCTCCATATCCTCCTATATATCTATATCATATCCCCTTTTCTTTTTTAGAAAGAGATCACATTTATAATCAACCTGTTTTAAATAAAAATATTGTTTTTCTCTCTCCCACACCAGAGGGCTCTTCTGATTTGGGACGCAAGAATCTCTTAACCATTTTTTTTTAAGCAATATGTTTGGGTTTAGAGGGGAGTGAGCCAATTCCACCTCTAAAGCCAGCTTGGTATATTTGGAAATTTGGGCGTATCATCTCTTACTACTTCCTGCTGGAGGGGGGCGCTGTATCTTGTGGGGATGCAAAGAAAATTTTAGGCCTATGGGGTAGTCCGTGAGGCTGTATTGTGTGAACCAGTTGCCTTGAAACCACTCTGGATGTTGGATCATCTGGGCCATGGTGTCATCAGAGATCTTTCAGGGGGTCTTGGCTGGTCAAACCTGATGTATCTTAATCTGGAACAAATCCATAGCCTCTGGCTTTCTGTGGAAACAAAAGCAGAACCTCTTTCCCAAAGTAACATATCCTTAAATCCAAATTTTGAAGTCAAGGTACCTTTAAAATATACATTTTGGTCTCAGCTTTTGCAATCAAATGTTTTTCTTCAGTTACGAATATCAAAGAGAACATAATCCAGATTCTCTGTGTGGTAGCCTTCTTTACGTGGCTTATTTTTTATATTACCTTGAGCCTATTGCTTTAAACTGCACCATTCTAAGACTGAAACGGTGCTGTGGCTACTGGCTCTACCCACTTTAGCTTCCCAACATGGCAGTGGTACATTTTCCGCCAGCTCTGGGAGTCATCAAGTCTCAGAAATAGTGAGTCTAAGCTTTTATCAAAGCAGCATGTAGCCCAGAAACCTTTTTTTTTTTTTTTTAAATACTAGTAAAGACTAAATCTACCACACAGCTTAATGTGCCGCTGGCAGACCTTCATTTACACCATACTGCCGGTCAAATGCACACACCAGGAAGCCGCCAGTGTTCAAACCTGCATTTGCGTCTATCTGCCCATATGAGACAAGAAGCAGGAACCTGGTTTTGGCTCTGTTTAGAATTGGTTATTAAATATTCTCAGGTTTAAGGTAGAAACTCGAGCCGTTGGGCGCCATTTGTTGCTAGAGGGTTCTCTCCAGGTTCCCCAAGCCCCACAGTCCCACAATCCACTTATAAAATAATCACTCAGATGCTTATATCACTTATAAACTGTATGGCTGTGGCAGGCTTCTTGCTAACTGTTCTTTTATCTTAAATTAACCCATTTTTATAAATCTATACCTTGCCACATAGCTGGTGGCTTACCAGAGTCTTTACATGTTGCTTGTCCTGGCGGTGGTTGCAGTGTCTCCCTCCTCAGCCTTCCACTTCCCAGAATTCTCTCTCTCCTTGTCCCACCTACTTCCTGCCTGACAACCTACTTCCTGCCTGGTCACTGGCCATCAGTGTTTTATTTATATAGAGCAATATCCACCGCACATAATTGCTATTTTGAAGTACTTATCTTGTGTTTCAGATAAATTGCTTTTGTCAGAAACTATTGCAATAGCATTTCTGGCTTCTGGAGAAGAATATATTGTTGGTTGTTCATGTTTGTGTTTTTGTATTGGAACCTAGCATCTGGATTTATGGTGTTTGAAATGTTTCTTGGTGTAGATATATAGCCTCACTTTTGTTGAGTGTCTGTTGCATTTTGTTGGCAGCAGTTGCCCCAATTTTTGTCCTTGCAAACTCTGTTGACTTCTGGATCTCTGGTAAAGAGTGATGTGGTTCTGTATATTAGTAGGAAGTCACTAAGGGATAGACATGGGCTAGAAGTAATGGCTGGATCTTAGCCAAGTGAGGTGGCTGTAGTATCTCTAGTAGAGAACCATTCTGGGTCCTAAGCATGTAAGCTAGCTATAGGTCTGTGCTAGAGAATGGTTCTGTGGGCTTAAAGGGAGTCACAAAGGAATGGAGATGTATAGGAGGAATGACTGAAAGTAGCAACAGAGAGATAGGGAAGGGCTAGGAGGGTGTCTGGGTATTCACCAGGAGGCCAAGTCTTAAGGTGGTAGAGATGAGTTTGGAGGAAGAGTTCAGGCTAACAGGAAATGGCAAGTCTAGAAGTAGCCTGGAAAGAACAGAATGGAGGAGGGAATAAAATTAGTCGACCTGAATCCCAGCCAAACATGGCAGTTATAGGCCCCTTACAGAAAGCTATTCTATGGTTCATATTATAGTAAAAATCAAATTGAGATAGGCAATAAGGATAGATTGAAAGTATCATTGGAGAAGAACTGATGGTAGCTTGGGTCCACACCATCATCACAAAGAGACGACCTTTTTATTTTTTTTTTTAAACTCATTAAGTTAGTGCTTCTCAACATGTGGGTCATATCCCCTTTGGGTGTCAAACAGCCCTTTTACATGGTTGGCCTAAGACCATAGAAAAAGATAGATATTTACATAGTGATTCATAACAGTAGCAAAATTACAGTTATTAAGTAACAATAAAAATAATTTTATTGTTGAGGGTCACCACAATCTGAGGGACTGTATTCAAGTATCTCAACATTAGGAGGGTTGAAAATCACTGCATTATGTCCAATTGGCACTGCCCACCCGGGGCCAAATTCTTTTTTTTTTTTTTTTAATTTAATTTTATTTTATTTTACAATATCATTCAGTTCTACATAACAACCACAGATTCCCTTGTTCTCCCCCTTCCTGTCCCCCTTACCTTCCCCACAGCCCACGCCCCATTCCCACCTCCTCCAGGGCAAAGCCTCCCCCGAGGACTGAGATCGAACTGGTAGACCCAGTCCAGGCAGGTCCAGTCCCCTACTCCCAGATTGAGCCAAGTGTCCCTGCATAAGTCCCAGGTTTCAAACAGCTAACTCATGCAATGGCCCCAGGATCTGGTACCACTGCCTAGAAAGAAAATCATGAAAAATCAATGAAACAAATAAAGGAAACAGTCCAAGACCTGAAAAGGGAAATAGAAAAAAATGAAGAAGACACAAACAGAGGGAATGCTGGAAATAGAAAATCTGAGTAAAAGATCGGGAACTTCAGATGCAAATATAACCAACAGAATGCAAGAGATGGAAGAGAGGATCTCTGGCATTGAAGATACAGTAGAAGAAATAGTTTCATCAGTCAAAGAAAACACTAAAGCCAACAAAGTCATAAGCCAAATTCTTAATGTAAAAGGACTATCAGCCCTCAGAGCAGTGATCAATTATCAGTATCTCTTCAGGTAAGAATGATACACTGAGACCACCTTCACTTTCTGTGTCGGGATTTTGTCTAACTTGAACTATGAAGGTCCTGTGCATGCTGTCACAGCTATGCTGAGATCATATGTGCAATTTCCCTGCCATGTCTGGGGAATAGTTTTGTTGTACCTATCCTTCCCCCCTGTTCCTTACAGTTTTTCCACCCACTCTTCTGCAATGATCCCTGAGCTTTGAGATGAGGGTATGATACAAATATTCCATTCAAGGTTGAGTATCCAATAATCTTTTTCTCTATACCCCTTGACCAGTATGGATCTCTGTGTTACTTGACATTTACTGTAAAAAAAAATGAAATTTCTCTGATAAGCTTTGAAGAATGTACTAATGTGTAAATATAAATCATTAGGAGTTAATATAATACTTTGTTATTTACATGAGTAATAACAGCATCTTCCTCTATAGAGTCTAGATATAGGTTCTTAGCCTGACAATGGTGTCAGGTATGGGTTTTCTCTACTATAGTAGAAATTAAATCCAATCACAAAGTGGTTGGTTACTCCCATGAAATTCAGAGCACTGTTACATCAGTGGGCATACATTGTTTGGCTAATCATTATTTCAGCTCCCATACAGTGAATAGTGCATTACACATTCCAAAACTCTGAAACATAGCCAGTAGGGATGAAACTTCTATAACATTTATTCATCTATAGTCTGTCTCTGTCTCCATCTCAGGCCGTCTCCCGTGTGTGTGTGTGTGTGTGTGTGTGTTGTGTGTGTGTGTGTGTGTGTGTGTGTGTTCATGTGTGCATGTATGCATGTGTTTTGTGTATATTTAAGCATAACTTTGGACATCAGAAAAAAAAAAAAAACTTAATAGAGTCAGTTCTCTTTCCACTATGGGGTTCTGTTCTCAGAGATCGAATGCTGGTGATCAGGCTTTCTGACAAGCACCTTTGAGCTTTGGGGGAACAGGTCAGGCATGAGGAGCCACAGTTGTTGTACATTCAGGATTGATTGTGATTGCAAAACCAAGTCATACACAGGAGATAACATTCCGTAATTCACTTCTCCATACTAATTCCATAATTAAGGGGACAAAAACGTGTGAATCCCTGCGGTCTGCTGTTCAGTCAGTCTAGTGGAATAGGTGAACTATAGGTTCAGTGGCAGAATTACTTTCAAAAAATAAGATAGAGAATGACTGAGGAAGATGTGAAGTTGACCCCTGACCTCCACACACATGCACAATTACATGTAAATGATCACATGCATATCACACACATGCACAGTATACACTCAAAATTATAATGTACCTTCCAAAAGAGTTACTTTATCCTATGTCCAAAAATAATAATTTATTTTGAAGTTGTCAAACTCTTTTCTGTAAGAATCAGAATGAGCTGGGTGGGGGAGGTGCATGTCTTTAATCCCAGCACTAGAGAGGCAAAGCCAGGCTGATCTCTGAGTTTGAGGCCAGCCTGGTCTACAGAGCAAGATCCAGGACAAGCACCAAAACTACACGGAGAAATCCTGTCTCAAAAAAACAAAATTAAGCCTGGCAGTGGTGGCGCACGCCTTTAATCCCAGCACTCGGGAGGCAGAGGCAGGCGGATCTCTGTGAGTTCGAGGCCAGCCTGGTCTCCAAAGCGAGTTCCAGGAAAGGCGCAAAGCTACACAGAGAAACCCTGTCTCAAAACAAACAAACAAACAAACAAACAAACAAAAAACACCTAAAATTAAATAAAAGAATCAGAATGATGTTTCTCAAGACCTTTATAAATCATTGCTGAAAACACAGTATATTGTATTTTTTAATATTTTTCATGTATCTAAGCACTATATGGAAATTCCTTCAGTTGTGTTAGTGCTCATTTTCATCACAAATATGTGCTAATATTTTTTAGGACCTTTTAGACACTACTATGGTATGGATGACTCTCCTCTTGCTGTGCATATGGTTAGAAGGTTTGGCCACTCATACCACTATTGCCAGAAGCCCAATCCAATAGCACTGTTTGATTTGAGATTTGAACATCCAAGCCCATGATTCAGATAACCCTTATCTTTCCAAATGTCTTTATATTTTATTATAATGATATTAAGCTCACCAATATAGACATCATGTGAAATTACAGTTTTTCTATATTTTTATGGATAAATTTTTATGTTAATCATTTTTTTTTTTTCGAGACAGGGTCTCTCTGTGTAGCTTTGGTACCTGTCCTGGATCTAGCTCTGTAGACCAGGCTGGCCTTGAAATCACAGAGATCCATCTGACTCTGTCTCCTGAGTGCTGGGATTAAAGGCATGTGCCACCACTGCCTGGCCATGTTAATCATTGTTAATTCCAACCCGGCCAGAGTAAAATGCTGCATTTTGATGAAGTACTTTCATAGGCTCAGATGTACAATAATATTTTAAGGACTCCTCATCTATGTTTATTAGTAGTATGCAACAGAATTTTCCTTACTGTAATCTAACCTTCTTTTGGGGAAAATAGTTATACTATTCTGTTAATGTGATCAATATTTTTGAGTTTTCTAAAAAAGATATCTCTAGAATATTTGCTTAACATAGAAATTCACTATTCTCAAGTTTGTTAGGACTTCTAATAAAATTATTTTGACTGTAAGTTTATCTTATACCACTAATCTGGGTGGTATAATTATAAGTGAGACATTTAGTTCCTGTAGGATATAGTGGTCATATTCAAAAATCAAGTAATATGATGACATAAAAACTGCAAAAGTCATAAGCTGTTCTCTTTGCAAGTATTGATGCCCATTCTGCAGGACAACAACAGTAGAATGCATCTATAGTTGATTTAGCTCTGACCCCAGGGCAACTTTATTTATTAACATAAAATTAAAATCGCATTTAGTACAAATAAAATATCACTATTTCCCCTTTTCTATTTTAATAAAAAGAAAAAAGGCAAAAGGTTATAACTAACAAAAGAAAAACTATACACAAAAGTACAATAACTATATACAATATATACAAGTAACAAACACCTAAACGATGTCTAGTCCATTTGTATTTCACAAATCAGAGAAAATAATTCCCTTATCTATCCTATTTTGGTAAGTAAAAAATGTATCTAGTTCACTTTCTACCCTAATTAATATTCAACTATAACTAGCTAATCTTCAACTCCCTCAGAGACCCAAGAAGGAAATAGTATTAACTAACAAAAATAAAAAACAGGAAGTACACGCAAGCAATTTCCAAAAATTTTGTGAGTTGACAGAAACAGCCAGCTGCCTGGACAGTCACCTGAGGTTTCTCCGCAGTGTTGGGGCATCATCTTCAGCCTATAGTCTTATCATATCTGACAGACTCATTTGTGAAGTAGGCTGTACACAAGGTCAACAGTTCAACCTCACATTGGGTGAGAGCAGTCCATGTACCAGAAACACCTGAATTCCACTAGTGTCATGTCATGATTCAGGATTTTAAATTCTGGAAATTGTTGACGGTTTTTGAATTCAGCTGTCCATTCCTCTTGGCTGTGTATATATGGCTTCATCTCAGCATCCCCTCCTTCTCCACATCCCTCTATTAAATGCCAGTCTACTATTGAGAGGCGTGAGCTTTCAGTTGCTGTTCCATTGCACAACAGAAGCCATCGGCCCACTGCCTGTTCAGCTGCCTTCAAAGAAAAGGGCACTGTACCTTTTCCGGATTGTGAAGGCCACTTCAGGGATGGTGCCATATTGTCCTGGCCTCAGAAGATGCCTTTTGATAAAGCCATAACCACACTTGTTTTGGCAGGAATCGGTAGTCCTTTGTTTCGTGTTCTGTCTGTCCATTTTTTTCCTGTTGATTTGAGGATACTTTGTTGTCCAGTGGCTAACTTTTGCCACAATGAAAATTAACTCCATATGCAGTTTCTTCAATGCCCATATTTTCTCTGAAGTAGATTGGTACTGCCAGGAGCCGACATGTCTCAAAAAAGAAAAATTTCTAAGTTATTAAAACATTTTAAATGCCATATTCGGTAGATCTCTGAAGGGTTTGAAGATGACCTGACTAAAATATATCTGCTCAATTTTTAAAACATATCTAATATGACTGCAATTTCTATTGTAATATCTAACTACTAACTTTCATTTCTTTATATCCTAATAGTTGGTAATAATGTAAAGTATTTAAAACTAGTAATTGTTTTTTCTTTTTCTTTTCTTTTCTTTCTTTTTTTTTTAAAAAAAAACAAGAACCTTAAATCTAATCTCCTCTGCTTTTTCCTAACCCTTGACAACAACTTGTAACCAACCCCCTAAATAATGAAAATTATCCCAGACCCCAAACCCATTAAAAAGACCAAAAAACCACCCACCCCACACCACCTCCTTGGGAATGTGGGCATCATATTCTTAAAAATGATTCCTGCTGGGTATGGGCGAAGTTATCTTTATCTTGAAAGAAAAAATTTAGGTTAATTGTCCAATTCTAGGAAAGGTAACTATATCCTTCATTATTATCCAGTCTGTGTATAATGCCAAAGTTCAGAGTTTATCTCAAGTCCTTATTCAAGTAGTCTTTGAGACTGGATCATCTCAGCTAGTCATCTCAAAATTGCTCTGAGCACCTTGTAGTTCAAAGCTGATCTGTAGATGATGTTTGTCAGCTTAGTGATATTATTATTGTCCACGTGGAATTGTTGTTGTTGTGGGGCCCCATCTTCTTCCTGGAGACTTCAGCTGATGTTAGGCCTGGCCGTGATTTCCTGCAGAAAACTGATAAGAGACTCGAACACAAAGACATATATATTCAGCTAATTGAAGCTTTTTTTCTAGAATTAGTTAGTACTTTATATGACCATTTATTTTTATCATTAATTTTGGTCTCTGTTCATTAATAGAAGTTTTCCAAAAATTTTTCTTTATGTTTTCTCCTGAATTTTCTATTTTCTCTGTTTCATCATCCTGACCAGCATGCTTTATTCCAATAGGCATTTGGTTATTTAATCGCTCTGAGCAGGGATTTCCTCTACAGCTGCAGGAAAGGTTTGAACTGGTTTTGCTATGGGGGCCTGCATGAGGCCCCTCCAGGAGTTTCCCGAAAACTGAGGCAAAGGATTACCCTGTCTGTCCTTTGTTGATCTACATTCGTTGGTCCAGTGTTTTCCCTTCCCACACCTTCTGCATACTCCAGAAGGAAGGGGCATTCTGTTGCCATTGTTCCTTGAAGAAACATTGCTTCTAAGAATGACCAGTTTACAGTCCCTTTTCAAATGTCCTTGCTTTCCACATCCAAAACATCTAACACTCCTCAAACCTTCTGAAATTACTTCTCCTACCCAGGTATCATCATGCTCATCAGCCTCAACATTAATTGTTTCTCTAATCCAATCTTCCAAAGGTGCAGATCTTGTCTTTAATGGCCTGATTATTCTTTTGCATGCTGCATTCGCATTCTCAAATGCCAAAGCTTCAATTATTGCCTTACTAGCTTCTGATTCTGAGACCATTCTCTTTACTGCTGAAGCCAGTCTTTGCCAAAAATCTGTGAAAGATTCTTTTGGGCCTTGCATAACCTTTGTAAATGACTCAGGTTTTTTTCCTGGTTCCTCAACTCTGTCCCATGCATTCAAGGCTGCCATTCGACATAAAATTAGAGTTTGGACATCATATAAACATTGTGTTTGTACCGAAGCATATTGGCCTTCTCCAATAAGCTGATCCTGACAAACTTGTATTCCTTTATCCCTCCATTGTTTTTCTGTGTTTTTAGCTTCCTCCTTAAACCACGTTAGAAATTGAAGTCTCTGGCTGGGTTCCAGAACAGCTTGTGCCAGCTCCCGCCAGTCCTGTGGTACAATCCTATTATATGTTGACCAAGAGTTTAACATTTGCTTTACATATGGGGAATGCATGCCATAAGATACTATTGCCTCCTTAAACCTTTTAAAATCCAACAGTTCAATTGGAGCCCAAATATTTTGTGTAATCATTTGATCAGGCAACTGCTGTATGGTTACAGGATAAATTAAGGGTGACTGTGTGAAAACAGACTTTCTTTCTGTAACCTTATGATCCAAACTTGAAACAACTTCACTGTTAATTTCTTCTGTCTGAATTTTTACAGGTTTAACAAGTTTTTTTAAAGCTGTCACCCTGGCACTTAAATTGACTATCTTTTTAAATAAGCATAGTGATAAACTGCATAATTCCAATAATACTAATCTTCTCATATAGTTGTTCCATTGTCAGACTGCCTAAAATTTCAAACAAAACCCAATTTTCTTCCAATGTACACATAAAACCCATTTTTTTTAAATGTGGAAAAAATTTGTCTTTTAAATAGTTTCCTTTATGACTTACCAAATCTGCCTAGAACAGTAGAAATCCTAGCGAATTTCAAAACAGCCACCTAGTGTCCTAGGTGTGAATCCAGAGAGAGACAGAGAGACAGAGAGACAGAGAGAGAGAGAGACAGAGAGAAAGCAAAAGCGAAAGTGAAAGCATAGCCGGCTAAAGCTTAAATCCAGCCACTTATTCCCTCTTGAGCCGAGTCAAGGCTTGGCTTTACAGGCAGGGGCACTGTTTGGCAGGGCAGGCCTGAGTTGTTTGTACCACTGGCTTTAAGCAAGCAGCTCACAGTTAGTCCAGCCTGAGGCCAAGCAGACCTGGGCTGGGCTAGGGAGCCGGCTGCTCGGGCTAGGGAAATTAAATTTCTGGTTAATTTTGTTTTTTGAATTTTCATTGTTAAATAAGCGATTAGATTTCTCAGCTTCCCTTAAGTCATGAGATTCATTTTTGATATTTAAATCTTTGATGTTGATTTTACTGGTTACATATCAGATAAGAGAACATTCACTATATTAGAGAAATAAAAAACATAAAATTGTATGATTTATATAACTATGAAATTATTGGAAATAATATATAATACATTATATGAAATATTAAATTTTAAATATGTAAAAGTTTTGTTTTATAATTGAAATACCTAAACAATTTTTCATCAAGAAAATAGTTCAAACTAGATGGGATCCCAGGGCAGAGAGGGGGAAGTAGACACAAATTCCCATCCTTTTGAAGGAAGCCAGGAAACTGTCTCCAATTGACAAGTGCTTATAAAGGAGAAGTTATTCTTCTCCAATGGAATTTCAGTAGGTATATAAACCCCACTTGAGTGTAGGTCCCATGCCCAGCAGAGATGACCCGCACAAAACAAGCTCAGTGATGTTCTGTAGAACATTTGTCTCGTGCTGTTTTGTTTGGGCTTTTTTCTTTAAGTCATACTAGTCTTTTGCTTTAATATTATGATTTCCCAGGTTGTGTTTTTATGGGTTTTGTGTGCACCTCTGTGTTTGTGTGTGTCTGTATATTGTACTTTTTCATCATCATCATTATTGTTGTTGTTGGTGGTGGTTGGTTGGTTTTTTTATTGGTCTGTTTTCTAAGTAGAGAGAGAATCTATGGAGCATGTATGGAAAATGGATAGACTGGGGATGAGGAAGCATGATCAGAATACATTGTATGGATTTTCAATTAAAAAAAAAATGATTGATGACATCCTTTGTAGAGGATGGTGTTCACAGTCAAAGGGAAACTTCCTGTGGCTGAGTAAATAGATTGAAAAATGTCCAGTAATTTTATGTAATTATGAAATACACCTCATTGCCTGATTTCAGATTTTTGAAATCTCATTGTCTGAAAGAACAGAGCAGAGAACAATACTTATTCTGATATTGTAAGATTATATAGACACTTGAAGAAGTTTACTTATTGGCTGTTGGAGCATTCTTTCATGACAATATGAGGGTACTTTCAATTTCTATGTCTGAGTATAGGCCATGCAATGGTCCTTTAATATTTTATAACCATTTTAGAAAACTCAAAATGTACTCTCTCTCTCTCTCTCTCTCTCTCTCTCTCTCTCTCTCTCTCTCTCTCTCTGTGTGTGTGTGTGTGTGTTTGTGTATATCTGTATGTGAATGAGAGAGTGAGCATGCGTGTGCGCATGTGAGAGAGAGAGAAACACTGAAGAAATTATATATTTTTATACTACAAAATATGTGTTAGATAATAGTATTTTTTTAATCAAAAAAGTAACATGACTGGGTATGGTAAAATTCAAGTTTGTAGGGGTAGCAAGGAGATGAGAAAAGTCAAGGGGGCAACCAAACTAAAGATGTATGAGAAATGCATAAAGAAATATGGTATTAGGTTACAAAATAAAAGACGAATCAAATTGCATGAACAGGGCTACCCACTGTGGGTAGATAAAGATGGTCCTAGAAACCACAAACTGTTAAATAAAACTTCAAAGCTGAGATGGGCTACTTCACTCCTAGGTAGCTACTTCTGTAGATAAGTGTATTGGTAAGGAAGCTGATAAGGTAATGACAAATGATGTGAAAAATAGGACTCACCAGTTAATAAACTCTTTTTTTTTTTTTTTTTTTTTTTTTTTTTTTTTTTTTTTTTTAAATCAACTAAATTACTGGGAAGGTCAATGGAAAGTGACCAGTTATTTTTGGCATGTGATCTTTAAGTGTGTAGATATGGGGGAAAGGTTCTTGACTCCTTTGAAAGCAGGGAGTAACTAATAGTTTGTCTATTGAACATACAAGAAAAAGAAAACAAAACAAATGTGAAATTTTCCTTTAACTCAAGAAGAGTTAGTCAAAAGTAGTGATAGGTGCCTGGGATTAAGTCTCAGGATATATAAGCATAAATACACAGGAGAGCTATCCAGATTATTCATGACAACCTCTGTAATCATATTATATCAAGGGACTTTGCTCATGCCATTCCCTGAAATTATTTTATATTAACTATCATCCTATTTTTTGTATATAAGTAAGGTGGTAAAAAGCAAAAAGCCCTCACGCCAACCATGTTGACTGTTTTACTGTGACAGCAACTACTTCATTGGATCATTTAGACAAAGAGGTGGGTGCTCCAGAGAAGCAGAAATTGTCTGGGAGTTGATATGCTTCTGTGGTGAGTCTTTGTGTGTGTGTGTGTGTGTGTGTGTGTGTGTGTGTATAAAAAAATCTAGAAAAATTATCGAAGAGTTTATAGAAAGAAAGCTCCATATCCCAGTGGTTACAAAAGTGAGAATCATTTATTTCAGGTAGACACAGTTCTTCAAGAAATGACTCTTCGCACACCCCGCATTGAGAAGAGCTGCAGCAGAAGTTTTACATGGTTATCCAAGCTTAGCTACACAAATACATGCAAAGAAGAAAAAGGAGGAGACCATTGCTACATCAGAAAAACAAGCACTTTTTCCCTGGCATCATGTCTTTGGATATGTACCACCTTGGAGAAATGTATAAAACCATTTAATATGCGGAACAGTCTTAGAAAACTAGAGATTTTAGTACAAAGAAATCAATCCACTGAAAGAATGCCCACACAAGGTTGTTAGGACTTAAGGATAGCCACACAGAGGAACTTGGAAAAGAACCCCAGGCCATTGTTATGGACCTGCATTAATATAGTCGGCTTAAACTTTCTCCAGGCCTGAGTTACACTGGGTATTACAAATTAAACTAGAACCATAATGAAAATACTGATACAAAACAGTCTCAAGGTGATCATTCCAAAAATACCCTTCCTTTCAAAATTGAGCAGGTTAATCCAGGGTTTCTTTTTGAATGTTCCCATTTAAAAAAGGTTTGTCAAGAAAATACTAGTGTTTAAAACATCTCTTAAAATGTCTATTAAATGGTAGGATTTTTAAATAGATTATTTCTTACAAAGAATAATTCAAAAGCTATCTTCCAAGAAAACATAACTATAAACTTCAAAATGCAACTTAAAAACATTACTTGTTTCCTTGCAGATTCTTCCATATCCTAGAGAAAAAAAAAATCAACTTTTTTTTTTGTTGTTTATCATGCTTGGGTATTTACAAGTTTAAAATATTCTAAGAATAGAAACCAACCTTCAGTTCAAATTAAGTTGAATTCCACAACTTATCTTTTTTTTCTCTATTATTTCACAGCTCATAATGCACATCCACATGACTTTTGTAGCTTCTAGTAGATGCTGGAAATGTTAGGCAGCAAGATCAGGTGTCTTTTTATTTTTAACAGAATTATAAAAACACACATGAAACAAACACCAAAGAAAGCTTAAGTGATGTAAGTCTTCATCCGTAAAACTAAAAGAAGTACAACATAGCCAAACCAGTAGTTAAAGCTGGGACGGGCATCTCAGGGTTCTCCCCCAATGTGTAGAGTTCAAATACATTTTTATATTAGGCGGTGCATGTTAGGTGTGGCTTTAACTTTAGCAGCTTAGTCAGATGGCATGCTGTAACTACAGTGTCATTTTCCCTTTGTTCGTCTCATTTGTGCATGCTGATGGAGCCTGCCTATTAGAGAATGCTTTAGAAACAGGACATGCAGTGGGCTTGAGAGTCTCAATACACCCACTATACGGAATGTGAGTAGTTTCTAGCCCTGATCTTTCTCTAAGGCAACTGCCATTTGATACTCTTCTATAACTACATGAGCAAAATGTTTCTATTTAGCTCTTTTGATCTACCTCCTATGCGTTCAAGTAGGCAAAACATCAGGCCTTACATGTTGTAGACTAATGTTTGCCACCTAATGAGATTAAAGTGTTTTGATGAGAGATTGATTTCATAGATCAAATTGCCAAAGTTCACATATTTTACTTGCGGTTGCAAATCTAGTAGAGTGCATAGCCAGAATTTCATATATATAGGTTAAAAAATAATAATAAAACAAAACAAAACTGTTCTTTCTGTTTCTTAATTAAAATACCATGGGTTAATGAGTATAAAGTAAACCTGGGTCCATATAAAAATAAATGAGTATTTTGAGAATAAAAAGAAAGTGAAGTAAAAGAATATATATTTTTTAGAATAGTAAATCTTTGAAATTTAATGAAAAAAATGTTCTCATTTATCCATGACAATACCCACAAAGTGTGCCATTTGGCAAAGTTCAGCTGACTCTGTCACGTCACTCTGTGATACTTTTTATATCAGTAGAATTTTTTTTTTTTAAAAAAAGAAAAACCTTGTAAAGAGTAGAGCTGTGGCTCTCTATCCTTTGTGAACTAGTGTAACTAAACATTTAAAAAACAAAATGAATGGTCCTTCCCTCCCAATAGCTCCACAAGCTTGAATGTATGTAATAGAGAGACGAAGGTATCTCACGTTACATGCACACAAGCTTCATTCCGCTAATAAACACATCATCTAGGACAAGCTTTAAAGTCCGTTCCTCTCTTTCTAGCAACTATTTAACCTACAACTGTACAGTTCCTTCCTATGCTCATTCCTCTAACCTACTTTGTAGTAACACCAAAGTCAGAGAGCTATTTGACATTACCTTCTGAAATCTCAATGCATATTAGCAAGTTATACAGAAAAAAATATAATAACTTATAGACTACATAAGTCAGCAAGATGATTCCATTCATTATATATGTGTATTTCCATAGACAACAAAGTCTTCTGCACAATTCAACCTAGTAAGTCAACATACTCAAACCCTCATCCTTATAAGTAAAAGAAAAAAGCCCATAAGTCTTTGCTTACAGCTAAAAATAAAACTAGGAAAATGAACATGACCACTCTAACATGGTACATGGAGCAGTAGCCATCTCTATTGTTCACAGAGCAAGGGTCTAACTACCCATCCTGCTGCCCCAGAGTCTGGAACTCTGTGGTGTGTAAATTGTGATGGAGAAAAACATTCTTTCTGCTGTATGTGTGTAAGGAGATAGGTCCTCTGGGTGGCTGTCCAAACCTGCCTGTGAAGGTCGAGTGCTGTCGGGACAGAGCTGCTGGGTCTTTTGGTTTCTCCGAGAACATGGAGAGCCCTTCTGTCTTTGTTGCTGGCTTCATCAAGCTTGGTCCCCCAGTGGTCCTCGAGTTCTGTGTCCCTTCTGAGGTGATGGCTTCGTAAGCACCCCTTGAGTGTTTCATAACTCCTCCTAATTCCTTGTCCTTCAAGAAATTGCTTAGACATAGACCTGGGAGTTGACAGATGTTCTTGTAGGGACTTGTCTGGTCAACTGTGGAGTATCTAAAACGGTCCTCGGTGGGAGTATGTATTGCTTTTCTGTCCCTTGTGCTGAGACTTTGACTCATGGCTCGATTCCGGTATGTAGACTGGGAAAGAAACAGAAAAGGAAAAACATCAATCATGTTACAAAATCCTGTGTAGAAGGAGGTGGCCTCCAAATCTTTATGTGTAAACCTGAAGCTCTCAATAAGTTTAAGAAACAGTAGAATGCTCCATGAAATTAAAATCAAAAGTATTATAATACTTCAACAATATTAAATGGTCAGTTTACTCAAAAAAGGCACATTGAAAACAGTTTAGCAGGTATAAATTTGTATTCTACAGTTCTATCTGAAGATATAGCTTTTATTTTGTATTGGATAAGTACAAAAGGTCACTACTTACTCCTGGATATATTCATTTAACAATGTACCCAGAGAGTTACCATAATAACATAGTTCTCAGGTTCATGATTTCTCATACCTAAATAGTAACCTAGAATTTAAGGAATTGAAAGAGCAAAAGTCATTTCAACCACAAAAGGATAGCAGTAGAATGGAAGAAATTTCAGCACATGGTTTGTTTAGATTTTTTTAGATACAACTTATCTTTCAAATGCAGGCCAAATTGCATACCATCTTCCTGCTTTCAAGAAGCTTAAAGGTCTGCATGGAATCAAAACATCTCTCATTTAGCATTGCTTTGGAGGAGGTAAAGACTACAAGCTGTCAATCATACTCCTCTGAAGCCCACAATTTTATGACTTAGAAAACATATTGTGGTAGAAACAGAAACTTGCTGCAATATTGTTTCCTGAAATAAAACGGAAAGAATGTGTCATCTCTACAAAGAATAACAGAAAATTTATGAGGAACAGATGAGGGAGAATAGAGCAGAACTCTGGAGATTGTGGTGCGATGGCACATATGCAGATGGAGCCAGTAAAATTTCCAGTGTAAATGATGTACAGTAGGGTTAAGTACTCATTGAAAATCAAATCTGCAAATCTTATATCTGCCCATATCCCAAATTGCATATCCAGCTGTCATCACTCTGTTGTATAAGAACTGTCACTATGTCGACATTAAGCCATGCCAAATCCAAGTGTGACTGTCATCTACAAAACGCACCTTTCCCCCATTAATAATAGCAGCATTGTCTGTCTTAATATCTAAGAACCATCCTGTGTCCTCCTTTCTTTAAGTTTCTGCAGACCCAGTGCTTGCTGATGTACTGGCAAATCTCAGGCTCTAGTTAAACACTACCTAGTACCACCATGGCACACATTCACTTGCCTGGCAATGCTGAGCATTTGACAGACATTTATAAATAAATGTGTGTCTTTAAGATTATACTGTAGAGTGCTATTCTGTGTAAATCACATGCCAAAGACTCTGCTAATATTCTCATGTATTCTAGGACTATATTGTCATTTCAGTTGAGGCTTCAATGTTATCATCACAGAATATACATTCTACTACATTACAAACTCTCCTAACTATGTTCTTTTGCTCACCCATTTCAGGTTGAAGTAAAGAGCTACATACACAGACCTATTCCTTCTGTTCTGGCCTCAACGTTGTCATTGACCTGGCATTCTTATTTTGTATCCTGGTCTTATTTGCACACCCCTTCATTCTCTTCTAAGCTACCATGTAGATATGAAATAAGATGCTAAGTATCTACCTTAAGACTAATAAAAATGCCTTATTTCATTGGAGGGTCTAAACGCAGTAACATTTATCTTCATTATGCATGAGTTTTCCTGATCTCTTTTCTTTCTTTCTTTCTTTCTTTCTTTCTTTCTTTCTTTCTTTCTTTCTTTCTTTCTTTCTTCCTTCCTTCCTTCTTTCCTTCCTTTCTTTCCTTCCTTCCTCCCTCTCTCTCTTCCTCCTTCCTTCCTCCTTCCTTCCTTCCTTCCTTCTTTCTTTTTTTTTTTTTTTGTAGCTCTTCCCCAGTACTTTTGGTCTTAGTCTTCTTTATAAAAGTAAGCATGGCTTCTCTCCCTCTCTGTGGCATGACCTAAGATACTTATTAAAGCATTCACTCTGTTACTAGAGAAGTGCCAATCAGCCCTGTCCTTAAGTCCTGTAACCAAATGCAGCCGTGTCCAGGCATATAGGTTCTGTTTCATAGTAGAGAGAAAAATTCTGTTTCCAGTAGAAGGAGACATTGGAAAATCAACAGTGATAATGCCAGATGTGTTGCTCTCATTGTTAATAAAAAGTTGATTGGCTAATGGCTAGTAGGATTTGGGGGCAGAAAGAATGCTGCGGAGAAGAAGAGCAGGGTTGGGAGTAAGATGTCTTGAGATGCAGAGCAAGCAGAATGGGAAGTATGTACATGAGGTAAATGAGCCTGGAAGCAGCACATAGATTAATAGAAATGGATTAATTCAAGTTGTAAGATCTGTCTGGAGACAACCCTAAGCTACCAGCTGAGCATTTGTAATTAATGTCTCTGTATGGTTATTTGGAAACTGGCTGCAGGGACAGAGAAGTCTGCCTACAAATGGTGACCAAGCATCCAGCACCTACATCCACATAAGACCTAAGAAAGATTTAAAAAGGTTCTAAACACACACAAAAAAAGAGCCAAATACATCTTCCTAGTCTTGTGCCTCTCATTCCAGCTGCAGTATAGAAAAGCATCTCCCAGAAGTTGCCTGCAGGATGGAGCCAGTGGCCAACTGCTAGCTCAATTCACTAAGTGGAGCAGTGTTAGTGGCTGAAATATCGAAGATTCATCTCACATGACCAAAGAACAATATAGATGCTCAATAAAGTCAGATCCAGAGGTAAAAATCCTCTAAGTGGATTACAGTGTGTTTAAAAATTTATGTAAGGCTCTATATAAGAGAGAAGTGAAGAAGTAAATATAGACATAGATTAAAAAATAGTTTAAAAATAAAAAAGTTCTTAAAATGAATAAAGCAAAGTAAAAATAAAAATAAATAATAATAAAAGACTTAAAATGAGAAATACACAGAGAATCTGGGTCTTGTATATTATTGTGCTGCCTTTAGGTTTTCTGATTGCTAATGAAGGGATGACAGCTGCTAAGACATATTGGATTACAAAAACTGTTGGATTAAACCAACCTTTTATATTTTAAAAATTGAAGTCAAAAGATTTGTTACTTTGGGCAAGAGGTTATGCTTTTATTTCTACAGGAAATGAGAGGCCATGGATTTATTCTAAATTGGCATGGATCAGGTTTGATCAGGGAAGACCCCCTTGAAAATCCTAGCTTCAGGAATAAAGAAATAAACCTAGAAAAACTACAAAACACATAATGTATATTTTACTTGCTCAAACATAAAACAAAACAAAAAATCATCATTGGCTAACTTGTGTACAACACATAGTCTGTACTTGTATTAATACGACATGTATGTAGTTTTAAAAGTTTATGTATTTTCAGAATAAGGAGACTAGATACCAATAAAAAAACAGAAGGCCCAGGTATCCAGCATCTCAAAATGTCTCTGTTATATGTCCTCAGAATTCTGCATCCAAACAGCTTCAAGGCTACTGGCTAAAATGGTCCAGCCTCATAAACTACTCCAGCCATGACTTAATATAAGCCTGATTTTCTCAAGGTCCCCCCAAATAAACCAGTGACCACAGTCTAAATTATTTTGAGACATTAATCTCAAAATATTTTATATTGATACATACTTTTTATATATTGGTACAAATTTGAAAATATTTTTGATATATTGTACGCATATTTATACTCTTGTTTAGGGTATTGTGTTTGTACAGCTCATTTAAAAATGTAATATATAATTAAGAAATAGAGATTAATAATCATCTATAATAGTCAAACTTATAGTCATGTTAGGTATATTTGAAGGCCATACACAGATATATTTAGATAGATAGATGCTCTTCAAATGCTTCAAAGACTTATAGAATATGTCATTTAATATGTTTAATAATATAAGGCTTTTCATGGCAATGAGATATGCCTGCTCCTGACAGTACCAATTTGCTTCAAAAGAGGATGATGGGTATCGAAGGAACTCCAAATGGAGTTTGTTTTCAGTATGGCAAAAACTAGCCATTTGGACAAAGAAACTGCCTTTGTCTTAGTTGCTAACAGTAGACTGTCCAAATTGGACCAGCAGGATGCAAAAACAAAACAAAAAAAAAAAAAAAAAAAACTTTTCCTCAGATTACTAGGCCTGTAGGCTGAAGATAAATGCCCCAATGTTAAAGAGAAATTCTGAGTGATTGTCCAGGCAGCCAGTTGTTTCTGTCATTTCTCTTAATTTTGGAAATCACTTGCTATGCACTTCCTGTTTACTTAGATAATAGTATATCCTTCTCAGGTCTTTGATGGGGTGGAAGACTATATAGTTACAGTTGCAGTTCTCCCAAATGATGGTAGAAAGGTAATTAGGTATGAAACTTTGGACTCTTCAGGATAGAACAGTTAATGAAGTAATTTCTCTACATTTGCCAATTACATATGGACTGACATGATTGTATTTCTTATTTGATAATTGTTCTTGTTGTATGTTTTTCATTTTGTTAAGATTATTACTTTCCTTTCTATTTAGACATTACCTGAAAATAATTCTTATTGTATACAGTTTTGCTTTGTTATAGTTAAAACCTTTCCTTTTTATTTAGACAAAAAGGGGGAAATGTTGCAGGAGAGCTGTCCTTACAGTCATTTCACTGTTCCAATAAAGCAACCTTGAATCTAGGACAGAGTCAGTGATTGGCTGACTGTGATTAGACATAAAGTTCTTGGAGGACATTGCGGGATAGCTAGAGAGGTCAAGAAGAGACTCCTGGGGAGTTTGGAAAGAATTTCCAAGGTGAGACAGTCCAAAGAACTTGGAGAGAAGGTCGGCCAATTGCTCCACTCTCCTTGAATTCTTTGGGTCATCATCTCAATTTCTGACCCCTGAGTTTTTTTTTAATATACTAGAATAAATTAGGTAATCATTTCATCTGGCAGCTACAAGGTAGAAAATAGTACTGTTCACCAAAGATTGGTTTCCCATCTTGCCTTCAGGCAGCTTAAATTTTAATATACAATTCACCTGGAATAAGAAGCATTCTGAGTGGCCAAAGAGAGTTTAATTTTTGTAATATTCTCATTTATAAAAGGAAGATTTATATTCCACCAGTACCTCCATCATGCATTATTTTGAACACTCAAGAAATGTGAAAGTAAAATTGCCTGATATTGTACCTTGAAAATAGTCATATTACATATTTTCTTGATAAGGGTAGCAATAATAATCAGAAAAAGAAAAAATATAGAGCAAGTAATAGACCATTAAATTATTTTGGTGTTTATTCCACCCTTTAGAACCTAAATGACTCTGAAGAATCTATTTCAACACAAAAGTAATTTTCTCTCTAATATTAGTAATCTCATATTTATTACTGTAGGTTGGTTCCCAAGAACACAATCTCTATCAAAGATAATTATAATAAGTTTATTAGGGAATATTTTCTAGCCAACAGTAATAGAGGAATGGAAAATGCAGAGACTTTTTCTCTGGGCTTTTTTTTTTCCTTTTGTTTGTTTTGTAGTATTATGGATTGTTATTTTTGTTTTATCTTATTTTATTATTATCTAGATGCCTTTTTATTTTCTTTTCCGATGGAAGGGGAGGTGGGAGTTCAGGCTGGGGAAACTATAATCAAAATACCTTGTATGAAAAATAAGAGAAAAATAGAGAAAGAAAATGTCATAAAACCAATTCTTATAATCACATATGTTAATAAAAAGGATTACAGAAAAGAAACCACCAGGCTTTTCACTTCTACCTCTAACAACAAAGCAATGTCCTTACTCTTGGGGACACTGGAGAAATAAGTTTCTCAGTGCAATCATTTCCCCTTGAGCTACCTGCAAATGACTAAACAGTCCGGCTGTGTTTATCTCAATAATTTCATTCCATGTACACATGCATATTATAGCTACTTTAGATTTTCTAATGAGTTTGGCTTGTACTTTAGAAGACAGTGTGACACTGAAGGCATTTAATAACAAATATAAATTCATCTGTATCAGTTTTACACTCCCTGTCTTTCTTACATGTTATATACACAAAATTTATTATATCAGTCAAGAAAGACTTCAGAAAATGTTTTTAAATTATAACATAAACACATATGGAAAATTGTTGTGCAGCTCAATTAATGAAAGGCAAAATGAATCTTCAGAGAAATCTATACTTGTACAACTCTCCAGAAAACAATCTATTGGGATGATCCTTTACTGTAATGACTTATTGATTATGTAATATTCTTCCTGTTGATAATTACCTTTAATTAAAGTTCATTAATTTGATGACCTATATAGGGTGATACTTTCTTCATTCATAAATATCAAGTCCTGTGCATATGCGAATGTGCAAGCACACACACACATGCACACACACACACACACACACACACACACACACACGTGCCTTAATACTAAAAGTAGGTTTCACAGCTCTTTCAAAGATACTTCCCAGTCTTTCCTAGGCAATCTGCAGCCTCTGGTCTTTTTAGTTGTATGTTTCTCACAACAGAAGAAATAAATATCATATAAATATAACATATATTCAGAAGAAATATCAAAGCTTTCATAACCACCAAAGCAATATGACATTACATCTATCCATTTCAAATCAATGAATTTAAAATATAGATTTTTAAATAACATTTTGTCAATACTGTTGAACATAAATCAAATCAGAAAGATTGTGGAAGAACAGTTGAATATCCTTTCCCCAGTGTGTAAATTTGACAGATGGAAGCATACTCCTGTGGTAAAAATGAGAGCTTAAAACATTCTCCCATTAAAATATCTGTAACCCAATCATTTGCTTTTAAAAATGGTAGAATCTTGTTCTACATTTTCAACACTAATGCAGGAATTTAGACTCTAAATGTGAATGGCAGTGGTCAGATTAAACTCCAATTTATCAAAATAAAAACTTGAAAACTCTAATAGTAGCAGCTTCATAGGAACCAAAACCAAGCCACAACAACATTTATCATTATTTACAGTATTAAAATGGGTTGATCAAGTAATTTCACTAGTTCAAAATAGATATTAAATGTACAACTTTTGAAGGTGCTGTAAGTGAATGACAAACTATGATATAACATTGGTGTTAATCCAAGTTAGGACAATTATATAAAATATCAATATAAAATCAGTATAATATAAATTTGAATGTTATATCTATATCCATCCATGTCTGTAGTATTGCTAAGTATGACTTCTATGAAAAAAGTAATTTGAAATGGTGGGATGGTGGCACATAACTGTGGTGCCAGGACTGGAGGGAATTGTGAGTTAGTGAAAGCCTGAGCTACATAGCAAGACCCTATCTCAAAAGAAGACATTGCTAATAAAAGCATATACAAAATGAATACTCATTTAATATAACATTAAAATGCCTATAAGTAGATAGATCTTGAATGTAAATATTTTCATGTTCTATATTGTATGTTTATAAATTAATTATCCTAAATTGTTCTTATCATTTGATCCCAATATAAATTAGATCATCTTGCAAGTTCCTTACTTTACTTACAAATATTTTTGTTTCCGAACATGAGCAAATTTCTACCCAAAGTACATACTTGAGTCCCTTTCAAATACCATTAAGTGATAGGTTTATCTTTAGTTCCCTATATATATTCAGCATGACCATTAAATTCACAGTTATCACCCCTCTGTCTGTGAAAACAAAGTCAGAATCTACCACTTTTAGAATGGTCTCCTTTCATCATATCTAGTGGGCTCTGAACATTGTTTCAATGGGATGCAACTTGCACTGTGACAAAACATTTAGGCAGGATCTTGTGCATAGCACTTCCCATAGCATGACGGGACACTCATAACCTGAGGAGACACTCTTGTGATCATTTTAGAGATGGACCTCTCTAGGTTTCCAAATGAATGTGTTGAATGCAAAAGGTATTGTGATAGGACACACATATTTGTCTTGTAAAATTCCATCATGCTGTGGATATCGTTCTGTATAAATAAAATGCTGATTGGCCAGTAGCCAGGCAGGAAGTATAGGGACAAGCAGAGAAGAGAATTCTGGGAAGTGGAAGGCTGAGGCAGAGAGACTCTGCCAGCTGCAGCCATGAGAAGATGTTAAGATACCGGTAAGCAACGAGCCACGTGGCAACTTATAGATGAATAGAAATGGGTTGATTTAAGATAGAAAAATAGTTAGCAAGAAGCCTGCCACAGCCATACAGTTTATAAGTAATATAAGTCTCTGTGTGTTTACTTGGTTGGGTCTAAGCAACTGCAGGACTGGTGGGTGAGAGAGATTTGTCCAGATCTTGGGCCATGCAGGACTGAAAAACACTTCAGCTACACCATTACATTAACTATCAAATTCAATTTGATGAAGGTAATAATTGAATTAACTATGAGTCTATCAGTAGCTTAGAGTTGAAATAAAATAATTCCAAGGAAATAGAGTAACTGGGCATAAGTTAATGAAAAACTTTGCGTCTTGATAAAATTCCAAGCAGGTATTGAATCCTGAATGAAACAAGATAAAATTATAGAGCATCACCACTAACACACACGCACACACACACACACACACACACACACACACACACACACACACAAATAAATGGTTGATTAAAAAAAGGAAATGCCCAAGGCATATCATTTGTACCTGTTTTGTAGTTGTTTTCTTTTTTTTTTTTTTTTTTTTTTTTTCTTTTTTTTTTTTTTGTCATTCATGGCTATGAGAAGAGCAAAAATTAAACTAATAACACTTTGTTTCTTTGAAAACATATTTTGTGCTCTTTGAGTGTTAGGTACTCTCTTAGGGCTTTACAGTGTTTTTTTTTGTTGTCTAAATATCATTGTTATTTAACAAATTCTATGTACTAATAGATATTGGAAACATTTATAAACAGAAACCTTACTTGGCAATAGCAATTAAAAATGCATGCAATATGGTACATTACATCTACAGCTTTAGTCCTCAAACTAAGGAATCAACTGGGTCCCAATGAGTATAATTAGACAGCGTTTGACTCAGTATGATAACAAAGATTTTAAACACAGAAATTTTCTCTTCACACAGAGAATAGAGGAAACATGGTATGTTATACAAGACCATTTCCTATGGTGTGATGCCTTACTTAGCCTTGATGCAGGGGGGAGGGGCTAGGCCCATCCCCGACATGGTATGACAGCCTGTGTGGGGTACCCAGGGTAGGCCTTACCCTCTATGAGCAGGGGTTGGGTATGGAGGGAGCAGGAGAAGAGGAGAAAGGGGAACAGGGATTGATATGTAAAAGGAAAGAAAAAAATTAATAAAAAAATGTATATTTAAAAAAAAAAAAGCAATCTACTCCTTCGATTTTTTTCCCACAAAACATTTTGAGGAGATTCAAACAGGTGCTCATGAAATATACCTCATTCTCAGTCACTACCACTGAAGTATCAGTAACTGTTGTCATGTTTGTTAAAGATATCAGACTTCCCCTTTCCTGTCAGCAGGGACAGATGGAACCTGTCAGAGATCCTAACATCTCCCTGGAAGGTCCACAGCGCTGCCCCTGTCTGTGTCCTGAGCGAAGGAGTCTGTTCTCAGTGATAAGAAGAGCATTTTTAAGGCTTGCGAAATACTCAAGCACAGAGAGATTAGGCATGGAAGTAGTAACTGCTTGGCAAGCAGAACGTCCTGTAATGAGTTCAAGAGACAACAAAAGAAACCTTCGAAGGGGCTGCTGACAGGAAGACCTGTTTTTTTTTTTTTCAGATTGCACAAATTAACAAGAGGTGTGGATCGATTAGCCAATTAACATTGGGTGCCGGATGTAACACGAATCTTAAAAGGTTTTATATATATAAAAGAGCCAGAAGTGAGAGTCTCAGATAAAGTCACTTGATGAGCTTAAACTCACTGTTAAATCCTTTAGAGGATACCAAATCACCTTGTGGAAATTTAGAACTCAACTAGAAATAGAGAGCAAGAAGGAGTAAATAGGGTAAAGATTAACTAGGCTGAGCAAAGGCATGGTCCCCAAGAAAGGTAACTTCTTACTCTCGCCATGAGGACTGAAAACGTGTGCCAGGTTTCCAATAAACCACTGGACATACACCCAACTGTTCTTTTCCTGAAGTTGGAGTAAATGGACTCTGGGTAGATCCAAACTCTGAAATAAAAACAAGTTGTCTTCAAAATAAATAGGTGTGTGTGTGTGTGTGTGTGTGTGTGTGTGTGTGTGTGTGCGTGCAAGTATGTGTTTGTGTGTTAACTAACTCAGGATAATTCTCCATAGTTAAAAGTGAAATCGAGGAGGCAATTTCAGATAACATTTAGTTAGAACAGAACACGGTGGTGGGGGACTTTGTGATGAAGGACTTGATTAAGAAGTTATCTAAGGACATAATGAAAGAGAAATTAAAAAAAAATGATTAATAAGTACAAAGGACACTTGAGAGTTTAGGCTGAATTTACACCTAAGACTGTAATTTCTGCATGTGAACAGTCAATGAGAATTGCATTGCTTCACCCCAGCAATGATGAAAGCACTTGTGTGTGTGTGTGTATGTGTGTGTGCGCGTGTGTGTGTTAGCATGCACATATATGTATCCAAAGATTAGTAGACAGTAGAGAGTTAAATGTTTCTTAATAAAAATAGTTGGTAGAGATCACAAAATATCTTCTTTATATGATATCTATTTTAGCCATTTTATTCTGGGTAACATGAAATCTCAAAGTAGTTTTAATTTGCCTTTCTGTAATTGCTAGGGATGGCAAACAATTTTTAATTATTATTTTTATTTTTTTTTGGTTTTTCAAGACAGGGTTTCTCTGTGTAGTTTTGGTGCCTGTCCTGGATCTTGCTCTGTAGACCAGGCTGGCCTCTAACTAACAGAGATCTGCCTGGCTCTGCCTCCCAAGTGCTGGGATTAAAGGCATCTACCATCACTGCCCAGTGGCAAACACTTTTTAAGATATTTCTTAGCTGTTATTATTATTAGAACTTTTGGTTCTGATACATGGTCTAATTTTAATTAGGTCATTTGTTTTTTTTTTTTTACCTTGTTTTTCATTATTTATTTATGTATCTATTGAGAATTTTGTATGAGTGTGTATTTACATAATATACTCTCCAACATTCTCAATCCTCCTTTTCTCTCCCTACTGTTTCTCAAACTCATGGTCTCTTATTCTTTTTAAATTTTTTGTTTCATTTGTTTGTACAATACATTTTGAGCACATCTCCCTTTTGCCAAATGTTGCTAGATCCTCATTGCCACCTTAACAAACCAACTTCATGTTCTTCCTCTCTAAAAAAATACACAACAGAAAAACAAACAAAAATACCAATAAGACCAAAACACTAAAATAAAACAAAATGAAAGGAAACAAAGCTCACAAGAAAAATATGGACTTTCCCCTTGCTACTAGAAATCAATTGCAAACAGTCTTTGTTAGGTATGGGAACCTATGTCCACTTCACTCTGCCAGTACTCAGACCTTGTTTCCCTCAAACCTGTGGGGGTCTTGTGTATGCTGCCATCATCTGTGAGTTCATGCATGCATAAATCCTGTTCTATCAAGAAGTCACTGTTCTGTTGGAGTCATGTACCACCCTGGGTCTTACAATCCAATATTTCTTCCTCTTCTTCTTCATAGACCACTGAGGCACAAGGGGAGAGGTTTTATGAAGGCATCCCATTTAAGGATAAGTGATCCAAAATCTTTCACTATGTACATTGTCCTGTTTGTGCGTCTCTGTGTTAATTCTTATCTACTGCAAGAAGAAGCTTCTTTGATGAGGTTTGGACAAGGCACTGATATACAGGAATATGCCATTAAGAGTCATTACATTGTTATGTTCCTTTAGCAGCATGGTAGTACTATGTTTGCCCCTTGACCCATGACCTGTTTATTCTCAGGATTTTGGCCAGGTTTGGTTACTCCCATTAATAATTTGCCACAATTATACTACTATATCTTGCAGGCATATTGATGTTACAGGTTACAGGGTTTATGGCTAACTTGTATTATAGATGATGTTTCTCCTCCAGTAAAATGCAGATTAGTTTCTATTTCTATGAATATTTGTCAGTAGCAATGAAACTTCTATTGAGCACAGGCTCCATTTCTCCATGTTCAATGACATAAATAAGTATTGCCCTCAGCAATAGGCTATGCCATCAGGTTGTGGGGAGTAATCAATATCCTCAGCAATAACCTGTGATGTTTGGATTGTTCATTGGATACCTTTGGCCAATGACTCAGTTGTATGTAACCAATTTCCAGTATTGCAGGTTTTACTTGGTGACATAAGATGTCTACTTGGGGCATTGTCTCACCCTTTATAAGGTCACTGTATTTAAATATTTAAATGTATATAAATATTTAGCTTACATAGTTATACATTGTAGCAAGCTTCTATACTAATAGGTTTCCATATGGCTTTTTCAGCTGGCCTTTGTTGTTAGTTGCCCTTCAGCACATTCCCTTATTTACTTTGTTCTTCCTTCCCCTCCACTTTTAATACTCCTATTCTAGTTTTGCTTTTATCTCCCTTTAACAATATATTCTATATCCTCTTTTTGGAAGACCCTTGCTTCCATGTGATCCCTTACTAGGTACCTAATCTCTTTGTTTATTTGGATTGTAGCACATATATTGAAAGCTTAAAAGCTACCATCCACATGCCTGGAAAACATACCATATTTGTCATTTTGGGTATATGTTACCTCTCTAAGGATGATTTCTTTTCTAGCTCCACCCATTTACCTTCAAGTTTTATGATGTTATTTTTATTAACAGCTGAAAAATATCCCATTGTGTAAATGTACTATATTTTCATTATCCTCTGATCAGTTGATGGACTTTTAGGTTCCTTTCCATTTCTAAGCTATCATGAATAGAGTAAGAATGAGCATGGATAAGCTAGCATTACATAGCTCATTTGAATGTTATGACAGTCAACCTCAGGTAGACAGACTCCAGTTCACTTTAACAATAATTTAAAAAGGAATGTATCATAAAGCTGAGAGGGAGTTAGAGGGATACAAGAGTAGTTGGAGGGGAAGAATGTAGGGAAGAGATGCTGCAAATACTGTTCACATGCATGAAATTCTCAAAAAAATAGCATGAATGATAAAATACTCGTGTGTAATTGTTCTGATATTAAAATATCACTTTGGGAGCAACTCATTATTTTATCAATTACACTTCACTTATTCCACTTTAGTTTATTAAGGAAAATACAGCAGAATGCTATGCATAAAATGCAGCCAGATTTCTTTGAAAAAAAAGTCACCTTATAAAATGTAAGTAATTTTTCCATTTTTTGTGGTTTATATTATTTAAGCAAAGACAGTTTAAAAATTATGAAAAGTGTAAATGCATAAAATATTGGTGTCTCAAGAGTACATAAGGATGATGGTAAAGGCATACCATAAGTAGATACCAGTGTGTCTGTATTATATCTCACTTCTTGCCCCAATAATAACTTTCAGCTTGAAGAACTGTTGGAGTGAGGACACCAGATCAATAAAGGGTCCTCCTGGAATCTCTGATCATTGTCAACAATATTATTTTCTTGTGTGAATTTAGCTATTTTAAGGGCCCACTTATACTCAATTTAAAGCCACATGATGTACCTTTTAAAAGGGAGTTGCATATATCCTTGCAGTCTCATGTTACTTGGCTCTGCTATCTTTCAGAATTTTGTACTATTTAAGGGAAACCAGACAAAGTTAAAATTCTGGATATCTACATGGGGCAACGAAGTAACAATTACAGGAGCTTGTATTTTCTGCTGATGATCTGGGGACCTGATACTATTTAAAAGGCCTTCAATGCTTTTTGCAGCATCAAAAGAACATTATGCATATGTGTATGTGGAAACACAAAATATGCAGGAGATTTGTTTGAGATGAACTAATATCCATTCTCTCACATGCTTATCTGAAATATTTTCATACAGAACAAATAATAAGATATGGCAAGAAATGAATGATGGAATAGAAACTTATGGTCCAGATATCATTTCCTACATATTAGAACCATTTTTAAAGAAGCATGAAATTTCAAGATGTACACTTTTGCTCCATAAAGAATTGAGCCTTAAAGATAAGAGGTTTACTTAATAATAGCAATTTTTAAATAACTAAACTTTTTCCCTGCTTATGATGAATTTTGTGCATGTTAGAAACAACTTATTATAGAGTGCAAAAAGAAATTATAAAGGTATTTTTTTCTTTTGAAACCTTCTTTATCAAAGCAAATCATTTTCTTTACAAATTCAGAGTAACCTCAGAAAATCTGCTTAACAAAGAGAAAACAGATGGGCCAACAGCTTCAAAGTTAGTCATCCTTAAAAAGATCTAAAATTGATTTTTAAATAGAAAGAAATCAACAAAGCATAAAATATAATGAGAGTCAGATGAAACATATAAACTGCTAAAATCTAAATAATTATGTTCAATTATTTTTGTTTATATTGATGTCAATCAACTGTCAGTTTTGTGATTTCAAATATCAAATTCATGCTCACTACAAATATGAATGCTTATATTTCTTGATTTAATATTAAAGAATATAAGATGAAATGGAGTTTATAATGTAAATATATTTTAATTCTTTTATGGAAAGATGTACAAGTTGTACTAATGATTCCCTGGTTTATAAAATTAAGTCATCAATCAATTTGGGATATTCTATTTATATCCTACTTTTTTGAATGCTTATAAGTACTCATTAATTTTCACCTAATGCATAAGCATAAACTGTACATTTAACATAGGTCACAAGACCAAAAAAATGATTAACAATGGTACATTTAATTATGCATGGTAGATACACAATTTAGATGAAATCCAAGATCTATAAAGATAAAATTATGTCTATTAAGATGAAACTGTTGATTGAATAGAAGAAAATAGTGTTTGGCAGGTTTTTTGTTGCTAGGTTATGAGAAATGAAAGATAAGGGTAAGTTTGTGGTGATAAAGACTGCATGTGTTGGTCCTCATTTCCATGTGCTCTGTTCTACCCTTCTGTGACACTAATGGCACTCACTGAAGCAGGATGTTAGCATAGGCTAGACAATCTGTACTCTTCTGACTCAAGTAGTGGAGAGGTGGGAAATGTTCTCTCTTTTTTTTTCCTGGCAACAGAGGTGGGTCTCCTGTGTGTTGATGGAAGCTAGGTTGAATGTTAGAATTATGAGGCTGAAATGAATTCTATTCTGACCTAAAAATAGGGATTTTCACACTAACAGCATTGTTGGAGGAGACAGTAGGTAGTAGGTGAGTCGGACAGGAAGAAAAATCAATAGAGCATGTGCTATGTGAAGCAATTTGGACAATTTTTTGTAGGTATCCATTAGGAAGGATGCCTGAGTAATGTCAAAACACAACGCCAGTTCTGATAAAACTAAGAGTAATATACCATAATACCTTGTTAATATCTCTAGTTCTCTTTATTTTTGTTTTGTTTTGTTTTAACTTCACGATTTACCCTTCCATTCATTCATAAACCCACATACTCTTAGTGAGAACATACATTAAACATCAATGGAAAGCAGTATTTCATTCAATTTTCAAACATACCATCTCAGAAATTAATCATGTTTTTTCTTAATTTCTTTCTAGAAAAATATTTCATCATTCAGAGTTGTAACATCACTAGGCTCCTTTGAAGCACCTTTCTTTAGGTCACTTATGCTCCTGTAATTAACCACACACCCATATTCCAATAAGCTAAGAAATTCTATGCCAAAGTTACTTATGGCTTTGTAGACTGGCAGATGTTCCAAATCAATAACCATGTCCACAAACATACCACAGATGATATGTTGCACATGATATGACTAAATGCTGAGCCACTCACTTCAACCTAGCCATCTTGACATTAAAGAATATATAAGGGTATTTTCCATTTAGTCAGAACATATACTTTATTTTAACCCATCAGTTCAACAAGTAGCAATATCTATCCAAGAGCAGAAAGAAACTTTCTTATCATGTAGACAGCTCAGATAAAGCAAGAAAAGACATGGAAATTAATTAGAGCTATAAGAGTTGGACAAGAAAAATTTAAATGGTATAAGCCACTTTAGAAAAGCTATAATCTTCATCAAGCATTTTTGTAAAATGTTAGAAAAACATATTTTATATTAAATTGAATTAAAGTTATTAAATAAATATTTTGAATAAGTTCATGACAGCAAGATACATTCTAAGAAAGCAATAAATGATGAGTCACTGAATACCCAAAAGCAGAAGTATAGCAACAAGAAAATCTACAGAACGCAAAAAGAACCAGAAGAAATTCAACACAGTAGAAAAACTTAGCTTCATAATCATGTTTAGCTAAATATTTATAAAACCTTCAATGTAAAATAGAAATTTGTTGGGTTTTAACTTAGTCATCACTTCTATATGTAATCTAGAGTTAGAGTACCTGTAAAACAGCATCAAGTACAGGAACCATCATCCTCAAGTATTCCTTTAGAAAACTTGTAGTATTCATTCTCACTTTGTAGACTATACTAAAAGTACCTTGTGATCCAGTGAAGTACCTGAACACATGCACCATAGCATATGACTCTAATTCTGGTATGAGGCTTTGAATTATAGATAAAACGTTAACTTTCTGTTATCCTTAGACATAGATTATATGTTGAGAGAAATACCTTTTTAGATGTAAATAATCCCACTCCATTAATTATAATGAGAGTGACAGAGAAGAAGAGAGCAGAAAGGTAGACCAAAAGGAAAAGGGAGAGAAAGAGAATGACTCCTTGCTAAATCACTACCTTTTAAAAGTAGAATTGGAACAGAATATGAGCTGTTGCCATAATCGATCTTTAGGCTGCAATCATTAAAAAGACGAATGGGAAGTGAGTGTGATCAGGTTGCAGAATGTGAAATTCCCAAATAACCAATAAAGATAATATGTTGAAAAAAAGAACTTACCTCTTTGAGTTTCTCAATAAACTAATGTAACTTTGAATCTCATGTGGGATTAACTAACATTATAGAAGGGTGAATTTTTTATGTGATTTCAAACATGTGAACAGTCATTTTAATTATGTGTGAATCTGCCATTATAAGAACCCTTTCAAAAACTAACTCACATAGAAGATTGAACTCAATAAGTTTTACAGGTTTGTCAAGAGCTGAATACTTCACAGTATGAGTGTAACCAGTGACAGAGTAAATTCCAGGTATGCATGATGTTCTAGGTTTGATGGCCAAGATTTGTAAACTCAGGGTGGTCAGATAGACATGTAGCTATATAGATTATATATAATTCATCCTAGAGTGATTTCTTGCACAATTATTTCTGCATTTACACAAAATAATTCTTAAGAGAAAACAAGAGCATATAATACGGCCATGAAATATTCAAATACAAACAGAATATTTGAAGTCTAACAGTTCAAGTAGACAAACCTAGGATGTTTTGAGATTTTTTTTCTTGAATTAGATGTTCCTGTTAAACATTACTTTACCCCAGCATACCTATGCTCATAAACTTTGATCGCTACCAATCCAAGTAGCTCACTAAGAAAGAACATATTATGAGTCCAGTGTGTTTCTTGAGTGTTTCAACCAGAGCAGTTTCACCTCTTGGGGAATGCTGTGGATACCACTCTATATAAATAAAACACTGATGGCGGGACAAAGAGAGAGGTGGAATTGGCTCACTCCCCCTCTAAACCCAGACATATTACTTAAAAAAAAAATGGCTAAGAGATTCTTGTGTCCCAAATCAGAAGAGCTCTCTGGTGTGGGACAGAGAAAAACCAATATTTTTATTTAAAACAGGTTGATTATAAATGTGATCTCTTTCTAAAAAAGAAAAAGGGGATATGATTAGATATATAGGATATGGAGATGATAAGATAAAAGGGTAGATTAATGAACCTACTTTTAAAGAAAAACTTGTTTAAAATGTTTTACATTGGTATAGATTTTAGTTTATGTTTAAAATGTTTTACATTGGTATAAATTTTAGTTTATTGATACAAACTTGAAGTTAATTTTGTTATACTGTATATATATATATTTCTATTCTTGTTTGAGGTATTATGTTTATGTAACTCATTTAAAATTGTAATGGATAATTAAAAATAGATTAATAATTAGTCATCTATGATAATCATATTTGTAGCCATGTTAGTTAAGTCTTCTAGGTATACATAGATATATTTCAGATAGATAGGTAATCTTCAAACACTTCATAGACCTAGAGAATATGGCATTTAAATAACTTAAAATTCTGTTGACGTGAGACACAATTGCTCCTGGCTGCACCAATTGATCCCGAGAGAATGTTGGGCTTCTAAGACATTTCCATTTGGAAGTTTGTCTTTTTGGCACAAAATGGCCTACTGGGCAAAGAATTGTCCTTGCCTTGATGGCTGACAGTACAAATGCAATGCTGTCCTTTCTGGACAAGCAGGACACAAGGAAAGCGACCACTGTACTCTGCCAAGACAGGGTAAGATGGTCTTTCAGAAATCCTGCTTCTGAAAGTGGTCTGTCAGATACTCTAGGCCTGTAGCCAATTTAAATGCACCAACAATGCTGAGAAACATTAGGTGACTGTCCAGGTTGCCAGCTGTCTTGGTCTACTCTTGCAAGATTCCCAAAAGTTGCTTGCATCCGTCTACCATTTCTTAGGTACCATTATTTTCCTTCTCAGGTCTTTGATGTGGTTAAAGACTAGAAAGTTGTAATATCCTCAATTATGATAAAAGATAAGTTAGATATAAAACTTTAAACTCACAAATATAAGATAGATAGGACATCTTTAATATTGTAACTGTAATTCTTGCTCAATAACTATTTTATTATATGTAATATTACCATGTTAAAGTTAAAACCTTCCTTTAAAAAAAAAAAAAGAAAAGGGGAAGTGCTGTGGATACCACTCTATATAAATAAAACACTGATGGCCAGTGACCAGGCAGGAAGTATAGGCGGGACAAAGAGAGAGGAGAATTGGGGAAACAGGAAGAAGGAGGAGAGACACTGCCGTCACCGCCAGGACAAGCAGCATGTAGAGACTCTGGTAAGCCACCAGCCACGTGGCAAGGTATAGATTTATAAAAATGGGTTAATTTAAGATAAAAGAACAGTTAGCAAGAAGCCTGCCACGGCCATACAGTTTATAAGTGATATAAGCGTCTGAGTGAGTATTTTATATGTGGATTGTGGGACTGTGGGGCTTGGGGAACCTGGAGAGAAGCCCTCCAGCAACAGGGGAACTTTTTGTAAATATTTATCTTTATTTTATGTATGTGGTGTTTTGACTGTGTATATTTCTATGTACTCCATGAATGCAGTGCCTATGAGGCCAGAAGAGGACATCAGAATCTGATCATCTGGAACTGTAATTACAGATGGTTGTTAGTTTCTGTGTGTGCTGGGGAACAAACCCAGGTCTTGTACAGGAACAGCAAGTGTTCTTACATATGGATCCATCTTTCCAGGCTCCCTTTTCATTTTCATCCTCAAATGGGGAGGATAGTACAAATACTAGAAACCAAGAATGCCAATGTACAGAGGCAAGGTCTTCAAAAAGAGAGTTCCCTAACTTTTATGTCAATAGTACTAAAGTTGAGAGATCCTGACACAAATAAGGCTAAAATTGCCACGACTATTATTAGTGAATTTTATGAGGATCTCATAATAAAACATTTTTTGCTGACTCTGAGAGTTTATAGAACCACAGATCAAATTTACCAATTCCAGTTAATTCATCTCTTTAGTAAGTCCATTTGTAACCATGTCAACTGCTCACCATGCAGTCTCTCTGTATGGTGTCTCTCTGCATCCAGCACATTGATCCAGTACAGGATGTCACTTAGGGGCAGAGTAACATTTTATCCAGTTAAGAAGCTCTCTAAGGCATTGATTTGGAGTTGCACCTGAAGTCTCTTTACAACCTTTTTTTTTTTTCTCAAAAAATCTGAGTCTGCTTCTATAGATCATCTAATACTGGCCTTATGGCAAAACCTACTACATGAAAACAGACAATAAACAGCTTGTATAGAAGATTCATCATGACTATAGAAAGAAGCCAGTCCCCTCACACTTGCTGGCTAAATACTACTAATAAATAAAGATGCTCAAAGAACAGATCAGAAGGACTTGCTGTTCTCTTTTTATTTTTACTACATAGCTAAATGCAATATAATTGTTTGACTACATTTTTTTAAAAATAGAAACTGTTTTTTTTTTTTATCCCACAGTTTTCTTGGAAGTCTTCTAGGGAAGCCCTTATCTGTGGAACTTTTCCTTGTCACTAATAAAAATAAACTCTAGGAGATGAAGCATACCAAGTATTTATGCTCAGAGATAGATTAGTCTATAATTACCATATGTAATAGGCATACTTTAGACATATTTGATGTCTAAAAGAAGGACATGGTTTGGTTTGGAGAAACCACAAAAGGATGATTATATGTTTGAGGAAAAGAAGTGAATAAATAAATAAGTAATCATGTGCATTAGCAAGGATAAAGCTATGGTTTGATATAGGATAGCTTTTAATGGTCCATGTGGCAAAGTTTCAATACTAAATGTAGGACTAGGAGAAGTAGACACACATGGAAGTATCAAGAGGTCTTTCAGTCTTTAGAGCATGTTCTTGGGGTGAGTCCACTCTAAGTCTTCTTCACTTCTCTCTCTCTCTCTCTCTCTCTCTCTCTCTCTCTCTCTCTCTCTCTCTCTCTCTCTCTCTCTCTCTCTCTGTGTGTGTGTGTGTGTGAGTGTGTGTGTGTACAGAAATGAACAACTTACCCCATGACATTCTGCCTAGCACAGATCAGGGAACAGGGAAACTGGTCATGGATAGAAAACTCCAAATTCATGAATAAACGTAATGTTTCCTTTAATAAATTAATTATCAACACCATTCTGCTATTATTGTAATAGAAACCTGGCTTGCACAGGAGTGAAACACTACTACAACATGAATCAGTTTTGTATGATAAACAGCTAAGCCATCTACCAGTGGGATGTGGGCTTTCCTTGTCTGAAGTCCTTTGATGAATTCTGTAAGAATTTTGGTTTTTCACTATCTCATGAGTAGAGACAGAATCACTTAAATCAATGTCTTGAATATTTGGATATATATATATGCTTGTTACAAAGGCTTAATCTCTTGGGGTGAATTACCCTAAAATATTTGTAAATGCCCACAATAAACACAGGCATCTAGTATTTAACTAATAATTTTAATAAAATGACAATTCATCAAAATTAAATATTAATGTGTTTGATTTGGTCATTAATAAGTCTGGCCCCAACTTGGTATACCCATGAAAATTGCAGCAACCAAAGGAAATCATTTGTAGTTTTCACTTTGCTCTAAAGTAAGTTGCAATAAATACCATTGTCCTCCATCTGGTACTGTCTTCCTGCAATTTACTTTTCTTCCATTTCTCATAGCATACAAAAATATCATCAATTTAAACAGTTATTCCTTGGACCACTTATCACTGTGGCAGCGTGATGTTTAGTATTTATCACACCATTTTGGCCCTAAAATGTCAGTTTTTTTCTTTAACATTGAGAATTTTGAAGAACAAAAATAAGTTTATGCTCATGTATTTTACCTGAAAATCCATTATTTTGTTACTATTTGCAAAGGAACAGTACAGTCACTTGAAATTCTGCTTATCATGGCCATGATATTCAGTGTTTATGGCTAGGTGCACACACACCCCTACACACACACATACACATCTGCCACATCATCTGGTCTTCACACTCGTGGTAATGCAATCATGAAAATGAGACATCAGTTATACTGTGATTTTATGGGAATAATACATTGGAAATCTTTAACTTCTCAACCATGCCATAATTACAAACCCCTTCTTTCCAGACTTCACTCCTCCTGTTGTAACATACTGTCAGTCACCCTTCTCTGTTTAAATATGCTCCCTTTTCACCATTTCCATTGATTCAGAGTACCATAGTTAACTTTTGACTTTTTTGGTTGTTGTTCAGTAATTGCTATTGCATATCGAGAACTATCTGAATAAAAGAAACATATTTCTTTTTTAATATGTATTCATGTTCTCAGAAGAATGGGTAAGAAATGGATGCTATAAGGAAGACACAATTTATTAAACTGGATAAAGGATTACAGTAAGCATTTTGGATATCACTGCCCAGTGAGATGGCAGACATGAGGGAATTCACAATTTATATGCTCTAGAGTATTCAAATGAGCTAGTTAAGTGACAGATAAATGTAAAATGATAATAGATAAGTACACACACTAAACATATATGGTATCACAACCAGTATTTCTTTATACATAACTAATTTGTAAATCAAATACATCATCACCTACAAAACACTCATCTTGTCCTCAGCTTCCATTTAGTCTATAAAGTTATTGTGAACTGCTGAGTAATACTTCTTAGAAAATGCAGAGAAAACATACTACTCATAAAATATCAAGAAACCCCCAAAACCAAAATAAAACCATATTCAAATAGAAAATAAACAAGCAAACCAAAATCCACCATTGTGTAACTCCAATAAAAACACACAAAAAGAACCTGCGGAGTCCAGTTATATGTCGGTCAACTACTCCTGAACATGAGACCAGTCCTGGAGTGGTTGATAACCCCAGAGTATACTCTATTGGACAAAATTCATTTTCCATCTCCCAACAGGTACATCAAGACAGTAGCTCTCTAGTTCGAGGCCAGCCTGTACAAGTGAGTTCAGAAAGCGCAAAACTGCACAGAGAAACCCTGTCTCGAAAAACCAAAAAAAAAAAAGACATATCAGACAGTAAACGCTACAATAGTGGCTAGGTTTTCATTCTTTCATTAATTAATTCATTCATTTTCTAAAATATAATAGAGTAAAATATAAGGTGAAACAAAAACTGCCACATCAAATTTGGACACAACAAACTAACAGAAGGAAAAGAGCTGAACAGAAGGCACAAGAATCAGAAACCTGCTCATTTGCACACTTAGGAATTCCATAAAATGACTAAACTGGAAGTCATGATATATACACAGATGATCAGGTTCAAACCCATGCAGACCCTGTTCATGGTGCTTCAGTCACTGTAAGTTAATAGGAACTTGGCTCATGTTGTTTCAGAGAGCCTCATTTTCTTGGTGTTCTCCATCCACTCAGGTTCTTAACCTAACTTCTCAACATATACTTTGAAATCCAGAAGAATCTAGAAAAATGCATTGCAGGTTGTAAAAGTCTATGACAATCAGCCTATACTGTTATACCCAGCAAAACTGTTCACCATAATTGGAGGAGAAATAAGACCTTTTCACAATATAAACAGTCTAAAAATGTATACCCAACAAACCAAACCTGGAGAAAATAAAGAAAGTAATCATTCAGGTTGAAAAATAGAATGCACACAACAGAAATACTGTGAAAAGGAACTTAAATTTTCTAATTATTAAAACACAAATTACCACTGAAAACACAAATATCATTAAAATAAACAATATCATAACTGTAATTAAAGCATACTCTACAATAATAACTTTAACATTAATGACCTCAATTCTCCTAGCAAAAGGAATAGGCTGCCTGAAAGGATTAAGAAGCAAAATACATCTATTTATTGTTTACACACACACACACACAAAAAAAAAAAAAAAAAAAAAAAAAAAAAAAAAAAAAAAAAAAACCTCCCACATTTTAGGTTAAAGATGGGCACCTCCTTAGGGTAAAAATATGGACAAAAATATTTCCCAAATGGGACAAGATACCAAGCAGGAGTTGCTGTCCTAATATAAGACAAAAAAAGACTTTAAACTAAAATATGTCAGAAGAGATAAAGTGAGACTTTTCATTCTAATCATTGGAACTGTTAAGCAAAAACATATTACTCTCCTAAACATATATGCACCCAATTCTGGTGCACCAAATTTCATAAAAATATACGACTGGATTTATAGACACATGGTAAAATCAGTACATTAATTTCAATATGGCACTATTTTCAATAGACAGATCATCTGAAAAAAATAAACAAAGAAATATCAGCATCAATTGACATCATGCATCAAGTGAACTTAAATGCCAACAGAATATTTCAGCTAAACACCAAATAATACACTTTCTACTCAGCATCAAGTGCAATCTTTTATATAATAAACCACATCCTGGAACAAAAAACAAATGTTAACAAATCCAAAAGATGGAAATAACTCCTTATATTCTATCTGACCACAATGCAATAAACAATGCCAGAAAAATTACCTTTCCAGACTTCAAGATATATTACAGAACAATAGTATTAAAAATAATATAATACTCACACAAAACACACACACAAACCAATGAAACAAAATAAAAGACCCAAATATGAGTACATGTAATTGCAGGCACTCAATGAGTCACAAAGATGCTCAAAACATAAGCTGAATAAGAGAGCATCTTCAACAAATAGTATTTGGAAAACTGGATTTTCACATGAAGTAGAATGAAATCTGACCAGTACCTATCACCCTATACAAAAGCAACTCGAAATGCATCAAAGAGCTAAATCTGAAACACCAAAATTGCTCGAAGTAAACATTGTCAGCACCCTGCATGATATAGTTGTGGGAAAGAACTTCTTGAAAAGCACATTATTTTTTCAGGAGTTAAATCCAGCAATTATCAAGTGGGACTTTATAAAACTAAAAAGCTTCATAAAAACAGGTAAAGAAACAATCAGCTGGGTAAGGAGAAAGTCTCACAGAATGGAAAAGAATTTTTGACTCCTGTATATCTGGTAGAGGATTAATATTCAGAATATATAAATAAGAAAAAAATAAAGAATAAAAAAATGAGTTCTACTTGCATATGATACCTCTGAACCACAATAAAGAACACAATAACACTAAGGGTAGTAGGTACCTGCATCTTGGCAATTACCAACAGCTCTCTAACTGGACTTCAAGATCCACTCAACAAGAGGGAAATCATGCATGGTCTTAGCAACCTAGAAATACTACCCAAGTCAAGTGAAGTCATGGATCTTGGAGCAGAACATACAACCAACATTTTACTAAACTAGAATAGTTCCTAACTACATTCTAAATATTTATTGTACTGCCCACAGAGCCCTCTGCATAAGTGAGACCAGACCGTTGTACAGCTTGATCTTGCAGTACAATCGGGATCCATCCCTGGTGCACGAACTGGCTTTTTGGAGCCCACTCCCTATGATGCAGGGGGAGGAGCCTGGGCCTGCTTCAACTGAATGTACCAGGCTCTACTGACTCCTCATGGGGGGTCTTACCTTGTTGGAGGGAGTGGGTGGGGGGTTGGAGGGGAATGGCCGGAGGGGCAGGAGGAGGGCAGAGAGGGGGATCCGTGATTGGTATGTAAAATGAATAAAAAAATTCCAAATAATCCTCACACATAATTAAGGAAACTTCTGTTCACAACAGGTGGAGACCGTAACAGAAAACCACAACCAATCAAAATTCAGATTTGTTGAGCCGAGTTCCAATAGATGCATCTACAAAACAGCTCCTCAAACTAAGTCTCAGGGAGCATTGAGGAGGAAGTGGTGGAAAGATTGTAAGTGTCAGAGCATCAAAGAGTGTTCTGTGAGATCGTATCTCTGAGTAATGTTAGAAGGTCCCATAAAGTTTCATGAACGTGATTGACTAAACATAAGCTGAATGTGGGAAACAACAATGGTCACGCCAAAGAAGATGGGGAAACAACATGTCTTCAATAATTTGTAGAAAGGGGATTCCACAATATAAAGTTATCATTTTTCTTCACGAAGCATAGTTTGACATGCAAGCATGAGGTCTACCATTCAATTCTTCTGTACGTGATTCCAACCGGCAAGCCACTGGGATTATTTAAATGATTGTGACCACAGAGATTATATGGACTAGGTATTTACACACAAAATTGGGGGAAAACATCTTAATAAGCCACTATTGTTTGGAGAAATAATTCAAGGAAGCCTAAATAAGATTGAAATACAGGAATCATGATAATGCTGTAGTATGAGGTAATTGCTTTTAATGTCTAAAGAGTGAGGTCTGTAAAGCAAATGGAAGACATCATTCAGGTCTCTGTAATGATTAAACTTTGATTAACTGAAAAATGGAGATTTCCATGATCAAAGACTTGGGCTAAAATAGAAACTGAAGCTTTCAAATAATAATCCATGTAGGTGCTGTAAATACTAAGCTAGAAAACAGGAAAGTAGAACATGGCAGAGGCCTTTTCTTTGTAAGACTGGAAAGAAAGCCTTGAATGACATTAGTAATGGCTTTAGTTTTTAAGTAACAGGGCATTCATTTAAGATCCCCAACCATTGTCATCATATTTATCTAAAAAAAAAAAAAAAAGTGAGGCTGATTCTATTTTGACATTTTCTTTAAGCTTTATGAATTTGATAGAAAATGTCAACCCTGTACAATTGAGGCAATTTCTTCAAAATAAAGAGGGAAATTGAAGTGATTTGAACAGTACAATGCAAATATGTCCCATTGAAATGCCAATGTGGATTAGATTCCTTTGGCTAAAGGAATTTCTGAGTGTGGTATATGCATATTTCAGGAACAAGAGACTTCACCTTTGATTTGAGAAATGCAGCCAAGAATACTTTTGTGATAGCTCTAATGAATCATTTCTAGTTTTTCTATTGCTTGTTCTTTGTATGGAATCTTAGAAGCACCAGAAACAGTTCAGTAATTATACATAGGAAGTTAGAAGTGAAAAGAGAACACACACAATTCATCATTTTTCCTTTCCTTAACTGCCACAGTTCATGATTTCAGTGAATGTATATAAAATATCTTTGTCATGCCCAGATCAACATTGAAATCTAAGAAGTTATGTAGTAAGGTAATATTCAGTCCAGTATTTTAGACTGGGAAGTTTCCAGATTTCTGCTGAAGAGAAAATAGAGGTTATAAAGAACTCAGTATATGAACTGAGTCAGTTGCAGAGTATAACTGAAAATGTGCACTGTAATATTTGGGAAATGGCAGCAACTAATTGTGGTGCTTTCAATAAAGTAAGCACATGAAAAACAGGAAGTAAGTTTGAACTAATGTTTATGTAGAAGCAAAATGATTTCTGCTTTAGCATTCACTTCTTAGCAGAATAGCTGCTAATTTGCTCTATATTTGAGTAGAATCTTTGGAAACTGCATCAATGATGCATGGGTTGGATTGAACCCACAGCAAGTGTACAGTATTCAGTCTGTTTATAATACTTAATATAATATATTATTTAATTGAAAATACACTCTGTATTTACACTTCTAGCTGCACACTTTGGAGCCTAAAAATATTTTAAAACCTGTGAACATAGTGCACATTTCTATTTAGTAATATATCTACTATGGAGCTTTACATGATAAATTAAATTTGTAGTTCATACTGTCATGGAAATGTGGATGCTATTTAAATTTGCGTTTAATGCAAGAGCTCTAAGTTATAAGCACTGTTAAAAAAACACTTTATGGAGTTCATATTCATCTATATTGTGCACTGGATTTAATATGAACTCTTTGTGTAAATTTGTAAATTACATAGGTCGTGTAAGTAATTAATCAGCATCACATCAATAAACACATGAAATTTATCCTCCTTACTTTAAACAAAAGATGTTATAGTCTACTGCCATCTATGTACTATCGCTTGATTTGGAGATTTATTCAGGGGACAAGAAATGGTGTAGTTTATGTATCCTAACTGATGTCCAAGGCACTGCCTTGGTCACAGGCAGTCCAGTGTCAGAGCACAGCATACATTTGGCCTGGAGTTTGTTTAAGTTAACACAATGGCTGTAGAGTCTATTTTACAAACTGCATTTGGTTCCATTAAAGCATCTGGCATTCTGTTTTATTCCCTGGTCCCTGTTGCCTAAGCTTACTTCTCAAAATACTGTAGAAGTATTATCACTATTAAGTGACATATAGAATATGTTAAATAGTGCTTATGATCAAGATTGTTGCTACATGTATTAGCTTTATGAACAGGAAAATACATGCTATATTTCTTGTAGCAAAAATTTATCCTGCCAGGTGGTAGTGGCACATGCCTTTAATCCCAGCACTCAGGAGGCAGAGCCAGGCGTATCTCTGTGAGTTTGAGGCCAGTCTGGTCTACAAAGTGAGTTTCAGGACAGACATCAAAACTACACAGAGAAACCCTGTCTTGTGAAACAAAACAAAACAAGCAAAAATTATCCTGATCAGGGGTCTGTAATATATCTGGATAGCAGAAAGGTAGGGAGCAGGATCTCCACAAATAAGAAAGAGCAACTTTCATGTATCCAAAATGCATATTGTCAAGCCAGATCTTGTATATCAAACCTTCATGCATTGTTTTCTCACAGAGATAAAGCAGCATGGGGTGTTAGATCTGTGTATGTTGTGTTTGTCAGAAAAAGAATAGATGTGACTCTCCCTTAGACCTCTGAACCTGAGCTTCTAGGAGACTTCACATGTAAGAGACTGTGCAATTGCTGGAACTCTGGTTTGAGTCACTACATGAAGGCTTCTGAAGAAAGAGATAATATCATCTCCAAGTATGATCATTTTGGTAAACGATTGATAGCACCCTTAAGGTTAACTGGGCTTCTCTAGCCCAGTTTTGGACAGCCCAAGACTATCCAGTCATCCTTGGGGCCATCAGGCCTCCAGGAGCTTTCCTTTTGAAATTGGCACTCTCTGAAAGGACAGCAGCTGCTCCCCTTGCAAAGGTGAAACATGGAGAGAGATAAGTGCTTGTTCTATATAGGGCATTCACAACAGCTTGAAGTAGAAGACTCAGAAAACAATGCTATTTGGTGCAGAAGATGGAATAAAACATTACATAAGGATTTTAAGGGCAGCATTACAATAATGCAACTTTAAGTACACGAAAGTTCATGTTGAAAAAAAAAACTGCTTCAGAAAATGTCTTAGGAAAACAGTAGTATTTTAACTTTTAAAATATATTAACTTTTTCTTATAACAAGAGGTTTTTACTTCAGTGGTAACAAAAGAAGGTAATTTTGATATTAAAATATATGACTGATAAACGAATGGAAACACATGAACTATGAACCAAAGGCTGAGGGGCCCCCAACTGGATCAGGCCCTCTGAATAGGTGAGACAGTTGATTGACTTGATCTGCTTGGGAGGCATCTAGGCAGTGGTACCAGGTCCTGGGCTCTTTGCACTAGATAGCTGTTTGAAACCTGGGACTTATACAGGGATGCTTGGCTCAATCTGGCAGGAGGGGACTGGACCTGCCTGGACTGAGTCTATCAGGTCCATCTCAGTCCTCGGGGGTGGCCTTGATCTGGAGGTGGTAGGAATGGGGGGTGGGCTGGGGGGAAGGGGAGGGGGCAGGAAGGGGGAGAATAAGGGAATCTGTGGCTGTTATGTAGAACTGAATACATTGTAAAATAAAAGAAAAAAATAAGTTTTTAAAAAAAAAAACAGAAAAAAAATGTGACTGAATTTACTTTAAACCTATCTTCTGGATGTTCCAATCATCATCAGAGCAGTCTTGTGTTCACTGAAACAGCTCCTCTTTCCCTTAAATGCTTAAGATTTAATTTATTTGAACCCTAATTAAGCTACAAAATTTCTCTAATGAGGTCAGATAAATTAAAATGTGCCAGCACAGAATCCATGCAATTAAATATGGCCCTAAATAATTTCACTAAGTGTACAGTTAAATCATTACCCTGGGATACCCCTTGGATGAACTGTGTGAAAGGGTTGTCTTGTTATCAGAATGCCACTTTTCAAAAACTCAGGAATAAATTGTGATTGTAATTTTAAAAAATGGAGAAAAATCTGAACACAGAAATAATAATTTTCATCTTTCAATCAGTTGTAAAACATATATTGTATTTGTTAAATAATATATACACATATATATCACTCATATATGCATTAGCTATTCCTCTACAACCCCCCACCACCACACACGGAATTCTTCCTAAATTCTGGCACTTCTCCTGCAGTAAGTGATGTAGCTGACCAGTAACAATCTTTGGCTCATCATATCACTTACATTTGACCAGGAACAATGCTGAAATACACACACACAGACACACACACACACACACACACACACACACACACACACACACACACACACACACACACAGGTATATATGTGTGTCTAATATATCATTTATATGTATAATGTTATATTTGTAAGTGTGTGTACTCATTCCTGATTGCTACAGGCTGTGAAGAAAATTAATATGTCTACTGAGCTAGAGAGCGAGTGAATAAAGAAATGAAGCTAGTCTAGGTGAGCAGCAAGAGGAACCTCACAGGAGGACAATTCCGGCATTAACTAAAATCATGAGTAGACCTAGCCATATGGAGATGCAGGACAGGCAACTCCAACAAAAAACCAATAATACCTGCAAAAAATCATGGAACCACACAGGCTCCCAGTTGCAGATGAGGGATTCAGAAGGAAACTATGACAAAAATAAAATAAGAAATCACTCAGAAGCCATGTCATGTAGCCTGTTTGGTAAATATTGTTTGATAATTTAATTACATTAAGTACTGGATAATTGTAAGCAAAACATGGTGGCACAGGGGCTACAGAAATGGCTGAGCTGTAAAAGCATTCCCTGGTCTTCCAGAGGACTCAAGTCACTCTCCCAGCAACTCTGTCAGGTATAGTACCTGAGCCAAAGGAAGCGACATCTCCTTTGGTCTTCACAGACCATTGCATGCACACAGACATGCAGACATGCATGCATAAATACATATTAAAATAAATCTTCAAAATATGTTGGCATAAAACTCATCATCTCGAAAAAGAAACTTGTTTCTGTATATAGAGAGAATCTGGTCAGATCATATAGCAATAACAACTTGGTAAACATTGTGCTAGGCCAGAAGAGAACATTTGGAATTTTAAACTTTGAGATACATTTATTTGGATGTGCACATCTTTATGATTTTATGCCTTGGTATTAGAAGTTTTTCAGATATTGACCATTTATTTAGACTCCCAGAATCCAAAAGTTTCTGATACCATGAGGGTAATAACCAATGAAAAGAAAAATTAAAATATTGTCATTGTGTTGCTTGTCTCCATAAGATACCATGCAAATTCATCTTATCATGATGGCTTAAATAGTAAAAATGTTTGAAAGACTTATAGATGTGGTTAGTTCAAATGAAACATTGGCTTAAATGTAAGTGCATACATTACTTGTGATGAAGAAATCAGTTACCATATGGAGTAATTGTCCATTCAATAAATTGATATCTGTTTACAGACATAAAAATTATAGAAAGAAACTAAAATAATTTACATTTTGATCTTTTGAATCTCTTGATATAGCAAATTAGATTATCAGTGAATGAAATACCCTATGTTGAGAAGTGTGTATGTGTGTGTGAGTGTGTGTCTGTGTCTGTGTCTGTGTATGTGTATGTACATAATATGTGTCAGTGGGTCTGTGTGTGTTTGTATATAAAGGGATGTGCATGCATGTGTCTTTGCATTTATATGATGACCTGATAATAGCATTGGGTATCATTGCTCAGACACTGTATCTCTTTTTATGAGACAGAGGTGCTCACTAGATTGTAACCTGCCAAGTAGGACAGTCTGATTGATAGAGATCACAGGGATCTGCCTGGCCTTTCCTTACCAACATTGGGGTTACAGTATGCACAACAGTTTACTTGTGTTCTGAGGAATGAATCTATATCCTTATACCCACACAGAAAGTACTATCTGACATAGCTATCTCCTCAGATTTGAGAAGGTTTATTGATGTGTTTAAAAATTATTTCAAAGAACATTCATATTAACCTAATTTCAAATGTAAGGATAATGTAGGTTTTCAATAATTTTCAGTAATTCAATATTTTTCAAAGAAAATAATCAATGGCAGATAGTCAGTATTCAATGACTACAATATATATATCTGGTTACATCCACAGTAGTTCTTATTTCACACCCCACAATGGTGTACAAAGTACCAAAAATTGGTGTCTTGTCAGATAAACTCAGAAAGATCTGGAAAATGGTAGAGCAACTCAAGTTCAACATCTATGTTGAGTCAATTTTACTTTGGTAGTGGTGAAAAAAAATAGAAAAGTTTGCTAATGTCACATAATATTTCTTATTGTTTTCAGTGATTGGAGTATATATAAATTTGAAGAATATCTCCTTATTCACTCTGTTCTCCAAATTCGCATATATTCCAATCACTATCCATTACTTAATGATTTGCCTCAGGTTAAACATATTTTTCAATAGGAGCAATGTTGTTAAATTTATTTTCTTTTTACTTCTCTTAGTGTTTCACATTTTTTTTGTTCCCTGTCTTTATTTTGCTATTGTTAACCAGTAGTCAAAATACAGAGAAATGGGGTATAATGATTTTAATTTGGTCAGTAGACATTAAAATTTCAAAGTATGAAATATTAGATATGTTTTTAACTAACATTAAAAAATAGAATGTAATTCCTATGATAAATGTTTTTAAAAGAAAATGAATAAGGATACTCATTTGATATTATGAATTTTTACAATTGATGAAATATTATTTTTAATATTTTCCCTTCTAAGTTTTTCCTTGGCAACTAGGCTATCCCATTGCAATAAATAAAATGTGATTTCCATAGAGTTCTATGTTCTATAGGTACTACACATTCATAAATATACTAGAATCAAAATTTGTAATCCATTGTAAACTGGCTGAAGGGCTGTGCAATTACTGCCTTTGAGGGAAGAGGGAGGCTCAAGAGACTGAGGACACTGATTAAAGTTATCAGAACTGTAAATAATTGCTGGGAAGAACATGTTCTCCAGTGGACCTGACTGTCAGTTGGTCAGGGAGATGCAGAGAACAACTTTCCTGAGTCCTCATCCCTGTTGGGTGGGCTTCTTGGTGATGTATCTGCCTCTGAATCTCCAATGCTCCTGTAGCAAACCCTCCCTCGTGTTCCTGGGAGTTACCTCAGGCTCACCATTGATATGCTTAAATGGAATCATTGTTGACTTGGTCATTGTTGCCCCAATTGGTTAACAGACATTTGCTCACATCTTCTCATGGAAAGCCTCATAAAATTCAAGGTGCTGTATTTATTTCAAGTATATTTAAAACTATTGCTGACATATCTACTCTACATCAAAGTTTGCTAATTATTTCCCAAATTGACACTATTTCCCTGCTATATGTACTCTATTACTAGTTTGCTCTCATTACTATCACAATCTTTAACCAAACAGCAAATAATATGGTAATTTCTTTAGTTAATTCATATGGTTGATAACAAAACCTTCATTTTGCTGAAAACAGAGTCAGCATCCTTTGCCTTCCAAAATTTAATATGATGCCTTTAGATAGAAGTGTTCAGCAAATGTTAAATTCTCTTATAATGTTGATTTAAAATAAATACAAGAAAATAAATGCAATTCTTCCCGATGTGTTAGTGAGGGTCTTTGTAACATTAAGCAAAATGACACAAAATATTGAATTCCTGAAACTGTAATAAAAAAAATACTGAATATGTAGAATTTTATAAAATAACAAAACCCTGTTTGTAAAGTGCCTAGGGAAACTGAGAGTCCTGGGATACATCACTTAGGAGCTCTGGTACAACTTTGAGCAAGATTCTCAGAGATAAACACTCTGTGATTGCTGTGATATGCTCAGAAATGTGAAGGGATTTGTGAATGTTAGTTGTCCATTATACTAAGTCATCATTTAAAACCTAGTGTAGAAAAGTCCAAGTAAAGAAATTATTGTCTTATAATTTAATAGAGCCAATAAAAATAGAAAATACTCTTTAAATTTGCTGAAGTATTTCTTAAGTTGCATCATGAGATAATAAATCATGAATGAATCTTTAAAAAGTTGCTGAACTATGTTGCTTTGACATGTACATAAGAAAAATAATGTAGTCAAGTTGCATAATTCTTATATCTGAAGAAATTATAAGCTTTACTTATACATTATTTAATATAAAATATTTCTGCCAATTACTAAATGATTCACACCCACTTTCACTGTGTTTTTCTTTTTTAAAAGTAAATGAAGAGAAATTTCCTTCATGACAGCCAACAACTGTACCTGTGTGTATAAGGACAACTTTTTAGAATGTAGGTAGGAAATATGCTTGTTTGGTAAAATGGTAATTGTGAGTTTTCCTCCAAGATCTTGATTTTGCTATCCTTGAGTATTTGGCCTGATTTTCAGTTATAGGCCTGATTTCCTTCTTGGTGAACAGAGCTTAAGTTCAATTAGACCATTATAGAAAAGTACAACCAGTCAAAATGGAGAGTTGCAAACCCAGTCCCAATGGATACATCTACAACACAATTCCAGCACCTAAGGCTCAGGTAACAATGAGGAAGAGGGGCCAGAAAGACTGCAATAGCCAGAAGAACAGGAGAAGGTTGCTGTGTGATTGTGTCTCGTAGAAATGTCATACGCTACACCCACAAAGTCTCACCAACATAACTGCCTAAACATGAGCTGAAGAAGAATGACACCAACAGACATGCTAAGGTGGATAGCAGTTGGCAGGGTTGAGGGAGCAGAAGGTTTGAACACTACACAAAGAACGTCAGGCAACTAAGGACTGCTGAGAGCAGGAGAAATCGTCTTCCCTAGGGAAGAGTACATAAATTGGTTATCCAACACCAAATGATAAGCCCTGAGTCCATATGAGTGAGTAAAATTTTATAGACTAAGCAGGTTCCATTTAGCTATTTAAGAATACACATACTCCCATAACACATATATGTATACACACACATACACACACACAAAGGTATGTAAAAAATTAAAGAGAAGGAGGACATGATTTCAAAGAGAGTAATATGGGGTATCTGGGGGGCTTGGATGGAGGAAAGGGAAGAGATAAATTACATAATCATAGTAATCTAAAGAATTTAGAAAAAGAAGAATTTTGAAACATTTGGAAAGTGTGTTGAGATTAAAAGTCGGAAAGGACCTGTATCTCATAATCCCCTCAGAATCAGGGAGTCACCTTAATTGTTTTAGATATAAGAAATTTTATAAAGTAATTATTAATATATAATCTTCAGGTATTTTTGCATACCCTCTTCTTTTGCCTTTAATGACAAATTGTGTTAGTATGTCTTTAAATTTTTCTGAACAGCTGGGCGGTGGTGGCATATGCCTTTAATCCCAGTACTCAGGAGGCAGAGGCAGACAGATCTCTGTGAGTTCGAGGCCAGCCTGGTCTACAAAGCAAGTTCCAGGAAAGGCACAAAGCTACACAGAGAAACTCTGTCTCAAAAAACAAAAAAGAAAAAAAAAATTCCTCTGAACACCTTGGCCAAAATTTCCACTAATTTACTAATATGCTTCCTAGTTCTATCAGAAGGACAGAATTATTCATTTTGGAAGTGACAGAATATTTAGTAGAAAGTTCACAGATAATTTTGATGGCATTCATATTTAAATATACATAATTATAACTTTAAAGTTTTTTTTTTCAATGAGCTCCCTAAATTAAATGAAAGCTACCACTCCGTAATTTCTTTGCCCTGGGTATCATTTCTTACAAAATATCAAGTTAAAAGTCCTACAAATAAAGTATTTTTCTTGAGAACGCATATATTTAGCAGATTAACCACTTTGTATTACCAGCATTGTGTTTGCTGAACTTGTTTAGTTGAAATACTCAACTACCCTCAAGTTAATAACCATGGCATTAAAAAAAATTGCATATGCAGTGTGTGAGCTGAAGATTTAGCCATTTTACTTCAGTGTAACAGAATAAAATTGTTTATATATCTCAGCTTTAAATTCTTTACCTTGGTAATATGTTCCACACCCCCAGGGATGCTGTGAGGATTAATGAGTTTGAAGCACACAATGACCTTTCTGATGAAATATGTTTTGTAAGTGCAAAGTTCTATTTTACTCTGCTCCAAATAAGATACCTTGCAATATATGGAAAAAAAAATAAGGGCATCAGCATCAAACTGAGGAGGGTTGGTAACACAGATGCATTCAAATAGAGCTTTCTCTTAAGTAGGTCCTGTCCTAGCTCACACAGTTTATTCTTGCCCCACATATATCCTCTTTTGTTCTTATTCTATATCAAATGAATTTAGGACATTTATTTTCACACACCTACCTTTAATATTAGAATTTCACAGCTAAACTGCATATTTATTCTTTTCATTCTAAACACAACAGAATACCTTAGATAACACAACTGATAAAATTACTGTTTATTCATTAGCTATTTGGAACAGGTGTTGAGTCTTTTCCTTGTAATATTTTTTTTAATTCATTTTGGAATAGGAGAAGACAAAATATTTAGTAACTGACCCTGGTTGCCCAATGACATTATATTTAAATAATAAAAAGAAATTGTTAACCGTTACTAAGAATGCTTTGAAGAAACTGTGTTTTGTGGTACAGTTCAGCACAAATGGAAAAACGTGGAGTGGCCACCAACTGGGCAAGAGGCAGGAAAGTCACTACAGAAGGAGCAGGGAGGGCAGGCAAATAAGCCCGACGTGTTTCCATAAGGCCACAAGAAGGAATCACATTATTTTCTATCTAACTGGAATAGTATACAATGCATATAAGTGTCCATGCACATGAGTATGTGTGTGTTTGAGAAAACTAACCTTTTCCAATCTGTTTTCTTAGCACTTTTATTAAATATCATTTGACAATAAAAGCATGAAATTATGACTGTTATTATTAATCTGTATGTTTGCTCTTATAGAAGTACTATACTGTCTTGATGATTATACTTTTATAGTTATTTTGAAGTTTATTGAAATGAATATAGTATTAGCAGGAAATATGTATTTCCCAGGCATACAATAGACAGATTATATGTCAGGGAATTAAAACTTTTAGCCAACTGAAGAATTTTGAAATTGTATCAAGGATTAATCCTTAATGTATAAATAAGGTATCAAGAAGAAGTACAAGAAGAAAATCTGGAATTCAAATAGCATGACTTTAAACAGATTGATGGAGGAATTAGTTGGCAAATCATGAAGAATTTCAGGAAAAAAATCTGTCAATAAAATATATCAAATTATAGTGAACAGAACAAATGCAGTTTTAGGAGACTCTGTGACATTTTACGAAAAAAAAAACACAAATAAATGAGCAATATAATTCAAGTAAAAAAAGCATTAACTAAAACAAAAGTTAATAAATGAAATAAATTTTAATCAATAAAATAGATATTTATGAAAAAATCTAATTACCTGGGTGATATTTTATTGAAAATTAATCAAAAGGACAAACTTAAACTGAAAATTTAAAAGATGAGACAAAAAGTTTATATGAAAAAAAGCTGCATTGTGGCTGAAACCAAGAAAGAGAAAAGGTTATGAGATTGTCAGATATAAAAACTCTAATAGTCTTGGGATGCATGGATCATACACAAAACAGTTGTATTTGCTTCACTTTAGCATACATCAGTGATCCTTAGCCAGCCTCCACTCTATCACTTTTACTGTCTCAATTACTCCATCCAAGTGAATAGTTCCCTCTCTTCATCTAATTTTTTATAGAAATAGTCTAAGAAATTCTGAATGTAAGAAAATGGCCATCTATTCTGTCATTCATTTTCATTCACCTCAAGTTAGAACATTTTACAATCATTTTAATCCATTATACACTAATCTAGGTGTATGATTATTTACTAATTACCACTTCCCATCTACTAGCATTTGTTAGATCATTTAATACAGAGGGTGCATCTGCCTTCCTCTTGTGTGTCTGTCAAGTGGTATATGTTTGAAAATGATGGTTGAATTGTAAAACAAATGATTAATACCATTTGAAAGTCTCTAATCATGTGATAAGTATTTCAGCTTGTAGACTTTACCCAGTCATTCAGCAATAATTAAATAAAACTTTGTGGATATACATTATTCTTATCTCTGAAAGTTTCAAGTTATTTTAATCAACTGAGATCAGAGATTTCATTTAGTGTATTTAAAAATCTAAATGTAATTTTTTCTTCAAAAATATACTTATTTATTCTATATCTTCATAACACATAATGGAAGAAATGCTGGGTTTTATTTCAGTTTCAGAATTTTCTAATGCTATTGCTGCTTTTAAACTAGCTATTATGTTTCTTTCCTCTATCTCTTTTATCCTAGCACATAATATTAAATGTTGATGATGAAAATATATGACTTTTCTAAGCACACTGAAAGAAAATAATTTTATTTTTAGAAATGAAAACTGTCATCAACAGTCAGAGTAAGATCAGTGGGGGAAATTATGTTTCTTCTTTGGAATTCTCAAACAATAAATTGCTATTTTCACAGTAAAATATTGCCAAATCTGGTGTCTTGAGAGGATCATCTTTGAATTGGGGCCTAAATTATAAATATGCATAAAGATGTGTTTGTGTCAATTATGTAATAATTTTATATATGTTTTTCTGTCCTGAGATAAACTTAACAGAATTAAAACTATTCTAAAAGCAATTGAGTTGTTGGCCAAATGGTCCCATAGAATCACTCCAACAACCCAGGCTGTTTGTCATAGGCAGCTCTCCACAAACTGACCAGTAAGGCCCCACTGCTGAAGACAATACAAGTACAATCACTGCACATGGACAAGTCCAGCTGGTGCCTACCTTGACCCTCCACTCCTACATTCTAGTGTCTTTGGTACAAGAAAGTACTGTGCACACTATCAAATGAAAAACATGAACCTGCAAAAACCTTTGGTCTATGATGCTGTTTAGCCTGTAAGATATGCTGGTGACACAAAGATTGGGGAGGAATTACCCAACCAATATCTGATTTGATATAAAGCCCAGTCTATGATGTGGAGCCCATCCCAACACTGCTTGGGTGACCAAAAATCAGAGACTAAGTAGTCCAGGGACTAGAATAAAATCAAATACTATTAGTCTAAAAAAATAGCAATAAATGACTACTAAGGACATTCTGCTATACTCATAGATCAGTGTCTTGCTCAGCCATCATCAGAGAAGCTTCCTCTTACAGAACAGGATAACAAATACAGAGACCCTGGTCAGACATTATGCAGAGTACGAGGCCTTGAAACACTCAGCCCTAATTCTTTCCTTTGGGGCTCAGGTAATCCTGATAAAGAGGTAAAAACAGTTTAAAAGCCAGAGGAGTTGGAGGACACTAAGAAAACAACATGTTCTCTAAACCGACATAAACAAAGCTCTTATGAACTCACAGAAATTGAAGCAGCACGCACAGGACATGCAAGCGTCTGCATCAGGTCCTCTGCAAATACATTGTGGCTTTTAGGTTAGTGTTTTTATGGGATTCCTTAATGTGGAAAAGCATGGGTGTCTGATTCTTGTATCATCTCTTGGGCTCATTACTTTTGTTTGTTTGTCTGGTCCAACTATGACGTGTTAGTTTTTGTTGTACCTTACCATAGTTTACTATATTATTATATTATGTTATGTTATGTTATGTTATGCTATGTTATGTTATGTTATGTTATGTTATAATCCCTTAGAATTCTGTTTATTCTCTAGTGGTAGACAAAAAGGAGTATATCAAGATGATAGGGGAAGTGTAGAAGAACTGGGAGAAGGTAAGGGAGGGGAAACCGTAATCAGGATATTGTGGTGATATTTCATTTGTGCTGAAATGTGGTGATATTTTATTTGTGCTTTGATAAATAAAGATTGCCTGGAGATCATGGGGAAAAGGCCAGCCATGTTAAGTAAACAAAGTCAGACAACAGTAAAACACGCCCTTAATCCAATCACTTATTAGGCAGGGTCTCTGTGTGTGTGTGTTCAAGGCCATACTAGAAAACAGAGCCAAACTTGGTGACACACAACTTTAATCCCAGTACCAACCATAGAGACTTGGAGGTCTGTACAGACAGGCAGTGAAAAGGAAGTGAGGTAGTTGGACTAAGAGCCAATTAGAGGGCAGAACAGCAAGGCATATAAAGGCGTGGGTAGACAAGAAGTAACTTGTATTTGGAAGCTGCAGAGTTCGTGAGGTAAGGTTGGTTGGTGGCTCTCCCTATTTTCCTCATCTCTCTAAGGCTCTCACCCCTATATTTGGCTCTGTATTTTATATTTAATAAGACCATTTAGAAATTGGTCTATAGGGTATATATGTGAGGAAAAGTAATGTATTTTCAATAAAAGTAAAAATAAAATACTAAAAATAAATAAATACATTAGTAATTAGTAAGCCCAGTTTGTGCCTGGGGTGGTGTGAGAAAGCTTTTCTCTTCTATCACTATATCTGTAGGTAGTTATTTGATTATCATCACTTGTTTGAACTTCTGTCTACAATAAAATCCCAGGAGGCATAACTAAGTGGTAGTGATTAAATGGTTCTGAGGCTTGGGTCCAGGTTAGGTGTCAGCCTTATGCTTGTTTATCAAGGAAGTTGTACTAAGTTCCATACCTTAGAAAGTGGTATAGATCACTATCCTTTTATTACTCTATACCATAAATTTTTAAGAGAATTTACCCAAAACCTATTAAATAGTTATGTGACAAATATTTTCTAAATAACTAATGAGATACATAGTATTGTTTTTCATATATCTGCATATACATAAAGGAAGTAAATTAATATATTTTAACTTGAAATGCTTATAGATTTTTATTTTATATCTTGTCTTTTAAGTAAATAGTCATACACATTGAATAATATAACAAAAAGCCTGCCACTGCCTATTGAAATACAATATTTTGAATCAATATCTGCTTATACTTTTGTTTTAATATAGAATAAATCTGTGAAATTTCTACACAGGTATAAAATTCCATCAAAATATGAGTGTTGAGTCTCAGTATCATATAAATTAAATACTTTATATGACAAATACTTTTATGTATTAAAGCAAGTTTTGTTTTGTTTAAAGTATCTTGTATTCTTTTTCATAAAATCTTGGTGAGGGTTAAATTAATATCATTAATATCATTAATATCAATTCTGCTGCAGGCACAAAAATGTAATTATGAAGATTGTTTCCTTCTCAAGAAGCTGTCAATAAATTTTAAGTACAATTCTTTTTCAGAAACAAAACCAAATTTGTAGTTTCTTGGATAACATGTAAGGAACTCACAAGTTGTCAGCCTATCATAGCAATAATTAAAAATATGAACTGAAAAATCAATGCCTCTTAGATCAGTGAGAGAAATAAGGCCAGATGGTGAAGAAACTGCCCCCTAGACTAGAGAGACTGACAGAAAATTAAGGTTTAACACAACAAAAACCCACGAAAGCAGTTCCTATAAGAGGTAGTGCCAGGGTAGGGAAATGCGAACCTTAACTGATGAGATACTGCAGATTGGCAACAAGAGTGAGAGTTACATATTCTATAGGGACCCAAATGGGAGATGGAGCAGACGGGATGGCATGTTGCAGACACTTTCTTGCATTTTCACGTCTGAGTGTCAGAAAATCCATGCTCTCCTCCCCACCACCCCAGTGAAGAGGAGAAAAAGGAACTGTTAGTAAATTCTGTGTGGCCTTTTGTTCTCATCGACAAACCTGCCACAGAACAAATTATTTTCCAAGAGTGTAAGCAGCTGGAGTTTCAGACTAATCTATGAATACACAGAGAATTAGCTAATGTTAGTATTTAGTCCATCCAGTTCCACTTAAAGGGGAGAAAAAAAAAAAACCTGTGATATTTAGTCTAGGGGAAAACTTGATCAAGACTGATAAGAATCATTTTTTATTATGAAATGTTTTTATTCATTTTACATACCAACCACAGATTCCCCTCTCTTTCCTCCTCCCACCTCTCCAACCTCTCCCCCAAACCTATCCCCCATTCTCTCCTCAAACAAGGTATGGCCTCCTGTGGGGAATCAGCAGAGCCGGTACATTCCGTTGAGGCAAGTCCAAGCCCTTCTTCCTGTATAAAGACTATGAAAGGTGTCCCACCATAGGTAATGGACTCCAAAAAGCCAGTTCATGCACAAGGGATGATTCTATGAGCAAGGAGCATGAAGATCATGATGGCAAAATGAATAGAATCTTAATATAGAACTATGATATAGCCTCTGTTATACTTTACCACCGTATCCCTAAATGTCTATTTACAATAAATTGTTTCACTCAACTAATAATATCCATCTTACCTTGCAAACTTCAAAACTTACTTACAGAAAATAAATATAGGTCTAATAGAGCAAACTAGAACATAGGAATGAAGAAATATGAACTAGGGGCTAAAAATGACAACAAAACTGAAAATATTATTACTATACTAAGAAATCACTTAGGGTAATATCAACACAAAAACCAAGAGCAGATGAAAAACTGAAGATTAGAGATGGAAATTGTAAGACACAATTAAATAAAAAACTGTAGAACACAATAATGTTCTAATAGATAGAATGACATGGATGGATCATCACATCAAGTGAATAAAGAAAGATTGAGTTTGATGCTATAAATATAAGAAATTCAAAACCTGAAATGCAAACAGAAAAATACACCCATAAAAATACAAAACAGTTGTCCCATGTACTATGGTTCAACAGTAAAAAATTATAGCATGTGTATAAGGAAATTATTAAGAAAAAAACAACCAGGAATCTATACAATATTCATAGCAGGAATGGCTGACAATGTCCTCCAGACTCATGTAAGACATAGGCACATTTATCTGGAATCACATGGAAAACCAAGCAAGATGCCTCCAGCCAGGTTGCATGGGTTGGTTAAAATTCAGATGTGGGAAATCAATTCAGAGACAATAGCCTGATGGCTACACAGGGAGTGTCTGCCTCCTGGTCAGAACTATAAGAAGAATCACACCTGAAGTCTCAGAAATGAATAAGACACACCGTGGAATGTTTTCAGTATTGAGAGGAATAATTTCGACAGGAACCCAGAATAACATCTGAGAAATTAGGCTTCAAAGTTGAAACAGAAAATAAAATGAGACCCTAGGAAAATATAAGCTAAGAGAATTTGTTGTCATTAGATCTACCTTCTCCAAAATATTTGAAAACTAATTTTGCCCAACAAAATGAAAATAATACAGGTCAGAAACATGACTTTGAATAAACAAAGGAAGCATATGATTATATGAGTAAATAGTCCCCCTTTTTTGTTTTGTTTTTGAGTGTGGTGGTAATCTAATTGTACTGAAATGTGATTTTGATTGTATGTTAATAAATAAAGTTGCCCGGGGGTCAGAGCTATTAGAGCCATAGCAAGAGTGTGGCGGTGGTGGCACACGCCTTTAATCCCATAGATCTCTGTGTGTTCAGGGATACAGCCAGCATTGGAGACATATGCCTTTAAGACCTAGGGGGCTGTACATTCAGACAGTGACGAGGCAGTCACGTGTTTGGGTTTACAACCAATGAGAAGGCAGAACAAAATACTATAAATAGACGAACAGACAGGAAATAGGTCTCTTTCGGGAAGCTGGGACACCGCAGGCGGAAGGGTAAGATTTTAGCTCTGAGCTCTGACCTCTCGGCTTTCTCCTTTACATTGTTTCTGTGTTTCTTATTTAATAAGACGGTTAGTTACATCTATATTTGAGACAGGGTCTCCCTATGTAGTCTTGACTGTTCTGAACTCACTGTGTGGACCAGGCTGGCTATAAACTCACAGAGATCCACCGCCTCTGCCTCCCAAGTGCTGGATTTAAAGGCATGCATACCATGCCTGCCTATTTTTCATATATATTTTTTCTTTCTTTTTACATACCAACTCCTGTTCCCCATCCCATTGCCTCCTCATAGAGGGTAAGGCCTCCCTTGGGTAGTCAACACAGGCTGTTATACCATTTTGGGGCCAGACCCAGCCCCTCCCTCCTGCATCAAGTCTGAGTAAGGCATTGCACCATAAGGAATGGTGTCTAAAAAGGCCAGTTCACATACCAGGATAAGTCCTGATTGCATTTCCAGGGGACCCACAAACACATCAAGCCATGCAACTTTTACCCACTTTCAGAGGGCCTAGTTCATTCCTGTACAGGCTCCCCAGTTGTCAGTCCAGAGTCCATGAGGTCCCATTAGCTTGGGTCAGCTATTTCTGTGGTTTTTCCCATCATGATTCTGACCCCTCTTTCTCTTTTAATCCTTCCTCCCTCTCTTCAACTGAACTCCAGGATCTTGGCCAAGTACTTGGCTGTGGGTCCCTTTATCTGCTTCCATCAGTCACTGGATGTAGGTTCTATGATGACAATTAGGGTAGACACCAATCTAAATGCAGAGGAAGACTAGTTCAAGAACAATCTCCATCACTGCTATTAGCTGGGGACAATCTTGTGAGTGCCTGGGGTTAACCTTAATAGAGAATAATATGAATAACACGTGTGTGTGTGTGTGTGTGTGTGTGTGTGTGTGTGTGTGTGTGTGTGTATACTCATGTGTTTCCTAATGTCAGTGCTATGAAAGGCAATGCACCACAGCTGTTGCAATTCTTGTAGAGTGGGAAACCATTATTTTTAAATGAAACTGGTTACCTTGTAGAAACATATCATAAACTTTAGGAAAAACACCAATAGTTCTACAGTTTGATTTGCTAGAAGAGAAAATAGAATCCTCTGAAGTATTCAGTTGGATATAATTAAAATCTGCAGCTTACTATAGCCAATAAGAGAAAATTATATTTTCTTCTCAAGTTCACATGGAATTCTCATTAAGTAAAACCACATTCTAGTTAAGAAAATACATCTTAACAAATTTAAAATAAGAGAAAGCATGCAATATCTATTCTCAGTCCACAAAGAAATCTAACTAAAACTTAACAAAAAGATAATTGGAACATTGTCAAATATTGGAGACTGAATTATGTGCTTACATAAAACACATGGGACAAAATGAAATCTTAAGGGAAATTAACATCATTTAAAACTAGTAGAAAGGGAAATTAAACTTCTATAATTTGTATTATGCAGAGATAACAGTATATGCTATCATATTTATCACATTGGAAGGATATTTTAGAAAAGAAGAAATAACTAAAATCAATTACATAAGACCCACCTGAAGAGATTAGAATAAAAAATAAATTCAAAGTAAGAAAAAATAAATGTCCAAAATTTGAATTGCTGAAATGAGAAACACATAATTCAACACATTGAAACTGGAAGCTAACACTTAAGAAAAAAAATCATTAAAATCAATGACCCTTCCACTAATGTAGGAAAGTATAAGACAGAAGGAACAAATTACTCAGATAAAAAACAGAAGCGATAATTCCAGATCCAATAAATATAAAAATGATAATAGCAATAGTCAAAGGCCCATACCTAAAAATTTGGTAGCATGGATAAAATGGATAATTCCTGCAAAAGATAAAATCTTCTAAAGCTATCACTTTGCAACTACACTTTGAATATATCTGTTTCTAATGAGTTGTAATGCCTTAATAAATAATCTTATGGGAAAAGATAAAAATAGACTTTCTATAGTTAGTTCTACTTAACACTGAATCCTATAATAATCACTAACCTCTATATAGTTGTTCCTGAAGTAGATTTAAAGGAAGCACTACCCTACGCACATTTTGAGATTATCATTTCCCTAATGCTCATATAAAGCAATGGTGAGAAGAAAACAAAACCACCATTATTCATAAACTTAGATGCAAGGTTGTTTAGAAAAAATAGCCAATTAAATATAAAAATAATACAAAAGAGTGTGATATGCACCTGAGAAGCAAAGTTGATTAGCTTTTTGAAACCAGTTAATATATTTTCTAATAACAATTGGCAAAAAGGAGTTTTAAAATCACATGAAAATATCAGTAGATTAAAAAAAAACAACAGCAAAAAGCATTTGACAGCATCCCACATTGAAACCTTATAAAATTATGATGGAACTCTGGGAGAGAAACAGGACGCACAGTATCAACAATGAGCCCTGGGGTGAAGGAAGGACTTTGCTGGAGCAGGAGGCACTGATTCAGGTTGTATGGTCGAGCTGCACCACGGCAACCAGGTGAAGATAGTGTGAGAAGTTCTCTGTTGAGGAGCAGAAAAGGTTTGGGAATCTGTGCTTCTTAATGTCTCCCTGAGACAGAGCTGTTGTAAATAGTATTAATTGTTCAAATTGTGAATAAAGCAAGCTCTTCTGTTTGTTCCATCACATGGATAAATCAAAATGTTATCATTTTTGTTTCCTTTATCTCACATCGGGTTGACCTGAAATGTTGCACACCACCAGTTTCTGAATGGCTGAGCTGACTGGAGGGCTGGGGTGCAGCCCTGCTCTCTCGGCTGTTCACTAAGTTGATCTCATCTCACCATCGAAGGACCATTTGGCAAAGCGACAGAAATGTAGCAGTAAGGAGAGCTGGTGTAGAAGCAGAAAATGGTAGACAAATTCAAAGTACATGAGGATGATGATGGTAGTAGTGGTGGTGAGGCCACATACACACACATACATACATATCTAAATAATACTGAATGATGCTTAAGCTGATTCATTTGATCCAATAGATGTTTGCCTGAGAGAACATGCATCAAACTACAGAAACTATTGCCCAGAATGTCCTGATGAGTCTAATATAGCCGTAAGCTATTTCTCAGCATGGTAGCCCCGGAAACCACTAACAGTGTTGTGTATGAACATATTGAGCAAATGTTATTGAACTGTACCATGTAGGATGCGTGAGGTAAATATTATTGCAAATTCAGTCACAGAACATTACTTTAGACATTCTTTCAAACAAGACAGTATATGTGAAAAATATTTCACCAGATATTAATAGTACTAACTTTGCTAAAGTATGGTTATTGAAATGACATAGGAGAGACATCAAAATATAGTTCCTAGATTAAAAATGGCTTTTATAAACTGTACTGTTCACATGAAGGCTAGTTTGAAGCAGAAGCTAATCTGGTATTATAAACCATTAGTGATCACAGGATTCAGGGCTTAATCCGTAAGGAAAAGCATATCACAATCAACATTATAGTGACATGTCAATGAGAATATGAAAAAAATGCAAGACGTAAAACTAAAGGTGTGAAAACATCAAAGAAAAAAACTGAAACAATCCAGTTGTTCATTCTGCATAATGCAAAAGTGAAAATTTTTTGCTGGGTGGTGGTGGCACACGCATTTAATCCCAGCACTCGGGAGGCAGAGCCAGGCGGATCTCTGTGAGTTCGAGGCCAGCCTGGGCTACCAAGTGAGTACCAGGAAAGGCGCAAAGCTACACAGAGAAACCCTGTCTCGAAAAACCAAAAAAAAAAAAAAAAAAAAAAAGTGAAAATTTTAATACAAAACAGAGATAAAACTGAGGTATTTTAGATAGGAAGCAGTGGCTAGCTGTCTTCGTTTGTGTTGACAGGAAAAAAAAGGAAAATGAGGTTATGTCCTACCATGTTGACAATGGGTACAGGCTATACTAAACTGCTGTTCCTATAGAAAGTACTTGCTGTTTTTAAAATTTATTTTCACAACATCTCCACAGGGAACCCATGGTTGACTGTACAACCCCATTTCAATGTTGTATATTCTGTTAGCCAAAACCTATGCTACAAAAAAGCATTGAGCAGGGAAGGCGATAACATGGAAATAAGGCAGTAGGAGTTGCCTGTACATCCGAGGTCCCAAGCATCACGGCATCCTGGCTTGTCCTAACTTCAAGAAGCAGTAAGATTTCCCAAGTTCTGCCAGTGGGAAGGGGATTTAGAATTGATGTTTGTTTCAATTTTTTTTAAGTAAATGCTTTATTGTGGACTGCTTCTGAACAAACCGATCCATGACTGATGTTTGAATGTGTGAAAAACTGATACCCCACAATTCATTAAGAAGCAGCTTAATTTTTAATCATATGGAAAATTAAGCTGTACTTTCCCCTTTTCAATTAATCTACATTCAAAATTAAGACTCAATATTATTTGCTGAGGATCATCTATGTGGTTCATCTTAATTTATCATACACACAAATGCCACTCACAGGGAGAGAACTCATCTCATTAGAGAAGACAAAATAATTTAAAAATGTACTTAAGACTGTTATATTTCCTACATGATTGAAAAATGCTGTGCTAATTAATATGCCTGATGTGAAAACTCTGTAGACCATTCTAGAGCAGTCATTTTGAAAACTAATCAGTGTCTATCTGAATAAACTTAATTCATATTAGCATAACAGTGCCGTAAACTAATGCTTCTTGTCATGTCTACATTCAAAAAGCAAATTAAAGAGTGTAAGATCCAGGGAACATAATGCTTTATTACATAACAAGAGGAATAAACTCACCAAATTTTGCCTTTTTTTTTTTTTCAATTAGAAAGGCAAGTGTTAAAATCAAGTCAAAACAAAACCTGGGGCTTTGTAACAAAATACTCTGTACCCCCACATTATACCAGGGCCTAAAATATTATAATTTATGTGTTTCTGTGATTGTGTGATGGTAGATTACCATCTTATATGATAACCCCCATTAACAGCCAATGAAAATTCTGTAAAATTCCCTTAATTATAAACCTTTTCCCAACCATCTGAGTTCTTTAATCATGCTGTCCCCTCACTGCCTGCTCCAAAGCACAGCTAACTCTAGAAAAGAATTCAGAATATTTCTGGAGACTATTTTATCCAAATTATATCAATTCATCTGAATATCATAGCTCTTTAAAAGCATAAAGTTGCTAAATTACTATTCAGAGAATGCATCATTATAAATAAATAAAATCTAGACCTGATCCATGTAACATACAACCTTTGCTTCTTGTACAAATCATACTAGTTATAAATTAACTGTTATAATTTGTAGGTTTTGAGAGTTGCTCTAATAACATTGGTTAAAAAATGCTTTACTTGAACATATATAATCAATATCCACCCTTTATTCTCACCAGTATATGCAACATAAAAAGAAACTCTTTTTTTCTTTTTGGTTTTTCAAGATAAGGTTTCTTAGTGTAGCTTTGTGTCTGTCCTGAAACTCAAACTGTAGCCCACGCTCGCCTCAAACTCAAAGAGATTCCACCTGCCTCTTGCCTGGGATTAAAGGCATAGGCCACCACCACTCGGCTAAAAGGAACCTTTTATAGCAAACAAAAATACAGAAATTATTGCAAAAGTCCATATCTGATGAACAAGTGATCTGTTAAAAACAAGCATATTGACACAGACAAATGGAAATTAGGGGATGTTCACTCATTTTTTATTTGATATTTTATATAAATTTTAATTTTTATTGAACAATATTTAATTTTGCAAAGTAAATATTTATACTTCATCTAAAAGAGATTGAAAGTAGTTGAAGAGGTGTCTCATTCACTTAAAAATTTAATTACCAGAGCAAATAATTACCAAGGCATCCATAGATCTGCTGACACAAGGTGGAGAAGCAGCAACATAATCACATGACCAGAATCAGCAGATCCCTTTGAGCAAAGGGTTATTTTTCCTTTATATCTTCATTCAATGCTCACAATTATTTCAGGTGATAGTAATATCATTGCTTCCTATTATCATGAGTAGGTGCACCTTTCATAATTTTCCCATGGGCATAAGGTTATGAAATATTACAACTGGACTCATATTCATCAAACCTGACACACAGCAAGCCTATGACAAAGTTTGTTAGAAGAGTCCAAGAATATGAAATTTAGAGTGATCTTTGAAGCTGTCCTAATTTAGGCAGAAGAAGAAAAAAAAAGGGCGGGGGCTCAACTAGTGTGATGATTTGAAAAGTAAAGTCCCCCATGGGTTCAAGTCAGAATACTTGATCTGCAGTTTATGACACTAGTTTTGGAGGTTTTGGTGGTGCAGCCCTGATGCAGAAACATGTCCAGGTTTGTAGAGCGGAGCTTTGAGCGTTTTTAGTCCCTTCCCACTTCCAATTCGCTCTCTCTGCTTCCTGCTTGTGGTTGAAGATACAATCTCTCATCTTTCTGCTTCTGCCTGTCAACCATGGTAGATTTTAATCCTCTGTGCAGAGGCCAAAATAAACTCTTTCATCTACAGAAAGAGTTTTTGGGCATGGTGTTTTAACACAGCATTAGTAAAGTTACTAATAAGAAAAATGATAGGTAGAATAATTAATGCCTAATATCCTATACCCCAATAGACATGTTTCATAGCCTTGAGACACCAACTGCAAAATGTACAAAAACTAACAAACAAACCAAAGTAGATAATAAGAATTTAGCTCAAATATAAATGTATTTGAAGACGTAATCTGATGTAGATTTTGATTATTTTGAATAAAATGCACAATGGGTTTTTCTTTGATTCATAAGGCAATATACAGGCTTTCTGAAGGAAAATCTGCTTATGTCAAGCAGGTCTTTGGGGGAAGAACTTTAACAAATCTATTTGCAATACTTGTACATTTTATATATAATCGTGCACAATACATTACACATCTAAATGAAAATTCTTCTAACTGGAAATGTTGCAATAAAAATAATCATGACAAAACTAAAAACCACATAGATAAACAAGTATTTTGAGCTCTGCTCTTTAGTGACCAGTAACTATTAATTGTAAACTAGAAAAATAATAAACTTAAAAGGAAACTTGCCCAGTCTCTGTAATCATATTTGATATACACAGAAAATTCAACTAGCTTAAGCCAGACAAAAAGCTTTTTCAAGTTTAAGTAGCCAGCAATTTATTTTGAAGTCACTGCAATTTTTATATTTGATTATTTGACATACCCTGGCTTATTTAATAATCAACTCCAGACTCTTGTAAAATTGGAAGGAGAAGCTATTGGCTTCCTAGCCTTATTCTCATTCGCTCTTTTCTTCCCTTCTATCCATATCACTGCTACCATAATCGTCTCTATCAGCACTGTCCATCCTACGAGGGATCACAGCAAAATATCCTGACATACCACAATAAATTTGAATATAAGGGTATTCCAAGGTTCCATCCACATATAGCTGAGATTTTATTATGCTATGAAAGCCTATAGATTATTTTATACAGAATAGAGTGAAAATCTAGTAAACATCAAATGGGAAGGAATTGAAGTTATCCATATGAAAAATTTCACATTTTCAAAGCTCCTGTCACTAAAATTAAGTGCAAAGATTAAATAACATTACTATAAATACAGCAATTCCTATGGGAAATAAAATGGAGGTGGAATTAACTTATTGGCTCATCTGGTATACTTTTGATAAAATATCTAAATAGTAATATGCTTTCTCTGCATTTCCATTAATATTTAAATAGCTTAATTTATCCACCCCAAATGTCAAATATATAGTGTACTACAGATTAATAATAATGCTATTGGATGAACAATGACAAATTATACCAAATAGATCAGTAACAAAATGAGGGTGGTAATAATAGGAGCTAAATTTCAAAATGGTAACTACAAAGGCTGTTTCATTTATATTTCTTCCTACTAATTATTTAAATGCTGATTTTTTTATTAAATTGTTAATGATATTTAAACAGGGTACCACTATAAAATTAGATAAAAATATAAGCTTAGTTCTTAGTACCTTCTTCATGATGATGACTGACACAAGCTGATGGTGTAGACTTGGCTTTGTGACTTTTTAGTCACTGTTAGACTTCTGTATTCTCAATCTAGAAATAATTCCAGATACTTTAACTATATGTCATAACTGACAAACAGTAATGAAATTGAATAGCAATCTAGTACCTACTCAGACTATTGGTGACTGAAGGAGTAACTAAAGATTATTGCAGAATTGAAGAATTATCCACTATTGGGATCCTCAATCATCTTTTAAAACTAGCTTTTAGTTGAAGTTATATCTTAAATTGTGGTATTAAAAATAGTCAGGAAGCAGTAGTTGAAGCTTTCTCTATATAACTTACTACTATGCTTAAATCAAATTCTTTTCAAGTATAGGACCTCAACATACCTTTCCCTGATACCTAAATTTAAATTTTAGTTTCAGATAATATTGTAAAGTTTTAGTTTCTTCTTTTTATCTTTACTTTTCAATGTCTTGGAGAAGCATGAGATGTAATAAAGTGTTGGAAATAAGGAATATTTGAAGTAATTGACATAAGAAGTTTCAATATATAACAATCCTCATATTTGATATTCATCCAAAGAAAAAGAAGTTAGTATATTGAAGATCTACATGGTCTCACTTGAAAAATGGTAAGTGTGGGTAATGAATGTTACTTAAATTCATATGTGTTTTAGTCAGGGTTCTCTATAGGAAGGGAACTGATAGGACAAATCTCTCTATATGGTGGGGATTTACTAGAGTGGCTTACAGGCTAGCAATGGCTGTCTTTAAGAATCCAGAACCCAGTAGTTGTTCAGTCTACAAGGATGTCTTAGCTGGTCTGCAGTATGTTCCTGAATCCTGAAGCAGACTGCAATGCTAGTGAAGGAAAGGACTTGCCTGTGAATAACAGAGCAAAGCAGGCAAAGAACAGAAGCTCCTTTCCCCCATGTCCTTTATGTAGGCTGCCACCAGAAGGTGTGGCCCAGATATAAGGTGGGTGTTCCCACCTCAGATAATCTGGATTAAGGCAGTCTTCCTACTGCAAGTGATACAATTAACTACAGACTCCACACATATGTATCCAGTGGCTTAAGCCTTTATTCCAGACGTAGTCAGATTGACAACCAAGAATACCCATCACAACAAGCCTTCAAAAGTGCTTAGAAGTGAGCATGGGACTGAAGGAGGTGAGCACAACAAACAAAAACCATGTCTGGTATGTCAGCACTGCACTTTGTATTAATTATTTCTCTTGTGAGTGTAGTAGTGTGTGTGTGTGTGTGTGTGTGTGTGTGTGTGTGTGTGTGTGTGTGTGCGATGTATGTACTTATTAGTGTGGGCATGTACATCTGCACATGCAGGTGCCTGTGCTTTCTGATGTCAGTGCCAGGACCCTTTCTTGAATGATCCCTGCCTTTAGTTTCTGAGACAGGGCTTCTGTCTGAACTTGAGGAAGTTCATTCATTTGCCTTGGCTGGGTGTCATATGAGCTTCAGAGACCCACACATCCTCATTCTCTCACCCTGAACCACCCTGGCAACGGGGTTACAGGTGCATATTTGTATGCCTGCCTTTTTGTGCTGGCTCTGGGAATCTAAATTTAGGAACTCAGGCTAGTGTCTCAGACACTTCACACATTAGGCCATGGAGCCAAGCCTGTGTAACAGTTTATATAATCTTCCAGAGTACTGCGCTCGCTAGAATTATGGCATAGTCATTAGCCATCATCATGCTTCTTACACAACCCACATTCACTTAAATACTAGAGAACCATCAACTCCCAACTGATAGTAATGCCTTTAAAGTAATTGTCACAGTATTAAACTCTTATGGACTGTCCTATGAGAAAAACAAAATTGACTACAACACGTACAAGTTCTGACAAAAATTTTGTGAACAATTTTTCTTCTGTGTGATTTTTTCCTTTAAAGAATGAACTTTGCTGGTATGAATGCCTACGAGCTCAGCAGGGTGACACGTGGGGTAAAAAACTTCTAAGTTAGTGGCCAGCCTTATCACTTAGCATGTCACTGTTTCCGGTAAAACAAAAAAAGGTTGAGGCAAAGGTCAGCAAGAAAGCTCTTAGATAGCATGTGTGAGACCATGTGTCCAGTCTCCAGTCACACACACACACACACACACACACACACACACGCACGCACGCACGCACGCACACACACGCACATGCACACGCACATGCAAACAGACTCTCAAATATATTTTCCCTTCAACTACATAATTCTAGTATTCTTAGATAAATTCTCCATCATAAAGAGAATAAATCATTTCATATACTTATACTAGGTGAGTAATAATTTTATCTCCACTTGCAAAAACTATGCAAAAGAGGATGTAAGTTAGATGGGAGCTGAGACGTAGCTGAAGGGTCAAACACTTACCAAATACTCTCAAGACCCTAGGTTCACTTGGTACTCTCAGTAATAAATCATCATCATCATCATCATCATCATCATCATGAAAATAAGCTGGACAGAAAGAACTAAACTAAATTCGCTGGTCTCAAGAAGTGTTAAAGCTGTGTGCATTCTTTAAATGAAGCATGGAAAGGAGAACGGAAAATATCAAATCTTCCTGGAGCCTGGTTTACTCTCAGCCACGCTTATCATTAAACATTATCAGTCCTGTGGACTATGATAACAATTCTTGGAATTTTGTATACATCTTACTTTAGCGAAAATATTTTTGACAGTGTCTTAGTATATTGGTATATATAAAACAATTGTGTGATTTTTTTAACATTTTATTTTCAAGTCCTTATAAACTACCTGGAACAATTTTTCCATAAGTATGTGACTATTTCATTCAGCGTAAAGGGGTTTGGAACAACAAAACTACTTTATTAACAGACTGTTGTCTTCTGATACACTTGTACAGATGCATGAGTTAGAATGAGTGTCTTAGCAAGTGTTCTATTGCTATGAAGAGATACAATGACCACATTTCATTGAGGCAGTCTTACAGGTTCAGAATTAGAGTCCATTACTATTATGAAAGGAGCAAGTGCCGTACAGACAGACATGGGTCTGGAGATGTAGGTGAGAGTCCCACATCTGGATCCACAGACAGCAGGAAGAGAGAGAGAATAGCATTGGGCCTTGCTTAAGCTTCTGAAACCTCAGAGCTCACCCACTATGCCACATTTCCTCCAACAAAGCTACCCCATCTCCAACAAGGCCACATCTCCAGTAATGCCACTCCCTGTGAGTCTATGGGGGCCATTTTCAATCAGACCACCACAATGAGGAACACTAACAGTATGTAACATTTAATGATAACCTTGGTTAAGAATTTAACCATGTAGTTTTTACACAGTTCTTGCCAGGTTTTTACTGATGACATACAAATATTTCAACTTGCCTGATGAGGTAAAGTGATAAATTCACATTAATACAGGAGATAAGTAAAGGTGATAGTGCAATTCTAAGCTGGTTTGATTAAAGAATAAGTGAAGATTTATTCAGGCTGGAAACGGCTGTTATTTAAGTTACAGGTTGAAATTTAGACTAAATTAATGGAAATGATTTCTGTAGTGTTATTTTTAGCAACGTGGAAAATTTATGTATCAGAAGGTAAAAATGCAGTAAGTATCAAATTATGAAGAAACTGATACATATTGGTCAAAATAAAGCCTGATTAAGTCATTTTATAAGACAAAATTATGCAAAATATAAAACATTGTAGAACACAAGGAAAAACCATGAATGTACACTTTTCCAAAAATTACAAATGAAGGAAATCTGGTTTGTTTATTCATTCTTGTTGCTTGGCTGTCTATAATAAAATATCTTTACTGTCTTGGCTAGACTCTAAAAATCTTGAGTTATATCTTTGTTATTAGGCTAAAAGTAAAATTTATTTTTTGGATAATAAAAACATTTTAATTAATAGAATTTTCACAATACATAAGTGCAATATAAATATTTTGCTATAACACTGACTAACTAATAACTTCACAGGGGCATACCCAGTAGTTTCATATATATTTGAACAGAGATATATGTAATAAAAGCACATGTGGTTTTTAATTTTATTTATTCTCTGAGTCTTTCACATCATGCATAAGATCCCATTCATTTCCCATTTCCCATCTCTTCATATCCACACTCTGCCCTTGCAATTTCCCCCTGGCAAAATAAAATAAAATTTATGAAAAAAAAAAAAAAGAAAGAAAGAAAAGGAAAAATCTCATCATGGAAGCTGTAGTGTGAAATAGATCAATAAACCCTTTTATTCATGTGGTGTGTGTGTGTGGGGGGGGATATCCTGTTGTTGCCTTGTGTTGTGGAGATCCTGCAGCTTTGGGTCTGTAGGACCAGCCCCTTTATGAAGTACATGCCTTTTTGACATGCAAGTTTATTTTGTTGATCTCTATCAATATGTAGTATCACTGTGAGATACAGTGTTTGTTACTTGTTTAGATTATGAATAACATTCAAATATGGCATCTCCATAGTTACAATAAAAAAAAAAACTACCTTGGCTTCTCCAGATAATTTTATTTCTGCATAATCTACATGAGTTTCAGCATTCCACAGATATGGAAAGAGTCTCTAATAAGAAAAAAAATCACCCCTGGGATATGAAATTGCTTCATGGCAGGATGTAATACACATTCAAAAAATAAATAAATCTCACTGTCTGCCTTCTAACATGAATTCTAGTAAATGTCTGCAGCCTACTCTGTCAATGTTAATGACAAGTATATTCATCAGAGAACAAATAAAGAAGAGAATGCATGCAGACACAAATCTATTAACTTTCCTTAGTGCTTTAACAGAATTGAAAGTATGACTTCCTGGCTAGACAAGTAAGAACAGCTCACATCTCTCCCTCAACTACTCAGTCTTATGACTTGTTAACTGCTGACTATTAAAGGCAATTGCAGATTCATGCAACAAAAGAAAATGATGCACCTTGATCCTCCATAATTGCAGTGACCATGTGTGCTAATGCTTCTATATAATAACTGAGATGGTAAACTTTGAATGTCAACTCAAGTGAATTAAGAGATATTCGGGTACTTTTAAGTGAATCTGTGAGGGTGTTTCCAGAAAGGATTAACAAAGAGAGGAGACCACCACAAATGTGGGCAACACTATGTGATTAGCTGGGGTCCAAGACTGAGAGCTGCTCACCAGCATTCTCCTGATCCTGCTCCCTGACTGGTCTACCGTGTGACCTTTCCTTTACTACTTTCTCCTCAATGCTTTCCTCATGAAGATGGACCCGAAGTAAATATTTCCTCCCTTAAGTTACCTCTGTTGGGTGCAGGTGCATTATGACAACAATGAATATACTAAACCAACAGTTTCATGAAAACAAAGAAAGTAATTTCTATTGAACTTAATATGATTAAGAAAACTAAAACTGATTACTTTAGAACTCACATTTAATTGTCACTTCCCTGCATCTGGCTGAAAACCATATTACCCTTATGATTTCATAAAACAGAAGAACTACTACAAATTTTTTGAGAAGACATGTTTTGATAAATACTTTTCTTCCAGGTCTGGTGGGGACCACTGCAATCCTAAGACATTGGGACTGTGAGACAAGAAGATTGCCATGAGTTCAAGTCCACTTTATATTACAAGGTGAGAAATTGTCAAACAAGCAAGCAAATAAAAGTGTCCTCCTGTAAGTCTGCTTTATATTGAAAAGAGGGAATTTATGACAGGTTTACTGACAGTGAAATGATCCCTTCAGAATTTTTCTTTCTACACCTGAGATTACTTCATTCTATAAGCATCCTAATGCAGATATATAAAACTCATTATCAGAGGAACAATTAATGGGGGCTGTGTGATCATTTTTTTCCTTTGTATTAGTGAAGCCTTGAGAACAAAATAGTGTATTTTAATTAGTAGCAATGCAACCATTTCATAGTTTATTTTTTTCTAATTTTGACTAGTTCTCCCATTACAGCCATTAAAATGACTTCTGCTTGATGTGGTTTGTCTTGGTGCATATTACAGAAGTATGTATGTATTATGTTTATCCCAGATATTCTTTTTATCCTGCATAACTCTCCCTGGATGATGACAGTAATTTATAGTACAGTATGGCTGAGTTGTACACATCAAAACTCTGTAGAAGTTAATTGCTACTTGGTAGTGTTAAGATGTGGGTATTTAAGGGATGATTTAATCAAACTGTCCCATCATCACCAAATGTGCTATACACAAGAGGGCACAGTTATAAAAAGGAGGTATTGCTCCATTTTCTTCTTTGTCTTTCAATACCGGCTGATTCTTTCGACATGTTTTGACACTGACTGAATATTCTCAGATAGTGACCCCATGTCTTGGATTTCATGGCTACCAGATCCCTAAGCCAATGTCTATTTTATATAAGTTATTCAGTCTCTAATACTCTGTCACAATAGCATGAACTGTGCTGTAAGAGATATTTTTTCAAACTGGGTACAGTACTGCAGTCTAGAGCTCACACAGAACATGGGCATGTTGATGAGATAAACCATAGGAATACTAAAGTATATGAATGATCTTTGACAACAAACATTCTTTCATTCAATAAAGCACTGTCTGAAATGCACTAAGAGGTGTGCTACATAAAGAGATGGGAAATACATAGTAATATTTTATGTATCTCCTCAGGAAAATCTAGCATTTAGTCAAGAAGAAAGAGAAAGTATAAAAAAGAAATATATGCATACTTCAGAGGTATTATATGTTTAATTGCAAGTCATGGAAAATAGCTTAATAGCACAATGAAGACCCAAATATTCTTGTTTCAGGGGCAAAAATTATGCTGAATATGGATAAATTATGCCTGTAATGCAGTACTTGACAATTCAGAGCAAGAAGGTCACAGGTGAGAGGCCAGTCTGGGCTGTATAGCAAGTTCTAAGCAGGCCCAGCTACTTATTAAGATTGTGTTAAAAAATAAGTTATGTTTGCACTATACCATAATCTATTAACTCTTTAATAACAATATATCTGGGGAAAAGTAGCTTATACATTTTAGTTAATGTTCCCCTTAAGTCATTATTGAATAACTGAATGTTTAACAAGTTCCAATAGTTTAGTCATAGAAGATCCTGATTCAGCATTATGGTTTTGGACAGACTAGGTGAGGTGAGCTGAAGGATTAATTACTGTAGCAATTTCCTACAATAAGACAACAAATAAGTTTATTACAGCAATTGATTCTTACTTTCCCTCATGATGTCTCACCAGTACTCTTAAATCAATTTTTTAACTGCAATAAAATATCTTTCAAAATGGAGCCAGTCATCTCAATCCCTGATGCTGCTTCATCAAATAAATTCTTCTGATATTCTAAATAGTCTACTGCCATTTCAACATTTTATAGGATCTAAACCAAGAATAGATGCCATTTCAAGAAACAACTTTCTTTGCCCAGCCATAAAAAGCAGCTCATTGCTGGGCATGGTGTTTCCTGGTGTAATTCCAGCAGAAGGCTTACGCAGAAAGATTACCATGATGTTGATGCCAGTAAGTTATAGAATGAGACCCTGTGTTTAGTAAAAGAAAAAGAATGAAATAAAGGAAGTCTTCTTGCACCAAATATGTCTATGAGCTGTTGATTACAACCTTCTAGTCACATCTCCAGCTTCCATTTCCTCAACACATTTTATAATTTCTCTTCTGAAGTCTTGGACACTTCAGTCTTCCATGGGGCCTGTATTGAATATTTAAACTACTGTTGATCTTGAGATTTTGATCTTACTTTATGAATCATAATGTCCCTAATAACCTGTAGGGACATAAAGCCTTTCTAGGAGATTTTTATTTTACCATGACTAAATCCATCAAAGGAATCCTTACCTATGGAAGACTAGCCTTTCAAATGTATTCTTAAGTAATAAAAGACATGAACAGAGAGATGCTTCAGCATAAGTGTTGTGTAAGCAGACATCAGAAGGGCATTCATCTCACCATTTATCTCTCATTGCTCTTCCACAGCAGAGTGCAGCAGTCGATGAACAGTATTATTTTGAGAGAAATATCTTTCCTGCGAACTATGACTCAATGCAGAGCTTAAAATATTCAGAAAATTACGTTGTAAACAGATGGGCTGTCATCTTTGCTTTGTTCCTATATTTATAGAGCACAGGCAGAGGAGATTCAGTATGATTCCTAAGGCCCATAGGACTTTTTGAAATGGTCAGTTTGCATGGGCTTTGATTTAAAGGTAGTAGCTACATTAGCTCTGACAGGGATAGCTTGACCTGTTCTTTGAAGTTACGCATGGCTTCTGTTTGGCTGGGGACATCATAGGTAACCTCCTGCAGATGAAGTTACCTTTGAGTCAGCCTAGCCCCCTTTTTTAGTGATGTTAACTTGGACTTTTGGAGAGCTTGCCACACTTTTCATTGACAGGTGCTGTTTCACCTCACATTTTTACAGGATGGTGATAATTTATAGAAAAATCTCTTCTCAATGTAAACATTTCTGGTGAGTTTTCCATCTCTCCTTCTCATCGCTTGTGGAAGTGGGAGAGTTAGAGCCTTGCCCCAGATTAGGCTTTTCTTAAAAAATGTCATAGCTGGGATGATCTGCTATAAAGACTACTAAAATATTCTCCACACTATATTAAATATATTCTGCTTTCATTTATTCTTTACTTAGGGTAATACTCACAATATTTTTGAAATTCTTGGCTGATTATTTGATACAAGATACTTACATTTTGCTGATCTCAGCTTTCTACATGTCTGCCTCACTCAGCATGATCACTTATAGTATCTTGACTGAAAGTTCAGGATATGTTATTCTTCCTTTTGCTTCAATGCTCAGAGGGTTCCTGTGTACCCTCTGATTATACAGAACATAATTTCTGGTTGGCATAATTCAAATATTATTGCTTTATGGTGGAAAAGCCAGACAGTTGAACATAAAAGTTAATTAATCACAGATTACTATGATGTGTGCTTTACAACTAGTACTAATAGTATTATGCTAGTAATGAATATTTGAGTTATTTCAGACTTACTAAACAAGACAAAATAATGTATATACACTAAGAAAGAGACAATTGCTTGTTACATGGTAACTGTTAATCTTCAATTCATAAAAATATAATATCTGAGAAATACAAGAACATATGACTTACTATATACATATATATTTATATGTAAAGATATATAGACATCAGTAGATATATTCTGAAGGAAGATTTACAATTGGGTTGTTTTGAAGGAGTATCACCATGATAAAAGAAAGAATGTGTTCAGGAGTTAAAAGAACATTACATCAAAAATCAGATTGAGAAGTTCCCAGAGAAAGCTTCTTCTACCTTAATCAGTCAAAGAGAACTGTGTATTGGTGGAGCCTCAGATACCCCTCTAGCTGGAGTTACAGGCATTTATGACCTACCTGACATAGGTAATAGGAACTGAACTTGGGTCCTCAGCAAAAGCTGTTACACTTTTAACCACTGAACCATCGCTACAGCCCCAATTATTATGGCTTTCAAAAACATACTCTTTTTTTGTAAGCATCAGTTATGTCCCATCCTTGTGAGAACGGTGGCAGTTATCTGCCTTACAGTTTTACGTATGGACATTACTTCCTATTTCTTGAAGATGTGTTTAATGTCCTTCTACAACATTTAGAATAATCCTGTAAATTCATAACCCAACATTTCAGTGTAATTTTAATTTAATTTAATTCAGAGACTGAATTAAAATGACTCTTTTGTTCTAGAAGGACAGGAGAATTTAGAAAATTGACATTTGTACTATATAACTTTCACCTACATAACGTTTGTCTTTCAAAAAAACCATTACTGATGTAGTATATTTATTATTCTTTGTTTTCAATTGAGATTAGTCAGTCCTCTTTCTTAATGATCTTTTTATCATTTTTCATCATCTTCTTTCTATGCTAATTCTGATGACTCTTCAAAGATAAACATTGAGAGTATGGGTTTTTTTGTTTGTTTTTTTTTTTCACAAACATGACAAAGATTACAGACCATGCATTACATTCTGCCACTTAAGATATTGAGAAAGAGAATCTATATAGTGCTAGACTTAGGACACATTTCATCCTTCATTCTTATACTTAAGTCTAAATGATTGTGTAGTAACCTCAGTTCCTAAACACATGTGATTAATTTGACTTTCTTCAAATCTAGCCTTGTCTTAATGTGGAGACTTTCAATATGTCTTAAATATAAAATATTTTGTGCTATTTTTTTGTGTTAAAGTTTTGATTTTCATGAATAAAAAAAAAAGAAGAAGAGTTTATTTTTACATTGAGTAGTAGATTTCCTTGATTTGTTACTGAGTCAAAACTGTATCTAGGGACACGTTAAAAAAAGTTTTAGCTCCTCTTTCACAGTTTGGGGCTTTAGCATGTCCCCATTATCAAACTTTGCCTATCTAATTGATATCAAGTATATCTCAGATGTTTGTCAAATAATTTTGAATGTAATGTTTTCATTCCTTATTATTACAACACTGAAAAGTATTCTCACAGGAAAAAATAACTAAATCAGAGCATTCTAAGACACCAGGAAGGTGGCAGTGGGGATACATGGTTAACCATTTCCATACAGTCCTGTTACCTACACTGATAGCTTGGCCAACCCTCATGATGGCTACATGACTTTTAAGACATTCACATTCTTGGGTTTAACATGTTATCAATGAAAGAATATTTATAGTAGCTACTTCACAGAATTTGGGTGAGATAAATTAGTTAATAACATAGCACATACAAATCATTCAGTAATTCTTCTTATTTATGGTAGTAGCTTCAAATGTTTAGAAAATTATCTGACATGAATTTGTATGGTATTTGCTAAGTTAAAATAATATCTAATCATTTGTAACTGATACAGAACCTATTCCCAACATCTTGATTCAAATGCTCATGAAAAAATCACATAAAATTTGTGTATTGAAAGAATACGATTCAATAATTTTTTTATCCACTTTGATATTTGCTACACCATCACATAATCTTTTTTAAAGATTTATTTTATGTGTATGAATGTTTTACCTACATGTATACATGTGCACCACATGTGTGTCTGGTGCCTGAAGGTATCGGAAGAGGTGGTTAGATCCACTAGACCTGGGGTTATGAGTGTTTGTAACCTATTATATGGAGATGGAGAGAAGGCTCAGTGGTTCAGAGCACTTTCAGAGGACCCAAATTCAATTTAAAACAAATTTGAACACATTTTAGGACTTATTTTACTCCAAAATGTTTTCTTGTTTATGCTGACAATCCACAGAACCACTTTTTCCAGATAACCACTGATCTGCTTTCTCTCTGTCAAAAATCCTTTGCTTGTTTTTTTTTTTTTAATTGTGTTTTGAGGTATATCTTTGTGATAGCATCCATCAGTCATCTTTTGTTTTTTTTTTTTTTTTGTTTTTACCACTGAACAACATTCGGGTGTATATATCTATCACATTTTTCTTTTGCATTTGTAGGTTCAGAGATGTGGATTATATTCAAATGTTCATCATCACAGAAACCTTTGCTGACAACAGTTTTGCAAAATACTTGTGCAAAAAAATGTTTTCAATTTTCTAGGCAGATGTGAGTAAAAGTAATAAGTTGTGTGTGAAGTTTGTATACAATTCTATAATAAACTGTCACAGTATTTCCCAAAACAGTTAAAATACATTACCTTGCCACCAGCAATGTGAAAATGATTTACTTTTCCTATATCTTGGTGACATTTGGTGTTGTCACTTGTTTGATAATAACCATTTCCTGAAGTACCACCTTGTACTTTAAACTTGCATTCCCCCGGTGTTTAGCTTTGTCTGCGTGTGACACTCATCTATGTACTTGGAGAGATTGTTCAACAATTCAAAGCTTTGTCCAGTCAAACCTATTTAAGCTGCTTTCACAAGCACAACTGATTTAAAACCATTATAATAATGTATAGAAATATTTTATAAGTTTTATTATTAAAAATAATGCACATGAAAACATCACCAACATAAAATAACCAGCCTCAATATTTACACAACTTAATGAATTCTCATGCAATTAGAGTTCTCATTTGAAATGGAAGTTGTGAAACTTCTTACTAGGTGATCCCTTTCAGTATTGAATATATGTTATGTGTATATCCACTACAAGCACCAAAATACCTTATGATAGATTAGCAACAATTGGAATCAACATAGTTGCCCATCAAAATTTGAATGTATAATGGAAAATGTAGTGTATATGAATATCAATATATATGTATCAAATATGAAATGTTTTTATTTTAATCTTATAATCTAATAAGAGCAAATATACTGAAAAATATTTGATCAAGGAAGATGTGTGTTATCTTTTTCAATAATTCTTAAAAGGACAGAGGAAAGTATTAGTCTATACACTCATACTTTATGAAGCTTCAAATAAGTTATGAGCAGTGTCATCTTAACTAATATTTCTTTTATTTAAAATAAAATTTCACATATAAAAATTATTTACTATTTCTGATTATTTTCATATTCTCTACTGTAATTAACATTATTAATTAACCATTAACATATGCAAATATTTTTATAAAGGCTTCTCAAGGACAGGGATTTAAATATAAAACTTATTTCAGCAATATTCAATGGCATATTGATTCAAAATGTTAAAAATTATTCATCAATAACTAATTGGGAGGTACAGATTGTAGTGATGCCTCCTTATGTTTTTTAAAGATTACTAATGACCTGTAATTTGAACACAGTTCAAGACTATATATGATATTTCTTTCACTTTCAAATGTTTCCTAAACTCCAACAATTATGTTACAATTTGGAACACTTGAATTCAGAGAAGAAAAATATGTATTGTGTTTTTATTTTTTATTTTTATATTTAATATATTTTATACATTTTAATTTTTATATTTTACTAGAAACAAAATAAAATAATTAATAATGAGACAGATTTATCTTAGGTCTGACAAAAAAATTAATCAGTAAGTGAGGACTGATTGACAACTAAGGAACTTGGTAGAGGGAGTCTCTTGTCCTGAAGATTTGTTGTTTCCAAAAGAAAATATTAGTCCCTGCTTCTTGTCAATACATAAAGAGGTCAAATGGATTACAGCATAGCAAACATTAAAAGCTTAGTTATGTTATTATTAACTATACCTAAATAGTTTTATATAATTATATTAATTTCCAATTTTTTTAAGTTTTGTGATAATATGTGCATATTTTGAAAACTGTTAATGGCAATAAATAGTAAAAATAAAAGAATAAGTATTGTTGATATATGAAGAGAATTTACCTGAGGAAACTTTATCACATGTTTCACTCTCTTTGAAAGGAAAATAAACCACTTTGAAAACTTGTCATGCCTTTGCTTTGAGCTACAGAACTCAAAATCTGAATATGGAGGACATCTTTTTGAGTCATAAATCCAATGGGAGCTAACTCCCATTGGGAGAGCATGAGCTGAATTTTGATAAATGCTTTGTTCTAATTTGTAGAAACATCTCTAATCATAAAGAATGTGAAGAGAGTTTCAATTTTCCTTCTTTTAAAGCCATTTAGCAAATGTAGATGGATATCTCAGTTAACAAGGTGCTTGCATATCAGACTGTATATATACAGCAAGTAGTGCTGTCCAGTGCACATCCTTAAAGTCTAGTATTTATCCCCAGATAGAATGTGGATGTAGTGTGCCTTGTCCTCTTATTTATACCAAGGTTTGAGTCCTGGGTCTTAAGAGTTGGACCAAAGTGAAAGTACTTGTTAAACTGATATGAGAAGCTTTATTTGAATCTCTAGCCTTTCTGTAAAAGGCAGGACATACAGCTATATATCTTATAGGGAAATAATATCTAGAACATAGAAAGAACTCAGAAAACAATAAGAAAAGAAAGAAACACAATCCGTTGAAAAAGAGATATAGATGTGAAAAATGGTTTGCAAAATCTCTTCACAAACGAAGAAATAAATTGAATGAAAAAAATCTTAAACTTATTCAGTGTGGTTAGCATTTAAGGAAATGTTAATAAAAATTAATTCAAGACTTTGTCTTATGTCAGGCAGAATGTCTCAGATCAAAAAAACAACTAATAACAAGCGGTTAAGCTATGGGGGAAGAACTTGCATTTATTGATGGGATTTCAAATTGGAACAGCCACTTGGAAAATATCGTAAAGAATTCTAAAATAAGTTAAAAATAGATTTACCGTGTGGTCCAGATATATCACTGATTGGCACATGCCCAAGGACTAGACTTCTTAGTCCATAGACACTTGCCCAGTCATGCTCATTGTCACTCTATTCACAGTAGCTAGGAATAGAAGGAACCTAGTATTCTGTAACTGAATTATGGACAATGATAATGTTGTACATATATACATTATGAAATAGAATTCAGCTGTAAAAAATTAAAATCTGTGTGTGAATGCATGAAATAAGAAATATAATATTAAATGAAATGATTCAAATCCAGAAAGACAAAAACAGTACTTTCTCTCTTATGTGTTCATCTTAGCTCCAAATATTTAGATATAAGCATATAATCTGAAGTCACCAAGTAGCCAAGAATGATAATGGTATGGAAGAGGCAAGAAGGAACTCTGAAAATGAAGATAATCAGATGCCAAAGACATGAAAAAGAAAAATGGGGGCGGGTTATTGGAAAAGGGAAAGGAAAGACAGCATGGAGGGAGGTGAGATAAGTAGGAGGATGGATGCTTGAAAAAGCCATAGGGGAACAATACTTTATGTTCACTTATAATAGGTATAAAATAAACATAGTTTGAATAGTATATAGTCTGAATTAAGTTATGCCACTTGTGTGTTAATATTCCACTAAGACACACAGACTACCCAACAAAAATATCAGACCTAAGTATTCTGCATTCAAGCTGTTGATCAGAGTTGAACACACTCAAAGAAATATAGACTACTGTTGTTTATCTTGGTTCTCCCCCATAAATGGAAAGTAAAGTCTTTAACTGAAGATACCATGTATTTCTTATATAGGACTTGGAGGAACCAAACTGTTTTTTCTGGAATTATTCTTTGTCAAGACTTGTTCTTTTAGTGATGAAGGCATTATAAAAACAACTAAGAGAGAAAATGAGACAATAATTTTGCCTGCTTATAGACCTATGGACCACAACAATAACAAACACAGCAAAATAAACCCAAATTGCAGTAGTGGTTCATATATCTCAGGGTTAACCAACAACTATCTAATTGTGTTTAAGCCCTGACCTAAGGGAGGTGATTCTTACATAGTACAGTAAAAATATACAAATACTCATAACTAGTGAAATAATGAACCATAAAAGAGAACCTACCACAGGCAGTTGGCTAGACTAACATAATTTTTAACTGCATTCTAAATATTTATCATAATAGCCCAAGATAATTGTAGTTCTCAACCTCCATCAAGGAAGCTTCCTTTTACAGAAATTTGATATCATTACAGAAATCTACAACTGAATAAAATTCAGAGAACAATTAACCATGAGGTGCACAACCCCAAGGATACATGTATAATATAACTCTTGTATTTAATGCTCAAGGAAAACTGTGTGCTAGGGGAAGGAAATAAAAGAGCCAGAGGATTAGGATGTCTGCTCTTAAAATTTCTTTCTTATATAATAGAAAACCTGCATTCATGAAACCTCAATAATAAGTCAGTCTAAACAAGACCTGCACACAGATAACACTACTTGGCATGCCAAAAGAGAGTAAAAGTTCCCACCCCTAGACAAAGAGCTACGAGAAGTTAATGACTGCTGGGATTTCTCCAAGCTGAAACTTTCTAAAAGGTTTTCCTATCACAAATAGTCAGTCCTAAGTACACATACATAGAAATAACACTAAATAAGTTCAGAAAGCTGTGTGTGTATGTGTGTTTGTGCATGTTTGTGTGTGTTAAAAAGTAGAACATTCTGACAAAGCAAAGCTAAAAGCATAATAAAATAATCAAAATATCAATGATTTCCAGTTGTGTAGGGAAAGAAAGAAATGACTAACCATAAATGAGATATTTAAGACATTGGAAAATATAATGGAGGATACATGCTGCCTTAAAGTTTCTATTACTGTGACGAAACAACATGACCATCACAACTCTTACAAAGAAAAAACATTCAATTGGGTTACATTTTAGAGGTTTAGTCCAGTATCACCATAGTGTGACATGGTGGTGTGCAAACAGACCTGGTGCTGGTAAAGGAGCTGAGAGTCCTACATCTTGACCCACAGCTAACAGGAGGTGGTCGGAGTGTCATGCTGAGTGAAGCTTGAGCAGAGGAGAATTCGAAGCCCAACACCACAGTGACACTGCTCCTCCCAAAAGTCAAACTATTTCAACAAAGCCATGCCTCCTAATAATGCTATTCCTTAAGAGCTTATTGGGGCCAATTGCATTCAAACTACTACACATGCCATTTTCTATTTGTCAAAAACCCAAGAGTGAACTCTAGCAAACCAGACAGTTTGAGTGTTGTTATATCCTCATGTATTTAGAGATAATAAGAGTACACTCCACTGGTACCAGACACTTCAGACCAATGACTCTTCTGTGAGAGCTGAGGGATACAACAAAAATGGTTACGCTTCATATTTCAACTTCTCTCTAATTTAAAACTATTCTAATCATAAAATATGTTACTTTAAAATGAAAAAAAAAGATAAACATTGAGCTTGAGCTCCACAGAGAGAGAGAGGGCTGGGGCAAGTGAGAAATAGAAGAGCACTGAACCATTTTATGCCTTGCTGAGGAAACCAACTCAATATGGGCAAACGAAATCCTAAGAAGCCTATCAGGAAATGGCATCATCTTTGTGCAAACTTGCCTGGCAGAGCACAATAATCACCTGGATGCTTCAGCCAAATTCAGAGTTTTCCAAGACCTAATCAAAGATATGGGGCCTGTGTCTGCTAAAGACAAAGGAAAATGTGAAGATTTGGCAAAGGCTGAGTAAGGAAAGACAAATGGAATCCTAGACTCCTCACAAAGGGGAAACAACAGATGTCTAAGGATGCTATTGGACCTAGTGGTCTCCTGCAGCCTTCTTCTTGTTCTATGCTGAGCATCACCCCCCCTCCATTCGAAAGAGAACCTCACAGATCATACTCGGATGCCAAAGAAACTGGAGAAGGTATGGAGCAACTGCTGTGGATGACAAGCCACTTCAGGAAAGGAAGGCTGCTGAGCTCAAGGAAAAATACAAGAAGGATGTCACTACCTATAGAGCTAAAGGAAAATCTGATGCAGCAAAAAGGGAGAGGTCAAGGCTGAAAAGGAAAACAAAGGATTAGGAGGGAGATGACTAAGATGAAGCAGGTGAGGAAGAGAAGGAAAATGAAGATGAGAATGATGAATGAGCTCTTCTTTTTAAGCCCATTTCTTTCCTGGTCCATAAACTCCTGTACACAACTCATCTTCTAAAAAAGAATTGAAATGTAAGGTTATGTAATGCTTGTTGGTAACTGTACAGAGTCTGTTTTTGTGAAGCTAAATTATTATCAAATGTATTGTTAGATAAGCCTGTCCTGGTGGTATTTTCAATAACTACTAACCTCATTAGACACAGCATGGGGTTGTAAATTAGCATGAAAATTGAAAGCAAGTTCTTGTTGGTGCACAACACAAATTAGTGTCAGTTGGTGATGGCTTTTTTTCATCTTCAGTTCTTTTGACACAACTTATATGAAAATATTGGTTCTTCTGTTAAGTGAATATCACTCTTTAATTGCAAACAAAACAGTTCTATTGACATTCTGAATGCTTTGAAGTAATATAAATATAGTAAAAATTGATCATATGTATAGAAATGTAAATGTATATATGAAATATACACTATATAGAAACATGCACTAATACTTTATATTTGTAGATACAAACATCTAATCCTTTCAAAAGAAAATTTAGAGAATCCAAAGTGTTCTACCTATCTACAAACCAAATAATTCAAGATACCCTTTGACCAAAACATTCCATCCCTATATCTACACCTGGAGCAACCTGCCAAAGTACATAATACATATATGGGTCATTTATTTTAGCACTATTTGCTGAAGTAACAATATGAGAAGTAATATAGTATTGGAGTTAGACAACAAAAGGACAATATATACATACAATACACCGTGTAGGTAGAATACACACACACACACACACACACATACACACACACACACACACACACACACACATCACCAGTGGCACAAGTAATCCATGCAAATTAAACATAACAAGTCCATTTAACAGCAACAGTGTATACTTTTTTATTTTTCAAGACAAGATTTCTCTATGTAGCACTGTCTGTCCTGGAACTCACTCTGTAGACCAGGCTGGTCTGGATCTCACAGAGATCCATCTATCTCTGCCTCCCTTGTGCTGAAATTAAAGCTGTGCACCATCACTGACAAGCTTAACACTATATATTTCATTTGATATATATCAAATTAAGTTTATTAAACTCAACAGTACAGTGCATAAGAAAAGATATAGGTAGTGTTTGGGTGGGAAAAGACAAGATAAAGAGTATGTCATGAGGATAGTGTACCATAAAGTAGGGAATATCAAAGGAATATAACCACATCTGTAAAACTGAATTCCTCAATTAACTCCATTTGTCTGGGGAAATGGTTGAGTTAGTAAAATGCCTGCCTCCAAAACGTGAAGTTTTGTGTTTGGATTACCAGTACTCACCTAAAATCTGAGTGCTGTGGTTGTGCAATCCCAGCACTGGGGATATAAAGATAAGAGGATGCCTGGAGTTCCCTTCCCAGTAAGCCTATCTGAATGGGTGAGCATTCTGTTGAATGTACCCCTGGCCGCCATATGCACATGTGCACACACACCCACACTCACATATGTAGCATACCCATGAACACTAAAACAATCGTGCACCACACCCAGATATAACATAAGTAAATCTATTATTAACTCATTAATTTCCCTATCTAAATAATCAAAATATTTATGATTATTTATTTATTTATAGTAAAGAAAGAGAAGATTGGAGAAAACATGCTCTGTCAAGGTCAACAAAAAAAAATGCTGGGCTGGAGAGATGGCTCAGAGGTTAAGAGCACTGGCTGCTCATCCAGAGGTCCTGAGTTCAATTCCCAGCAACCACATGGTGGCTCACAACCATCAATAGTGAGATCTGGTGTCCTCTTCTGACACACAGGCATACTGTATACATAATAAATAAATCTTTAAAAAAAAAAAAAAAAAAAAAAAAAAAAAAAAAAAAAAAAAAAAACAGCCGGGCAGTGGTGGCACACACCTTTAATCCCAGCACTCGGGAGGCAGAGCCAGGCAGATCTCTGTGAGTTCAAGGCCAGCCTGGGCTACCAAGTGAGCTCCAGGAAAGGCGCAAAGCTATGCAGAGAAACCCTGTCTCGAAAAAACTAAAACAAAAAAATGCTAAAGGTGTAACTAGAACAGAGAGAAGATACTGTGAGAGAGATGTCCTGTCACCTGCATGCTATTTTCTCTCATTAGCATAAATGTAAGAGGAAATGGTCTGGAATAAAATGTGAAGTTGCCCTAGAGGGACAATACACAGTGTAAAACAACTTTGCATTTTCTCTGTAATGACCCACTGAATTGTTTTACAGCTAAAAAATTGGTGGAGATGAAATTCTAAGGTTTTTATTTTCTTATTTTCCTAAGTTTTATTTTAACTTTATCATACAGTAGGAATAGATTTCTCATTTTGAAGCCAACAATGAGCATAATTGTGCCTATCTCCCTCTGACCTTGGATTGGTTGCATTTGAATATTCCATCTCCAGGCTTCAGGGTCTGGGTGCACACACAGCAGAGCTGTATTTTCAGTGTATCATTTTTTCACAGTATTTCTATATAATGGCTGTGTTGCTTGGAGATGCACAGTTAATTGCAGTATCCACAGAATAAAGTCCAGTGCTCCACAATTAACTTACCTTTTCATATACAAGGAAGGGGCAGTGTCAGGAACCACACTTCATGAGGTAAAACACTAATTCAGTTTCCTGCTGCAATTAACACTCTATAAAATATTGAGGGTTGTGCACTGTTTAATGGGTCCTTTACTCAACTGCAACAGTATTTTAAAGATTGAAACTGTAATAAACCACACACCATCCTGTTTCTCTCCTGTAGGGCATGTTGAAGAAACCATTTCCCAAATTAAGTTAATTTTAAGAGCATAGTCTTTATCTCTGTGTCTACCCAATATGGTAGCTCCATGAAAATAACAGCCTTATATTTTTCATCAAGGCAGACAGAGTTGCCTATTATTTCATAACCAGAGAATTAAAGTATCTTTTCAACATAACAGAAAATACAGAGAAAAATATCTGATTAGAATACTGGAATTTTTACCTGTTAAATTATTATTTTAAATGTTTTCTAATGCTAGATTTTTTCTTTTCCTCCTTAAAAGTAATTTTCAAGGTAGAATTTCTAAAAAGACTTTAAAAACTATAAACCCAAATATTAGATGTGCAATAAGGCTATTGTTAACACATAGATAGAGAACATCACCAAGAAAAAGCAGTATTTTAAAATTTATTTTAGTTTCCAAATACTAATCTGTGATGTGAGTGTCCTCATTTCAAACACAATTCATAGAATGTATCTGTATGGTGTCAACTAGCTAAGAAACTTAGAGCAAGAGCAGTGGGAAAGTGGAAGGAAATCTGGGAATAAAGCCCAAGCAATTTAACTTCAGAGCTTGCGTTTTTAATTAATAGAATATGCTGTCAGTAAGACCATCTGTGGTGGTTACGTTTCATTCTCAGGAAATAAAGAGTAGCTCTGAGGATGGTCAGGGTGCAGAAACAGATTAGTGTATGCTACATCCTGATGGGTCTCCAAAGAACATCATTCAAATAAGCTTCAAGTCCATTCACTTTAAAAATGTATGTTTGCATTGAACATATACATATTTACAAGTGCTTATAGTAACATAACTCCAGCTTATTCTAGTGAAAACTTATGCAAGTTCAACATTTTACATCAATTATAGGTTTTTTTTTAGTAAAAAACTCTCTCAAGCAGTAGTATAATTAAGCATATTTTTGACACATTATGGGATATGTATCAAATATTTGAATGTCTCCTACACAGTGAGATATACCTTCAGATCTTGTAAAAGATGTGCTGCATTGACTTGGTTTATTCTGATCTGATATGAAAGTTTTGTTTATAAACACTATTTATCTATAGCCATGATAAGTTTTCTTGGGACTTAAATGCTAATATTTATTAAAAACATTAATCATAATTAATCTTTAGTATCTTGAATAAAATTTCCCCAGAACTTATTGGAGCAATATAAAGAAGATAAAGTCTCTGGTTAAATTTTTTAGCATTTTTAAATTTGGGGATATTTTGTGAAAAGAAAAATGTAAGAAAGAGAAGAGGTCATTATTAATAAAATTAACATTTTACTTTAACATTCACATTTTCATATACTGAACAAAATCCTGATACTAAAATAAAAATATTTCACAGAAATTTTTCAAAATATCCCTGTTCATGTACAGAGTAATGAAAGTTGTAACTTACTAACAGACTCACAGATTGAAAACAAGACCAGAGACTTTTCATTCAGACTCTTAGTTATGGTGTTTTAGGGAATCTTGAGTATCACTAAACTGTTGGAATATGACAAGATCCATTGTATTCATAAGATACAGCCTCTTCAGAGGGCCTATAATGTGTACTAAGAATAAATTAAATTTTAATCATTTATATTAATAATAATATCTTACTACTTGTCAAAAGTAAGGACAGCTGCTGAAGCTACTAACCCTTTGCAGATAAAATTTATATTTTTACTACTTCTTCAGATATTATTTTAATTAAATATATACTAAAATTTCTACCTTGCTCTGATCTCTACTTTTATGTGGCCTATTAATCACCTTTGAATTTATATAATCCTTTATCCGATGTTGTGATTTACATCTATAATCTGAGGCTGAGGCAGGAGAATTACTATACCAGTCTGTGTGTGTGTGTGTGTGGTAAGTTATGTGATGTGCATGCCAATCTATAGTCTGAGAACATGTCTCAAAAAATAATAACAATAAAAGAAACAAGAGACTGAGCAAAGTCTTTCTAGCTAACATCCTTATCATGAGGTTGTCTTGCTACAGAGATGTTGGTATGTTTTGTTTTATATTAGTTTGAACTCTAATTCCCTAGCCAAAAACCTGTCTGGGTGTAGCCATTTAAGTGATTTTCTGATCTTTTTTCCCTTGGCAACTATTTCCATCCTACTATATCTGTGCTTCCTACAACCCATTATGCAGTTCCTTCAAAGTGTGTCTCAGTATTTATCTCATGAAGACTACAGCTGAAAAACCACCGTTAGAAGAATGGAACCATCATGTGATATTCATTGTGGTGAATTTACAATTTTAACCTATGTAGAATCTTATCTTTGTCAATATATTAATAATATTACTATGAAACTAAATGTTGATGGTTTTCTACCAAATTTAGTTAACAGAATATTATATTAAATTGTTAGGATTTTATGATAGTTTTGATGTTGATACTTCATAACTTAAGGCTATAGTTTTGACTATTGATTGGTAGATATAAGAAAGATAAATAGAAACTGAAGGTGGGGGAAGAGAGAGAGTAGTTTTTTGAATTTATAAGGCTGTTTGAATATTATGAAGTGATTTTCTTACCAAATAATATACAGAGAAATTTTCATTATAAATGTTTTTATAATTCTTTTTTTTTTTTTGAGACAGGTTTTCTCTGTGTAGCTTTGGAGCCTATCCTGCAACTCACCCCTCACCCTGTAGACCAGGCTGCCTTGAACTCACAGAGATCTGCCCACCTCTGCCTCCTGAGTGCTGGGATTAAAGGTGTGAGCCCCCACCACTGTCATGTTTTTATAATTCTACATTTTAATAAGTCACACAATTAATTTATTAGTCTTAAGTACCTGTGTACAGAAAAGTAAAAGATAATGTTACTTTGCATTTTACATGTTTACTTTACTTACCCAGTTTCCTTCATGCAATACCAGAATGAACATGTTCAGGTATGTGCCGTTGTTTGCAAATACTGGTAGCATTGCATGTCCATATGTAACTACAGTTGTAACTAGTTATCTAACTGTGTGAAATAGGTCAGATATTCTTTTTGTCTTTAAGATTATTGCATATATTTTTAATATTTTTACAAAAGTACTCAATTGACTTAATTTTGCATATTTTCTTGGAAAAATCTGAGTTGGAGAAAAGGTGGTGGAAATTTTATAAAAACTCAGATGTGACTCAGAAATGTTGCTGCCTGAGTATCAAAAGCTATGACTAAGGAAGACCTTGGGGAAGCTGCCTAAACAGATAATACAAGTTACATGTCTCCTGAAAGAAAATTAAGCAGCTACATTTTTATCTACTGACTTTGTTTTTGAAGAGCAATTTTTTTTGTTGTTATTTACTTCTCAGGACCTAACTCAAATTGATTCTTCAAGGGTTACATTGATCTCCGCTTCTTGAAAATATCAATATTTTTGAAAAATTAAACTATTAAGCATTCTATGACGTCAACCTCCTCTATGTTATGAGGAAGTTTTAACATTGCAAAATAACTTCAAGTATGAAGACATAACTACAGAAAATGCATAAGCTGCAAATGATATTCTAGGAGTTATGGGATGGTACTACACATACATGTTTGCAGAATATACTCCGTCATAATATTTTGTAAGAGCAAATATTGTTACTTACTGAAAGCTGCATGAAAAACAAAGATTGGAGAGTATTTTTTATGTAATTTTTGGTAAGCTTTGCCCATTTTAAAAATACAAAACTCATGGAAATGTTCAGTGTGTGTTATATGATACTCCCTAGAGATCACATTTTAACTCAAGAGCAGAAATTGTACTGCATCTCATTTGAAATTACACATGTTTTAGTGTCTGTGTTGATTTTAACTAGTATTTTGCTTTTATGTATTGTTTTAGTCCTTTCGTGCCAGAAAAAATTACACAAGACTGAGTAACTTCTAAATAGAAATTATATCTGAAGAGAAGAAAGTAAAAAAAACTTTTGTATCTGACTAGGGCTCCCAGCATCACCATTTTTACCAACTCCTGAGTGGGCAGAAGTGGGACCAAAGAGAAAAACATCAATCTCATTCATGAGAGCTGCACCTTCAAAACCCTGGGAGGTCCTTAAGGTTCCATTTTATAATGCAGTCACAATCTTAAGGACGAAGGACAAATTCAGACCATGCTACATGGCACGTGACAAACCCCAAACATCCTTGTTGAAGAACACAGTGAGAGTTCTCTACCTACCTAACATTCAACATGCTTGAGCTGTCTTTCTAGCTGACTTAGTTTTTGCTGTAGGTATTTGTAATACTTAGAGAAGGAATCAGTGATGTCACCTGTTTACTCACAAGGGAGCACATAATAAGAAGTCAAACTGAGGTTTTGAAAATACCGATTCCTCTTACTTGGAGCCTCTGTACCCCTCAAGGAAGCTGCTTAAACCCTTGCTCCAGTCACTGGTTTTCCTACTGTGCTTAAAGATGATGAGAAATAATCCCTAGTGTTTGATATGCATCAGAGAAGAACATGGTGAAAATCAAAGCTAAGGCCAGCAGAATAACAACAAAATCAGAATGAATGCATAATTCTACTACTGTCACTCATTTTAACAATGATCATTCTTAATTACCAAGAAAACTGAAACAAGAGTCTCCAATTACTGTCTTCTTTATTACATTTACACAATAGCAATGGTGAAGTATTAGTAAGTTTTATTTAAATTTTACACATATTTTGGCACTTGACTACATAGTTCGGGTGTCATGAAAAATAATTTATATGTAACTACCCAAAATTTATTAATTTTCATATGTTTTCAGTAATTTAGAATTTTGGTTTAGTGATTTATAACTTGTATACTTTCCTAGGTGGTAGAGGATATCAATGATATTCTCAGAAGATACTACTCAAAAACAATAAGTTTGAAGACAAGTATTTAAAATATTCTTTAGAACCAATGTAAAAATTTTATATAAAATTTATTCATATGAATAAAATTACTCAAATACAAGCTCAAATTTATGGGACTATCTAAACTTAATTATGTTTGTTTGTAGGTAAAACTTATCTTCCCATCACTCTGTATCCTCCTGAGGACAATATTGACAAATGTTTCATTGAAACTTCAGAAACTGTCACCTTGATTTGCTCTAAAGGTTTTAATAGTACATGAAGAATAAAATCGAACTGTGTAGAAGGAAATCTCTCCAGCTTATTTCTTACTGCCTATTTTGCACGTCCTTCCCTGGGTGCACCACATATTTTCTCAGATCTATGAATCTACAGTCTCTGGAATGATCTTATAAAATAGGACAGACAACGGCTTGGTTCAAAGATCACTATCTCTGGGAAGATTGCCCTCTCTTCCTTCTATCAGAAGAAAAATATTTATGAAAAGTCTAAAGCCAAACAGAAATTGCTCCTGAGAATTCTCACAGTATAAATCAATAAACCTCCTCAATAGCATCTTTATTGTGGTGTCATAATGGGCTGTCTCTTATAGACTGGTCCTTAGTGCAGGCTATCCATCATCTCAAAGCACAGGTCTGCATGGACCTAGTCATTTTTAGGCCCTAAGCACAGGTATTTGAGTGCTGTGCTTATGTAGAGAGCTGTCCGGAAATCTAGAGTGTGAAGCATTGCTTTGCAGTCTTGCGAAAGTCCAGAGGTGTTTTATCCTTTGGATCACATGGCCCAGCAACCAGGACTTCTTCCTCTCTGGCCAGCAGAGCAGTTACCCACCTTTGCTTTGTAAATGTGTTCATCCAATGTTATTTAAAGAAACTTTTCAACATCTTAATGAGTACAGAAATCATTGACCCACAGAAAGGGTGGGCTTACATTCTGCTGAGTTTGCAGAGGTTTGGTGCGGCAGTGAATGTGAGATTGCATCTCCAGCTACCCACTGCTGCCAGTCACAGCAGGCCTGTATTCACACAGATAAATGGTGATCAGTAGTGTTGAGTAGCTGGTGTAGAACCATGGCTATTATGTATTATTTAAATAACACCATCTCATTTCCCATAGGAAAGCAGCCAAGAGCAAACCCCCAGGGAGGATTCAAATTATGCTAATTAAATAATAGAACACATGAAGAATATACTAAGAACCATGCCAAAGTACCCTGTTTACAAGCTTCAAAAACTCTACTTTGTGTCCTTTCAACAGCAACTGCCTCGTTAGACACAGTACTAAATCATAGACAAAACTGCTGGCAATGATAGATTTTACTCTTTTTCTTTTTGTTCTTTTCTATTCATATGTATAATGAGTTGAGTTTCTGGTATCCATAGTGAATTACTATATTTAAGCAATCATCAATTCCTTGTAATCACTCTCACCCATAGACTCTCTTTGTCTGATAGTCATATATTTAATACTCACTTCTTTAAGTGATAAAGGGAATTACTCTCTAGAATACCTGGCCAAAGATGACAAAAGCAAACCACAAAGAAAATTATACAATTAGAAACAAGTGAAATGAATGATTTTTATTTCTCAGTGCTTTATATACATCTCTATCAATTATGTATTATAAGTTCTCTACCTGGTGATCAAGTACACCATGAGTACACAGTGATTCCATTTCATAAAATATATTCATTCACATGCAAGTCTTCCTTTGGTCTGATGAAATAATATATATGGACCTATCAAGGTGACAGTTACATCTGATGCTTACTCAGAGTCATATATGTAAAGCTCTGTGGAAATATGTTATTTAAATTTTTCCACCTAATTTGGAGGAAGATAATATGTATTCTAACTTATACATAAGCTAAGAGTGTTAAAGTCTAGATGATATTGCCTCTGTGCCTCAATAGAAAGGGCAGAAAAGACAAAGGGTTTCAATCAATGCAGATGACAGGCCAGCTCCCTGTAGAAGGCTCAATGTCAGGTTTAGGCAGTTTAATTTCATGTGAAGAACAATTATAATGGTAACTGCTCCTGCCAATCACCTCTGCATTTGTGAAGTGTGCATAGTAGTGATGTTATGGTTAATATGAAATGGCAATACAGTTTAAATTGATAATGGGCGCAATACTAAATGTAAACTATTATCACTATTATTCCCTCTTTGGATCAGGGGCAAACACAATCCAAGAAGTCTTTCATTGATGGGAAAGGGATTGTCAAACACTGGCTCAGATACCAACTGTTCCAAAGGAGGGCTCAAGAGAAAAAACATGAAAAACATGCTTAGAAGTGTTTACTTTCTTTCCATCTTACACGGAAGGTAATGGTAAGTCATTGTGAGTCCTGCACATCTTGACAGTCTGTGCCTCTTCCCAGGTGCTGTCTCTCTAACCCTGCTACACCTCCCTTCTGCCTTAATGTTTGGCTGCCCCATCATTCTCTTTCTTGATAAGAGGCTTTTGTGTCTTTCTTCCTCTCTCTCTCTCTCTCTCTCTCTCTCTCTCTCTCTCTCTCTCTCTCTCTCTCTCTCTCTCTCTCTCTCCTTATTTATTTTATCAAGCATGTGGTCAGGGGAAAGTTTATAAGTTCATGCAGTGATATTATGTACCTTATTATGTACCTTGCCTGTGGAGGTCAGAAGACAACTAGGTGGAGCTAATTTTCTCCTTCTGTCTTTCGGGGATTGAACTCAGCTAGCTGTCTGGGCCTGAGTCTCACGTGCTACACACAGTATTTCATAATGTGATGCATGTCTGTTTGGGTCACTTTTTTCAGTACTACACAATGGTAAGTTCATTATCTGTTTCTATAATCTTTGCAGTACTTAAATCTTCCAGACAAACTCCACGCTTATCTTACTTAGTTTTACTGTCTTCCCTCACCTTCATTTGAATGCAAGTTTCATGAGGATAGACACTATTTTTGCTACAATAAAGAGTATGTGGCACACGGTATCTACTCAACAAATGGATGCTTATTGAATGAAGGAAGGTCGGACATTAACAGATGAATTGCACATAAAAAAAACTCATATTTCAGAATCCATTGTAAAGTGCAATTGACTTTAAAAATTACCAAGTTTCCTATGGAATGCTGCACAAAGTAAATAACATTTCTGCACAGTACTGAGGACCTGAGTTCAGATCCCTAGGACCACATAAAAATCCATGCATGGTCAACTACACTTCTAACCCCAGGGTGGCCAGAGACAGGAAGACCCCTGAGGTTTGCTGGCTGACAGTCTTGCAGAAAAATTATGAGTGGCTCATATATGAGAATGACAGAGAGGACAACATGATTTTCTCCTCTGATCCACACGTGCACCAGCACACACAATTATATACACACATATAAAATACACACCCACTATAGTTAAAAAAATAAACAAGGAATGTAACTGTCATTGATGATGAAAATAAAATAACTGAAAAATACAGATAATGTAACAATAATATATTTTCCAAGTCTCGGTACTTGTTTTTCTCTGGGTAGTCTGTCCTCAAAATCTTGAGAGTGAACATAGTATTGGCAATAACCAGTATATACAACCATTTTGAGGGTCAAATGCCTTCTATGAAATAAGTTATGAAATGATCACAAGCAATCACATGACACATTTCTAATTTAACATTAGTTAACTTTATGTACTGTCTTGTGATAATCCTTCTGTTGCCTGTGAAGTTATAAACTATTCAAAATAATGATTTAAGTAAAGTTATGCAAATGACTTTTCCAGTTAATTTAAATAGTGAGAGGAGAGTCATTTCCAACCACCACCTGTGAGTTATAACTTCCACTTAAAGTATTTTAGTTGAAATGATTTGAATAACAATTTCCCCTATTTACCTATGACTCTTTGATTATATTTGTTTCCATGCATAAAATCTTTTCCACTACAAAATAGAAAGTGTGCAAATTAGCTCCCCTTTTATTATCATCAGGCCTGAGAAGCCCATGGTGCACATCCTCACTGATCTCTCTTGACTCCTGTTTCCCAAGGGATGAGTTATGCATACACAATAGGATACAAAAGGTCAGAACAGAAAACCTCAGTCTCTAATATAATTGATATTTTAATGTCATGTTCATTCATCATAATATTGGCAAATTCAGTTTTTCTTTCCTTGTCTAATCAAAGTATACATATATTCCATACTTTCTGTGTAATAAATTATGCTGTTTCTCTTAATTAATAGAGCTATGTCAATGGCCTGAATGGCATTTAAAACATGGAAAACTTCTTTGAGCAGATGGATGCACCATTAGGTCACGTCCTCCTACGCATTCACTTTTCATCTTGTATATATATATATATATAGATATATAGATATAGATATATGTTAACATTTTCTGCAAAGCAATAGAAATTGCACATTGACTAAAATTGCATAACTGTGGTTAATTTCACTAAGAAAAAAATTTCAGAATAAAACCTGAAAATAGATGTAATTATAATGAGCTATTGATCACAATCTTGAATCTAGAAAGTTAGACTCTGACCTTCACATATGTGCTGTGATATACAAATACAGCACTCCCTAAGTAAATAACCAAATACATTAAGTGAATGATTTAATTTTAATGCTAATTAACATCTGAAATAATTTGCTCATTTTAGACCTAAGGTTTTATAGATCATTGTGCTATTACAACAAATTGTCCCAACATCTGTGGTGATATATTGTGTGCCCCAAAATATTGTGTACCCTAATAAACTTGTCTGGGGATCAGAGGACAGAGCCAGACACTAGATTAGACCTAGAGGTGAGACAGTGGTGGCACACATCTTTAATCCTATCGCTTGGGAAGCAGAGTCCATCTGGGTCTCTGTGAGTTCAAGGTCATACTAGGAACAGAGCTAGGCATGGTGGCACATACCTTCAATGCCAGCACTTGAGATATCATGCCTTTACTTGGAAAGCACACATGCCTGTAATCCCAGGAAGTGACATGGCTGGGTGGAGAACAGTATATAAGGCATGAGGAGACAGGAACTAAGCAGCAGTTCAACTGAGACCCTTTCCGATGAGAACTCAGAGGCTTTCAGTCTGAGGAAGCAGGATTAGCTGAGGAGTTGGTGAGGTGAGGTTGACTGTGGCTTGCTCTGCTTCTCTGATCTTTCACCCCAATACCTAGCTCTGGTTTTTTTCTATTAATAAGAGCTTTTAAGATTCATGTTACAAACATACAACAAAATGCGGTTTTAACCCCCTTTGCATTTATGTTAGTCAGTTCAAGCATGTGGGCTCACACTGGTAAACTCATTACTAGTGAGACTGGATCATGAGGACTGCAATAAATTCCAGCCAGCCAGGTGACAGTGTCTGGAAAACATGAGCAATAACAAGACAACGATTTGTGCCGTACAGCGGGAGGATGTGATAATTGTTTGCTCTGGATATGCGTGCAGAAACTCTATATGTAAGAAATAACTTTTTAAAATTTTAATAATGCAAAATCTACAGTACCAAATGTGAAATATAATTTTCATAATGTTCAAGTTTTCAAAATTAAATTTCAATATCATAGTAAGAACTTTTAAAGACAACCTAGTATAAAATGTAATTCATAATAATTATAACTGAATCATTTTGGAATACCCTAATTGTCTAAAATATATTCTGAGGTATTAAAATATTGTTTTAAATTATATTTTCTACAATGTTTGTTTTCATGTGCATTGAGAATTTAAAATCTGTCATTTGCAAGGCAATGTATATAAATGATAAATGCATCTGTGTATGTATTCAAAATAAATCTTTGTATTTTATATACAATAATCCTATACCTATCCTCAAATGACTTCATTCACTGCTGTTTTGATTTTGTGCTTCCTTGTTTTCATTAAAAGATTAATATAGAGGCAATGTAGGAAAATGATAGACTGAACCAGAAAGATGTTCCTGAATGCAGTAATAACAAGCTCCTCTAAGCCTCGTTTGTACTCTGCAGAAATGCCTCGACAACACAGGCAGCATGCAAAGGTTGGCAACAATTGTGTTGCAGGGCTCAGTTCTGTTCATAGGGCAGTAAGAATACAAGTGAGTTCAGTGGAGGCAGAGATAAAAGGCAGGAGGCTATTCAATCACTGGCTCCCACTTCTTCAATAATACATGCTACTTTCTCCCTTCTCAAAAGAACAGGCTCATATTTTTGTCATAGTATGAAAACAATGAAGTCCATCTCTTATGATTCTATTATCTTTGTGGCACAAAGAAGGGTGACATATATTATCTGACTCTCAAACATTTATTCATAGCATAAATCTATCATAATTCTGGAACAAAATATTTTTCCTGACATTTGAGAGTCTTTCTGGAGCCTGTCCAAATCATTGCTTTGTCCTCTGCTAGTGCTCTGTAATAACATATTTCTGAAAGTGATATTTAAGGAATGACAGTGAGGTTGATAAATTGGTGCTGGATTATTGTCATTTCCTATTCGTTTCCTTAGCCTGTCCCACGTGAAAGAAATGCAGTGGGAAATCGCTTTTTTATCCATGTTGTAGGAAATGAACTTCGGTCTTCATTAAATTATCTGAGAAATTAGGCATGGGGCTCTTTGAAAGGTGCAAGGTGTCGAGGCTATTAATGGGATTATGAATCAAAAGTCATGTGACATTGGTTTTTCTACAGCTATGTCAGCAGGTTACAAAACCACCAAAGAAAGTCAAATATATTTCAATGGTATTGCTATTAGTTTAGATCTAATATCCATGGGAGTTAATTTAGATATATGCCTAGAAGAACCAGGGCAGTCTTCTAACATAGGCAATTGGAGCATACTCTCAGAATTTCTGATCTGACAGTCTTAGATAGAAACCCAAACCTGTGTTTCTAATAATTTTCTAGTAAATGTAAATGCTGCTGTTTGGTGAACCATGTTTTGAAAAAAATCACAATTTATCACTGACAAACCCCTTAACACCCAAGAAGAATGTATTTTCAGGTACAATTTAATGAGAACTCATAAGAAAATATATGGTCAAGAACCGTTTACAATTTTGGTACTGTTAACTTAAGGCATAAAAAATTATGGGACACATATCGTATTAAAATGCATTTTAACATTCACATTTCGAGGATTACATAGATTCCAAGACTGAGCCCTTAAGGCAGTGTCAGCTGGATCGTATGAGTCAGTGGTGGGTGTTTGAGTAACCATGAGTCTGGGAACTCCTTGGAGAAGAACATATTTGACTTGAGACTTTTAAAGAAGTGAACTGTGAGAAGACTAAGAATAAAATGAGTGGCAGTTCAAGGTGCAGAAGTAAAAACAAGTCTGGCCATGTGGAAAACAGTGTTTTCAGGTTGTCAAAAAAGAACAGCCATAAAATGTGTTATTTGATAAAGATTCAGATTCCACAGGAGGTTTCAACAGAAAATGAACTGAAACTATCCAGTGGAATTGTTGAATTCAATAATGCAAACTCTGCCATGGAGTATAAATAACATAGCTAAACAGTACTGAGTAAATAGAGTACACATTAAAGTCACGGACACAGGGTGAAAATCCCGAGGAGAGTGTGACTGACCATGCATGGTGACCCAAGATCATGCTCAATTACAAAGACAAAAAGCCAATCTTTCATCCACAAGAGAAATTTGCTTCCCGGGAACTGGAATATTTTTATTCTCTGTCTATGAAATTCTCACTGTGGAGATGTATGAGAAGTTGAATTTCAGAATAAATTACTCTTAAGAAAAATGGAATCAAAGTAAAATAAAATGAGGCAGTGGCATAGACATGCCACTGACTACCATGAGACCTTATGAAGTAAGTCAGAACCACAGGATTTGATTTATCTGTCTAAAAGCCGAAGGGGTCTATAAAACCATCACACTGATCTCAGGCTAGGACATGCAGGGAATTTAGCATCAAGTTCCTAGCACTTGGCTGTTTCTCACTGCTTCTGAAAAACCTTCTACCAACCTATAGACATAAACAGAGATGTAGATATGTAATCAGATGTAGTATGAGACATTTTATAGGCTTGAACAAGATTTGTTAATATAATGCTAGTCTCTGAAGACTTCATGGGCCAGAAATATGTGCACTTGAGGAATGCTCAAATTATTATTATTTATTTATTTATTTATTTATTTATTTATTTATTTATTTATTTATTTTGGTTTTTCGAGACAGGGTTTCTCTGTGTAGCTTTGCGCCTTTTCCTGGAACTCACTTGGTAGCCCAGGCTGGCCTCGAACTCACAGAGATCTGCCTGCCTCTGCCTCCCGAGTGCTGGGATTAAAGGCATGCGCCACCACCGCCCGGCTTTTTTTTTTTTTTTTTTTTTTGCTCAAATTATTTTTATGACCATATTTTTAGGTTTTGGGATTTAGTTGATTATAGCAAGATGTAAAATTTATATAATGTTATATTGCATGCATGTAAGTGTGTGTAATGTGTATAAATACATGCCATTATATTATATACAAATATTAGGAATTACATACACACATACTAATACATATGCATATATGTATACATATATACATTATATATATGTATATGTTACAGATTAAATTCCATCTCCCGTACTCCTCAAACCAAATTCCTATATGGAAGCCCCAACTCCTAGAACCTAATACTGTGATAATAATTGGAAACAGGTTTCTTATGGTTGGTCCTAATCCAACATGATTTCTGTCCCAATAAGACATAAAAAGAAACGCCAAATAAGTATGCGCTCAGGGGAAAGACCAAGTGAAGACATGGACAGACATGATCGTCTATTCACTGAACGCAGAAGCCTGTGACAACATAACTTTAATACACACTAAGCCATCTGAAGTGTGAGCAAAGAAGTTTCTGTTTTAGCCACCAATTACTCAGTGCTTAACATGAGTTTTGGGAAAACTATATCCCACATCGTTGCTGAACTCATTCAATCTGTCATGTTAGTGCAGGTAATTACACTGGAATGTAAGACGGTCTTTCTTGGCAAGAAAAGTAGAATAGAGAAGATGGAAAAGCTGATGAAGGAAATTTCATATTGCTAAATGCAAAAATAAAATCATAGAGGGGTATTACACTTACCCCAAATTAGATCAATGGATACACTGCCTGTTTTTCAGTTCTATGATTGAGGACGTGCTTGTAGCTATGACCACATACCTTAGGGATAAATAGTGTCATATTCTGATATTAGGAATGGGAAAGGATTTTCAAAGTTGGATTCTAGATGATAGTTTCCAGTCCTTCCCAGAATCTCCTTAGCTTGTATGAAACCTAACATACTTTAAAGTATGGCTTTCCTCTGAGGTGACTGGAACTGGGCAAGGTTTGTAAACTGCTCTTGCAAAACAAAGTAGGGCACCACTGCTGTCACTGAACACAGAACAGAGAGACAAAGGCTGCTGTCAGTATCCATGACATGTGGGATTAATTATCATAGTGTAGCAAGTAGTGTTTACAGACAATCCAGCATGTTTTGCTTTGTCTTTTTCACTTTTATCAGGTTTCCCTTCCACAACATATCCTGACTTTTCAGACTTACTTTTGCCCTTCTGCACTTTCATGAATGATAACCCACCTCAAAAAACCTACTGGGAGTTCCCATTGCAGTGCTCCTACTACAACAAACAGGCCCTCTGACTTCCACTTAAAAATAACAAAATCACAGCAATGAGGTGTTTCCAAAGTGCACACAGGATGATGATAGGTGGTATATACCAGATGATATCTATTTAAAGACCATACTACAATATTTGTTCAATTAAATAAGGAATATTTAATTCTAATATGGATTTTATATTTTCTAAAATGTGTGTTATGAACAAATAAACATAAATTTCATGGTGTATATAAAGCATATATGGAAATATATGAAAATTTGGCCAACCTAACAACATACCTCATCAAAAATTTTGTTATAGCATTTCAAATTATAATGTTCAGAAAGTCATATATAATTGTATTTTCTTGTGTATCATACAATTTATTGTTCCTGATATTTAGTTTTGCTTTTAAATCAAACTAGAATTTTATAATTTATATAAGATTGTGGACACAGAATCTTTATAAATCCTTACTTTTTTGCATTTATTCATTCTCAGTCACAGACTCTTATTGCAACATCCAAAGCAGTCAACAAAAATTTTACAAAAGCCCTATGTTTGTACATCTTAAAGCTATCTTTTGATCTAGTTAAATTATGTATGTTTTCTATAGCAACCACCTTTGAATTGATTACATAACATTAATAAAACCTGATTTATTGTAAGTCAATAGATTATTGAAGAAACTATATAATTTGCAAATGTTAAAACTGAGCTAAATAGATACATATTCACAATGAGAAGTTTCATGTACAGAAGTAATTGTAACAAAGACAGTCCAAGGCAACATCTAATAAAATGCTTGAGATGAAAATACTCTTTTTGTGGAAAATTAAACTTTGCTTAATGATTTCTAGATTCTTTCTCATGACCATAAATAGTAACAACAAGCTAATAAACCAGCAAATTCAGTTGAGACATTTCCCATTTAATAAATTAAGGTCATTATTCGTTGTCAGGTAAACTGAACTACAATTGTCATTATTTACTTCTCACTTTGAACCTATCGTTTGCTAAACAGACACATCAGCCTCTGTATAAAGATAACATATTGAATGCATACTTGCTAAATAACATACTGTTGAGTTTGCATAAATGCTTGTGAAAAAAAATGTGTTATTAACATGAAAGTTGTCATCATTTTCCCTTTGCCCCTGGGAAATCCACAAACATTTTCAAATATCTAACCTAGGACCTTATCCTTTTCCCACTTACCTGCCCAACCCATCCAATCCCACCCAGGCTGGTATTGCACCTTTGAGAATTCTGAGACTGTGATTCAGTTTCCTCCTCTCACTGTGTCCACCTCCAGGTCCATGCCCAGCTACAAAGCATATCAACATGCTCTTTACTGAGTCTGACAATGAGACCCTGACCCATACTGCCCATCATGCTTTCTCTCCAGGCCCATCAGCCATTAGCACATGTTTTCTCTTGTCTATTTCCTTTCATTGTGGTTCGATTCCATGCCCTGGCTCAACCAAGAGAGTGTTCTTTACACTACCTGAGCTAAAATCAATCAATTTTGGCCAATGAAAAAAAACCAAAAGCAAATATTCATAAGTCCCATCACAAAAACACAGTCAAAATGAAAAAGGTAGTTAATATGCCCCTTCCAAATATAGTTGAATCCTTGAGAAATATTATAAATTTGTAATCACCTAGATGAAATTAAGGATATTATATATATATATATAATATATATAATTAATATAATATATAATGTATAATTATTATTATATATTCAATAAATTCAAAGAGGACACAAACACCTTGATAAAATTAAAGAGTACAGATACACTCCCAAATGAAGTCGAAGAAAATGGGTGAATGAAATTGAAATTCTGAGAATAGTGCAGGAATTAAAAACTAAAGAAATGCTGAAGAAAACTCAAGCTAAAATAAAGAGGGATAGAACTGAAACATTCAAAGACTGGCTGAGAGAGCTCAGGGCAAAGTCTTACCAGAATAATGGATCAAGTAGAAAACAGAATGTCAAGACTTGAAGCCAAAGTAGAGAAATTGGACTAGTCAATGTAAGAAAATGACAATTTAAAAAATGAGTAAACAAAAAAGACATAAAGAAAATATGCACGAATTTGGAGAGATGATAAAAGAATACACCTATGAGTTATAGGCACACTAGAAGGAGAGGTCAATAGCATAGACCAGACCTTTAGTCATATCATAGATGAATACATTCCCAAATTAAGAATGAAATACCCATACACACAATAAAATGAAAATGAGAGAATACCAAATGGTCACGACAGGAAAAGAAACTCTTTACAGTATATCATGTTCAGAACAAAGAAAGAAATAGAAAGCTGCAATAAATGTCCACAAGACACATATGAATGAACAAGCATCAGAATCACTTCTCTCTTCTCAACAGGAAGTTTAAAGGCCAGAAGAGCCTTTAAGAAGAAGTCAAATTATCCCTATTTTCAAAATACCTGACATGATACCTAAGAGATATGAAAAATTCTAGAAATGATGGTCACTTTTGACCAAGTGGCAGGGTATAAGACCAACTGATAAAATCATGAGGCTTTCTATATACCAACAACAATCGTGCTGAGAAAACTATCATGAAAATACTCCTATTCATAATACTCTCATACGAATTAAATATCTAGGAATATATCTTACCAAGGAAGTGAAAGACCATTAAAGAGAAGAGCTCAAATTTCTAAAGAAAGAGATTGAGTAGTGTCCCAAAAGCCAGTAAACAGTGAAAAAAGGAGCTCCCATTGTTAGGAGTCCACAAGAGGACCAGGATACACACACACAACTGTAACATATATGCAGAGTGCCTAGATCAGTCCAATGCAGGCTCCCAGTTGTTGGTTCAGTTTCTGTGAATCACTATTAGTCCAGATTAGTCAATTCTCTGGGTTTTCTTCTGGCTCCTACAATCCTTCTTTCCCTTCTTCTGCAAGATTCCCTGAAATCTACCTAATGTTTGGCTGTGGATTTTTGCTGGATGAAGCCTCTCTGATGACAATTGGGCTAGGCATCAATGTGGTCATAGGAGATGGCTCAGCCTTACTACATAGGGAGGTGCTTAGTCTTACTGCAACTTGATATGCCATGTTTTGTTGATACCCATGAGAAACCTGTCCCTTCCTAAAGAGAAATGGAGGAGGAGTGGATTGGGAGGGATGGAAACAGAGGGAGAGGTGGGGAGAAGGGCCTGGAGGAAAGGAGGAAAGGGAAACCGAAGCAAGGATGTTAAATAAATAAATAAATAAATAAATAAATAAATAAATAAATAAATAAATAAATAAGAAAGAAAGAAAGAAAGAAAGAAAGAAAGAAAGAAAGAAAGAAAGAAAGAAAGAAAGAAAGAAAGAAAGAAAGAAAGAAAGGAAGAGAGATTGAAAAGGACACCAGAAGATGGAAGTACCCCAATACTCCCATGGTCATGAATTGGTAGAATTAGTATTGTGAAAATAAACACCTTATGCAATGTAACTTATAAATACAATGAAACCACAATCAAAATCTCATGACATTCTTCACAGAAATAAAAAAAGAAATTCCAAATGTATATATTGAAGCACAAAATATCCTTAACACCCAAAGCAACCAAGAAAAATGAATAGTTCAGGAAGGATTAGCGTTCCATATTTTAAGATGTTTTGCAGAGCTATAGTGATATAAATATTATGGTACTAGCAAAAAGACATAAAGGTCAATGGAACAAACCAGAAGACTTAAACATTAGTAAAAGTAATTGAAGTCATCTCATGCTTTTAAAAGATGCTAAGAACACCCACTGGAGGAAAGACAACATATTCAAGAAATGGTGCTGGGAAAACAGCATGTCCACACATACACATATAAAATTATTCCCTTATCTATCACTCTGCACAAAAATGTATTCCAACTAAATTTATCATGTCTATCTGTACTCTAAAAACTTGCGTATACCTACTTATAAGAGTACTTGCTACTCCCTGTAGAGACCCACAGAGGTTTCCTAGTGATAACTTACTCAGGGTCAGAGAATCTGAGCTTCCTTTACCCAGCAGGACTGCAAAAAAGGATAATTTGACCACAGGCATGATTACCAGGTGTTTGGAAGGGTCTGCACTTGGCTGTGAGGTATGCTTTGATCTAGCAAGGAGGAGGTCTTTTGCCCCACCCCTTAGCATTGTCATAAAAAGCCTTTTTGAAGAGACAGAAGCCAGTGGATTTTGATTCAGGTTGTCCCAAAGTTATTCTGTGTTTTCTGTCTCCTCTCTGCTTTCTTACTATCTAAAAGTTCTTTATTCCTTTCTCCTCCTCATAGGAACCCTTTAAAAAGTGGGAGCTGGCCTTCCAAAGAGAGTGCCCAAACAAGGACCCACAAAGATGGTGCCAGAACTAGGGACTAGGATGCAGAGCACAGTAAGTAAGAGTAGGAAAACCCCATGGAAGCAGTTGAGCATGTCAAATTATGAATTATGAAAAGGTTAGGCAGTGGTAATTTATTCTTCAGGAGCAAAAAACTGTACATAGAAAAATTAGGCTGCAGCTAGTATCTCTCTGTGTCTAGATTTCTTTCTCTCTCTCCCAATTTCTATCTATGAAATTAAGAAAAATATAGGGCTTAGATATAGAAATATTATGTAGGAAGGAATTTAGGGTAAGAGTAGAATTTTCCTAATGTCAGACCTGGTTCACAAAAATGAGCATCCAGGAACAAGCCGCCACTGCAGATTTAGTAGTCTGAGAAAGAAAAGCTGCTAGAGGGCAGGGAAGTAGTTAGCAAGTGTTTGAATAGTCGCTTAAGAAAGGTGGAACAAAAAAAAAAAAAAAACAGAGATTCTTGGAGTTCGTAAAGGAACTGGATGCAGACTCTGGGGGTAGAATTGGAGTCAGAATATATATATATTATGAGGAACATGGGCCAGAAAAGATACCTGTGGAAGCTTTTGGCATGGGAGCCTTAATTCGGGACAGCTTAGATCTATCTAAGCCCTGAGCAGCAGAGGGGGATTTTTCCTGAGCAGACACGTGTGAGACAAAACCCTCAGCTAACTGGCCGTGCTGCTAGGTGAGAACACTTTTCCAACATTGTTTAATCAGGTTCAATTCACTCTTGACCATGAAGCCAAGTTTAAGGAACAGGAGTCTTGGGATGAGACAAGGGAGAAACTAAAGGGCTTGAAAAACTTAGCAATTTCTCTTTCTCAATAACTGGAAGCTCTTCAGGTCTCTCTTCCTTTGGTCGGGGCAGAATTAGACTCACCTGGGGAGTTGTTTATCAGAATGGAAAGGTTACCCATAATTGCCCTGTCACAAAAACCTCCTGGAACCTGGCAGACCCTCACTGATAATCCTATGTCTCCCCTTCAAGCCTGTATTACAAAAGTAGCTAGCAGATGGGCAGAGCATGTTCTGAGGTGCAGAGACAAGGGGGACCTACCGGGGAGGGGAATCTCTCTTAAAAGGCTCTTGCTTCAAGGATTCTCGTCAGATAGTACCAGGTAGGGAGTTTGATTGAGGCCATACACCTGTCAAATGGTAGCGCAGGTGCCCAAAGGCAAGCCCAGGGAGTACAGAAACTTCCCGTGAAGCAGAAGAGCAAAAGCTTGCTTGATCCTGATTTTCAGTATGAATACAGACCATGAGATACTTGCTGCCAATACAGCCCAAAACGCCAGGAGGAGCACAGGGACCACTGTAAAGGGAAACATGATAAGATTTCCCAAGAATATAAAATGAAGAACTCTTGCTTATTTTTTTTAAAGGAGGTACAAAGTAGCTCATATATCATTGCATCCAAGTTTTGCATTTTACACCCCCTAACCAGCTAAGCTGAGTGCTGTGGATGATTAGGATCCGGGCTAGGACTGGGCTCTGTCGTTAGCACCAATACTCTGAAGTGGAAACAACTTTCTAGAAACATGTTAGAGGTCAGCTGGGCAGCTGTCTGACAAAGGCCAACAATGAATGTGTCAGTGAGTTATCAAAACAGACATAATGTTTTACATCCATAGTTATTTTTTCTTTTATAGAAATTTCATTTGAACTTCTATTTTTTATTTATTTATGTATCTAGTTAATAAGCTGACATATGACTATTTCTCATTTAAATCAGTTAATGCATTATAACATATTCTAATAATATTCATCTAATCCTCATTTGTAGTAAAATCTCCTTGACCCAATATTGAAATGCATTACATTATTTATTTTGTTTAACTTCCTAATTTCTTTTATAAAGTATCTTGGGAAAGTGCTATTTCTTTTTATTTGCATTTATTTAACTTTCCATCTTATATTATTTTTAGCTACCTTTTAAGCTTCTTATATAAACTGGATTTGAACAGTAATGTCAATTCTTTCCATAAAATATTTTGTATAAAAGAACCGAGAATGTATAGGCTAAAATAATAAATTATATAAAAGAGAAAGAAAACAGGTAAACAATAGATTTTACTAAACTGTTTACAGCACTGTGGCTATTGGTTCTTGATGCACATTGTTTAAAACTTTTGTTTAATGAAAAAACTTGTTTTACCCAACAAGTATGTTCATGAGTTGCAGTATTCACCACCATGAGGAGGTGTGGTCAAATATCCCTGATACCAGGTATCAGACACAAATCTGTAGCCTATATTTCCCATTGTTCTTTCCATCTAAATGTTCGACATAATTATTCCATGCAATATTGTTTAAGACTAAAAATAAATAAATTGTGTAAAAGAATTATAAGTATTTGTGAAAATTCTCTATCTGTGTCCTGAGGTTGAAATATATATATATATATACTATTTGACAGTAAATAAATAACAACTATTTGTTATTTTCCATTTTATATTCTAAAGTGTAAACACATATTATTTAAGAACTTTTGTGCAAAGTTCCAATCTAAATTTTAGTATTGTGTAGGAATAAGTTGTAAAAACTTGTGTTAAATGTGATAGATAGCATATATATTTCTTTGAACTGTGAATTCAGTCAGTATCCCAGTATTGAAATATCATCAATTTTTACTGTATGGAAAATTCACTTTATTTTTCCTTAAACTGGTGATTAAACCCAGGGCCTCATGCATGTTAGGCAATCAGTGTTCAATGACTTAATGGCATCCCTTGTTACATTGAGAAAGAGGTAGGTAGTTAGACAGACAGATAGATAGATAGATAGATAGACAGACAGACAAACAGATAGATGATATACATATGTGCTTTTATGTATATATTTATATGTTTACTATATTTTTTGATGAGGCTACTCAAGAAAATCAGCTTACATGAAAGCACCCGATTAGAGCATTTGCTGTGCATTATTCTAAACCCTCGGAACACTGAAAGAATAAAATATAACGTACATACTAGTACTTTTAAAAAACTATGACAGAAAGGACAGTATCTAGCCATATGTGTTCTTCAGTATTAACTTACCAAGTTCTTTCTTTTAAAATGATTCAGACATTTCATTTTAATTAACAACATCTTCCTAGAAATTGCTTTGAAATTTGTTCACAAAGAAAGAGACACTGGAACTGATTTGAGAACATATGTGTACACTAGAGGGATGTTTTCATGCCTTGTCAGATGTTCAGAAAGAAGATCTAAAAAACATCGTGGAACCACAGTACTTGAGGTTCATATTAGAAGTGACAGCCTGAGGCCCATGCCATGAAGAGTGAGCCCACCCTTGGCACTACGTGGAGCACCAGGACCCAGAGACTAGATGGCTTATAGACCTAGGAGAGAACCAAACACGACTGGGGGAAAATGTCAATGTAATGATGCCTAATGATATTCCGTAATGCTCATAGATTGGTGCCTAGCCCAAATGTTATGAAAAAACCTTCATCCAGCAACTGATGAGATGTAGAAACCTACAGCCAAATATTAGGCTGAGCTCAGGGAATCCTGCTGAAGAGAGGGAGGGAGGATTGTAGGAGCCAGAGGGGTCAAGGATTTCACAAGAAAACCCACAGAATTATCTAACCTGGACTTATAGAGACTGAACCAACAAGAAGGGAGCATACATAGGACTGACCTAGTCCCTCTACATATAAATGACAGTTGTGTAGCATAGTCTTCTTGTGGGACTCCTAACAGGGGCAACAGGGGCTGTCTCTGACTCTTTTATTGGCTTTGGGGACCCTATTCCTCATACTATGTTGCCTCGCCCAGCCTTAACACACAGCAAGGTGCTTACTCTTACTACAACTTGATATGCCATGTTTTGTCGATAGCCATGGGATGCCTGCACTTTTCTGAATAAAAATGAAGGAGCGTAATGGAGGCAGAGGGGAAGTAGGGGGGACTGGGAGGTGAGGAGGGAGGGAAACTGTGGTCAAGATGTAAAATAAATTAATTGATTTAAAAAGTGATGTTCTGGTTTTCTTAGTGCTGTGTGGCAAGCACTGGGCTAAGCATTTCAAATACTCCTAACCTACCATCAGTTCAAGCCTCAGAAGAGCACATTGTAATCATTGTTTCATAAAGAAACAAACTGAAAAATCAAACTTTTAAATTGCACAAGGTCATAACTATGGTAGTTTATAGGACTGAAATTGTTTTTAATTATTGCATTACAGAACATAACAGAATTACATTATTTTTCCCTTCCTTTTCCTCCTTCCAAACACTACTATATACTCCCTCTTGCTCTCTTTCATGGGGCCTCTTTTTATCATTAATTGCATATATATATATATATATATATATATATGTGCAGATATAGATACACATATACAGCTTATACATACACACCACAAATACACATATGCACACACACACACACACACATATATACATATATATATATATGTATGTATGTATGTATGTATATCCAGATTAGTCTCTATAATGTTACTTGTGTGTATGTTTTCAGGGCTGATCTTTGCGTATTTTAATCTGGTCTATTAACTACTAAAGAAAGCCCTGTTCATACTGTTTCATGATTAAGGTGTCCCATTCCAAATGAGACAGAATCTGCAATAACAGAACAAAGGGTCCAGTCTAGATTTTAGCTCTTTTGGGACTTTTACTGAAAAGTACTTCAAAGAGAATACTGTGTGAGAAATGCTTTTCACTGTGGTCAGCATTCCTTAAGCTTCGTGGGAATCCACTGTTTGCTTCTAAGCTCCACCCAGAAGCATCAATAATAAAAAGCGTTATAATTAAGCATGAGGCTTTTTAATCTTTTTTCTACCAGGTAAATATTTAAGATGAAAAACTCCCACACTCTACATGTTGGCTCATCTCAGGGAGTTCTGCTGTGCCTGTCTGTGGATGGTTGAAACAGAAAAAAATATATTTCACCTAACACTGTGAAATACTGAGTATTGGCAGAACATATGAGAATAAAATAGCATTAAATACAGAAAAAGTTGAGCTCATGGCAACCACAATTTCACTGAGAAAGCATAGATCACAAACTCTCTCAGAATAAAATAGCATTAAATACAGAAAAAGTTGAGCTCATGACAACCACAACTTCACTAAGAAAGCATAGATCACAAACTCTTTCAGAAGGAAATAAAACTTCACAGAAGGCCTCTGACATTAATCATCTCTTGTCCTTTCTACCAAATGGCTCTCAATAACTATGGTGTGATACATACAACCTACTGTGATGGTGGATGAAGAGACAGAACAGTTGGCAGAAGAAATAATGTGCATAGATTGCACCCACAAGTGTCAAGTATTCCTGATGTGGTCAAAGCTTCTCATAGGGTCTGACCTGCCAGTGTGGGGTAGCAAAAGAAGTAGCCAAGAACCTTGCCTAAGAGTCTGCCAACCATCCGCTGTCTATGTTTAAGTTTCTCTAAGAACCACAAAGTATCAGCAAGACCAGCTTGGCAGACTACATCCATAGGAACACCATGGTGCTAGAAAACATATTACACAAGAATGTCAATGGTTATGCAGAAGGCTGTCTAATTGTGAAAAGTATTTTTCCATTAAAATGTAGTTTTTATGTTTCACTTCTAAATAGAGCTTGGAAATATCACACTCTATGATGTTAAACATGAAAGCTTCTCATGGGCCCCTACACAAGAGGACAAGAGTGTTGATGTAGGTTGATTGTCACAGAAAATAATCTAAAATCGTCAAAGATCCCAGTGGAACATTTTAGGTTCTTGAATTCACTTTGTTTACATTAGAATTAATCCTAGCCAAGACATGTGAATGTCCATTTCATCTGCTTTGTGGTGTGTGTGTGTGTGTGTGTGTGTGTGTGTGTGTGTGTGTGTGTGTGTTGGAAGCTTTTCACATACTCTACTGCTCATGCATATAACCACAGACTTGTGTCCTTGAGGAGAAGACTGCTCACAAAACAGGAAGACAGAAGTCCACCACTATCTGCAAAGCCACAATATGATAACACAGAAAGTTAATTGCAATTCCTTGGGCAAGCACACCTCCTAGTCTTTTAAAGGCAGTTAGATGCTGACTGCTCATGACTGTATGTATACCAATTACATTCTAAAATGACACCTAGCAAATTCTAAAGACTCTATGGAATAAAATTTTAAGAGAATTAACAGGAACATGGAAAAATTATGTAACTGTGTAAAATTCATACAAATAATGTAATACAAACAAAATCTTTTAATACTGAGGTTGCCTCTGGCAGCCTCTTATATCAGATTGAATGGGAAAAATCCTCAATGGCCATGTGTAACAAAAGTTAGCATGGTTCTTGGTACACACACACACACACACACACACACACACACACACACACACACACACACACTCAATTATTTGAATCTACAGAGCAGATTAAAGCAGTTGTTCTTTCATCCTGAATGACCTTAAAGATAAAATGCAAATTTATTGCAAGAGAGATTTAAATCACATTCAAACAAGCAGGAGTGAGTTTCTTGACTGGTGAATGAGCAAAACAAAACATCCAAGGATTTATGTCAATTCCATTCACTCTATATTTGCCTGTGCAGATATATTTTGTAGGGAAAGTAGGGACTATATGATTTTTTTCATGAATATAAATTACAGAAATTTGTGAATAACACTTGCAACAATAAAGATTTCCTGGCAGCTGGTAAACATGACAATAAACATAGTAAATATAGTATAATAATCATTTTCTGTTCTTATATCATATTCATCTAAGATTCTTCCTTGAACTATAAGACTCATAAGAACTAACCTTTGAAAAAAACCTAAAAGAAAATCTACATAATATCCTTTCTTTGAAATATATGAATACTCATATTAACAATCTCTCTTTACTTTGATTATCCTATCCACTAGTCTGTCCTCTATAATAGGAATGTTGTTAAATAAAAAAGGAAATTGCATTACCAGATTTTATATAAAAGGGTGGAACAGAATATTTCTAAGTACAGATGATTTATCTATTTTACCTTTTAGAATTTTAGGCTTAAAAGCATCTCAGAAACTTCAATGTGAAACAGAAACTTGAACACCTATGATATATATATACCTAAGTATCCACAATTAGATTTTGGATTCAATACAAGTTTATACATGGTCTTTGTCTACTTCCTGCAGCATTGTACCACACTGCACTAACAAAAAAGAAGGTACTGTCTTCCAAAGCATGTGATATTGATCTTATTTTCTTCTGGGGTTTTTGTTTTTAGATAAATTCAGACATATGATTGATATTTATTAAATGTAAACTGGTTTCAAGATGTAATTTGGTTCAAGATGGCTGAACAAATTTCAGTGATTAGGGGTGAGGATGTCATAGTTAGCCAAGCTTGTACAAGCTTGCATACACAAAGGCTTGGTGTTTGGATCTATGTCAATCTGAAGTTTCTAGGCTTACAACAGCATAGCCCTCCTTGACCATAAGCCTTTAACCACTCTATGACCCTCAGGTTAATGTGAAGCCAGACAGAAAAATACTGTCCAATTGTGGATGCCTTAAGTCTGGTAACGGTATGAACATGGCACTGTGGTCAGATTACTGAAGTTTGCTAAGGCTGAACGAGACCCAGTGAAGACTTCATCTTGTAAAGTCAAAGCAGTGTGGTTTTTCCTAGATTCATAACATTTTTGAAGCTGCATTCTATTTAAGTGATTTTCATAGCTCTTCATATCTTACTATTACCTTAATTTATAGTCAGCCAGTAGGATTTTCTAGTTGAAATGTCAGGTTTATAATTAGGATTCTCATGAGATAAAGTTTATCTTGCCTAAAGATATGGGTAACTTTTCAAATATTTAAAATCTTTAATATACCAATTAGATAAATCTTCATTGGACCTTTCACATTATAAATTAATTTTGTACTATTTCTTTTTCCCTTTTGACCTTTCTAATAAAATAATAACCCACTTTGAACAGTGAACTTTAAGACTGTACAACAAAACTTCTAAGATTGGGTAATTTATTTAGATAAGAGAGTAAATTTTGACCTGGAAACCTTTGAAATGTTATGGAAATATTTATTATAACAGTCATGGTACTGAGGCAGGGGATGATCTCCTCCATTTGATTTGTTTGCATAATTCAGTGCAGTCTTTGACTTTGTTATTGCTCCCGGTGCCAGCACAGGTGTGTGCACAGAGCAGTACTGTCTTTGACATTCTGTGTGCCCTAGTGCTAACACAGATATATTCATACTGTAGTAATCTTTTACATTCTGGATGTGCTAATGCTAGCAGAGGTATAGGCAATGTTCAGTACTATGTTTTGTTTTTTCTTTTTCATGGAGCTCCTAGTATCAACACATGTATTTCCTCTGCAAAGAAACTGGTTTCTTTCATTTTTTTCACGTATAATATAAACTCTAGTAATTTACATAATGTTATTAACCTTTGTAATTATGCTTATATTTAAATGCACACATTGACATTCAAGATAACATATATAAGCAACAAAAATATTTCTGATTACTAATAACATTGACCATTGTGATTATTTCTCTAATACATGTTAATCATTCCAATGATTTCAATATTTAATTATCTTCATATTTCCTTTCTTTCATTGTCAAGACATAATTAGCTAAATTAAAATAGAAAGTTCCTGAAAATGTTTTAAATATCTGATTTGCAAAACGTAGTGACTCCTATTTGGCTAAAATGTTACGAATATAAAAAGTATTAAACTGCCTGATAATGAAGAAAGTAGGTCAGTTGAAAATGATTACTTTCAACCTCAGGATGAAAAATTTAATTTATTTGGGATTTTCACAACTTCTCCACTCCATGGTAGTTAAGGTGAAACTAAATTGCAGCTTACATTTGTATTACCTTGGAGAAAAAAAAAATTCATTCTTGAAGGAAGTCCATGTACACTTTTGTTTTCTTAGCAAATTGTAGGAGGCTCAATTCTTTAGGTAAGAAAACTTAGGACCCTGAATTGTACTTCATTTTTAAACAAACTGAATAGATGATTGAAATTCTCTTAGTTCATCAACATAACGTGTTGTTTCTTCTTCTTCTCACCGGGTTTACCCTGCAGCATTCTTGAGACTGGGTTCTTGCTACTTATTAGATACCGTCTATACAGGATACAAATTAGTTCTGAACGCCTAGTACAAAGATATCTAAAGTACACTGTCAGGTGTTAGAGGGTACAGATGAAACAAGATAGACTTCTGGATAAAAGCTACAATAATTCTCACTAATTGTGAATCAAATCAATGACTGCATTTCCATTCCCTAGGAATGAGTTACAGAAGAAGACAAGAGTCCCTTGGAATTGAAGAGAGTTATGAGGAACTCAGCACAGAAACAATCCACATTTCCTCAGAAAGAAGGAGACACAGAAGTCACTTGTTGTGCCACTAATATTAATATATTTTTCTTAATAAATCCCATATTTAGCATATTTTAGGATCAAACTGCTTATAGACAAATTCTGTATGCACCAACTTCCTCCTGGGTGGATAAAATTTTCCTAGCTACTTTGTGTCTGTTTTCTCATGTATGGAAAGGGATTCATGCACTAGTGACTGCACACTGGGGAGTATGGATCAGAGAAATCAAATAAGTAGGTAAACATTGAGAATAATTTTGACACACTGTAAGCATGGATAAATATTAGCTATAAGCATCACCTCACCACTGTGGAGAGCTTAAGAAATATCTCATTGTTACAGTAGTGTACTTGTCAAGTCAATATTCCTGAGATGAGGTCCCGAGCCATGAGCAAGTCCCTGCAAGTAAATTTACAAGGATATGAGTGGTGAGAGAACTGGGGAGAGTCACCTAACAGCAGGAACCGTCTGCACACATTTCAGAAGAGACTGGACCTTGAAATTAGCTGGGGCCACAAAAGACAGTGGTAAGAATTTTTTGTCCTTTGGAGAGATTTACATTCAAATGATTAGAGTCAGAATTCCTCCTGACCCTTTTCCTCCACTTCCAGGAAATATGCTTTCTACCCATCCATCTGAGATTTATGGTAGAGGCAGCTTCCCTTGTCTACTACACACAGGCAGATAAAATCTGTGTTTCTTTTTTACCCTTTAGAGCAGACTTTGTCACTTGGCTTTCATTGTGTAGTTAAAGAGCAAACATTGAAGCAAACTGTTCAGCATAGTCATTATGCAAATATTAATCACTAAGTTGTCTCTGACCCATAACCATTGGGGTCTAAATTCAGGGTAAAATGGATGCAGATAATTATTGCAAATGTAATATTTAGTATCATCACAGTCACCACATCATCATTCTCACCATGGCAGGGTCTAGGGAGGCTCTGTGAGTAACATGTGAAAAAACTGCTTCTTGTTTCTGTATTAAAAGAAAGCCTTTCCCAATTTCACTGCACGAATCATAGCTAGTCCCTCAGTTTGGAATAATAGAATGTGGCAGAGTGAGTTATTTTTTCCAGGATCATGAAGCCAGCTTATAAGCATGCTACATATTTGCTTTCTCTTGGTTTCTGTTTGGATGTAGAAAACTCGACAGAGAATTTTGAAATCTTAGGTATTACTAGTATTGTTGTATATAGTAGTTGCTGTCTGCTCTAATCCTTTGTTGGGGTAGGCCTCTACAGCTTGTGTGTGTATGTGTCCATTAGTACAAACATTAGTAGCAGATAGAAATTCTTAATCATTACCATAGCACCCCAATTACTAGTACTTAAACAAGGCAATTTGTGAAATTTGTAACCTCCCCTTCTCAAGAAACTCAGATTATAATTCATGATTCTAGACTAAAAGAGAGAAACAGAGAAAGTACAAGTTTTTGCAAGTAGCACAGGGTGACTTAGAAAGATGAAAGATGAAGGAGATAATATGGGGTGCAAACTCCATAATTTATGGAATACAATCACTCCATTGCACAGTTTCTGTATTTACTCTAATTATTGGGGAAGAAAGGATTCCTTTAACAGTGCTTATTCTCCTTGATAAAGGAAATTCAAAATGAAACCAGAGGGAAGATGGAAGAATATTTTATCAAAGGTTGAAAGCATCAGGGCTAGCAAACTGTAAATCTTAGTAGCTACAGGGAGGATGAAGATGGAGAAGCAGGAGATATCGAGACATGCTTTCTGAGGTTGAGTCTAGACAAAGGCAAGTTCTGCAGCAGAGGTTTGCAAGCAGTTTTGTGGGAAAAAAGGTCTTTCCAGAAAGAGTGAAAATGCCAAATGTCAGGTCAAGCAGGCTTGAGCTTCTGGCTGGTATTTTTAAAAGATGCAGGGGAAAATTTGCATTTTTTTTTGGTTGAGAACTCATGATAGTGGGCAGGGTTGTAGTGAAGAACTAAAAGCAATTACATAGGGAGGAGGGGAAGGACTGTCAGGGGTCCTTAAGAACATTATCTCATTCAGAATAAAGTCACTCTTTCAATCTCCTTAACATGTCTTTAGGTGTAGCTAGAGTTTTCCTGCCTGGCTCACAGTCAGGACAAATCTCTCTCACCTACCAGTCCCACAGCCGCTCAGACCCAGCCAAGTAAACACAGAGACTTATATTGCTTACAAACTGTATGGCCTTGGCAGGCTTCTTGCTAACTGTTCTTATATCTTAAATTAACCCATTTCTATAAATCTATACCTTGCCACGTGGCTCGTGGCTTACATCATCTTCACATGCAGCTTGTCATGGTGACAGCTGGCAGTTACTCTTTCTGCCTTCCTGTTCTTTCTTTTCTCCTCTCTGTTAGTCCCTAGCCACTGGCCAATCAGTGTTTTATTTATTGACCAATCAGAGTAATTTGACATGCAGACCATCCCACAGCATTTAGGTGTACCCTTTCTCCTAAAAGGCAGTATCCTTGCCAGTTGGCTGACAAGGCCAGTAGAATTAACTCTTAGCAAGTGGATTCATAATAGTATGTCTTTGTAACTTTAGGCTTCCCGTAGTTTCAAATGTCATTTTCTCATCCAGGGACTAGTAACATTTCATTAAGGGACCTCAGCAAAGCAATGAAATATCCACTATCCTTAATTAAATATGGTATTTTACTTTCTAAGGAGACACAATGCTGCTCTTTCAAAGATTTAGTGTGTGGTATCAGGGAATTATGAGTTAGAATCCAAGGCTGATGATAATAAGTCTACCTTCCATGGACCCCCAGCTAACGCCTGTACCTCTACCTAACGCTGAATCTTCTATTTCAGATAATGACTGTTCCCTGTCATCTTTCAGGTCATTTCTTTTTTTTTTAATGTTCAATACAACTGAACCATGGTTCAAGTACTATTACGTATTATCTACACTAGTGGCTTTTCCAGTTCAACTCTCTACATGAGAGAAAGTGGTATAGAACTCCTAATGTGAGCCAGACACTTCATATATGATTCTTCTTTTTAATTCTACAACAAACTTTAAAGGTGTGTTCTAAGGCACTGCTTTTTATGTGCCATTATTTTATAATGAGGAGATATTTAAATATTTGATCCTTTTAATACTACAGTATAATCTGATTAACAAAACTTTCCACTCTTGTAGCCATTTCCCAGTTCTTTCCTCAGTTCAGTTTTCTAGAAGTTTCTAACATTAGGACCTGGGAGAATACTAATACATTATAGTAGGAGAGGAGCCTCTTTTTCCTTATTTTCTCCTAAGTATAGATAGACATGACAGGCTTTATAAACTATGCACAGTGAGAATAAATAGCAATAACTAATAAAATATAATAGTAATAATATATTTATAAATAGAATTTGTGAATTGTTTGTTTATTTCTAGAATTTATGGCTTAATACATTGGACCATTGACCATTGGTAATTGGAATCACAAAAATGAAAATCATAGATAATGGAAGGTTTTTACATAGTAAATAAAGCTGTGAGAATCTTAACATTGTAAGAGAATATTTTTAATCTGAATTATTCCAGCAATTTTCCCTTACAATAGCCATATTCTCTTTATTTAGATCACTTAAAATGATAATAGTCATAGGACGATTCCCATTTTTTTGAGAAATGACTATATTGATTTCCAAAGTGGTTATACAAGTATGTACTCCCATCAGCAAGTATTTCCCTTGATCCAAATCCTTGCCAGCATGATCTGTCACTTTGTTTTTTATCTTAGCCATTCTGATAGGTTAAGATGGAATCTCAGAGTTATTTTGATTTTCATTTCCCTGATGACTAAAGATGTTGAATATTTCTTTAATTGTTTCTCAACAATTTGAGATTTCTCTGTTAAGAATTTTCTATTTAGATCTGCACCCCAATTTTTAATTGGATTATTTGATTTGTTGATGTCTAGTTTCTTAGTTCATTACATATTTTGGAAATCAGCCCTCTGTCAGATGTGGAATTGGTGAAGACCTTTTCCCATCTGTAGGCTAACATTTTGCCCTTTGGAGGGTGTCCTTTGCCTTACAGAAGCTGTTCAGTTTCATAAGCCCTCATTTATTAATTATTGATCTTAGTATCTGCATGATTGCTGTTCTGTTCAGGAAGTTGACTCCTGGCCAATGTGTTCAAGGCGATTTTATTCCCCATTTCACTTCTGTCAGATTCAGTGTATCTGGTTTTATGTTGAGGTCTTTGTACTACTTGGAATTGAGTTTTGTGCAGGGTGATTAATATGGATCCATTTGCACTATTCTACACGCTGACATTTAGTTATACCAGCACTATTTGTTGAAGATGCTGTCTTTTTTTTCATCCATCATATATTCCTGATTTCTTTATCAAAAAATCATGTGTCCATATGTATGTAGTTTTAACATCTGGGTCTTCAATTTTGCTGAACCATTCCTATGAGGAATTCTGAAGTTTAAATTAATTGAGGAGGGCCAACCTACTCTAAACTTGGGTATCACCAATACATGGACTAAGGTCCTGGACTGAAAAAAGGATGCTAAGTACCATCATTTGTCTGTTTTCTGATAGAATGTGCAATGTATCTACCTTCCTTATTCTTCTGTTTTAACTGCTTTGCCACTATAATCTCAAATTATGAGCTGGAATAAATCCTTCCTTCCTTAAGTTATAAATTCAGGTATTTTGTCATTGAAATTAGAAAAGAAACTAACAGAAAATTGATAACAGCAAATGAGGCTATTTCTATTTTTAAACTTTACTACCTGGTTCTTAGGCCTTTGGAACTGGTTTGCTGGAATGAAATGGAAGAGGTTGGAATTGTGGGCTAGAAAATCCATATAATCTTGTAACTAGAGCTTAAAGGGATTTTCTGGTGGGAGGCTGAAAGATCACAATTCAAAGAAAAATATAAACATTAGTCTAGAATTTTCAGCATTAGCAAAAAAGGGCTCTATTGGGCATGTGGTTAGAGATAATTCACATTACATTCTAGCAAAGAATCAGACTGCATTCTACCTGTGCCCTGAGAACTTGCATAAGGCTGATTTCAACAGTAAGAAACTAATTTGTTTGATGCGAGAGTCTCAAGACAGGAAGCACTCATGATGTTTCATGGTCACAGTTCACTGTTACCATCTAGATACAGCATGAGATAGGAGAAAAAGTGGAGCAGACATAAAAAAATGTGAAAGCTGGTGAGCAAAAGATTGTGAGGATTTAAGAATTTGAGACAAACTTTGATAGAAGCTATTACTGTTACAGACATTAATGTCATCAAGGGCTACAGAGATGGCTTGGTGAATCAAAGGCTAGTGATAAAAACATGACAACCTGAGTTTAAAACCCCAGCACTACCATCAAAAGTCAGGCATGAATGGGCATGGTTGTAACAACAGCATTGGTGGTGTTATTGGGAGTGAGAGCAGGCATAATCCAAGACCTCAATAGCCAGAAAAGCAAGCTGATTGCTCATTGAGAGGCCCTTCCTAGGGCAATAAGGTTGAAAGCAACAGAGGAAATCACCTGGATTCTTATTCTGGCATCTGAATGTGCATGCATGGGTGCACAGGGTAACACATTTGCATAAATATACCATGCACACTCTACACATGTACAAACACAAAAGAAAGATTATTGCCATTAAACATAAACCTTATACTGGGACAACAAAAAAGTGTTTGGGGGTAATTGCCCCACCTATAAAAAGATTTATTTTGAGAAAATGAAAATTGAATTGAAGCAAGGTGACCTAAATTGGGAATGCCAATAAGGGGATTCCTGTGCAAAAAAAAAAATGTAGGAAAATCACATCACAATAAGGCCCATGAGACTGTTGCCCAAAGAGACTGTTGCCCAAAGATGTCCGGCTCTACCAAGAGATGACATCAGAAAGTGGCAGCGTCATCCACTTAGTATTGGTTTTATAAGCATGAAAGATATAAGACTGAGAGTTCATCGAGTCCTGTACAGCAGTTTCCCAGAGTTTTTGAACTAAGCAACAACAAAAATGTGTAGCAGAGTTGGAGTCTATGCAAAGAGGCCCTAAGAGGTCACTTTGTGATGTGATGAGGATGAAGCCTAAGTTGCAAAGACAACCCAATATACTCTTTGAAGATATAAGAACCATAAGGCACCAGTAAAGAAGTGCTGGAATGGAGTGGAGCTGGCCAAAGAAAGAGGCTACTTGTGTTGCAGGCAGAAAAGCTGGGCAGGTGGGACTACCCTAGCATTTACAGTTCAGATGATTTCATAGTGAATCCAAATGGACAACGCAGAACTGCATAATCTGGTGGGTTTTTTTTTGTTTGTTTTTGTTTTGGTTTTGGTTTGTTGTTGTTGTTGTTGTGTTCTATTCATGCATTGGTCTTATATGACCTGTTGAGACCCCACTCCTTTTTGAAATGGGTGTATTTACTCTGTACCATTGCATATAGAAGAGAATGTTTGAGTCTTGAGTTGAAAACTCAGAAAAGTGTCAAGATTGTTACAGGCTATAGACAATTTTAGAGATGGATAAATGTGTTTTGTATTTTGGGATAAAAATGAAATTCTTAAGGGCACGAGTACAATGTTATGTTTTAAAGTGTAATGTTTGATTGGTAACTGGAAGACATTTATATTTTAATATCTTGATTACCAAATTAATGGAATGATGAATCACCATTCAAACAAACCTTTTGAGCATTGTTGAGGGAATTTCTAGGTTGCATTAATCATGCTGGTTAGATTCACCTGAAATATTGTGGCACCATTTCATAGGCTGGAGGCCTAGACTGAGTAAAAATGGGAAAGCAAACTGTGCATTTCCTCACCACACATGAAATATGTCCATCTGCTTCCATGTTGTCCATGACTTTTTCCCCATGATGGATTATGCACTCAAACTGTAAGCAAGGATAAACCCTTTCTCCTTTTACTTGCAGCAACCAGAGAAGTAACCAGTACAGTTGTAAAGACACAATCTCCTCCAAGAGAGCAGAGGGGTCAGCATTTTTCTTCGAGAATTTTTGATGTAATATTGCTAGTGGATTATGGTATTATTAAAATTTTGAATTTTATATCTGTATCTATCATTCAATATCTGTACATCAGACTAGCAATTCTATTAAATGTACCAGAGACCAAACCCCAAGAGAATTATAACTCTCTTGTCCTTTGATCCTGTATCATAGTGAAATCCAAGCTTACCTCAAGCTGTTCTCATCTTTTCTTCTTGTTATGTACTGGGAAATTTCCTTTGAGAGTCAGACAATTTTACTTGATTCTATACTATTCTCAGAAACTCATGCACACAGACACTCACACATTCCCACACTCACTCACACTCCTACCAAATATGGTCCTAATTTGTATATATCCCTGACCTTTTTAGACTTCAACAAAGATATAAATAATAAAAAAACAATAAAAATAAATGATTTACTCTAGAATTTTTTTCTTCACAGTCATTTTGTCAGTAAAACATTATGATTCAAAAAAATCCAAAATAGTAGAGCCTTATAAAATTGTTATATATATACTTTTTCAATTAATGATTAATAATTTTAAACTTGAAAACATGATCATAAAATATTGTATCAGAAAATTCATAAGAATATTTATTCAAATATAGCTTTCCTATGCTTGCTAAACAAATATTTATTATATTTTAATAAAAATTAATTCAAGATAGGGAAATATCCTTTTGTATTCCTATTGTAAAACTGTCATTATTACTTAAAAAATAATCTCAAAAGTAAGGAAGGAAGACAATTTGAAGTTTACCTTGCTACAGAGTAAGAACTTGCCTAAAATCCAAATCTCTATATAAAGTATTGAATTTGAAGTACAGAGTCAAAACTTAGCTTAAAACAAGAAGTAAATCCATAGCTTGACATCAAACATTATCCATAAGATATCTATATCTAATAGAGATAATTTCATAATGTCTTTTTAGTTTTTTTCCAAGAAGAACCAAATGATTTATGAGTTAATATACTATCTTTTATATAATGTAACTTTCTTAAATAAGAAATGGTACTTTTAGGTTCAACATATGGTTTAAAAATGACAAAAATAGAAAGATTATTTTTTAATTTAGTTGTAAATTTTAAAAGTTAAAATCTTCAAAGTATTTAAAATAAGTGTATTCTGGATTGAAGCAAACTTGCAAAATACAGAATTTGAAGGAATTCCTAAACTTAGTTGTGTTAGTCAAGTTTGGGAAATAATGAAACTTGATCACTTATATTCACATGTTATTTGAGAAACTTCTTTGCATTAATCCTAATAAATAATAAGTCCTTACAATTGCTATTTAGACAGTAGGAAATAGGAATGTCTGTAGACATTATTTGAATAAAGGTAGATGTGGGGGACTTTAAAAAATAAAGACAAAAATACAGCAACTGGAACATGTACATTTTTCAAACCTGTAAACAGAGAAATACTATTGTAATTGTTCCTGGATTGATGATTAAATGGTCTATTTACTACTTTAGTCCTACCCAAGGCAGTATGACATAGATGTATGTAAAGTAATGACCTGAGGAAGAGGAGTGGCACTGATGATCTGGCATCTTCAATGAAGGGGGGAGTCACGGGAAACTTTGCTCATCTGGTCCAGGATTAAGGTAATATTTATCAGGTATAATAAAAACCCAGATTCTTATTTGGGTGACTCACAATCCTCCACATAATAAATACATTGCCAAAAAATGTTAGGGAGAATAATACAAGAACTACAGTTTATAAATACAGAACTGACTGGAAATTTGCACTTTATACCTTGGTACCACTAAACTTGTGAACATATAAAATTGAAGTGCTACTTTAAACATTGAAGAGGGTTTTTTAAAAGTAAGTTTTCAACACAAATACTTAAAGATATGGAACATTTTAATTCCCAAATGGAATAAAATTACAAATGTCACTTCCAAGCTGAATAATAAAGACTGCTAGGAAATGCATAAGGAGCATATTTAAAGGATCTAGTTGGCAGTGTTAACCTAGTCATCTGTTCAGATTTCACTTCTTTCTTTACCTGCTTGCCTGTTTTTTTCTTTCCTTTCTTTCTTTCTTCTTTCTTTTCTTTCTTTCTTTTCTTTTCTTTCTTTCTTTCTTTTTCTTTCTTTCTTTCTTTCTTTCTTTCTTTCTTTCTTTCTTTCTTTCTTTCTTTTTTCTTTTCTTTTCTTTTTTTTTTGAGACAGGGTTTCTCTGTGTAGCTTTGCACCTTTCCTGGATCTCACTCTGTAGACCAGGCTGGCCTCGAACTCACAAAGATCTGCCTGGCTCTGCCTCCGAGTGCTGGGATTAAAGGCATGCAGCACCACCGCCCGGCTACTTCTTTTCTTTTATATTAATTGATTTAAGCATTGCAGCAGATAAGTGCTTATCCCAAATTTTCTATTGAAGTTCTGCTCTCAGTGTGATGGTACTGCAGGGTAGAGTGAAGCACATGACCCTCTCCCATTTTTGCATGTCTTTTCCTCATTCTTTGAATTGCAGGAATATATCCTTCTTTTCAAATTCATTTCTTACATCCTAAAATTAATGTTAAAGTTAATATTCAATTTGCTTCAAATATTTGCTCTGCAGTTACATGGCAGATAAAACGTTATGAGTTAGAATTATATAGACAAGCATAGAGTTGAATTTATTTGAGTTCTAAGCATCTCTATCTATGTCTCTATCCATGCACCCATATATAACAAAATACTTTAAAGTGATAATGTACAGGCAAAAGAATAGTTTCCCAGTTCTGGAGTTTAGATAGTCAAGATCAAAACACTGACATCATCAGTACCCAGAGAAGATTCTCAGCTGCTCCCCAGTGTTTACCTAGTGGCCGTGTCTTCGCATGGTAGAAGACACAAGGTGTATTCTTCAGCTTCTTTTATAGCACTAACCCCATGGGGACAGTGAGTCGTCATGATTTAATCCCTTCTCATAAGTACCAATCTCTTAATCTATATAATGGGTATTAGGTTACAGTATATCAATGTGGGTAGAATAAGACTTTTAGCTTCATAGTCTGAAGATAGGCAGTAACTCTGGGAGAATGAATGCTGCAGTGCCAGAACCACACATGTCAGTCAGTGAGAACCTACACTATGCCACTCTGTACACATTCCTTTCTGTTATTGGGGCAGAACAAACTCAACAGCTCTAATATTAGACACAAAGCCACGCTCTTTACTGGTTGGTTCTTTAATCTACTCATATGTTCAGGTGTGTTCCCAGGAGTTGGTACCTGCATAAAGGACTTTTCATTAGACTAAAATAGATTCTATAATGACAAATCTTCCTACACTTCCCCCATTCTATTTCTTCCAAACATAGTCTACACGTATCTCACTGTATGGGAAAATCAGCAGAGATTCAGCCAAGATAAATAACATTTGGCAGATATCCTTGCGTTCTCTGGAAGATAGTACCAGGCAGGTAGGTAAAGGTGATGTAATGGGTGTAATTTATGTGGAATAGATAGAAAACTTTGTATACACCATTGCTTTTATGTGCTCCTAATGCTTAGTTTTAAAAGTCAGTAAGCCTGGCAAGGGAGAGGCAATGAATCATTTAAATGGATCTAAAATTTTGCTTTGGAGGAAAGAAGTCCTGTAGAATAGGTAAACAATTTTAACAAGGGAATAAAATGGAGCTACTCCATTTCACAAGAAGCAATCTTGAGGACCTTTGGTGGCCTGGCATACAAATGCCCTGGCTGAAAGTGGAATTCAACATACAGTGAAAGCCAAAAAAATCACCTGTAAATGAACACAGTGGCTTCTCAAGCAGCCAATGCTATAAGGTTGACTGAGGATATATTCCCATCTCTCCTCATTTGCAAAAATCTAGTGTCACCAAACTAAGGTGTATATTACCAGATATTAGCAACTACAGATGTAGTTACAAGAAATATGCAGAAGCATATCACATATACCTAACCTGAGCTAGTGACCATGTAGAAACCATATTCCAGAGTTGTCTCAAATCTTTTAGTCTTAAACATATTTCCATTATTTAAATAAAATATGAAATAAGAAACCTAGTAACACATAGCTTCAGATTAAAAGGTGTGACTCATTCCAAAGATGCTCAAATTTGGAATATGAAGTCTCTGAATGACTGGTTAATTCTTCAATTCATTCAGCCAGAGTTATCTAATGGCACTGATCTTATTTTACATAACTAAGGACAAGGAAAGGCAGAGATTTCATTTGCAAGAAGATGAATTAGGAAAAAAAAATCTTCAGAATGCTCTTGAGCTTGAACTGCAACCAAGGAGCCCAGCAGTGCTTGTCGAGAACAAAGTGAGGTCTCAGGTCTTTATTAGCTTTGCAGGTCAAACACTGAACCTGCTGTGTGTGACTTAAAGAATGAGGCAGTTCACTGAGTTGTTTTAAGTAGGAATTTCATTTTCTAAGACCAGATATAGTAGCTTAGCACATTTGGAGCAAATGTATAAGTATTCATCTTTTCTGTTACCATTATGGCAGCATAATTCAGAAATATTTTCAAAATGACATATATATAGATATAGATAGATATAAATATAGATATAGATATATTTATATTATCTTCACATATGTGGTTTGCCAGGGAAGACTTTAGGAGTATTTCATAGTCTTTCTGATTCTCTGCAGGTAATGTGTCAAGTGTACCTGCTAAAAATTAGTCTTAGCCAGGCGGTGGTGGTGCACGCCTTTAATCCCAGCACTCCTTGGGAGGCAGAGGCAGGTGGATCTCTGTGAGTTCGAGGCTAGCCTGGTCTACGGAGTGAGTTCCAGGAAACGCACAAAGCTACACAAAGAAAGCCTGTCTCAAAAAAACCAAAAAAATAAAAGTTTTAATAAGGGAAATAACATAAAAGGCAATGCTTACTGGCTTTGCCTTTGCCTCTCACAGTTCATGGAGCTTAGGGAGGTGTAAAACAATCTCACAAGGCTGCAGTCACAGTCCAGCTAAAGATTGGGTATTATGACATTTGTAGCAACATGAAGAAGGCAGGCACCAACTATAGGCCTCCAAATTCAAATCTATTTTAATATATTGGTAAAAGAGAAAATGTCTGTGTATCATCTTTGTCCTGTGCACTTAGGAACTTCTGGTACAGAATAAAAACTACCTTAACTACATACTAATAATATACAATAACTATACATACATAACAACTAGACATATACAATGCTTGCATGCAACTCTGTTAGTAAACTGCTCATAAACTTTTGAGAACTCAGTTACAAACGTGGTATCGTCCCAACACCTCTCTGAGAACTGACTGAGATGTCTCCAGGAGGGTGTTTTGAAAGGTTCTCTGTGTAATACTAGCGCATTGTACTCGCCCAGATACTAAAATGAGATTTTGCAGTGGTCCTTCTGCTGTTTTCTCCTCACTCCTTGTGACTTCTATTCTGTAGTGTATGATCTATTATGAATCCTAATCTATGTGTCTTTTATCTCATACATCAGATTTCTTTAGACACAAGTAAAAGTTGATGTATTTTTATATCTCTTACCCTTGATATACTCATGTTTCCCTCTGGTCTTTGGCTCTGTGAAGAATGTAAGACTCTTCAATGCCTCTTGTGCTATTTGGTGAATAGTTCTCATGGATTGGCATTTCTCCTTACTGGGTCATGGTTTACTGCTTCTCTATGTGCCTGGTTAATTTAGATCGAAATGGTATTAACCTAGGAGTCTCAGTTACTAGTTGCCCTTCTCCTGTCTGTTAAGTATCATCAGATCCTGGCCCTGATTAGTAGAAGAATGTAATGAAAGTTAAATGACAACTCTTCTTTGAGCTTAGACTATGGAATGTCTTCATCTGCATTGTGACCAGTGAACAAGAGGGCAACATCTGAGACAAAAACACTGGACATGTACATTAAATATCCTAACATGGAGACATATACTTCAGGTTGGAAGAATAACAGAATGCAGAATTTTGCTGAATGAGTCACCTCACACTGTGCTTGGACTGCCCTGTATCAGGAATATGGCATAATAGAGAAAAGCTGCATCACACAGAGAAATGGGAACAGCTTTTTGAAAATTATCTTTCCCCATGGTTCTGCATAGACCACTCCCTCCCAACTCACATGATCTACAAGTATCTTACATGGCGAGTGAGCCCTTCCCTGCTGCCACTGTGCCCCATAACAAATGTCACTGCATCCCTAATACCGTGCATGATATCAAATGTTCCTATATCCCAACACTGTGCACCATAGCAAATGTTCCTACACCCACAATACTGTGCACCATAAAAAAATGTTCCTATACCCCCAACACTGTGCACCATAACAAATGTTCTTACATACCCAACACCGTGCACCATAGCAAATATTCTTATACCCCTAACATTGAGCACAACAGCAAATGTTCATGCGACCCTGAACACTGTGAACAACAGTAAATATTTTAGGCCCCCAACACGCTCTACTCTTCTCAACTGCTTTTTCCAAACTCATATTACTGTTGGAAGATGTAGGCATCACCTTCCATCATCTTTGTTTTCCTTGCTTCACTAATATGCCTGCTCTGCAATGGCAGTAACTTCACCTGTTTTCTCTATTATTGTATCTATAGTTCATGTTCTCCAAGTGGTATTGGGCAAAAATGGGCCCCTCTAATATGTAGGTGGATGAATGAAGTATCCATTAGTGTATTTGTCAATTCATAAGTGTTCTGCTGATATATTACAAAGATTTAAATTAATATTGCCATTGCTATTTTTAATGATTTAATATTCTAAGGTTCAAAGTAGCTAAAGGACCTTGATTTTTCTGCATGGTTCTATATAGAAATCATATGACATAGGAATTATCTTTTTGCATTCAAAAAAATGGACCTGTTAGGACCACATACTGAGTTAGCATTAATTTGAAAAAAATTTTCATAGATACAATAAACCACAAGTTAGAAATGTGTTCTAAGCCCTTCAAACCATGTATTATTTAAGTTAAGTAACTTAATGGTTTACTTCAACTTAGTAACTTGATGGCTTATTTAATGAATTTCCTAGAGTTACAGAATCAAATTTATTAAGTTTATAAGTTAATAGGAAATGTTATTGAAAGTAGAAACAAGGATATGTATGTAGGTCTAGACAGAAAATGAAATTTTATGAAAAGTAAGAATGAGAATTGAGTCTGTCAGATTACTTCAAACCCTGAAGAGAAGCAACAGGAGTTGATTATAATGTTAAAAGAAAAGTCCTTATATAATAAAATTATGTTAATTAAACTTAATTTGGGGGATGTTCCCATTGAAGCCATACTTTCATCTTGATGGCTCGCTATGCTCTAAAGAAGAAACTTTCCTCCCTAAAACTTTGGTAAGGATATTATTCATACTTACATAAGAATAAAATAACAACTCACATGAACCACTGGCACAAAGCAAACAAAACAGATAAAGTGAACTTCTTACAAACCACTCTGGTAGGACAAGGACTCAAAGGAATCATCAAAATAAAGTCATAGTCTCAAAATTTTTAAATTCTGTGCACTTATACATGTAAACAACTACTTTACTATGATTAACACGTGACTCTACTTTCTACTCTTAAAATTTCATAGAGTGGTGAAATCTTAATAAATAACAGCAGTAAAAAGCAGGGTGTCAATAAGCCATCTAATATCATTGCTGCACAAAATAGATAGTTATAACACTAACAATAGAAAAGAAATATAATGATTAAAGAAACCTAAAAAAGTTTTCTTCAAATTATGTTATTTTCCTTTAAAAGTTTTACTAGAATTCATCAGAAACTGGCAAATCATCATTTTCAGTAACATTATGTTAGTAGAAATGTGACAGCCCATGGAAAAAGTGAATTATCCTGTTCTAGGAAAAGATTCACAAAAGGGAAATATTTGACTCACCACTCACTCTGAGAAAGAGATAAATAGTAGGTTTTGGGAAAGGAAAAGTCCTGACAGAGAGTAGGCTATGAAGGCTGATAGGGCAGGGAGCCAATTACAAGAAACACTCAACACTGCTGTAAAATACTCAAGAATCAGCCACAAAAAGTAAAATGAGAGGAAAAAAATTCCATTGTGTGATATCAGCAGGGAGCTGACACTGTAATACCATAATAGCATTAAAAGAAATAAGACTTTTCAACACTCTCTGCTGTATCTTAAGATATTTTCCTATGAAGCTTAAGAAAACAGAACTCAGGAAAGTGAATGCAAAGAAAAAAGGTAAAATAATCCAATGCCATACATCAAGCATTAGTAGAAACCCCCATCCGTTGCTATGGACATGCCAGGCAACACTTTCCGTGCTATGGGCACATCATCCAATGCTGTTTGTTCATACTATAGCTGGAGCAACAAATGTTTTCTTGAGTCATACCACCCAATTCGGCCCTTGCCTTATACACATCATCCATTGCTGTCCATATGATAATCACAAAACCTGATGCTGTCCCGTGGTATAGTATACCATCCATACTGTCCAATGCTACAGACACTGTATTTAATACTGCCCCATAGTGTGCACACATCGAATGACTCTGACCATCATTTTCTGAATAGTCAAGAGAAGGAGCCATTCAGGAGAACTTCCTAAATGTAAGATTCCATGTCCATGTACTATTTTAACAGAATAAAACCAGAAAAAACTTCTACATTTTTGCATTTAGAAGTTAAAAAAATTAGAATTAGGTTCTCACTACAAATTTAATAATATCAAATAAGATATACCTTAAATCTCTATCAATAAAATAGTATTTAATAAAACTGCTTTTTGTAAAAAATTATTTTGTCTATCAATTTTAAATTACAATAATATTTTAATGTAATAAAATTTGTAAATAATGTAGGGTTATTTGAGTTATATATATATATATGTATATATATATATATATATATAGTCAGATAACATGCTGTTTTACAAACACAGATTATATATATATATATAGAGAGAGAGACAAGGACACCTTCACATAAGCATACTACCTAAGTGACTGAGTAGAAAGTTATATTGCCTCACTTCTATTGCATACTAATTGGGGATAGTAGAATTTTAAAAATATCTAAAACTATAATCACACTTTTAGTTTCTCTAATGACTACACATAACCATGATAATATGAAAATTATAATACTTTGTTTCTAACACATTCTACAAATATAAATCTACTGACATGGGCATAGGTAATTTTCATTCTTTTAAGAAACTTGGTGGTTCAAATTATCTCATGATTTAACCAGCACAATTATTGTGTTCTCCACAATAATTCTGATTTCAGCTATGATTTACTGTGGCATAATTTTTTCAAATATATCCTTATCATTGGACAAAATCCATAAAATCTAAAGAACAATGAGTATTCAAGTTATTTTTCCCTTCACAAAGAAACGTAAACTAAGGGTAGCATCCTCCTGCAGTCAGAATGTTGAAACATGATCAAGACAATTGTGTTATGTGTTTGTCTTTTCCTATTTGTATGTATATTTTCTCTGCTTTAAAGTGAATCGAAAACATTTCTTTCATTTAATTATCAGTCTGAGGAATTAGCCCCATTCTAAATCTATTGCTGATATGAAGATGGTAGATACAGAAGATCCACATATAGAAAGAAGGGAAAAGCAAAGTGTTTTTTTTTTCTTTTTTTTTCTTTTTTTTTTAGAAGTTTTTGTAGCGCCTTTCCTGGAACTGCTTGGAGGCTGGTCAACTCACAGAGATCCGCCTGCCTCTGCCTCCTGAGTGCTGGGATTAAAGGCGTGCGCCACCACCGCCCGGCAGCAAAGTGTTTTTTTTTAAAGCCTAGTGGTCAAAGGCAGTCCAGAGTTACTGTGATATTTTTGTTTGTTTGTCTTTTTTTTTCTCTTGACAACTTTGCTAACTTGTGTTAATAAGCAGTGCTGTTGAATATTATAGACTCTTAAGCTGAAAGATACATATTAAATTGATAGATAATGAAAGTCAGTCAGATGATAGATGATAGATATAAATAGATGACAGACAGACAGAAAGATGGTGATAGGCAAAGTGAGGAGAGAAACAGAAGAGATTGATTTTGATGACATGGATTATTTTATCCTTAAACTGTCATAAAAGCAAAAATATATGCTATCATTGATAAAATTGCTTCTCATATTTCACGACTTCCTGTTCAGTCCAGTGTGATTGCCCAGGAGAAGTTCCCTTTGCTGTAGTAAGGGAGAACAAGAAGAATGAATTGCCATACTTGAGGAACAAATGTGTTACTGGTCCTCATCATTGCTGGACAAAATCTTTCCCTTTCTTTCCCCCCCCCCAAGTCAAAAAATTGTTTACTATATGGGTGAAGCAATTACAAATATTGGCACAAGACAAAAGTAAAATAATAAATACATAATCAGTCAATGCCTCTTAAAAATGTCAACCCTATGAAATATTTGTGGAGGGATGTGCAGAAACAAGAAATGTCCTGATGGAATTACATGATGTTGAGGCAGAGAGAACAACATTGCTTTCAGGAGTGATTTTGAGGACAAAACACCATATTAACTTATGAAGCTGCTAAGGAATAAAGTTCTTCTCAAAATAAGTACATTCATATTTTCAGAAATACCATAGCAGTAAATACACATATGTGCAACCGAACTTACATCTTCTCCCCTAAAATATCAGGGCTTGTACCAAACAACATTCTGGTGCATGGCATATAGAACTTAAGGGAGTATTCAGCAAAATAGGAGGATGGGGATACTGGATGTCAGATAGTGTTCTCCCATATTAATTATGAACAAATGATGGTACAATCAAATGATCACAACAAATAACTAAAAAGCACTTTCTCCATCATTTGACATATTGATTACACTGCCTCATTTACTTAGAAAGTCAAGAGATTTAGTACTTAGAGACCTGGGCTCAGTTTGCTCATGAATGTAGTATCTTTTTGCTTTACTGCTATTTACGATGACATCATTACACATACTACACATTCCAGAACTCCATATGAAATATGAAGTGGTAGGCTTGTATCAAGCAATCTGTCCTACTAAACAGCAGAATAATTTAGCTTATGCAACTTGCTCAAGAGGCAACCAAGCCTTATATAACTCATTTCATGTCTAGAAACAGAGCAGATGAAAAATCTCAGAATAAAGAATATACTTAAGCTAAGTTATAACACACTTCAATAAAACTCCCACTTATATGCTTTGGTTTTAAATATATTCAATGAGGAATTGAATGAGGGAAATATGTCTAATTTTACCATTTTTCTGCTTAAAAACCCATTACAACTCAAGGTATATTCTCCTTCAGCTCTTCAGTCTATTACTAAATCTAGTATTACTAATTTTACAGAGACTGCTAGTCTCTATCTCTTCATTTATTTGAACAAATTGCATATATTTATATTTGTATTAGTATATAATTATATGTATAGTTGCACAGAATATATATATATATATATATATATATACATAATTATTTTCTGTACAATTGCACATCAAACTCAGAACCTTGGACAAGCTAAGAAAGTATTCTACTACTGATCTCCTCCCCAACCCTTATATTACCCACATTGTTAAATATTAATATATGTGTATAGAAATGTGTATTTAAATGTTTATTGACTGTATTTCTAGATAACTAAATGGTTACCTATTAAGATACTGTACATCTCTATTTCTTATAAGTTTTTCTTAATTCCAATTATTATTTTAAGCATCAACTCTGAAACTGAAAAGCTTTGAAAGTCTACTGTAAGACAAATCACTAAGTAGTCTTATTAATAAAAAACCAGAAGCCAGATATTGGGGTGAATTTTGAAAGACGAGAGAGGCAGAACAAGCCACAGCCAACCTCACCTCAACAGCTCCTCATCTGATCCTGTTTCCACGAATCCTCAGACTGAAAGCTTCTGAGTCCTCACTCAAATGGATCTCAGCTGAACTGCTGCTAAAAGCCTAAGAATTTAAAAGCCTCTAGTTCCTAATCCTTATGCCTTATATACCTTTTTGCTTCCTGTTATCACTTCCTGGGATTAAAGGTATATGTCTTTCCCAAGCAAGACATGAGATCTCAAGTCCTAGGATTAAAGGTGTGTGTCACCATGCCTGGCTCTATTTCCAGTGTGGCCTTGATCTCACAGATATCCAAATGGATCTCTGCCTCTGGAATATTAGGATTAAGGGTGTGTGCCAAAACTGTCTAGCCTCTATGTCTAATCTAGTGGCTGTACTGTTCTCTGATCCCAGATAAGTTTTATTAGGGTATATTATATATTGGGGGACACAATCTACTTATTTTTAAAGCTGCTTGTGCTTATAATTACATTGTTTAGAATACAGCATACTATCTCAATGTTTCTCATTTTATGTCATCATTTCTTTTCCATAATATTTAATTTTCCTACAGATTTATTTTTTCTTTATTTGTTTCAATCAGACATGTTTCTCCTGGGATAGGAGAAATCACATCTGCTTGCCTGGTATTTTGATAGTTTTAGAAATGAATCAATATAGCATTTTGCATTTAGGTCCCAGCAATAGAATTAGACATTTATTCCTCACATCTGTCTTCATCTCACAGTCTGAATGTAAACGGAACACACGGCAGAGTAAAGTAATACCTCTTCAACTCCTTCACTTCAGTTCCTTCACTTCCTAACACTGTGGAAGTGGCTAGAGAAAATACTCAGGCCTTTGATAGTTCATGTAAACTGGTGTGGTGGCTTGACTAGGTATGGCCTGCATAGACTCATGTGTTTGAATGCTTAGCCTATAGGAAATGGCACCATAAGGAGGTGTGGCTTTGTTGGAGTATGTGTAATCTTGTTGGAGGAAGTGTGTCATTGTGCAGAAGGCTTTGAGATGTCATATGCTCAAGCTATGCTCAGTGTGGCACACAGTTCACTTCCTACTGCCTGTGGATCAAGATGTAGAACTCTCAGCTACTTCTTCCTACCATGTCTGCCTACATGCCACCATGTCCCACCATGATGATAATTGACTAAATCTCTAAACTGTAAGCTAGCCCCAATTAAATATCTCTTTGCAGCAATAGAAACCTAAACCATTAGGCAAATAAAATAAAGTGTTAGTGATTTTTCTCCGCATCTATATCATAAAGGCCAGGAATAGTGGTCACAAGTGAAAACAGAAGTTTTTAGATGCCAAAAGGTTTTCACATACCATTTCTTAGTCAGTTAAGATAGACCAATTTGGTCCAACAAGGTGGCTCTATATAATGACCTGAATTGAATCTCTAAGCCCCACATAGTAGAATAAGAGAATTGACTTGCCTAAGTTGTTTTTGAACTATACAAACTGGCCATTACATGAAAGGATTCATATACAAGAATAAACATTTTCATTTTTTTAAATTTTATAGGTAGTATTAATGTCATTCAAATGAATTGATACCATACTTATTCTGTATTTGGGGATAGAAATTAATTAGAGAGGTCAAACTGAAAATGGAAAGATAAGAGGTAAGATTATTGCTCTCAATATTAATCTCAAGATTAAAGCCCATCTGGAGCTTTCCTTATGGCTCTAGTGTCAGTCAATTGTGAGTTTGAGTTTCAGTTATAATCACATCAGCACCATTGATTGCAATAGATGGTTTAAAGGCAAAAATCAAATTACAGACTGTGGTTGGAACTATAAACTCCACAGTTAGTGGAGACATCTTAAATAAAGGACTCAACTTTAGTGCTTTAAAGATAGTTGAGTGGAGCTGTAGAAATGACTTAGCTGTTAAAAGCACTTACTCCTTTACTAAGGACCAGGGTTCAGTCCCCAGCACCCACCTAGAAGTTCCCAACCATCTGTAACTCTGGTTTCAGCTCTCTACTATGCTTTTGTGGCCTCACTGGACAAAAAGGATATACCCAGTGAACATATATATGTAGGCAAACACTCATACATATAAAATACAAATAAACCTCTTTTAAAACAAATAGTCTTGAGTTTTCAAACATCTAAACTATGTATCACACATGAAATATTGAGAGGTATGTAGAATGAGTGTTGTCAAACTGAAGAGGTAGTGTGCTTCGGTAGGCCAGCAAACAGTCATTAGACATCAGGAAATAAAGACAAGAAAACCTTCATTAACAAGTGGGAAAGAAATCCCTTGCTTTTGCAAATGTTTTGAATACATTTAAGTCTTCTAAATAAAAGTACAAACTCTACAGAAATATGATGTCAGAATCATCGGATTTGTCCACAGAGTTCTTCTCCTTTGTCCAGGGAGTTCTGGAATGCCTTTTGGACCCTGACAGTGAGTGGTAAAGAAACCTCAAGCACATTTGATTCACTAAAACATTTTACATCAAATTCAGATTTCAGATCAAGGTTCTGAGTTCTCACTAAGTAACTACTATGGAGAACTAGTGCTCAGGGGCTGGAGAAATGGCTCCGCAGTTTAGAGAACTGGCTGCTCTTCCAGAAGACTCAGGTTCTGTTCCCAGCATCAAAATCAAAGTCACTGTTCACAACAGTTAGTAACCCAGGTCCAGTGAATCCAATTTTCTCTTCAGGTACCCACAGGCACTAGACACACAGGTAGTACACAGACATACATGTAGCAAATACACTCATGCATGTGAAATAATAAAAAATGGTAATTTAAAAACATTTTGAGTAAAGTAGATTTTTGAATAAAGTAGACAGAAGAGATAAACCATTCATCAATATCCACAAAGTGGTAGAAAGATATTGTGGGTCATGGTTACATTTAATAGTGGAAAAGGAAATATTCAAACTTCTTTTCATATTTTAAGCTCATTTCCTTAGTTTTTGAGGTTCTCTAAGATTACTACTATGTATCAGCTTTTCTTGGTCATTATTATTTCAATTATATTCCACTCAAATGGTTTCCCATCTACTTAGTAATTAGCATCAGGAAATGCTATGGCTTTTCTGGACATTTTTCTTCAACTTTTGATCTTTCTCACTGATTTAATGCCTATAAGGATGCTATGTAGGGTTTCATTATCTTAGTCAAAACATCATATTTTTTTATATCCTCAAGAATAATTAAGTAATTCTCTATTAATATCCACCCACTATTGCAAATTACAGAAATCCTGAAAACAAAAGAGATCAGATAGGCCCAGCCACCCATATGTACCTATGTATGTGCTATGCTTTATTATCACTTTTAATCTACCTCGATTATTGTGTAGATGAAAAACACAATCCAAGCTTTTATATTCAGCTACTGGTTACTGAAACATCCTCCAGGTATCTGTTGCTCTGTATAGTGAAAAACCACTAATAAGAGAAACCAATTCACAAGAATGGGTGTGTGATATATGTACAACTTCATTTTACAGCTACAAATGCACAAGGACCCCTACATATACTCTTCCACTGATTGATTCATACATACCAAAATGTTGGTTACTACTATGGTTTAAATAGATCTACAATAATCACTTAATTTCCAGTACATCAGTGTTGGCAAGTGGAATGTTTATGAAGTGATTGTGAGTGTTGTAAATGTTTAAATATATTATTGTAGGGATGGATGAATGCCATGACAAAATGACACCTTGGGAATGTACTGTTTTTCCCATTCCCCTCCTTTATTTCTGCCTTTCATTTCTGCTTTCTACTATGTGGCATAATGCACAGAAACCTGATCATTTCCAGTGCCTTGGACTTCAAACCTCCAGACTATGCAAAAAAACATATTTTTTAATCACAATATTCACTTCATAGTATTTAACCATAGTAACAAAAGAGTGTGTAGTAAAACTGAGAAGTGTAGTTATTCTGTAACAAGCATCTGAAAATGTGAATAGGCTTTCAAATTGTGTAGCAGGTTGGAACTTACATAATTCAAGTGAATTCTGCAGAAAAAGCTCTTCAACATAATCTAAACATCACATTCATGATGCTGGTGAAAGGTAAGAAGGACATAACTGAGAGAGTGTCCAGAATGTTTTAAAGACCTTGCAAGTCCTTACTAACAAAATATTGGTAGAGATATTGACAGTAATTCAGGTGAGGTCTCAGGAGTAAATGAGGACTCATCCTGCTACAAAGTCAAAAGGAACTTGACTGAATTATCATGTTCATGTCTGAGGGTCATCTAAAAGGCAAAACTTAGAAAAAAAATCAACTTAAGATACCTGGGGGAAAGTTCCTAGCTTAAATACTGAAGGAGCTGTATAGTTACATCATCATACAGCATGATACAAGAAAAAATGTCCTCTTATCTGTGTTTCTTAGTCCTAAATCTACCTATGTGGTTATGTATACTGCAGAAACTACAGAAACCAAAAAGTAAAAAGAGATGATGAGGTAAGAACATAACCACAAAAAGGGAATAGAAAGATGCAAGTTATTTTGAAGGGAAAAATAGGAAGGAGTGTTTTAATTAATTAGTCAGGGGAGGAAAGTCAATACAGAAGGGAGGGAAGAGGGTAAAATAACACTAAGGATGTCTGAAAAAGACATAAGGAACCATATTATTATTTACCTAAACTACATATAATACATGTAAACTTATGTTCATACATATATAGTTCAAATGAAGTTATCATTCTTGGGCTGATAATTATCACCCCAAGAGCCATAAACTATCTAATAAAACCCTCAATAACAGTCATGACAAATTCCATGTTTCTTCTCATAGTCTGAATCCTGACAATATAAGTTATTGCTATTGCCCTTGAGAGCTATCAAGTTGTTGAAGAAGTCAGTATTGCTGAAGATACCAAGGACTACCCCAGAAGGCCTGAAGGATTTGAGCTGAATCTGACCATAAATCTTTCTTCCTTAGGACCAAGAATATGCAATTCAAGCTTCCAAGGAAGGCAATCAACCAATATCCTACCATGCTGCAATACCTATGAGCCACAATTACAAATAGCATGCAATGATAAACCTAAGGGTGTGATGGTGCACTTGTATCTTGGTAACTAACAATTGGCTAATTGGGCTTAAGATTTGCTCAACAGGAAGGAAATTACATCGAATCCTGAAAATCTAGCCAAACCCTGGGATTAGTGAGGTCATGGATCTTACAGAAATACTTACTGCCTGTCACTTTCTAGGCCAGTATAATTCCTAAAGGCTAAATGCTTATTCTTACATTTACAGATAGCTTCTGCTCTCACTCCTCATCAAAGATGCTTCTCTTCACAACAGGAGGAAAACCATAACCAGTCAAAATACACAGAACAAATGATCGTGTGCCCAGCTGCAACTGATAAATCAACAACATGGCTTTTGAACCTAAGTCTCATAGAAAGGGGGGCGGTGAGAAGATTGTGAGAGACAAAGAAACAGGCCATCTGTTGTGAGGCTGTGTCTGCTAGAGATAACAGCAAAGCTTCACTCACAATACTCCAACATTATGGTTGCCTACATAAGACATGATCAAGAAGAACAGCAATAGACATGCCAACATGGTAGGGAAAAAAACCTCATTGCTCCACCCATGAAGAAAGAACTACAGACAACTGAAGGATGCCAACAGTGGAAGAAATAGTCCTCCTTAGGGATCAGCCCCTTAACTGGTCATCCAATACAAAGTGGTCAGCCTTAAAATATCATACATACAGGTTTCATGAAATACACTGAATAGACAAAAGAACTATTATTTATATAGTTCGGTGTGTGTGTGTGTGTGTGTGTGTGTGTGTGTGTGTGTGTGTAAAACAATTAACAACTATAAAACAGGAGACCCTGATTTCAAGAGGTACCAAAAGTAGTGGGATCCATGTAAAAGGTTGGGTAGATGAAAGTGAGAAAATGATGTAATTATTTTTTTTTATTTTTATTTTTTTTAAAAAGGAGGAAAAGGTGAAATTTATAATGTACAATAAACCAAATGAAAAGATCAGATGATTTTTCAGCCTGGCCCTAATAATGAAGACAAAGTATTTTAGAGAGAAATCGAAGGTAGCTAAGCAACTATTTGATGTAAGGTTATTGTGGGTAATTGTGAGTAGATAAGAGCCAGGAACCATGTGTTTAACAATGACAGTAGGGCACTAAGGACATTTTCAAGATTGTCAATATTGTTCTTCCCATCACAAATCTAAGGCTCTATGAAGGAAGAATGACTTCAGGGGACAGGCACAGAGCACCCTAGAATCCTGCTCGGTTCTGCCTTGGATTTATGCGTGCCTTCTGATTCCTAGTGAGTGCTCCTCTAAGCCATAATAACCAAGGTTGGAGCAGCTCATGCCACTGCTCTGGAGGGCACAAGCAATGAATGTGGATGGCATCCATATGGTTCTGATGCCAAAGATAAGTAGATTGTAATTCTGAGGTTCAGAGTACCTCCACACAGATTTTTAAAGTCTGTTCCAAACAGGCTGCGGACATGGGAAGAGTATTACCACAAGGGCTACAAGCAGACAGAACTATATCAATGCTTTTTAGAGATTCAGAGCCAAAGCCATCTCAGAAAAGTCTAAGAACAAGGGCACTGCCAAGATTCTGAAATTGGGGGTTTGGGGGGAGGGTGCACAATACAACAGTCAGGCTAAACATTTCCAGCTGGGGTAAGCTAACAGATTTCTGTTGATGGACTGAGTCTAGTAAAATCAGAACATGAGTCACATGATTGAGAAAAAAAAGAAACAAAGAAAGAAAGAAGAAAAGAAAATTAATGGAACTGTCTTAGTTAGGGTTTTTATTGCTGTGAAGAGACACCATGACCACGGCAACTCTCACAGAGAAAACACTTCATTGAGGTGGCTTGTTTCCAGTTCCAGAGTTTTGGTCCATTACCATCATGATGGGGAGCATGGCTGCATGCAGGCAGACATGGTGATGGAACTGAGAGTCCTTAATCTTGCAGGCAACAGGAAATGTACTAAAAGTCACAACGAGAAAAGCTTGAGCAGAAGAGACCTCAAAGGTTGCCCCCACAGGGACACATTTCCTCCAACAAGGCTACACCTCCTAATGTGCCACTCCCTTTGGTGGCCATTTTCTTTCAAACAATCACAGAATGTCCTCCTCTTTCCTCTTCTCTGGCCCATCTGCTTAATGCCATGTACTAAGGTAACATAGTAGCTCCCACCCTCACCAGATACTGATATCCTGGTATTGAACTTTTCAGTCTCAGAAACTGTGAAAATGCAATTCTCTTTGATCTAAATGTCCCCATAGCTTTTGAACAGCAGCATATGATAGGCCAACACAGTAAGAGACAATGTTCAGAAACATATAGGAAATAGAAATTATCTTAAGTTGCTTACTATGTTTTAGTTATTAATAATCTTATAGAGAAAGTCTACCTATTAAAATAGTCTATATGCCTATTGAAAATGTAATTAAGCTTTATGGAATTTATCCACAGAGACATGTTGTATACCTAAGCATGAAGCTACTCATTACCCTGCTATTTATATTGTCATAAATGTCCAGAAAAAGTATCTATCAAATTAATTATGTTGCTTCCAGACTGTGGAATAATATACATCAGTGAAGCAACAAGAAAATTATTCAGGTTTGGAAAAATTTAAAACACTCATTTCTAATACAAATAATAAGGTAATTTATCAATATTCATAGAATATTTCAATTCAAATAAAAATAAACTGTCAGAGTATGGGTTTCAACTCAAAGATATGATTAGTATTTTGAGACCTTTTGTTACTAAAAATTAGGAATCTGGATGGTTGGGAGAAATGAAATGAAAACAAACTCTCAGTGCACTATTTACATATTTTTAACTATGTACATGTGTGAATGTGAGTGTGAGTGTGTGTGTGTATGTGTGTGTCTGTCTGTGTGGTGAGTTGGTCTGTAAAAGCATCAGTGCTGGTGCCAGAGGAGTGCAGAGGAGGGTGATGGAGCCCCCTTATCATTAGTTATGAGTTGTTAAGAAGATCCTGGTGGGGATGATGGGAATCAAACTCTCTTCCTCTTTGAGAACAGTAAGTGATCTTGACCACTGAACCATCCTTCTAGACTCATAACTTGTACATTTATTTTTTTTTATTTGAGGTCTTGAGGCTATTCAGCTAGACACTGAGTAGTGGTTGCTTGCATTTCCACAAATGCTTAGTACATCCTACATCTAATTCTTTCTAGCCTCATTTTTAACTTATAGTGATTTATAGACCCTGAAAAAAACATTTAATTTGGTGAGAATCCAAAGAAAAGCAGGAATGATTTTTGTCATAATATATATGACATTCATGGATAGAAAATGGTTTATTTACTTACCCAAAACACATTTTTATAACTGTAAATGCTATCCCTGAAAAGTAACAGCAGAGTCTGGATTATTGTGCTTAACCTTACTTCATTACAGAAAGGAGAGTATATAAAATTATAATTTAGTTCCTCAAACTCCAGTACCAAGCAGAAAGCAATACTGCTTATGAAAAGCCATAAAGAAAGACTATTATAAATGGACAAATATGTACTTTATGTGGCTCTCAAATGCTGTAGTCAAGAATATTATCTCAGTGGAAATCTACTTTATTAGCTGCTTTTATAGCCAGATAAACAAACAGTTATCAGGTGTCAAATATCACCAAATCCAATTTTGTTATGAAACACTGAAACAGAAATCAGTTGTGTTGAATATGGGTCTAGTAGTACCTTTGTGCATTTAGGATGTGAGTCACCTGCAGCACAGCTAAGGTTTTGCTTTAGAAGCTAAATTACTATATTACATCCCTGACTAAATACAGTATCTATGGATACGCAGCTACACTCACTCAAGCTAATTAATGAACTTATTAACAACACTAATTGTGTCACCAATCGCTTGAAATCACAAGGCAGTTGCTTTAAAACCTGTTCACCTAGTAGTAAGCTTCATGGAAAATGAATGTTTGTGACTGGATCAAATGATGTTCTAATATTTACAATTAGTAAAACAACTGCATTATTTTTATTAGGATAAAAGGATGATGGCAGTTTGTCCAGTGGTATAGATCTTGCTTGGCATGACAAAGCCCTGGATTCCAACCTCAGCATGATAAAAATAGTACAATAACAGCTACATTTTACAGAGCACTCACCAACCATGAAGTTGATCCTCAGCCGTTCAACATATAGATTATGTGCTAGGGCATTTTGTATATAAATGTGAAATTGCATGTTGGTGTAACTAAATACCCACAGTTTCCCTCACAACTGACTCTGTACTTCCCCCACTGCATAGCTTGTACTGTTTTCTAAAACCTGGTTTAGATATGTCCCATGGGGTTGCCTTAAAAACAGGAAAGTGCAGCTTGCTTGTGACTTAGACATTAGGTATCATTTAGGGTAGTACTTTACAGACTCGCTGAGGTCTGGTCTCAAATCACTCCTCTAAGAGCAAGGGATATGGAAATGTCAGCTTAGGTAAAAACCCCTAATATGGGAACCAACACGGAACACTCTGCTGCAGCAAACTTTCTTTCACCACAAAAGAAAGGGTTGAAATGACGCTAGTGCATGGGCTAATAAGTGTGTTCTATCTGGCATTACTGTTTTAAAGTATAAATGTATTATATAAATAATGTATTGTTATCCTTTGGCCAGTCACGGGTAAACAACTTCTGTTATTCTCGTCCATCTCTTACTTGGATGGAGACCATTCCGCATAGTGACTTAGAAGCTCCCATACCAAGTAATCTGACATTGCGAAGGCAGGGCCTTGTTTCTAACCCTATTTCTTACAGAGAACGAGTCTGTAAGATTACCTTGGGATAATAGCCAAGCACAATGACCCATTACGTCTTCTGGGAAATGTGAACTTTAGCAGCATTGGATGGCAGCAGTAAAAAGATATAGCTCAGTGGAAGAGCTCTTGATGTACCCTTCAGATTCATTCCTCAGCACTGTAGGATGGTCACCCCCAAGTGTCACCTGTTTCCTTTCTCTTAAGTAACTGTTGTAAAATCAAGGGTTGTAAAATCTTTCTGAACTACATAGACTGGGAAAAATTGATTAATAATGTATAATCTATAATTGCTTATACACTTCACAATGACTAATATAGTTTTATATAGCTAGACATCATGTATGTCATGCGCATATTATTACAATCAGATAATTTGAATATGAGTATTCGGATGCTACTGATATCAAAAATCTGCTGTTCTTAAGTTATACAGTACAAATTGAAATATAGTCCCAGATGTGTGGAAATGACCTCATAAAACTTACTCCTGTGATAATCTATTTCATTTGTCTGAAACTTGGTACATATCCATACCAATTCAACAGTAGATACAAATCTCCTACACTCTGAAAGTTTATCTCGTCAAAAGAAAATTTCCTACTTCCCCTTTAATGAACTTACATTCATAACATCATCTCATCACAAATAAATCATTTTGTATTAACAGTTAGAAGCTTCTGGAGGCCAGAGACTTCTGTAAGTACTTTAGGTGGAAAGGCTCCCTCTGACATGAAACCATTGCCAAATTACTGTGACACTAAAGCACAAGCCCTGTACCATCTGTGTGCATATGGTTACAGATGTTGATAAGAAGGTGATACAGAATATTATAGAAGTAATACATATAGCAATGATCAGACAAGACAGTAACCAGCTCAAGTTGGAAGTTGGAATTGCTAGAGAATGCCTTGTGGTATAAGGGATTAAGATGATTCTGGACAGCTGAACCCATACAAAAAGACAAAAGATGTCAACCTACATGGTCATTTTTTCACTAGATTAGGTTATAATTTTATTATTAAATTTTGATGTAGTCATTCACCATTGACTTCATGTTTTATGATACTTTGAATATGACCCTAGGATGCAGAGAATGAAATAAAGGTAAGCAATTAGGAGCATATCAAGACAAACAATCCTTAAAAGACACACAAGAGGAAGCCTCAGCTGTGTAAACTTGTAATCTATAAAATGGGAGAAAAAAACCTTACCAATCATTCTTTTCACAAATAGTCAACATCTACAATATGCAAAGAACTAAAAATATGTCAAAATGAAGAATTCCTTAAAATGGGAAGATAATCTGAATGAATAGTTCTCAAAATAATAAATACTAATGATCACTGTGTGTGAGAGAGAGAAAGACAGAGATTGAGAGAGAGAGAGAGAGAGAGAGAGAGAGAGAGAGAGAGAGAGAGAGAGAGAGGTGGAACAAAATGAACATTAATAGATTCCATAGGAATAAATCTTAGAATAGTCAGTGAGGAATTGTAAGAAACTCATAAAACTAACCATCTATCCAGACATCTCTACCAGAGTACATATCCTAAGGAAACTAATGGCATACCAATGAGATCCCTCCACAGACATGTTTATTGTAGCAGTATTCACAATAGCTATGACAAGGAATCAGCCTGGATTCTTACCCCACCCCCCCAAAAAAAAAACCACTGAACATAAACATAATGGAGTATCGTCTAGCTATACAGAAGAAATTCTACCATTTTCAGAAACACAGATGAACCTGGGAACATTATGTTAACTGAAATAAGCCAAACATAAAGAAAAAATACTTAATTTATATTTCATTATTCTCTCATGAGAACAAAAAATGGTCATGTAGAACAATAATAAGGATTACAGATGAAATGGATTTAGACAGGAATGCTGTACATGTCTGCAAATGTTATAGGAACAAAATTTACATAATTAGCACGTTTTTCAAACATTTACTAGAACCATCCACTGAAACATGAGTAGTTTCTCAGTGACTCTATCTCTCAAGAAAACAGCCTCTCTGTTGCTATCAAATTCCAATAGCTTCTCAACTAGGAATGATCTTGTAGCCCAAACTGTAGTAAAATGCACAGGTTTTTGTAATATATACATTTTACAAGTAAAACAAAACAAAGACAATTAAGTTCACAGAACACTAACTGATGTCATACAACAAATAAAAAGCTATTCAGGCATGTCAGAAATCATCAATGATATCTTCAATTTTGATTATTCACTGTTTTGAAAATAAATTGTACACTACTGATTTATTAGCTGATTAAATATTACCTCATATCATGTTTGTTATAAAAGATATAGAAGTTGAGCTAAAAATCAGGAAACTAATAAATGTATGTTTTATGGCTTTGTGACCAAGGAGCACAAACAGGAGGAATTACAAGACAGCATTGATGAAAGCACAGGATCTCTCCTTCTGCTTTGTGCCCTCTAATGCCACCCTTTGCAACATCATGAAAGACTCTTCCTGGCTGCGAAATAAGGAATTTCATATTTCTATTTCTTAAAGAAAACTACTATCATTGGAATAGTTAGAGACTTGGTAAGTAAAAAAAAAAATCCTTTTGTACACATAAATTCCTCAGCTTGCAAAAGGCTCAAGTAAGCAAGCAGAGAAGTCTAGTTCGCAGCACCCTTTGCACAGAGTCATTCAACTGTTTCAAGGCAAAAACATAAAAGAGGCCTTTCAGGAATTTTTTACAGCCGATCAAACAATGGCACAAGCAAATTTCAGTCTGTTCCTTCATCAGCTTGTCTCCAATTTCAGGCTATTACACACAGAGTAAAAACACAGTAGAGAGACATAATTCAATGTCTTAAATGAGGGCACATTTAACTTTGAATGTTTTTGATGTGAGTAATGAAACTCAGAAAGTCTTTTCTCCTTCATAACATAATGCAATTATTCATGCATAATAATAATAAGACTGCTCAGAAAGCTGTGCCTTAGACATGGTTCTGCAAATCAAAGATACCTTGATAAATTCCTAGATTCAAACAAATAAACAAAACAGCAACTACTGAATACAAACTTATTCTCTTTATTTCTCCTTTCTAAAACTATGTAAATATCTGAAAAGGCTATGGAAGTACTTCAGAGAATGTATTTTTATTGTTTGTATCTTTAATTTCCAGTCATCTAGATACTGCATAATGGAAAACTTTCAATAACATTTCTGGTTTTTTTTTTTTTTTTTTTTTTTTTTTTTTTGTTTGTTTTTCAAGACAGGGTTTCTCTGTGTAGCTTTGCGCCTTTTCCTGGAACTCACTTGGTAGCCCAGGCTGGCCTCGAACTCACAGAGATCCGCCTGGCTCTGCCTCCCGAGTGCTGGAATTAAAGGCGTGCGCCACCATTGCCCGGCAGAAGGATATTTATTTAATGGTGTAACTCACAAAACTGATAGGTAGGTCGCAGGGTCTGGGAAAGGTGTATCGCAATCCAGCGGTGTTCTCTGGAGCTCTGCTCAGTCCACCTCCAACGTTCAGCGTCCCGGCACAGAGAGAGCACACAGAGAGAGCGCTGGCCCATCCAGCTCTTGGGTCTCCAGGTGCCTACCCTGGTCCTGCCTCATAGGTGTGACAGTTGCCAGAGACTCAATGAGGGTTGGAACTTCCAGATCCAAGCTGGAATGGCTACCCACTACAGGCCACACTGGGAACAGATTCAGGGAGTGGTGGCACACACCTTTAATCCCAGCACTAGAGATTTCATGCCTTTGCTTGGAAAGCACACACACCTTTAATCTCGAGAAGTGGCATGGCTGGGTGGAGAATGGTATACAAGTGTTGAGGAGACAGGAACTACGCAGCAGTTCAACTGAGACCCTCAGGGGTGAGGACTCAGAGGCTTTCAGTCTAGGGATTCATGGAAACAGGATCGGCTAAGGATTTGGCGAAGTGAAGTTGGCTGTGGCTTGTTCTGTTTCTCTGATCTTTCAGCTTTCACCCAATATCTGACTCTGGGTTTTTTTGTTTTTTTGATTTAAATTAATAAGACCTTTTAAAATCTGTGTTACAGAAAGGGAAGGTATTTAGCTTAAAAAGAAGTGTTAGGGAGATGGCTTAGTGCTTGTGAACACTTGTTGGTTTTGCAGGAGATTCAGGTATAAGCCCCAGAATCCACTTGGTAGCTCACAACTGCCTAAAACTCCAGCTTCAGGGGATCTGATGCCGTCTTCTGACCACCATGGTCTCCTGCATGAATATCGTGCACAGATATACACCCAAGCTCACCAAAGTACATGTAAAAGAAAACAAATATGGAGAAAAAGAAAACAAAGAAAAGTATAGGAACATCTCAATGTGGATAAAGAGTTCAAAAATAAGTGTCACTGAAATATTAATGCCAATTCAGTCCCATTAATGACCTGCAATGGGTGGAGATAAGTGTAGCAGCAGAACTTATGCAAATCAAGGTTAAAAGTCATGAAACGAAGGAATTGGACAATGCAAGTCCATGTTTTATGGTAATTAAAATCAATCAAATAAACACCTACATCATGAACCATTTAGTCATGTGAAGACATTAGGAAGATGGTGTGGCTTCATTCAGTTTTGGGAAAAGGCTTTACTAGATTCACTGCACTAGATGATTTCTTTTTGTAGATGCCACAAGTCCAGGAGAAGCTAACAGAACAACTATTTTTAAGCTTCATGTGTCAGATTCAGATTGAAGTACGATGTGCATGAATGAAAACTGTTCTCCCACCTAATAAATATGAAGTAAGGCAGACAGAATCTGTGAGCTGTGAAGGGAAGAGGCAGCTCTGATCAGAGAGTGCTACCATCACCGCTTTCTAGACAAACACTGGATTAGACAAAAAGCCATCAAGTCTATTGATAAAAGAACAATTCAAAACATCAGGAAGAGTAAGTAACAGCCACTTGAATGGCTGACCCATCCTGCCACTGTGGTGTATAGTGTTTGTAGATAGGTGCTTTAGTTAGTATGTATGTTTTATATAGCTAATGTTCATAGGTACAAAGAATATGGAAATCGGAAACCTCTTGAGCACTGGTTCTCAACTTTTCTAATGCTGAGACCTTTAAATAGAGTTCCACACAGTGTTATCCCCAACCCTAAAAGTATTTTTGTTACTACTTCATAACTGTAATTTTGCTACTGTTATGAATCTTAATGTAAATATCTGATATGAAGAATATCTGATACAAGACTCCTGTAATAGGGTTGTTGGACCCCCATAAGGGTTGTGACCCATAGGTTCAGAACCTATTCTCTAGAGAGACAGGCTATGAGTGCTGTGGATATCGCTCTATATAAATAAAACACTGATGGCCAGTGACCAGACAGGAAGTATAGGCAGGACAAGGACAGAGGAGAATTGGGGAAACAGGAAGAAGGGGAGAGAGACACTGCAGCCACCGCCAGGACAAGCAACTTGTAAAGACGCCGGTAAGCCACAAGCGACATGGAAAGATATAGATTTATAGAAATGGATTAATTTAAGATATAAGAACAGTTAGCAAGAAGCCTGCCATGGCCATACAGTTTATAAGTAATATAAACATCTGAGTGATTATTTTATACGTGGATTGTGGGACTGTGGGGCTTGGTGGAACCTGGAGAGAAGCCCTCCAGCAACATATGAGAGTTATTGAATGCTCAGGAGCAAAATAGATAAGAGATATTTAGATGGCTATCAGTATTTACATTACATTACCGAAAATGTAGCTTAAGAATACATGTGAACCTGGAAAAGTAAACTTTTCCAAAAGGCTGTTAGAGAATCTAGTCATAGCAATAGAAACTATGTGAGGAGCAGAATGGAATACCTTACTCTTAGATAAGAAAATCACCATTACAAAAAGACAAGATGGAGTCTGAGATAACCAGGGAGTTTTTTGGGTGCAGTCCAGTCTCCCTTGATAAGGTATATAAGCTTTCTGTAACTGATAACAGGATTTTGTGGAATCTCAGTGTTACATACAAATTGCTTTGCTTATGTGTTAAAATTTCTGTAGACATAAACATGTACAAATATCCATCAAAAATAAAAAGGTTTTCATGTTTTGTTTTACAGGATATGTGAACCAGAAAGTTCTGGTATCTCAACAGTTCCAAAATGGTGATGGAGCAGTGACAGGATTTTGTCCTCCCTCAGTATACTTTCCAGGGTACCACTGGCTTTTTCTGCCCACTTTCCGGTAAAATTTACGGCAGGGTCAGCTCCTAAGAGAATACTAATCAAGAGACAAGTCCCTTTAACTATGAAAAGGAGATTATGGTATTGGGACCTGAGCAATGATACTGAGTAGATATCCAACATGAAGATTGAAGAACCTTCTGTTTGCAGGAAGTAACGGGGGGTGGTGGTGGATTAAAATATTTGGCACACAGAGAAGGACATCCTAAGAATGCAAAATTATCTATTTCCATAAGAAGAATCCTGTCCACTAAAATGGGCATGAATATAGTGCAGAATTTGAAAAACTATCTTCTGTGGATCTGTGGATTGTAGTGTGATTATCCTTTATTTAGCAGCTAATATTCACTGATAAGTGAGAACATATCATGCTTGTCTCTCTGAGTCTGGGTTACTTTGCTCAGGATTTTTTTTTTCTAGTTCCATCCATTTGCCTGTGATAAACTATAGGTTCAGTATAAAAATAACATGTGTTAAACCATTTTGAAACTAACAGCAGTTTGAAGTTGTCAGTTCCTTTTTTGAAAGAAAAGTTTTAAGAAATGACATTCCATGATTGCATAGCGTACTTTTTTAATAATATATATAATAATATCTGTGTTAGCTCATTGAACTATAATTTCTACTTCTAACTTACAACATAAAATCATATTCACTTAAAGAAAACTGATTAAGTGGATGTATGGACAGAAACATATTCTTAGGAAAGCTTCAGATCTTAAGGTGGTCTACCAGATTAGGATAAGATAGATTTTCTTATTGAATTTCTAGTGTCTCTGGCTAAATGGAACCAACTTTATTCTAATAAGAAAAGTACACTGGATAGAAGGTTAGGCATCCTCTGTAGTATTAAAATATGTTCAGGCTGGAGAGATGTATCAATAGTTAAGAGCACCTGTTGTTCTTCTGGAGGACCTAAGCTCAATTTCCAGCACCCACACAGTGGATAACAACTGTCTTTGCCTTGAGTTTCAGGTGATCCAATGCCCTCTTCTGGCCATTGTAGGTACCAAACACACACATGATTCACAGATAAACACACAGATAAAACACTCATACACACAAAAATAAACGTCTATTTTTAAACTGTTTATGCCTTAAAAACAAAGACAACAACCTAAACACTTGCATTTCATTTTCAGTATCATAAGAAAAGTTCAGCATTATGGCTACTATTTGCAACTGCCTTAAGGAGGATGCTAGGTTCTTGCTTACATGAAACATAAACATTTAAGGCTGCTGATTCTGTACCTCACACCACATTTGATTACAATTCTCTGCTCAGTTCTATTAGTTTAGAAAGTCATTATTTTATTGCATAACTCTCCATGTGATAATATAAGGTAAAATGTGCTGATAGATCTTTAATCTTCTAGGGACTTAACTGTCAACAAATCAATTCAACTCTGTGTATGACCTGCATAGGAACACATGCCATTCTCTACAGACTGTAGCTTAACAAGACCTGGGTTTTGCCAGTTTCACTTCATGCAAACTGTTTCCACGGACTTGTCTGCATGTCTTAATTTATCAACACTGAGAGCTTTAATAATTTGGGCATCGAGTTATATAAAGCAATACTTTGAATACTTATTTTAATTCTTTTTGGTTATTTTTCTTGTGTGTTACTTGGGAAAGGCCAAGCATGAAATTGGAGCTGCAAAGCAAGAACACATTTATTGATATGAAACTTCTCTGAAAACTCAATAGGTGTTCAGCCAAGCAAGAAGGGGAAAGGGGCTGAATAATTCATTGAACCTTTAAGCATCAATAAATAGCACTTACAGTAAGGAATGTCTGCTTTACAACATTAGGTATAAAATGTGAGTTTAAAATAAAAGACATCATTAATGTGTCATGTTGTGAGACTACTCAAATAAAGACTGTTTTTCATTAATAATTCTGGAGGTAAGGACATGATGAATAAAAATTTTCAGCACAATAAAACAAGTTTTATTTTGTATTGTGCCTTTAATTTTATTTGCATAGGTCAAGTGAGTTAAAAACCTGTATTATAACATCAGAAAAATTAAAATGTTTGTGTTGCACAGAATGATGCACAATGATGATGTCATTTATTCATATGGAAGGAAGTAGTTATTAGTTTATTGTTAGCATATTTTAAATTATGCTCTTTAGATACCATTCAAGGACACACTCTGCTAATACTGCTATCAATATGAAAACTGTTAAAAGAGTTTAGTAGAGTATATTTGTGATTTGCTTATTCATAACAAATCATCACAATGGTGATGACTTAAGAGGTCATGGTGTTTAACAAGGGGCCTATATATTGATGGTTTTCATAACTGTTAATAATAAAATGCCCATCTATAGCATAATTAACAAATTAGAAGATGGACTAATCTGACTGTGAAAAATCAAATGGATGGTGAAGCAGGTTAAACCTCAGAGTAAGGGAGACCTGCCTATCTCACTTACTGAATGAATTAATTCACACAAATTCTTCAAGTTGCTGTAGTTTTTGTTTTTGAAAACAGAGTTTCACTGTGTAGCCTTGGCTGTCCTGAAACTGTAGACCAAGCTGGCCTCAAAATCAGAGATCAATCTGCCTCTGTCCTGAGTGCTGGGATTAAAGGCATGTATCAACACAGCCAGGCAATTCTCTGATTTGAAATTTCCATTTCTTCTATCAATAATCTCATCTACCTCTCATACACCTATCCTATATATTAAATATGAATATATATATTTAAGTAGATATTTTATCCAAATACATTATGTAACTAGGTATTACTATTTACTTTAGAAAGCATAACTATGTAAATTAGTGAGCTCATTTTCATGATAGCAAAAATGTTCACATGAAAGCATTAATAGAAATTTATTTATCCAGGACAAGAAAAGAGAATAAAATATATTTATATGTAGTGAATCTGTTTTTAAGGCTGTGAAAGATATTACCTATGCAATAAATGACAGTAGTTATATATCTGAGTCTACCTGAAACTGCAATGACATTCCTACCATGATGCAGGAAAGAGGCAGAGTCTAACATCAGCGCTTTGCTCAAATCATGTTGATTAGAACCATGGAGAACAAAGTATGTAATCCATAGATTCCAGAGCCATCTATGAGTTTCCTCTGTATGTACTATAAGCAGTGAAATTATGTAAATATTCATTATAATATAAAAATGATAGGGGTTGAGAGAAGGGCTCACAATGACAGCACTGCTACTCCATCAAGAGCAAAGATTTACACCAAAGCATACAGCTTTGCCGTGAGGTGGGTATGGAATGTGGGCAATGTCTATGTGTATACTCTATGAAGACTAAATCAAGTTGCAGAAGCAAAGAGAACTTGGAACTGGAGAAGAACAATTAATAGATGTCTCATTTGGTGAGGCTTTGAAACTGACAAGTGAGTCTTAACTGATTTAGCATTTGAGATGTAAACCTGAAGACCAGGAAGCTAACACACTGCACAGTTCAAGAAATCAATCCTCAAAATCCAAAGAACCACTTGGTGCTTAGAGAAGCCACGTATGTTTCTCAAGAAATTTAAAAAAAAAAAAAATGAAAGCTATTGGGTCTGTGGATTTAACACAAGTAGGAACACTGAAAATGTGTTCGCTTGCTTCTTGAAATTTTTTTTTTCTGTCAGAATACCTTGCCTCATGAAACAGATAAATCTACTTTTTTGTGCATATGAAGTTATATACACATCATTGAACATGAAAGCTACCATTGCAACTGTTAGGGATCAAGAAAAAATATAATCTTGTGTTTATACATATTAAGTTCTTTCAAAAACTATGAGATTATGCATAGTGACTTGCTCTGTGAGTCTGCATCACATCCTCATTTGAGGAAGTATCTTTTTGTCTTCAGAACCACCCCATCTTTTCATCACAACTGAATGCTGGGTGCTAATTTTCGTCATTCCTTTGTGCCCACTTCTCAGAATCAAAGGTAAAGTGATCTATACTCAAACTACTAACCCATAAATAATTATGATCTACCACTAAGATGGCTTTAGATCAGCAATTTTTCTAGGGCAGAATCAGCTTGATGAAGGATGCCATGTGGAAACACCTCAATTTGGGGACTAAACTTTTGGTCAGCATTAGTTCAGTACCATATAAGTGGTTACACTATAGGATATGAAGAAGACCATTTTAATCTCCTCTATGTGTTCTCTTGCTAGTGAATAATAATCCCTAATGTGAATGCCACTGTGACTTAATGACTCAAATTTTGAATGGATTTTAACATAAATGAAAGATTTTAGAGGTGAGAGATTTAGCTCTCTTTATATTCATCATATCATGTAACTTATTTCTAATTATCTCTTAAATAAATCACCTTCATTATTCCCTAGGTCAGTCGTTCTTAGGCTTCCTAATGTTACAACCTTTTAATATGGTTTCTCATATTCTTGTGACCTCCAGTCATAAAATTATTTTCATTCCTGCTTAATAACCGTAACTTTGCTACTGTTATGAATCACAATGTAAAGATCTGTGTATTTCAATGGTCTTAGGTGACCCTCATGAAAGGGTCATTTGACCCCCAAGGGTCAAGACTTATAGCTAAGAAACCATTTCTTTAGATCATCATCACAGTTTAAAAGTAAAATATTTATTAGTTAGGTTTTTTATGGTTTAATGCTCAAACTATGTGAAGCATAAATATCCTATCATAGAAACCAGAAATTGTTTTTCCTTTAAATCTAGCCTTTTCTTTGTAAGATTTCCTCCCACATCTTCAGCAATTAACTTTCCAGAATGCACTGACAATACTACCTAATTGCTGAAGAAACTAAATTTCACCCAAAATGTATAATTAATAATGGCAAAAGCACAATGACAATGAAAATAGAAAGTAAAGAGACAGAGGACAAGGTCAACATTCTGCCAGCACTTGGGAATTCTGTAATCAACTTAGACATGATATCTTATAGTATGACAGTACACAACTAAAGAACTTTGTAAATAGGTAGATGACTAATCTAGTCCTTATGCACAGAACTGTAATAAAAGAAAGTGTGTAAACATGAAGGTAGACATATGCCATGCATGGGTTTCCTACCCAGGTGCAAGGGCAAAATACAAGGGAACCCTGCTAAGGTGCCAAACTTGGGCAGGGAGTGAGGTTGTGGTCAGAAAAGCGAGTGCTTTACTGGCTTATGTGTTTGGGGGGAAAGATAACTGCTCTCTCATCAGGCTTTATCTTGTCACCACACCTGCTCACTTAGCAACACTTTTGTCTTCAGACAATGTCTAGAGTTCTGATTGATGAGGGATTGAATGTAATGAGCAGATGTCAAAAGAAAAAAAGCTCTTAATTATTCTGTTTCCTTTGGAGTATTAAAGATAAAAGCTCATGTTATCCAGCAAAATGCCAGAATCAGTAAATGATAGTTTAATTTTTTTTTGTGAGTTTGTCTTCAGAGCATATAATACATGTCTAGGTATGTTAAGTTATGACAGCAGAGAACAACTGGCTGCATCATTGCTGCTTAGTAATAAATAAAATCTCACTAAGCCAAATGTTCTTCTAAACTGACAGTTTTCCTAGGAGTGTAGGCATATCCCGATCATGAAGTACTGTAAAGAACCACACAATATCTTTTCTTCAGGGACAGTTGACTGTGGTGGTAATCTAATTGTACTGAAATATTATTTTGATTGTATGTTAATAAATAAAGTTGTCTGGGGGTCAGAGCTATTAGAGCCATAGCAAGAGTGTGGCGGTGGTGGCACACGCCTTTAATCCATAGATATCTGTGTGTTCAGGGTCAGAGCTATTAGAGCCATAGCAAGAGTGTGGCGGTGGTGGCACACGCCTTTAATCCCATAAGATCTCTGTGTGTTCAGGGATACAGTCAGCATTGGAGACATATACCTTTAAGACCTAGGGGGCTGTACATTCAGACGGTGACGAGGCAGTCATGTGTTTGGGTTTACAACCAATGAGAAGGCAGAACAACATACTTTAAAAAAACTAACCGACAGGAAGTAGGTCTCTTTTCGCGAAGCTGGGACAGCAGAAGGAAGGGTGAGATTTAGCTCTGAGCTCTGACTCTCGACTTTCTCTTTTACATTGTTTCTGTGTTTCTTATTTAATAAGACGGTTGGTTACATCTACATCTGGCGCCCAACGTGACAAGAATCCATTAAAAACTGCTTGGCTTGGCGGCAGGTCCGCTTTCCCGCAAGGGCGGCAGGCGGCCCGCGCGGCAGCGGCGGCGGCGGCGGCGGCGGCGGTGGCACGCGGCGGCCGGCGGCGATCGGCTTCTTAGTCCGAGCCTGGGTCTAGTTCTGCTTGACCTCAGGCTGGACTATCGGTGAGCTGCTTGCTTAAATCCTGCTTGCTTAAAGCCGGTGCTACAAACAACTCAGAGTTGCCCTGCCGAACAGGGCCTGCCTGTAAAGCCAACGCACGTGGTCGGAGCTTAAGGAAGCCAGACCCAAGCCTTGATTCGGCACAAGAGGGAACACGTGGCTGCATTTAAACTTTAGCCAGCTACGCTTTCTTGCGCTCTCTCTCTCTCTCTCTCTCTCTCTCTCTCTCTCTCTCTCTCTTTCTCTTTGGATTTACACCTGGACACTAGGTGGCTGTTTTGAAAATCCCCTCGGATTTCTACTGTTCTACGCAGATTTGGTAAGTCATAATATATCAGATATTTTAAAGGAAACTATCTAAAAGAGAATTTTTTTCCACGTTTAAAAAAAAAATGGGTTTTATGTGTACATTGGAAGAAAATTGGTTTTTGTTCGAAATTTTAGGCAGTCTGGCAATGGAACAACTATATAATATTAGTATTGGTGGAATTATGCACCTTATCACTATAATAATCCACATTTTAATATTTAAAAAGATAGTCAATTTAAGTGCCAGGATAACAGCTTTAGAAGAACTTGCTAAACCTGTAAAAATTCAGACAGAAGAAATTAACAGTGAAGTTGTTTCAAGTCGGGATCATAAGGTTGCAGAAAGAAAGCCTGTTTTCACACAGTCACCCTTAATTTATCCTGTAACCGTACAGCAGATGCCTGATCAAATGGCTACACAAAATAATTGGGCTCCAATTGAAATGTTGGATTTAAAAAGGTTTAAGGAGGCAATAGTATCTTATGGCATGCATTCCCCATATGTAAAGCAAATGTTAAACTCTTGGTCAACATATAATAGGATAGTACCACAGGACTGGCGGGACCTCGCACAAGGTGTTCTGGAACCCAGCCAGAGACTTCAATTTCTGACTTGGTTTAAGGAGGAGGCTAAAAACATAGAAAAACAATGGAGGGATAAAGGAATACAAGTTTGCCAGGATCAGCTTATGGGCGAAGGCCAATATGCTTCAGCACAAACACAATGTTTATATGATGTCCAAACCCTAATTTTATGTCGAACGGCAGCCTTGAATGCATGGACAAAGTTGAGGAACCAGGAAAAAAATCTGAGTCATTTACAAAGGTGAAGCAAGGCCCAAAAGAGTCTTTTACAGATTTTTTACAAAGACTGGCTTCAGCAGTAAAGAGAATGGTCTCGGATTCAGAAGCTAGTAAGGCAATAATTGAATCTTTGGCCTTTGAGAATGCGAATGCAGCATGCAAAACAATAATCAGGCCATTAAGGGCAAGATCTGCACCTATGGAAGATTGGATTAGAGAAACAATTAATGTTGAAGCTGATGAGCATGATGATACATGGGTAGGAGAAGTAATTTCAAAAGGTTTGAGGAGTGTTAGATGTTTTGGATGTAGAAAGCAAGGACATTTGAAAAGGGACTGTAGACAGGTCATTCCCAGAAACAATGTTTCTTCAAGGAACAATGGCAACAGAAGGCCCCTTCCTTCTGGAGTATGCAGAAGGTGTGGTAAGGGAAAACACTGGACCAACAAATGTAGATCAACAAAGGACAGACAGGGTAATCCTTTGCCTCAGTCTTCGGGAAACTCCCAGAGGGGCCTCGCGCAGGCCCCCAGTGCAAATCCAGTTCAAACCTTTCCTGCAGCCATAGAGGAAATGCCTGCTCTGGAGAGCGATTAAATAACCAAATGCCTATTGGAATAAATCATGCTGGTCAGGATGATGAAACAGAGAGAATAAAAAATTCAGGAGAAAACATAAAGAAAATTTTTTGGCAAACTTCTATTAATGAACAAAGACCAAAATTAACAATAAAAATAAATGGTGTTTTGTTGTCTGGTCTGGTAGACACAGGTGCGGACGTTACCATAATTGCACCAGAATTTTGGCATCCAACTTGGCCTCTTCAGGAGGTAAACGTTCAACTGTTAGGAATTGGGACATTATCTCAGGTGAAACAGAGTGCAAGATGGCTCGAATGTATAGGTCCAGAAGGACAGAGAGGAAAATTAAAACCATATGTGGCTAACATAACTATGAACCTGTGGGGTCGAGACTTGTTGCAACAATGGAATACTCAGATTAACATCCCTCCAATCTCAGAAACAAATCATAAATTAGCACATGTTACTGAGAGAAATATTAGAAGATATTGTTCTTAATGAGTGGTCACCAGCCATCCATATTATACAAGAACAGGGCACAATAACTGATGATCTTCCAAAGACACCAACAGCTCTACCTTTAAAATGGTTAACAGACAAGCCTGTATGGGTCCAGCAATGGCCTTTAACAACAGAGAAACTCCAGGCTTTAGAAGAGCTGGTAGAAGAACAGTTAAATGCTCAGCATATTGAAGAATCAACCAGCCCTTGGAATTCTCCTGTATTTGTTATTAAAAAGAAATCTGGTAAATGGAGAATGGTAACAGACCTTAGAGCAATTAACAAAGTAATTCAGCCAATGGGCTCTCTACAATCTGGGATGCCTTTTGCCTACTCTGTTACCAAAAGGATGGCCTCTCATAGTTATTGATTTAAAAGACTGTTTCTTTTCAATACCCTTACAAGAAAAAGACAAAGAAAGATTTGCTTTTACAGTGCCTACTTATAATAATTCTCAACCGGTTAAAAGATTTCAATGGAGGGTCCTCCCACAGGGAATGTTGAATAGCCCAACTCTGTGCCAATATTTTGTACAACAGCCATTGGAAGTGATACGTAAAAAATTTCCTAAATCTATAATTTATCATTATATGGACGATATTTTACTAGCTGACTCAAATGCAGATACTTTAGAAATAATGTTTGAAGAAGTAAAGAAAATTTTTTCCTTGCTGGGGATTACAAATTGCTCCTGAAAAGATACAAAGAGGAGATTCTATTAATTATTTAGGATATAAAATAGAGCTACAAAAAAAATTAGACCCCAAAAGGTGCAAATTAGGAGAGATAGACTACAGACTCTTAATGACTTTCAAAGATTATTTGGAGATATTTCTCATCTACGAACTATTGTTGGGGTAAAAAATGATGAACTGACTAATTTGGTCAAAACCTTAGAAGGTGACAAGGACTTAAATAGTCCAAGAGAATTATCACCTGAAGCTGAGAAAGAATTGGCCTTGGTAGAAAAGAAAGTACATGAAGGACACGTGGATCGTATTGATCCAAAGCTGGATTGCATTTTGGTTATTTTACCTTCTAGGCGTTCTCCTACTGGAATATTAATGCAGAGGGAAGATATTATATTGGAATGGATATTTTTACCAAATAAACCAAATAAAAAATTAAAAACTTATGTGGAAAAAATCTCTGACTTGATTTGCAAAGGAAAATTAAGACTTCATCAATTAGAAGGAATAGACCCAGCAGAAATTGTCATACCATTAACTAAGGAGGACATTGAAAAATTATGGACAGAAAGTGAACCTTGGCAAAGAGCTTGCAGTAATTTTTTGGGAGAAACTAACAGCAAATATCCCAAAAGTAAATAGAATTGATCTTATAAAGAGAGCTGATTGGATCTTGCCTCGAATTGTACGGCAAAAACCCATATCTGGAGTTCGTACATTTATACAGATGCCAACAAAGAAGGAAAAGCAGGTTACAAAACAGAAAATTTAAGTAAAGTGGATCAAAGTCCTTATAATTCAGTTCAAAAAATCAGAATTGTATGCTATTCTGTTGGTATTAATGGATTTTCAGAACCTCTCAACATAGTAACTGACTCTCAGTATGCTGAAAGAGTGGTGTTACATATTGAGACTGCAGAATTTATCCCTGATGCTTCAGAATTAACTTCACTATTTATTCAATTACAAGATACAATCAGGGAAAGGAATCATCCTTTATATATAACTCACATTTGATCCCATACTGGTCTGCCAGGCCCTCTAGCACAAGGCAATGATGAGATTGATAAATTATTGATAGGAAATGTGCTGGAGGCCTCAGAATTTCATAAAAAACATCACGTTAATAGTAAAGGTTTAAAAAAGGATTTTTCCATAACCTGGCAACAAGCCAAAGAAATAGTAAAGAAATGTCCTACTTGTTCCTTCTGCAATCAAACGCCATTACCAGCAGGATGTAACCCAAAGGGTACTCAGAGAAATGAAATCTGGCAGATGGACGTGTTTCACTTTGCAGAATTTGGAAAATTGAAATATGTACACCACACTATCGATACTTATTCAGGATTTCAATGGGCAACTGCTTTGAGTTCTGAAAAAGCTGATTCTGTAATCACTCATTTGCTAGAAGTTATGGCCATCATGGGTATACCTGCACAAATCAAAACTGACAATGCTCCATCATATGTCTCTGTTAAAAATGAAACAGTTTTTTTGCTTATTACAATATAAAACATATTACAGGCATACCACATAATCCTACATTTCCTCTGATTTGTCAAATACCTGTTTAGGTATTTATTACTTGTATATATTGTATATAGTTATTGTACTTTTGTATATAGTTTTTCTTTTGTTAGTTATAACCTTTTGCTTTTTTTCTTTTTATTAAAATAGAAAAGGGGAAATGTGGTGGTAATCTAATTGTACTGAAATATTATTTTGATTGTATGTTAATAAATAAAGTTGTCTGGGGGTCAGAGCTATTAGAGCCATAGCAAGAGTGTGGCGGTGGTGGCACACGCCTTTAATCCCATAGATATCTGTGTGTTCAGGGTCAGAGCTATTAGAGCCATAGCAAGAGTGTGGCGGTGGTGGCACACGCCTTTAATCCCATAAGATCTCTGTGTGTTCAGGGATACAGTCAGCATTGGAGACATATACCTTTAAGACCTAGGGGCTGTACATTCAGACGGTGACGAGGCAGTCATGTGTTTGGGTTTACAACCAATGAGAAGGCAGAACAACATACTTTAAAAAAACTAACCGACAGGAAGTAGGTCTCTTTTCGCGAAGCTGGGACAGCAGAAGGAAGGGTGAGATTTAGCTCTGAGCTCTGACCTCTCGACTTTCTCTTTTACATTGTTTCTGTGTTTCTTATTTAATAAGACGGTTGGTTACATCTACAGTTGACTGACTGACAGAACTTCCATGATTGTAGACAGCTTGGGATCCAAAGTAGCTCAGGCTTTCTTTAAACTTCTTAATAACCACTGATAGCCCTCCTCTATGTGAGCTCACATTTTTGGTAACCATGACTTCAATCCTTTAGAATATAAAAAATAAATAATGCCCACTGACCAAAAGGCTAAGAACACTGTCAGATAGTATCCATGGTCTATAGTTGTGATTACTTTGTGTGATTTCCTGCCATAACTAATAGTTCCATCAACATATTTATAACTTTGTTCTTTTACTAGAAAAGATTATACAAACTGTTACCATATTGGACCATAGTAGTTGGGTAATTTGAATCTGTGTTCCCAAGTCATAGTCATTCATATTTGGCTCCAGAACAAACTGTCTCTTATCTGACTTTGAGGTAAGAGTTGTGTTTTTGCATAACAAAATTGCCTAAAAGAAATTTCAACTAAATATACTGTACATTAAAATGCCACTATCACAACAGGTCTCATATATTCTTAACTGACAGCCTACCAAGTTCAACAATGGCAGCTTCACATTTCCTATTGAGATCATTTTAGCACTTAACCCACAGCAGCAATACATCCACTATTATGTGTTTGAATAAGACTTTCTCCATTCTGTAAATAAGTGTAAGAACATTTTCTTTCATGATGGCTTTCCCAGACATTATTGAATAGCAGAAAACAATCCCACACCACCTGATTAAAGTTCACACAACCCATTATTTTCCTCGGGCAGTGTGTTAAAAAGCTGCTGACTTTGTAAATACCTTATTTTCATTTTAAATAACATGCCTCAATCTCAGTGGTGAATCACTTTAGGTCCTAACCATGGATACGGGAAGCACATAGAAGTGGGAGCCAGCAAATGGCAGGACAAGGAGCCAAGCAGAGATTTTCTTTTCAAAGTTTTCTTTGTCCCATGAAAAAATAACTAGCTACATTAAATCACGCTTGATATGCAGAAAGAGGAAGATTTGTGAAGCTGGGTGTAGACCAGCCAACATTTACAAAGTCAATTTCAGACAGAATCTTGCACCCCTTGGTGGCAAGTGTATTTCTTTTGGAGAAAAGAAATCCAGCCAAGTGGAGAATTCCCCATCTCTCTTCTTTATTCCATACTTAATTGACATTCCGTCAAGCCACTATATTCTATTCTGGGTCAAAAAAGTATGATTTCTGTGATACACAAAGCACTCCATTTTCACCCCCACCTTCAGGTATCTATGGACATTTGCTGTTCTGAGAAATTGCATCACTAATTGGGGTGTCTGATTTGTTGTGTGCAGTTCATCCTGTGGCACCATCAAAATCTTCCAGCTTTCCCTGCTCTGATAATGATACACTTGAGATTATAAACCCATCTTATTTCCATAGAAGGTAGTGCCAGGCACAAGCTTTTTACCCTTCATTGGGATCGTTAGAAAAGAAATTAAGCCAACATGCTTTTTATGATATATTTTCTGTTCCATAATGATGAGACTTTTAAAATACTTGACAACTTATGTTGTGGTGGGTGGAGGTGTCATATGAAATGAAGACATAAGAGCAGTGCCTTACTTTGCATCTATATAGTTTCTGGGAAATACTTCAGAGAATATCTTGCCAGAAGACACAACTGTCCTCCTGAGAGTCCCTGGGGGAATCATCTAGAAGCTTTATTCGACAAAGGTGCACAATGAAGTTTAGCTGAATAATTTGACCAATCCACAAGACCGTATTTTCTTGTATGTTTTCTCTTACAAAATGAGAAATTATTAGCTCTATCATAATCAAGACTATCGGGAAAAAATATTAGGGCTACATTTCAAATTACTCTTTTATAACTTTTTAATTGCTTTATTGAATTTAAGAGCATTTACTTTATCTCTTAATATACAGAAACTGCTTATGCTAGCACAGGGGATGTGCAATTCACAAGGGAGAAATAAGAAGAATAACAAACTCTTTTTCTCATTTGTGTATTATAGATTTGAAGTAGCACAGCAATAAATCTAGATACTTTTTTGGTTGATGTGTTACAAATGACTTTACTGATTGAATACTTCAGCTACTCTTTTATACTTCATTAATTTCAGCTGGTGTTTCTCATTCTGTTCTCTGTCATGCAGAATAAATTTAAAGAAACACTGAGTCCTATTAAATCTATAAACTTCCCTGAAGTATAAAGAAATATGGATGTTTATGAGTTTGAACTAATGAATGATTCTAACCTTTGGTATGCACCGTGTTTTCTCACCACTCAGTACTAGTTCAAAATGAATTTTATATCTGTATTTTAACTGCTGAGCTGTTTATTTTTTTCATCGAAATCTATGGCATTGGCTCAATAGAAAACTTCTGAGTCATGTCTCTAAATTTTCAACCTTTCTGAAGAAATTTCCAAACTTATTATCTAATTCTAGCAAATTGTTTGAAATGTTGTTACTGTCATGGGCCATACTGAGGTACCTGTTTCCAATAACGTTAATAAGAAGAAATAATCAGGTCTCAGTAATTCTTTTAAGAACTAATATCTTCTTCATTCATGTCTAGTGGTTATTACACATTCATTTCTAATGCATAATTCTTCATATTGTATAACTAGTCTGTCAAAATTATGAAATTAAATACTCCTGATTTACTTGGGGAGAAAGTAGGCTGGATAGCTTTTGAGTTTAGGATCACCTAAATTTAAGGAACCACTTACAAGCATAATGGAAGGTCATAGTTTTTAATGTAATTGCAATAAGTTCCAGTGATCATAAGGATGTGATTTATTTTGCTTTAAAATCCTCGATTACCAAGACTCTCTCAAAAGTTTAGAGAGAAAAAGGAAAGAAAATAAGTCAATGGCATCCAATGTCAAGTTTCTAGTCAATATACAAATCTCATTCAGTGGACTATCTCAGCACCAGCTGTAACCCAATTACCCTCAACAGTGCACAGGTGTTCACAAGAATGACTAAGACAAAAGCATTCTTCCCTTTAGGGCTCTTAAAAAATTAGAGTCCTTTAATTTCCATACACCATCCAAACTAAAACCAAACAATAAAATATTGGAGAAAAAGAAATTAGATACAGCAGGGGAAAAACACAATCAGCATGAGCTGTAACCCAATTATGCTAAATAGCACTCAGGTGTTCACAAGAGTGCACTCACTTAAAATTTTGCCAACACAAATCAACTCTCTCTAACACATAAGATTGATGACAAGAATCCATTTTCCTTAGGGTTATTTGTAGATTATATTTCAAGTCCTTAAAAGATTTCATTGTATAATAAGCACAAATTTGAATGTACACATTCCATCATGGGCATGGAGCAGTATAATATACAAAGTTCTACAAAGATATTCAATATATATTTTTGGCCTTACTTAGACTCTTCAGGCATGATTTAGAGTATAATCTTCCTATTCTGGAGGAGAATCCAAATATTTGAGGTATTTTCTCGTTGTCAGTTATTGTAAAAATCAAGATTTAAATATTCAGATGAGCCAGCGGGATTTGTGTGTCTCTATCATGTGGTGTACAGTAAGTATTTAAAATACCAATGGTTACAGCTCTCAAATATAATACTTTATTTATCATAGTGTGAATGTGTAAAGGTAACAATATGACCGATGATGGAAATATGCTAGAAAGAATTATTAATGTTTATTTTATTAGAAAATCAGTCATTCATAATTACTTAATTGGTGTGAAAAATCTGAACCCAAATTAACAGCATTGAGCAAGAATCTGTTGGACTTATACAAATACAGAACTCTACTAGGGTTGTTAGTACCTACAAAATAATTTAGAAGTTTGAGAAGCCTTGGAAGCAAATTACAGAAACACTGGAACATTCTATTTCTGTCTCATATTAAACCTATAAACTATGACAGAGTTTGTAATATCATACTGATATTACAAATCTTAAGAATAAATCAGAAAGCATTAAATTATCACCTCCAAGTCGACAGAAATGATTTAACATAAATACAACATTTCTTCACTTTGAAATTGTAACAAGGGCTTAGAAAAATTTGTTAATCTCACAGAAACAAGTATGTTAATATGACCCTAAATAAAAACCCAGATACAAGTAATTATTGTTTGAAAGATCACTATTATATATAGATATATACACCATCCTGAATAGTTTCTGCCTGAGCTAAGTTATTCATTTGTTTTATTTTGGAGAATATAAATTATACATTCTAAGGTCTCAGACATATAGAATTAAATTAGAAGTAAGTAGAAAGGGGGATATAGAAAACACTATGATACTGAATGGTAAACAGCATACTTCTAAATTGGTACTTAGATGAAAGGATATATTTCAAAAGAAGATTGAAAACATACTAGATAAAAAAGGAAATGAAACTTATAATCTGTGCCATGTAGTTGAAGCACTAGTTATACGGAAATGTGTGGCACTTACTTCATATAGTTAAGAGGACAAAATAAAATCAATTGTGTAGTTCTACCTTTTAGCAAATTAAAAAGAATAAACTTATACATAAGTAAAACAAAACAAAAAAAGCAAATGATCATAGTTACTGTAAGGTAAAAATGGGCCAAGGAAAAAATGCCCTAACCTAAGTAGATCTGATACCTGCACCAAGGAAATACACTTTGAACCTGACTTGACCCCAGGACCAAGGCTTGAAATCTGACAAATCCCAGAGTCAGGCTGCAGAATTTCACCAATCCATGAGCACAGAATCCTACCAATCCTTACAAAAAAAGCTCACCAATCCGGGAGCTTGCCCCAGAATCAGGCTACAAAAATCCACCAATCCCAAGTCACCCTGAAAAGCTTCAGCCCTCCCACCCCCCCAAGAAATCTTATACATGATCTGTACTCTGTTCATTTTGCTTCTGTTTCTCATCTGAGGCAGCCACCCTCCTGGGTTCTTCCTTCCCAATAAATCTCTTGAGTGAAGTTTGTTGTGTGGTATGACGTTTTCAGTGGAGCAGAGCCCAGCTGACAAGAACTTTCCCAGGAGCAGAACAGAGCAGAGCAGAACTGTTACACTTTCACTGGGGAAACTTTCCTCTAGCAGAGCAGAGTTCTTGCACAGGTAGGACCTGAGTAGGGCTATAAAAGCTTTTGCCAGAGCAGTGTGGAACCGAGTAGAGCAGTGCTGTAACACTTTTACTGGGGAAACTTTCCCTTAGAGGAGCAGAGTTTATAACACTTCTCCAGAGCAGAGCTGTAACAACTTCACTGGGGAAAACCTCCCTTGCCAGAGAAGAGTTGTTACACTACATTGTGGAATGCTTTCCTGGAGCAGAATTCTAAGCTGCTATACTTACAGTGACTTTGTGGTATAACTTGGCTCTGGACTGTCAGTATTCCTTTCCACCCAAGCTGCAATGCTTACATTGGTTGTCATGAATGGGATTAAGTATTTTCTATCTAAGGTAATAGAGTAACTCAGATAAGTAACCTGAGAGTGGACAACTGGACCTTAGAGAGTGAGACCTTATATGCTCAGCCTCACAGAGAGTTTAACAAGGTAGAGGTGTCTGCATGGCTAATTTTTCAGGGACATACTACAAAGGAGAAGATCATCTATGTATTGTATAGTCTTAGATTTATGAAGAGTCAAAGACAATAAGTCTGAGGCCAGAGCCTGGCCAAATGAATGTGGGTTCTCCTGGAACCCTTGGGTTAGGACTCTCCAAGTGAGTTGGGTAGAAATGCATGTGTTCAGGTTAGTATGGGCCTTGATATTTTGTGACTGGGGGTCCAGAGGACAAGCAAAGGTGTCCCTGAGGTCTAGCACAGAGAAATAGGGGGTCTCTAAGAGAATGTTGGGGAAGAGAGTATAAGGATTGGGTACTACAGGGTGAAAGAGAACTACTGCAGAGTTGATAAGTAGAAGATCCTGAACCAAGTAGTAGGTTCCACTGAGATTTTTTAACTGTGAGTATCAGCATATTAAAGAAGGAAGAAGTGGAGCACAGAAGATTCTTCTTTAATGGAAGAATGAGATGAGAGGTTTAAGTTCCCTGCAGGGAAAGTTGGTGTTGAGCCTGGGTTATATATTTGTTGGGATTTTGTAGTTGAATGATGGCAGGGAGATGATGTTTGGCTCTTGAGAGGGTTTGGGGTGTCCCGTACCTGGGGATCTATCTAAGAGGCTGATAAAGGAAAAGGTATGTCAAATTGTGGGGTTCAGAGAAGAAGGAAGAGGGGAAAAGCTGGTGAGCCTGGGATCAATCAAATGGGGGGAGCAAAGGAAATATAGGCTCCCACTTTGCCTAGGATGTTCCTCCCCAATAAGAGGATAGGACAGATTAGTACCACTAGGAAGGAGCAGGTAAGGAGGGTACTTTTAGAGATACAGTTAAGTGGTGGGATGGGATCAGGTGAAGGAGACCAGCAGCAGCCTTAAAGACCGTGGCTGGGGGTAACTCTAGCCCTAAGAGTACCAGGGGTGTACTGGATATCAGTAGTCACTTCCTCAGGCTTAGGGAAAGGTTTAAACTGACTAAAGGGAAAACTTATCCAATTGCTGCTGGTGAATGGGGTGCTGAACCAGAAGTGAGCTAGAAGATGAGTCCGTTACATGTGGACTGGATATGAGGAAGATGCACCCTCATGTATCAGCTCAGACCACAATTGAGAGCATAGGCACCAGAAAAGCCTATCTGAGTCATGATGACATCAAATGTAAGCATTGCAGCCCAAATGGAAAGTCATCCTGGCAGTCAGGAGCCAAGAAGAAAGTAAGTGTAGCATCTTAGAGTTCTGCTGTAGGGAAAGCGTCCCCAATGCAAATGTAACAACTCTGCTCTGGCAGAGGAGGGTTTCCCCAGAGAAGTTATTAAAGCTCTGCTCTGGAGAAGTGTTACAGCTCTGCTCCTCTAAGGAAAGTTTCCCTAGTGAAAGTGTTACAGCACTGCTCTGCTCTGCTCTGCCCTGCCCTGCCCTGCTCTGCTCTGCTCTGCTCTGCTCTGCTCTGCTCTGCTCTGCTCTGCCCTGCCCTACCCTGCCCTGCCCTGCTCTGCTCTGCTGTGGTTAAAGTTATTACATTTGCACTGGGAACCCTTTCCCTGGGGCCCAAGCTGCTACAGTTACAGTGATTTTGTGGTACTCCTTGGTTCTCAGCTGCCAGGATACCTTTGCATCTGAGCTGCAACACTTACAGCTATACCAGACAACAATATTTAAGACAGAAAATCAAAACAAACTGACTCTTAAAACAATCTGTTTTTAAGAGTTTTTACAAACAATAAGAAACTAAGACAGAATAAGAAAACTGACAGACTATTGATATTAAAAGCAGAAGGAGGACACATTACTACAGACCTTATTACAGTTAATACAATATAACTGACATGTTAAAACTGCATGCTCATATATTCAAAAACCTAGATAAAATAATTTATTCCTTGGAAAAGACAATATGCCAAAACACACAACAAGAAATATACAACCTGACTATTCCTATATTAAAAATAATAATTAATTAATAACAAGTTATTAATAAGTAATCAAGACATAATTAATAGCAAGTCTACTAATCCAATAACATACAAAGTATCACAAAACACAATCAATTCTAATTCATCGCATGAATAGAACACTGGCTAAACCTGAAAATCAATTCATTATTTTTCACTTTAAAATAGTAGTAAGTGCACATAACTATGTCAATAGATGCAGACACAGAATTTTAAGATAGCCAATATGTAGTCATAAGAAACATTTTCAGTAAACTAGCAACACTTCAATTTGTAAAAATTTATAAATAATCCATGCCTGAATTATAGCAATGGTGTGGAACCCATAGTTCTTCCATGAAGAACAGAAACTAGGCCATGGTTATCCTGCTCATTAATGCCTTTTAACATTGTCTCAGAAGCCCTAGATACTGCTATAAGATAAAAAACAAAAACAAAATAAAATGTGCATGAAATAATGTAATGAAACGTTCTGGAACTGCTAGGAGATTATAGCAATGTGAATGAAGCAGTTGTAATAAACACAAGTCAATTGTAATTGGCCTTAAGGCCCACTCAGCAAGAGAGAGAGAGAGAAATGCCTGGTATGAGAAACAATAGCCAACTGCCCAGTGCTATTAAAGTCACAGATCTTAGAGGAAAACCTCAACCACCACTTCACTAAACCAGCATCATCCCTAAATACATTATAAATATTTATCCTTGTATACACATGAAAGTGCAGTTCTCACCGCACCTCAATGAATCTTCACTTTGCAACAGGTGGAGACCATGACAGAAAGCCTCAATCAAAAATGGATGGGAGAAAATCCACATGATATCAGCCCTACACAAAGTATTCTGAGCAACTGAGGAAAGCTGAGACTGAGAGAAATACTTTTTCTCAAGGAAGAGCACACCAATTGGATATCCAGTACTAAATGATCAGACCCGAAAACAAACACATACAGGTAACAATATATGGAATTAACAGGTTGTATTTTCATATTTATGAGGAATATATATATATATATATATATATATATGTATAAAGATATATGTATGCAACAACAATAAAAAAGAGACCATGAGTGGATAATGGGTTTACATAGAAAGTTTTTAAGGAGGAAATAGAAGGGGGAAACAATGTAATTATGTTATAATATAAAAAATTAAAAACAATGAAATACTAGGATCAAAAATAAAAGTAAGTTGTTTCTTTACTGTGATGTCCATCTTCATTATTAACTTCATCTAATTTGAAATCACCTAGGACACACACTGGGTGTATTTGGAAGGATGTTTCATGGGAGTCTCAACTGAGCAGGGCAAGACCTATTCTGAATATGGTGGCATGATCCAATGGATTTGACTAACAGGCTGAATAAAAAAATGAATAAACAGATGAGATGAGCACATGCATTTATTTCTCACTGTTCATGAATGTGGTTAAAATGTGGTCAGATGCCTCATGCTCTTGCTGGGGTACCTCATTGTACATAAGCTCCTCAAGCCACAGGAGTAACCAGGCCCCTCCTCCAAAGACTTTAAATTGCCAGGTATCACCAACAGGACATTCTAATTGCCATAACTGTTGGGCCCAGCCTCCCACCCTACAGGGTAAAAATCCTACTCTCTGGATGTGAAGTCCCACCAATCTCCACTCTGAAAAGTTCCACCTCTCTCCCCAAGAAACTCTATGTAAGCCCTGTATCCTGTTCAGTTCTCTACTGTTTCTCACCTGAGCAGAGGCAGCCAACCTTCTGGTTTTTTTTTTTCCCTTCCAATAAATCCCTTGTGTGAGGTTTGTTGTGTGGTGTGACTTTGAGGTATTTTTGGCTTGTGACCTATAGGATACCTTTCCATCCTAGTTGTAGCTGTATTATTTCCATTCTATCTATTTTTAAGCTGTAGAAGAAAAAATCAAAACAAACAAACCCTCTCATATGCTTAAATTGCTTTGATTAAGAAGCTTTTCGCATAAATGCCAGGCAGTGGTGGCACACGTCTTTAATCCCAGCACTTGGGAGGCAGAGCCAGGCAGATCTCTGTGAGTTTGAGGCCAGCCTGGTCTACAGAGTGAGATCCAGAACAAGCACCAAAATGACACAGAGAAACCCTGTCTCAAAAAAAAACAAAAAACAAACAAACAAACAAACAAAAACAAAAAATGAAGAAGCTTTTCATATAAATGAGGAAAATTACTTACATAAGTTTAGGACAGCAATTAACAAGTGCAATTTGAAATTAAAGATACTTGTTAGCATAGAAGCACTAATGTTCCTGGAGAGAAAAGAGAGAGAGAGAGAGAGAGAGAGAGAGAGAGAGAGAGAGAGAGAGGGAGAGGGAGAGGGAGAGGGAGAGGGAGGGAGAGGAGAGGGAGAGGAGAGGAGAGAGAGAGAGAGAGAGAGAGGAGAGGGAGAGAGCGCACTGGTTCAGAGTACACACTGCTCTTGCAGAGGACTAGCATTTATTTCCTAGCACCCACATGGGAACACCTGGAACTTCAGTTCCAGGTGATCTGATGCCCACTTCTGAATTCCATATACACTACACTCACATAAAACAATACACATATGTAATTAAAATAAGAATAAAATCTTTAAAATAAATAAATTAAGAAATGATATAGACTAGCTCTACTGAACTCTGAAAAAACACTAAAAGGGAATTAAATAAGGAAATATGTTCCATGTTTGCAAATTTAAAAATTCAATACTACAGAAACATTAATTCTTTCTTTCTTATTCTATAGAATTAGTGCACATTTAGTCAGTTATTTTGTAGATATCTCCAAACTGTTTTATATAGACAGAGAATCTAAATCAATGTTAAGAAGTGAAAGAATGTTGAACAACTCACACTACCCAGTTGCAGGAAGAGCTGATAAGTTAGGGAAACGGGAACCACTTTGGTTTTGACAGATTAATAAACTTACAAAAAATCAGTAGAACAGAGAAAAGAGAAGACAATAAAGTGGACCAAAGAGAATATATTGTTAACATGTTATGTAGCAAAACTGGACAAATGGATGGAAAGAGAAATCTATACATCAACAGCTCAGTGATCACAAAGGATAACTCGAACCACATACTCAAGTTAAAATGGAAACACTGTATTTTATAAAACAGTGGTGCTCCACCTGGGAGTTGAACTCTTTCACAGGGGTTACCTAAGACCATCAGAAATCAAAGATAATTACATTATGGTACATCACAGCAGCAATATTACAGTTATGAAGTAGCAACAAAAATAATTTTGTAATTAGGCAGTCACCACAACATGAGGAATTGTATTCAACAGTCACAGAATTAGGAAGGTTGAAAACCACTGTTCTAGAGGATAACACAATATAAAATACTAAAGGGATGAACCATCAAAGAAAAAACAAGAAACTTGAATTTCATTTAAATTAAGTTGTATGCTGCAAAAATTTATTATCAAGAGAATGAAAATGTAAGACACAAGCTACAATACAAACTATAATAAAAGATGCATCTGATAATAGACTATTGTTCAAAATATGTAAGGTACACTTAAAATTCAGCTATATGAAGGTTAACAATATATGAAGGTTAAAAGTAAATCAAAGACCTAAACACACACCTCACTAAAAATGACACAAAGATAAAGATGGTAATCACTTATGAAAGATATGCTACATCCGAAACAAATCAGAACAATATTCCTCTACAGACCTATTATACGGACAATATGAAAACACATTTAGCAGTCTGTCACTAGTGTTTCCAAAAGCACTTGAGTCAGGTTTTTTCCCCCCTTTCTGAGTGTGTCTCATCAAAGAGGGAGCCTATATGTATATCTGCTACTCTGTTTTGTTCCCAAGAAACCAGTGATATATGGCCACATATGGGAGGAAGGTCTGAGTGGAGGAAGGGAAGATGTTCACTTTCACTTCACATAGTTCTGTTTCAAATATTAGAAAAAGGACACGTTATCTTAAACAATGTAAAATACTTCTATATTTTAAATAAAAAGCTAGTGAAATAATGATAATCATACAAGTGACATTCTACTATACAATAGTTACAGAAGAACAATGTCTTTAAATACACATATTTTTAAATGCTCATGTAAATATAGTGCTATTCCATTATTAACTAATCAATAGTAATTTTATTCCTGGGGGGAAAAGTCTGTCTTGTTGTAGAATATTGTTTTAAGGCATGTTACATTTGTTTATGTTGAGGAACATTTGTTTATCAATGCAAAGATGTGCTGTGTTCATTTATGTTGCATTTGTTTAACTCTGTGAAGATGTCTAAAACATCTGATGGTCTAATGAACAGCTGAATGGCCAATCACAAGGCAGGAAAAAGTATTGGCAGGGCTGGCAGGCAGAGAAATGAAGAAGAAAAAGACCTAGGAGCAAGAGAAGAAGGAGGAGAGAACAAGGAGATAAGGATGCTAAGGACCAGCCATCTAGTCATGGAGTAAGAGTGGAAATAAGATTACAGAAGTAAGAAAAGGGAAAAAACAAGAGGCAAAAGGCAGATGGGATCATTTAAGCTAAGAAAAGCTGGCTAGAAACAAGCCAAGCTAAGGCTAAGCATTTATGTGTCCATGTGTGATTTATTTGGGAGCTGGGTAGTGGGCCCCCTAAAGGATAAAGAGTAAAAAGAGTTAAAAAAGACTACAGCACTGCCTATTTTCACTAGTGTGTTAACTTCCCATTAAAATAATGCAATCTAACTTTATTGGAATTGTTTTGTTTTGTACAATATATATTTTTCTCACTTTCATGAGTAAAAGACTAACAGTTCTATACAAGGTACATGAAAAACTGAAAAATTAGTCAAAAATTTCACAGCTGCCCGGCCTGTCTTTTAGGTCTTTTACTCATGCTTTCTGCACTCTTAAATACCTGCTCATTTCTATAACTTCAAAATTACTTTTCTTCCCCTAATATTCTTCTTCACTGCACAGAACTAAATCTGTCTTGTGTTATAATACTCAGACATGTAGACAGGCCCTTGTAGTGCTGTTTTTAGTCAAGAAAATAAATAATTATGTCTTGAGAAAATCACACCAAAGACAAATTCCAGAAGAAAAGTGGATGCAACTTAGAATCGAGTATTTACTTTGGGCTAATTTATTCATTTTCTAAGATACAAGTCTTTAAGCTGATCATCACTATGACTAGAAACCATGCTGTGATTATCACATTATTCACAAAGCCTCGCATAGCTCAGATAGCAAGGAAATGTTTTTATGAGTAGCAGAATGTAGCTGTGGGTACTGAAATAACACTCATTTCTAGAATTCGGCAAACAAGTAAGTATACAGAAACCAAAATTACAGAACTTAAAGGAAGTTGTGCATTATAGAAAAGGGATTTTGGTGCAAGGGAAAAGCCCAGCTATAATTCATGCCGCAACCCTAGTTATGTTGTTTTCCATCTTTGTTGTCTCATTCACAAGGAAATATACATTTGATTCTCAAATACCGCAGGCAGTTCAGATGGGAAACATGTCAATGAAACAGCAGAAACTCCCATTTGTCAACCTTAGAAAATCATATAAATATGTTGAAAATAATTTATAACACTGTGTTTTTATTTAACATAGTGTGGGAATGGGAGTACAATTGAAGCCGGGTGGTGGTAGCATGAGTCTTTAATCCCAGCATGCGGGAGGCAGGGGCAGAGGGTATCTCAGTGAGTTCAAGGCCCGACTGGTCTACAGAGTGAGTTCCAGAACAGGCTCTAAAGGTACACTGAGAAACTCTGTCTTAAAAGACACACACACACACACACACACACACACACACACACACACACACACACAAGAATGAAGTTGAATGAATGCTTCTTCTTTTTCTCTATTACAAATCTGTTATAAATATATAACTTTAGGTGTATTCAGATATTTTCCTTTTCTGAGACAAGGTCTCATTCCATAAACCACGATAGCCACAACCTTACTATTTACTCCAGGCTGGCCTTGAACTTTCAGTAATACTCTTCTTGCCCAAGGCTCCCCAAAGTTGAGATTACAGGTGTGAGCCCCTTTGCACTACTGGTGAGAATCTCTTCATTATAAGCTATGTATTAATGTATTTTCTGTCAAGAATACTTTACTGAGTCTAGACTTAGCTCCTGGAAACAAATCGGGCAATTATAGTCATGCTGTCATCTTCAGTTTGTAATTTTTCAAGTCATGAAGTATTGCTTTAACAACCTTTGAAAAATTATAATTTAGCATCAATATAAATACAGTTCTGCCATTAGTATATATCTACTATATCAGGAACTTTAACTCTAGTCCATATAGCGTATGGTTACTGTACAAACTACACCTTATTTAGAAAACTAAAAATCTGAAAAGAAGAATTCCAAGAAATAAAATAACAGTCCCTTGTGTGAGACAAACAGTGCTACAAGGAAAAATGGCCAACATGCCCTGAGTTCAGCTTTGAAGTTAAGAATGTTAAAAAGTCAGTTGAGAAAGGTGGCAACTTCCTTTATAAGCAGCAGAGACAAAAGTATACAGGACAAAGTAAAACTACAGGTGATGTCTCATGTGATGCTTTGGGGTGAAATGGGTACAGAATCATTTACACAGAGAAGGTTTCAAGTGCTGGTTTTTGATGATTAGAAGGTATTATTAACTGCACATCACATTCTTAGGTGGAGGTAAACTGGGATGACAACCAAGCATTTGAGAGAGATTTGGAGAGCATCAAAATGTCAGACCTGAGAGCTGAAGAAGGGAAATATGCCCCAAGAAGTGAACAGACAATAAGGTTTCTGTAAGCTTGACCTAAAAATGTTTACATCTGACTTATTTTAGTACTAGACCACACACAGGAAAGGGAATGTATTAGTTACTTCTCTTTTGCTGTGATAAAACACCATAACCAGAAGGTATATATGGGAGAAAGAGTTCATCGTTGCTTTTGGCTCTAGAGGAGTAAGATGACATCACAATGGGAGTCCTGGCAGCACACAGCAAGCATGGAGGCAGGAGCAGGAAGGAAGCCAATACATCATGTCTTGAACACCAAGCACAAAGAATAGAGAGCTAATGGATTTGGGCAAGCCCCCAAGTGACATATTTTATCAAGCAATGCAATGCCACCTGAAAGTTCTAACTATTGCCACCCACTCGGAGTCAAGTGTTAAATGCCAGAGACACTGGTGGACCTTTCTCATTCCAAGAGAGAGGATATACAAAATGTGTATGGATGACTTAAATGATGGGTAGTTTTATTTGTTAATCTAAATGGTCAGGTAATGTTAAAATAATTAAAAGGCAAGGGAAGAGGAAAACATACAAATAAAAAGCTGTACCAATAAAAATTGGCTTTTGTAAGCCATTATATTTTTAAATATACACAGGCAAATTTTAATAAATTCAACATAATTTAAACTCATTGTTAAACATCTCCAAGACAGTAATGGAGATATAGGTCAGATAAAGCTTCTTTAGAGAAGCCCTGGTTTCACTTAGCAGCACTGAAAAACAAACAAACAAACAGACAAAAAACAAAACAAAACAAAAAAAAACTATCCCCTAACTCCCAGGACACATCTTGGGAAAATACAATGTTGGAAGAATGATTTGGTCCTGGAAAGTCAGTTACATATTTAAACACTTATCTTCCCACATGAGCTGAAGTACACTATGTTACACGTTTTGGTGTGGCTTCTTAAATGATCCTCACGTCTATGATCTCTCAGCCATTTTGTCTAAGCATCTTAGGCATTATAAAATTATCTTTTCTTATTTTAAATTTCAGTAAATAAAGTTCGTAAGCCTATATTTTTTATAAAATTGAAGCTGAATAAAACTGTGGTAGTTTGAAAGAAAATGGCCCTCAAAAGGAGTGGCACTATTGGAACCTGTGGTCTGGTTGGAGTAGGGGTAGTCTTGTTGGAGGATGTATGTCACTGTGGATTAGGGCTTTGAAGTCTCATATATGCTCAAGCTGTACCTAGTGAGACAGACCATTTCTGCTGCCTGTGAGTCAAGATGTAAGAATTCTCAGCTCCTTTTCCAGCACCATGTCTGCCTATATAGAATCATGTTCTACCATGATGATAATGGACTGGACCTCTGAATTTCAAGCTACCAATTAAATGCTTTCCTTTATAAGAGTTGCCATAGTTTGGTATGTACTCAAGCATAAGTGGATACTAGATAAAAAGCAAAGGATAACCAGACTACAAACCACAGCTCCAGAGAAGCTAGATAACAAGGAGAACACTAAGAGGGATGCATGGATCACGCTAGGAAGGGGAAACTGATGAGATTTCCATAAGCAAAATGAGGTTGAAGGGACACAATTGAGGGTAGAGAAAGGGGAATGAGAACATAAGGGAATGGAATGGTTGAGCTGGAATGGGGACAGAGTGGGAGAGCAAGGAAAGAGATACCATGATAGAGGGAGACATCAAGAGAACAGGGAGAAACAGGGTGCTAGGGAAGTTCCCAGGAATCCACAAGGATGACTCCAGCTTAGACAACTAACAGTAGTGGAAAAGGTGCCTGAGCTGCCCTACTCTGGTAATCAGATTGGTGAATACCCTAATTATCATCATAGAGCCTTCATCCAGTAAATGATGGAAGCAGATGCAGAGATTCACAGCCAAACACCAGGCTGAACTCCAGGAGTCCAATCAAAGTGCAAGAAGAGGGATTCTATGAGCAAGGGACATCAAGATCATGATGGGGAAACCTACAGAGACAACCAAACCAAACTAGTAGGAACTGATGAACTGTGGACCAATAACTGTGGAGCCTCCATGGGACTGGTCTAGGCCTCCTGTATAGATGAGAGAGGAGACAGTTGTTTAGCTTGACCTGGTGCATGAGTGGGCTTTTGAGAGCCCAGTGCCTATGGTGCCTATGGTAGGACACCTTACACAGCCTTGGTACAGGGGGAGGGGCTTGGACCTGCCTCAACTAAATATACCAGGCTCTGCTGACTCCCTATGGGAGTCCTTGCCTTGGAGGAGGGTGGTGGGTTATGGGTGGAAGGCTGGGAAGCAAGGGAGGTAAGAGAGGGGGATCTGTGGTTGGCATGTAAAATGAACAGAAAATTTCGTAATAATAATAGTAATGATAATAATAATAAAATAATAAAAATATAATAATAATAATAATAATAATAATAATAATAAAAGAGTTGCCATGGTTATGGTATCTCTTCACAGCAAGAGAAACTCTAAGGCAATACCACTTATTCAAATTTGATAGTGTTGACTGTTGATCAGGATCTTCATCTGTCTATCTCCCTTGAGCTTACATTTGTGTCTGTAGGTATCTTTTTGAAGTTTTTTGTATAAATTTCTGCCAGTAGATCCTTTTGTCCCTAAAGAATAAATGCATTCATCTGCACAATGCTTCCTCTAATTTACAGGCCACTTTGATCAGCCTCAGTTAACATAACCAGTCTTCTCTATGTCCACTCCATCTAGCACCCACATCCACCCTTTGAAATGGCCTCCCTAGCCCTCTTAGCCATGTTCAACAAAAGATAAAGTCCATCACTAGGTATTACATTTGCTCACATGTCAAGAGAGTCTCCTATATATTTATGATATTTTCCCTTTAGCTTCCTTTATTTTGTCTTTAAGGACATTGGTGCTTTGGGAAGATGAAAAGTTTTATGTATACTTCAAACAAAGATTTATTATTTGTAATAATGTATATGTGTGTGGATCTGTGCAAGGAAGTGCTAGTGCCTGTGGAGGTCAGAGTCATCGAATCCCTGGATCTGGAGTTATGGGTGATTTTGAGCTGATAGATATGTGTGTTGGGAATTGAATTAGGGTCCTCTGCAAGAGAAGATCACATTATTAAGCACTGAGAAAGACTGCTCTAGTCCCCATTTGTTTTTGTGATAGAATGTTCCATATAAATACATCTGGTTGTTTTCTCAAGATTAAAGCTAGCTGTTCAACCTGTGCTGATGTGGACATTAGTGATCTGTGCTTTTCAGAGTCACAGGCAAAGGCAAAAATAATTGTCTTGACCTTGCCACTGGTCACCAATCGGGATTTGTCTGCTTTCCCAGGGTAGAGTTATGGCTCATCCACCCATTCTCTATCACCTAGCTTCTATTTTTCCATGCATGTGCATGAATTCCATTATTTAATAACTGATTTATTAATATGAGTTTTAAAAGATTAAATTAGTCCAGAATTTACTGAGGTACTTTAGTCACAATGTCATCTGTACCTTCTGACAAACTTCCATGATTATGGGACCCTAATTTGCCTCTGACACTAAAAAAAAAAAAACAAAAAAAAAACAAACAAAGCTCTGAGATATTTCATTGCAACATAATAATTCTTAAAGTAAAATTTGGGTGCTAAATGGACTCACTACCACAAGATATTGGAACACAACTTTCTGTTTACCAAAGTGATCTAGAAGTATATACACATGTATATGTACCTGTGTGTATGTGTGTATAATGTATGTGTATACAAAGGCACATATATATTTATCTACCCACCAGTACACACAACATTATCACATATCTCAGAAACAATGTATCCATGATGGATAATTATAATTTATCCCTGGGGACCTTTGTATTTCTTCCACTCTGTATTTGACTTCTTCTGCAGTTAAACATGAGGCTTTGGATCTTCACAACTACTTAATAGCACTAAAATGAAAAACATCTCTGTCCTTACTCAAACATGCATAGAATAGAGTTTGTTTGCAACCTTGGTTTTGTATTTCAAGTTAAAATAACTCTTGGAAAAGCTAACACATTGTTTTAGCAATTCTTCTCATTATTGTATAAACACACAGTATTCCATTGTATGGATTTATCACAGTTCACTCAACAACAAAGTTTAGATACTTTTAGTAATTTCCAATGTTTGCTAACTCACAGTAATTAAGGAGCGTATAGTTTTGTGGATGTTGCATGTGTATCAGAAAAGGCTCCTACTAGCGGGTTTCATGTCTTGAAAGACAAATAGATATCTCCTTTTGGGGAAATACAGTGAACTTGCAGTATAGTAATTAAACCCTTTGCATTCTTGCCTTTTTTTAAAAGGATTTCTTTTATTCATTTTACATACCAACCACAGATCCCCCTCTCATCCCTGCTCCTGTTCCCCCCTCCAGCCTTTTCCACAACTCACACCCTATGCCTTCCTCCAAAAGGGTAAGGCCTCCCATGGGGAGTCAGCAAAGCCTGGTACATTCAGCTGAGGCAGGACCAAACCTCTCTCCCCAGCATCAAGACTGAGCAAGGCATCCCACCATAGGTAATGGGCTCCAAAAAGCCATCTCATGCACCAAGGATAGATCCTGATCCCTGACTCATATTAGTAGGAAACAGTCGGTTTCCTATCCTGTTGCCCTAGAGTGATGGTTTCCTAAGTTTTGAAGATTTTTTAATACTGTAGCTATCCTATCAATGTGTACTTTTGTTTTTTACTTCATTTGTTTTCTCCGTATATTTTTTTTGGGGGGGGGGAATGTTTCAAGACAGGGTTTCTCTGTATAGCTTTGGAGCCTTTCCTGGAACTTACTCTGTAGCCCAGGCTGGCCTCAATCTCACAGAGATCATCAGCCTGCCTCTACATCCTGAGTTCTAGGATTAAAGGCATGCCCCACCACCGCCCAGCCTTTGTATAAATTTTTGTCTTATAAGTTATTTATCTCAAATTGGAAGATACATTTTTCTATTTTCATGATGTAAGGATGTTTAAGTTTATATATATATATATATATATATATATATATATATATAATATAATTGTTTACTCTAGCTAATTAAATTTAAATCACAATGATATGTCCTTATTCCTTCTGGAATAGACATTGTATTTAAAAAAACATAGAAATTATTGGTGAGGAGGTAGAGGCAAGGACATTGTTGTTCATTGTTGTGGGAATGGGATAGAGTTCAGTCACAAAGAGAAATAATACAGAGACTGATCATTAAAAAAGAATAATTATGGTTGGCAAGGTGGCTTGGCAAGGTGGCTCATCAGGTAAAAGCTCCTGCCACCAAGCCTGAGACTGAGTTCCATTCAAGTACCCACTTGATAGAAGGTGAGAACTGATTGCTACCGACTGTCCTCTGTCTCCCAGGAAGGTACATTCTCTGACAACAAAAAAGCAAGTGAATGCAAACATAACAATTATTCTTTTAATTTAAAATAGGAAGCATTCAATCCAGAAATCTCATTTCTAGGTTTAAGTCCAAGGGAACAAATTCAGTATGTGAAAAATACTACTGCACATCAATGTTCATTGTGGCAATTGTTTCTAGTGGCCAAGAAATGGAAACAATTAAATAACCATCCACAGATGAATGGAAAAGAAAGCATGGTATACAAACACCAAAACTCTGTCATCCATGACAATATGTATTAAACAGGATAGAACCATGTCAAGTGATTTGACCCAGACACAGAAGAATAAGTAGCATAACTTATTGAATGTCAGAAATATATATGTATAATCACAGAGAATAGAATACTAGTTAGGATAATATAATATAGAAGAACAGATACAAAATTACAGTTAGACAGGAGCATGTGTTTGGGATAACTATAACTGATGTTAGTCTAGTGTAGTGTTGAAAAATGCTGAGAGCTTTTGGTGTGATAGCCCACTTAATAAAGTTCCTGCCACAAAAGCATGAAGTCCTGAGTACAAATCCGCAGACCTAATATAAAAAGCCAGGCAGAGTGGTGTATAACTACAACCTCTCTGTTAGAGGAGGAGGCAGAATCTTCTTGGCTATGCCTGTATCAAAAATAGTGGTGGAAAGTAAGGTAATCAGGGACATATGACTGGCATCTATCTGGCCTCTAAATACACATGCATATACAGATGTGCACATACATACATATGCATATGTACACACACATATGTTTATATTACACTAATAGATCTCATACTCTATTGCACACATAACCTCACAAATGCTAAGAGAATAAATAATATTTTCTTATTAGAAAATAATAATCTCTTTTGATGTGCTTAAAGACTATTTTATACTCATTTTGCTATTTATAATCTTGTATTTTCTTCTAATATTTTGTTTTGTTTTTTATTTCTCTTTGCATGCACGTTGTCGGGCATGCTTTTGCATCAATCCCATTCAATCTACCACTCTTCAGTTTTGTTGTATCTGAATATTGAGTAAATTTAGAAAACACATCCTTTAACCAAAATTACATAAACACATGCCATAGCTTTCACTGGATCTAGAATCTCAGTAGTAATCTTTATTTATATAAACAACTTCAGTTTCTTCATGTGCAATGGGTGAGCAATGCATTTAAACCTGTGACACTATGATAGTGACAACCTAGGATACTAGTAAAATTTATTTTAAAATGAGTTTTGATTAGTGCAAATCACTCCAGAAAGTGTTTTAAATATCTATCTTGCTTTCATAGTACATATAAATCTCACAAAATAAAATAGAACAGCTCATTTATTGCTTTTTGTTAAGATTCTGATTGTTTCTCAGTTCCTTTAGAAGTTTTCAAAATAAAATTTTGTTTATTTTCCTCAACTCTAGCTCTGTTCAGATAAACTACCAAGATTTTGCAAAACTAACTGTTGTTTTGTTGGTTTGTTTGATTGTTTGGTTTTTTTTTGTTGTTGTTGTTTTTTTTGTATTCCAAAATTTAGTATCATTTATTTAAAGTGGCTCATGGGGATTCTTTCCCCAAAAGGGGGACAAAATTAATCAACAGTATTTAGGCCAAACACCATTATGCAGCAGTTGGAATCTTGACCACAGAAAATTGTAGCTTTGGCAGCAGTAACTTGAACTGAAATGGAATGCCCACTGTGAGCTTGAGCTAGTTCTTTAACAAAAGCTGCGGGTTTCTTCTTCCACTGCCACAACTGTCAGCAACATTGGGATTTCAAAACATTGAGTCCAATACTGAGATTTGCTACAGACATTTCTATGTTTGGTAATTTACAGAACTAAAAATCACTGCATGGTGTCTAATGGTTTTCCCTCAAGACAGTAACAATTTCCTTTGAGGTAATGACAGGAAATATGCAGGTTTTATGCTTTTATTTTCCCTTTATTATTTCAATTTCACTTCTTCAAACACAGATAAATAAAGGACAATAATGATTACTGACCCTTCTTTGAACAGACTATCAGTAAAACGATGTAGGCTTTGCAAGCTCTATGGTTTATTTTGAAACAGATCAAGTTCTCTACTGTGGTAACAAAGGAGCATGAGACTGACCTAAATTCAGAATTGAATACTTGCCCAAGCCTTTTTAACTTACAGTATTACTTGAAGAATATTATAACTTCAAGTAACTTATTCTAATGATGTGTTTGAAAGAAATATATATACATATACATATGTGTGTGTGTGTGTGTGTGTGTGTGTGTGTGTGTATAGCATTGGGAGAGAGCTATTTTGTATGTATTACAACTTGTTCTGGTAACTCCCTAGCTTTGATGTTAAGAGTTTTCTTCAGAAAAACTCAAAATAAGAAAACATTAAGAAATGATTGGAATAAAAGCATGTCTTCAGGGACTTGAAATACCTCAGTGGATAACAGTATTTGCTCCTCTTCCATCAGACCAAAGTTCAGTTCCCATCACCCATGTTTGACATCTCACAATCACCATCAATTACAGCTCCAGAGAATCTGACCACCACTTCTGGCTTCTGTGGGCACCACACTCAAATGGCACATGCACAGAAAGACACACATCCACACTTATTTTTTTTTAAAAAAAGTTAAAACATGCCTTTAAAGCATTCATTATATATGTTCCATAATTACTATCTATTTTCATACTGATCCAAAGTAAATGTTATGTGTAATTTGTCTTTCCTGTAAATATTATAGGGGTAGTAGGACCTATTATATTTTATATATTATTTGTCATAGAATATTTTTTCTACAGAAACTTTTGTGAAGGTCCATGTGATAAAAATAAAGTGGAAGCATGAAAGGGTTCAACGTGTGACCTACGCTTGCCCCAGCTGTCCTCAAGTGTCATATGATTGCTTTTGCTGTACCCAGTGATTCAAGTCGTGATATTCTTCTCCATTAACATATAAGAATGCTGTTTAACACAAGCGTTTTCTAGAAAGATCTTCACTCTCCATGACTGCCTATTGGTAACCCACCTTGTTTCATGGTTGTGCTAGTTTTGATTTGATCCTTACATTTGCAGAGTGAAATTTGGATTCTTCTGTCCTGGGGTACTTCCATGCATGAGACTTCATAAAATAGCTTCCAAGTCTTTACTCATTACTTATCATGGACCTATTCCAGGTCTTGACTAAATAAATTTAATTGTCTTTCGAATACTGTTAGTAGTGTCATAGGTAACTTCTAGAAGAGTTTTTGGAATCAGTTGATTATGGTTATACTTAATTACACGGAGAGACTTAAAATACTAATAAACTCAAACATTTTTATAGAGAGCAATAAAATTGATAAGGATGTGATACTGGAATTTCTACGCATGTAGGAAAAGGTAAAAAGCTAAGGGAAATGCATGTAGCTGTTGGAGCTGTTTGTCCCTCCCTATGAGAGGAGAGCACAGGCAACAAGTAAGTAGAGGAGAGCCAAGGTAGAGTTTCCAGTGGGCCTGCCTTGGCTGGACATAATCCTAGCTAAGATTAAAAATGCGCATGCTTCGAATTTTAAAGATTAGGATAAGCTCGGCACAGAGTGCTCACCTCTCACTGGAAAGTGCTGGGGCAGGAGTGGAGGCTCAGGCTGTTTCCCAGGAGCATGCATCTCATCTCTGCTTTTAAACATGAGTGCCCCTGAAAAGTCACACCCGTTTACTGAGAAATACAACAATGTATTTTAAATGGCATGTACTGGGCATGTACTGAATATTTTGTGCTGACAATAGTATGTTTTGAGAATAAAGGTAAGTTACCACTAGAATCCTGACTATTTCTAAAGCCATGAGGACATTCCTGTGCTTCCTTCTTGCTGGTTTGAGTTTAAACTCCTGGAATTTGAGGGATAAGCCCAGGGTCCTAAGATGGAGAATACTATGGGGCTTATTGTAGATAGAAGAAATTTCTACTTTATAAGAACAGGTCATCAGTGTGATTCAAAAGAACTCAAGTCTCGGAATTAAGACAAAACTCCTGACTCATCACACAAGCAAAAGAAAGGGAGTCTTAGTTTTCAGTCGATTTGACTTCTGTATTTCTCAATTACATCTTCTGATTTGTTTAGAATATTAGTCAATTATACTGCTATGTTTAATTTTATCTTAATCTTTAAAATATTGGTAATTTTTATTGTTGTGTCTATCAAGTATTATTTTATGCAATAATTGTAAACTGCCAGACAGCTTTTTCTGTAGCCCCTTTAATAAGCAGAGCCTTATTAATAATAACTTTGACATTTAATTTTAATATTCTCAAAATAATTAGACTTTTGGGGAAGCAAGAGCAGAATAAATTGTCTACATAATTAGGAAATTGAATAAAAATAATTATTACCAAATATAAAGAACCAGAGGATAGTAAAGCCATCATTCACCCACAGAGAGTTTAAAAAGAAACAATTAATTCAAAAATATCATAGTTTGATTCAAGTGATTCATTGCCTAACTTTAAAGTTTTGTCTGAGTAGCGTTCCGACAATTCGTGAATCATTAGCTTTTTTAAATAGTTATCAGTAAACTGTGGTGCAGAAAATATAAAATGAAGACACATTTCTTTCAAGAACTTTAAAGAAATGAAAACCTATAAATGTCATTTTGGGAAAAAAATATAAGAGAAAAAGGCTGCCCAAAGATTCCTGCAAACTGAGGTAAGGCCATGAGGAATTTATCACTTAGCGTGGGTGCCCTTACAAACCAGCTTCAAATGGAGAGGTGGCAGGGCTTACCACAGAGTTTTCCCCAGACATTAACTGTTGGCTACATTTGTTTTTTTTTTTTTTTTCTTTTTTTAATTATTAAGTGTAGCATGAATCTTAAATGAAAATAAACCTGGTGCCAGGTATTGGAATGAATGCTGGAAGATCAGAGAAGCAGAACAAGCCACGGCCACCTGACCTCGCCATTTCCTCAGGTGGATCCCGTTTCCTCAAACTGGAAACCTCTAAGTCCTCATCCAAATAGATCTCAGCTGATCTGCTGCTCAAAAGACTAAAAGCTTAACCAGCTCTAGTTCCTGATTTTCATACCTTATACACCTTTCTGCTTTCTGACATCACTTCCTGGGATCAAAGGCATATGTCACCATGCCTGGCTGTTTCCAGTGTGGCTTTGAACTCACAGAGATCCAGATGGATCTCTGCCTTAGGAATGCTAGGATTAAAGCTGTGAGCTATCACTGCCTAACCTCTATGTTTAATATTATGGCTGTTCTGTTCTCTGGCCCCCAGATAAGTTTATTAGGGTGCACAATATTTTGGGTAACACAATATCACCAAAATTAAGAAATTTTCTATTCATTTTACATACCAACCACAGATCCCCCCTCCTCCCTCTTCCCGACCCCCAGCCTTCTCCCCCAACCCACCCCCATTCCCACCTCCCCCAAGTCAAGGTCTCCCATGGGGAGTCAGCATAGCCTGGCACAGTCACCTGAGGCAGATCCAAGCCCCTCCCCACTGCACAAAGGCTGTACAAGGTGTCACACCCTAGGCACTGGGTTCCTAAAAGCCTGCCCATGCACCAAGGATAGATCCTGATCCCACTGCCTGGGGGTCCCCCAAACAGTTCAAGCTAAACATCTTTAATCTATACTCTCTTGCTTCGCCACCTGGGCAGAAACACCTGTGCAGCTTTGGGGCTTTGGGACATTTCAGTTTCAGGACAAAGACAAAGACCATAGCCAGCTGAAATTCCTGGGTCCTCCAGTAAAGGGTTTACTCTTCCACAGAACATGAATTATGTGGAGGCTTGCCTCCATTCCACTAGTCAGATTAGGTTACTGAATCAAAGCCAAAGTCAAATAGACTGGAGTCAAATGTCTGCGAGCCCACGTGCCCCCCCCATACACACACGGGGTGGGGGGCGGGGGAAGCAGGGGGAGGGGCAGAAGGAAGAAGGGAGGGAGGAAGGGAGGGACTAAGAACACTGTGGGTAACTGAAGAGGATGGCTTGAAGATAAAAAATCAATCCATAGTGTCAGGGACAAGGACAGAATCTCTAGTTAGTGGAAAAATATAGACCCCCCCCCATAAGACAGGGAACTAGACCAGCTTACAGTCAGGTTGCCTAGCAACAGGACAGAGTCAGAGCCCTTGACCCTCTCACCCTGTAAACATCCTATACAAACATCCTGTTAGCTTGCCCCACCTTATGCAGATGACAGCTTCTTGCTCCCCCCACCCTGCGGAACTATATAAACCTTTGTGGAAAAGAAATAAAGTGGCACCTTGATCAGAATCTAGACTTGGTGTCTTTTCCTTTGTATCTCCTGTCCCTACATTCCCTCCTTAGGGTGGTCGAGAACCCATTGAAGCCCTGCAGGCGGGGCGACTGGCACCCAACATGGATGAAACCACCTCTTAAGGTTCGGAACGTTGTCTCCCTGAGGAAGACCAAGGCCTTGGTGAAGTTGTTGGATCGCCCTGAAATCGCCCGGTTCAGGATTTGATCCCGGAGAAAAGCGGAGACAATGCAGGTAAGAAAGTGACGAGCCATGGGACAGGCAACGTCCTCAGAGATTTATTCATTTCTGGCCTAAATGAGCCCCTCAAGATACAAGGGTAAAGAAAAAAGACCATAGCTTTGTTTCCAAGCTGTCAAGAGGACTCATCCCACCAGCAGTATGACCTCTGCATGTCTTCTTTCTAGCTTCAGAATACTTGATTTCTTGTTTGTATGACCTTGATTACTTCACTGGAAGTACAACAAAGTAACCCACTGCGCTGTCTTAAAAAAGTAGGCATTAATTTGACATTATATCACTCTCCTTGTCCGCAAAAATAACAAAAAATAGATTAAAATAAAGAAAATCACTAACAAAGTTTAATTGTAAATATTGCCTCAGTAAAAGTGTATGGAAGTTCTGAATCTGGAAAATAACAGTACAGCTCTGTTCACTTCCAAAAGGAATAAATAAAACATGATAAAAAAAAAGTTTGGTCATACAACATAGTTTACATAATTTACAGAGAAAAGCAACAACTAAAATGTGTTATTTAATGCAGCAGAAAAATGTGTAAATCTGTCTAGGATTCTAGGAGCCATTTTCAACTGTTAAAGGAGCATAGGAAAGAAAAAAGAATTTTGCACATTAATAAGTGTGTTGTTCTGAGCACAATGGTGTCCCTGCTGTTTTATTTGCTAAAGGGCAGAGAACCATTATTAAGTAGGAACCAAAAATCACTGTGCAGACTAAATGGAGCATATTACTGTGAGTAAATATTTGAGAACATTGCATTTAATATTAGCTGCTATTGAACCCGAACAAACTTCAGTACAGTACATCTGACCACTGTTAGTTTTGGGGTTTTCATTCTCTCATCTGACAGCCTAGGGAGAAAATGGAAGGCAGGGGATCATTGAGAATGCCTTCATGCAAGCTAAGGACCTATTTCCTAATATCCATCCACACATGAACTGATTATACTCATCATTTTCATTAAACACCTGCTTTTTCAATATCTCACATATACTAAAGGCTAAGAGGAAATGTCATTGAAGAAAGAACAAAAAACTAGACACATTAATCAAAACATGTTTTGAATAAATATTAAGTTTGCGATGTTGTTCCTTTAGAATGTGCTTATATGTAGAGTTATTTCTAAGTGTATAAGCAGTTCCATATGATGCTTAGTAAGTATACAAATGAAGTGGATGGGCACCATGTGATCCAAGCACCTCCAAAATATGAGTAAATCTGACTCTAAAAGATGAAAACCAGACAGGCTCCTAAGAAGAGATTCATTGGTTGTAGGAGATGAAAATAAAAATTGTGATATAGAAACAGTAGTTATAACTATGAGGGCTAGAAAAGTATTTGTAAAAGAACACAGAGCAAATTTGAAAAGAAGAAATAGATTCTAGAAAAGGACTACAGAAACTGTTTGGGAAACATCATCCTTCAGACCCACCAAGGTTACTATATAATTCTCTTTTCAACAAACTTCTAAACATCCCATCTTTTACAATCGAAATATTCCAACTAATGCACATATTTTCTGTATTGATTCTTTTTTTTTTCTTTTTTTTTTTTTTTTTTTTTTGGTTTTTCGAGACAGGGTTTCACTGTGTAGCTTTGCGCTTTCTGACTCACTTGTAGCCCAGCTGCCTCGAACTCACAAGATCCGCCTGCTCTGCTCCGAGTGCTGGGATTAAGGCGTGCGCCACCACCGCCCGGCCTGTATTGATTCTTTTTAACATTAAGAATGCAAAAAACTGAACTGTTGGGTATATAATATTGTATATTACATTTAAATTTATATTGTTAAATGTATATTACATCATTAAATTTAGGCAAATATGCCATCATCAGAGATGCTTCCTTCGGCAGCAGGTGGGAACAAATACAAGACCCACTACCAGACACTGTGCAGAGAGTGAGATACCTTGGAACACTCAGCCCTAAAAGGGATGTGTCCATCAAATTCCTCTTCCTCAGAATTCAAGGAAACTCATGGAAGTGGAGATGGAAATACTATAAAAGCCAAAAGGAATGGAAGACACACACACACACACACACACACACACACACACACACACACACACACAAAACAAGGCCCTCAAAATCAGCATGAACAAAATTCATATGAGCTCACAGAGATTGAAGCAGCATTCACAGGGCCTACATCAGTCTTCACTAGATGGGATCCTAGAACTAAAAGGGATATGTACACATGCCACCATCCTTAATTCAAAATTATCTCTAATTGATAAACACTTGCAAATGAAAATTTAGTTTTCTCCAAAGGAAAGTAGAGAAACAAATTACTCTTGAGGGTGGGCTGCAAGCCCAGCAGTAGATAGCCAACAGAAAACGAACTCAATGGCACCTTTAGAGGTTCCATGTCTCACAATATTGTAGCAGAGCTTTTCCATTTTTTTCTTTTTTCCTATTATTGTTATTTATTTTATTACCTATCTATCTATCTATATCTATATCTATATATCTATATCTTTCACCCTACAGGTCCTTTGGCTATATATTTTGGCTTTCAATTTAGTGTTATTATGGGATTCCTGAATGTGCAATTGAGTGGGAGTCTGATTCTTGTGCCTTCTCTTGGGCCCTTTTCTTTGTGTGTGATTGTTTTATCCAACTAATGCATTAGTTTTTGTTTTATCTTATTTTTTATATTTTATTTTATTTTATTGCTATCCTTTAGAAACCTATTTGCTTTCTCGTGAGAGATAGAAGTGAGATGGATCCAGAAGAGAAGGAAGGTGTTGAGGAACTTGGAGGAGTAGCAGTAGCAGAAACCATAATCATGATATATTATATGAGGAAATAAATCTATTTTCAGTAAGAGAAAAAAAGAAAACAAGTTAAACATACATTAAAAAAGCAAAGAATCATTATGTAAGCCATATTTAGTGTGATGGTGATTCTTAGTTGTTAACTTGACCACATCCAGAATCAACTAAATTCCCAAGCAGCCCTATTAGATATTATCCTTGATTGGATTATTTGAGGTGTGAAGACCCACCTCAAATCTGGGCAGCACTTTCTCATGGTATCCTATATTAAATACATGGAAGAAAGAATATTTTGCTTTTCTCCTGCTTACCCTTGCTCTCATTGGCAAGTTCATAAACCTGTTGCCAAGGCCAACTCTTGGACTTCCTGTCAGAAGGCAGACATCATTGGGCTAGCTGGACCACAGCCTGCAACGCACTCTAATAAATCCCATATGTATGTTCATAATATCGGTTATGTTCCTCTAGAAATCCCTAACACATTTAGTAATCACAAGTATTGGTTATGTATATATGTGTACTGAAATCACTTTATACTTTATGGAAAAAATAATTACTATGAAACAGAATTCTCAACATGGAAGAAACTTTCAATAGATGAAAATTGGTAAAATTATAGAAATATTGTGTAATTCTTTATTAGAATGAACTAAAGGTGAGGTGTGTGTATGTCTGTGTGTGTGTCCAAGTTTTTTTTTCCCAAAAGATGATGACTTAAGAGCGAGAAAATAATTGAGTGAAAAATATTTAGGAGATAACTTAAGCAATTCAATGAGCTCTATTTGAAATCTTCAAATAAAAAGAGTATTTGAGATATTTTGGTCTGACTAAATGACTAATGATACTAAGAGTTAGCACAACTTATTCTTAGTGTGACACTAATACTATTACTACTTTGTGGTAATGCACATTAAGTATTTACAGATACTACAGTAAATGCTACAGTGTTGAGATATTTCCAAGCTGAGAGTTCATTAGCCATGGGAGAGTTAATTGTTATAAGTGAGTGAAACATTTGTTTTAATATTATATTAATATTTCTAGCTTTTGCCTGTGTATCAAGATTTTTATGATAAAAGTTTTATTTTTGCTTGCCTTTAGGATATTTATTAAAGTCATTTGCCTATAAGTAATATAAATGAATCAAAGTTAAGTTTTTAAAAAGTAGTGTTTGTGAATGAGGTAGCACCAAACCAATTATAAATATCCACACTCATCAACAAAAGAATAATAAATTAACACAAAAAGCAAGGATAGAAAAATACGTGCATATTTTATATCCTAATCTTCAGTAGGTCATTTATTCCATAAGAAAATCAATAGGAAATATATCATGAACTAGGCATCACACTAAGTTATACACTCATGTCTAAAACATGGACCCAGATATTCTAAAAGTGAAATTTCTATGTTGTGCCTAGTTTTAGACTCACATACCTCATCTACAGCCCTTCTCTGGTATATCTCATAAAATGGGCCTGTGAAGTGTCAGTGAAATTACTATACAGTGTATAAACGCTTTCTGGATGATTTAATTTCAACAGAGAAATGAATTAATGACTAAAAATAAATATCTCCTTATGTTCTTGTATAAATAATTCAATATGAGTCAGGATTTCCGGTGTAAAATATATTATTACCTTGCTAAATCAGAAAACCACTTTCTACATGTGTTTCTAAATTTAGAAAACAAATAGTATAGCTGGTTATATGTTAGATTTATTTTTAGTTTTCTGAGGATTTTACACTCTGATTTCCAGAGTGGATACACCAACTTGCATTCCCATTAGCAGTGACGGTTCTGCTCCTTTGCATATAACCTTGGCTGAATTTGTTTTCAGTTGTTAGGTTGATCTTAGCCATTTTAAGTGAAGTGAGATTAAATCTAAGAGTTGACATAATTTGTATTTCTTTAACTACTGAGGAATACAAACACTTTTGCTTGCTTTATTATCCATTTTTATTTATTTTACTGAGAACTCTGTTTAGATCCCTAGCCATTTTTAATTGAGTGAGCTATTTTAATTGAGTCACTATTTTTTTTTTAGTTCTTGTGTATTTTGGATAGCAATCCTCTGTCAAAAATATAACTAGCAAGGATTCTTTCTCATTCTATAGATTTCTCATTCACTCAATTGATTATTTAGTTGTACATAAGCTTTTTTATTTTTTGTGAGTTTACACTTGCCTACTATTGTCATGAATTAATGGGCAAATGGAGTCCTATTCACCTAAATTTTGTAGGTACTTTGTAGTTATTCATCTGGAAGTATTAGTGTTTTGGGTTTCAAGTTGAGATGTTTGATCCATTTGGGTCACATTTTTCTGTAAAATGATAGATAAGGGTCTAACTTGATTCTTTTACCTATGATCATCCAGTTTTCCAAGCACCATTTACTGAAGTTGTTGTCTTTTCTTCAGTATGTTTTTTTTTTAATTTTTTGTCTTTCACAAATATTCGATGGCCATAATTATGAGTATCTTTCTTTGTGTCTTCTATTTTATTCTTCCTCACCTAAAAAAGAAAAATTCCTTGCCCTCCATTTAAAATGAGATTTCTATTGGTATATAAATAAAACAAAGTTATGTACATATCTAAATTAATATATTTAACAGGATACGCCACTGTTTTAAAGAAAATAGAATGATACAAATGTTTCTCAGAGGTTATTCTAAAAAGCTTGCACATCCAAAATAAATCATTAAGCCCTCACTTTCTGTCAGATGCTGCAATGTGATATAATTATACAACTTCCCTTGGAATCAGAGGGGAAGTAGAGGACACTGTCCCAGAAGCAGCTACCTTGTGCTTCTGTTTGGACTGCTCCATGACATGTCAATTTAGTTACTGAATCAGCAGTTTTGCGAGTTTTTCTTCAGTTATTTTTGACACCTGAATATTTCATGGGTCCTCTTCCACTTATTTTTGTCACTGTCACAAAGATGTAAGGTAGTAGACAGGTTATATATGTATGTGTTTGTATCTATGTTTCCTAAGCTTAGCTTCATATAGATTGCTTCTATTTCTGATTCAATTCACCAAAAGTCACTCTGCTGGAGGTAGGAAATGCCTCCTGTCTTCAATGATTGTGGAAGTGGCTATAATCATAGCGTCATTCTAGAAATGTGCTCTGAGTATAGAGGGCAATTTTTTTCCACCACCCTGACTTCTGGGAGAAATGAAGTGGGCATGAGCATTTGTAAGGGAAGGAGAGAAGGACCTTGCCAACAATGAGAGCTACTGAAGGTCTCTAGGGAGTCGTTGACTTCTGCCCTGCACTGAAACTATCAGGGGCTTTGCCCAGCTTGCATTATTCTCTGAGATGATGACAAGAAGCTGTGCCAGAAGGACTCTGTATTCAGAAAGCAGTGCATGCAGTTAACTAAATATAACATAAGATGAAATTAAACAAGCGGCAGAGAAGGAAAGAACATGACAAAGTGAATGATCAGATCTGAGTGCTGGAGGGAAAGGCTGAGTTTTATTATGGATACTTTCAGGAAGACAATTACATTTGTCCTAGATTTGGGAGAATCTAACAGATTTACCTAGACAGAGGGGGTGGCTGGCTGTAGAATCATGGTCTAGAAATCCTCAGTGATCCTGTCCTACTTCGTATTTTTTATACAAGTTCTTTGTGAGCAATAGTACAAATTCAAAGAATGTTAGTATCTATGGTGATTACAACCAAAATTTCTGCATCAACTGCAATGACTTAAGCTGTGAGCAGTAAAAACAAAAACAAAAACAAAAACAAACAAAAAAAAACTTTGTTTAAGGAACTCATATTTCTCTCTCACACAAGTTACTCAAAGGTAGCAGGTATCTGGATTCAGGGAATCCTATCCATTTTCTCTGTCAAGATTAGTGTCTTGTTTACCTAAGTAATATAAGTCATTTCATCTACACACACACACACACACACACACACACACACACACACACAAACCCACACACACAGAACAGAAGTAAGAATAGAGAAAGGAAACACCATAAACCATCAGTATTTTAGAACTGATTTCAGTCTAGATATTCTGTCTCATGTGGAAAGATTGACCTCAAGATGATCCTTATGTGGGTGGCTATCTGAAAGATAAAACGTTCCCAAGGAGAAGGGTTACTTTCCACCATGGGCCCCAGTTCTGTATCTGGACTTTAGTCTAAAGCCTTCGATGCAGCCAAGTCATTGACCCCATCTGCCTTTAGTGATGCTGCCTAGCCACTCTGCTGTTGTTCCTCAAATGTGTTCCTTGACCTCTACTACATGATTCCTCTTTCACCTCTTGCATTTCTCTTTCCTTGAATACCTTCAGAACTTCTCACCCAGAGGCTTTTTCAAATGAGGGTTTTAAAATAACAGCTACACATTTCCTGTCCTTTCTCTTTAGAATATTATCCATCCATACAGTGCTATATTCATTTAATTATCTATGATTTTCATGTCACTACTCTATTATTATGTCAACCACAGCAGGAATTTTGCCTAGGATAGAGGTGGTTCATGGTGAAGTACTCATTATTATGACTTTCTTAACTAAGTATATGATTAGATTCTGGTCTTCATCACAAAAACACATTCTGTTTTTTAGGCAGATAACCAAACCCTATGAATCAGTGCCCTTGTGAATAACCTTCTTCCCTGCTAATGCATTTCATGTGCTGAGTTTATTTTCTCTATAATATATTCTCCATTTATGCCAGCAGAACCATACTGAATACTCAGTCATTCTCAAGCACATTTTTTATCTCAATCTTGCCAGTTCTACCCACAATATTATCCACATCTTTCCACTTTTTTCTATACCCATTGCCCTTATGTCTATTAAGACTCTAACCATCCCAGTGCTACAATAGCTTTTCCCTATCCAAAAATATTTAATCAGTTTAGATGATCTTAACCAGGCTTGTTTATTCTAGTCTTTCATGCCTCCAGCCCATTTTCCCATTTTTATATCTATGAAGGCAAACACTCTCTAAAGAAACTAACATCTAGCCTCTTTGTTCATTATCTGTGCTACATAAAAGATATGAAAAATCCCTAAACATTTCAGTTTTCATGAATATGTTAATATGTGCTTCTTTGATATACACAACCATGAATGATGTTAGGGACTTACTCCTTGAGTTATTCAAATATTATATATATATATATATATATATATATATATATATATATATATATGATGTAGATAGATATATAGACAGATAGATATAGATATAGATATAGATATAGATATAGATATAGATATAGATATAGATATAGATATAGATATAGATATAGATATAGATATATTTGAGTTTTTTCAAGACAGGGTTTCTCTGTTTATCTTTGGAGCCTGCCTGGAACTCACAGAGATCTATCTGCCTGTTTCTTGAGTGCTGGGGTTACAAGCATGCATCACAACTGCCTCACTATTTTTCTTTTCTTGTAATGTTGGACTCCCAATAAGTTCTCCTCACTCTGCAATAAGATTTTATTTATTTATTTATTTATTTATTTATTTATTTATTTATTTATTTATTTATTTTAGTCTTCAATGTCTTTCTTATATCTGTGAAGTTGAAACATCATATCAACTCTACCCTTCATTTTTTGTCTCAATTAATTCACATTGCCCCTTCCTCAATCAGTCTTCTTAGCATGTTCAAAGTCCCCAGCTCATTCTCCTGCTGTTAAGTGTTTCAACTACAGGTAACAGAAAACAGCTCAGTATAGTTTATGAAAGACAGCAGATGTCTCATGTAAATGAAATTTGCACAGATAGGTAAAGATGAAGAAAATGTCAAATCTCTCCCACTTTGCCAGTCTCCCTGTCTTTCTCTATCTTTGTCTCTGTCTGGCTATCTCTCATGCTCTGCTCTCTCACTCCCTTTATGCTCTCGCTCTATCCTTTTTTTTTCCTCTCTCCCTCTTCAACACCAAGCTAAGCTTCTTCCACAAGCCTTATAAGTGAATCACCACAATAATGGACTCCTATAGTGTCTACAATGAGCCCTATTCTAAACAGAGAACTGGGTTTGAAAGAGTTCTATCTTAAGAGGTTCGGTTAGTAAAGGATAAAAACCAGGTTCCCATTTCGTTCATGAATCCTGATAGGACATATCCAGTGTTGCTTTGTTTTCATTTGCACAGATTTTGGGGGGGGGGTGTTTTTTTTCTTTTTATGTTGTTTGAAAGGTGGTCTTATGATGATTTTATTTTTAGCTCAGGTATGAAACAGTGAATCACACATAATAGTCACTACTTTGTGTCTACATGGTTTAAGTAGAGCTTTGAATTGTTCAACATTTTTCATTTTATTCTTATACACCCTTAGTCATTTGTTTATTAGAACAAACGTGGAAGAAAACTGGTATTGATATGCTCATTTTGCCAACTGGAGGTACAGAAGTGTCTTTTTCACACATCAAATGTAGTCATCTTTAAAACATGAATTCCAATTACACTTTCAGTTTTAAATTACAAACACCATGATGCTACCCTATGATTAATCACAGTGATTGACATTTCCACTTAAAAATAGCCTGGACTGGGAGGGTGAGAAAAACTTGGTTTGGGTACCTACTCTGAGATTTTTTTAATGTGAACAGCATCCTCATCTGTACAGCGAGTGCAGTATTGACATTGAGCTAAAATTTGAGGAATTGTAAAAGATAAACAAGCTCATTTGACATTTCCTCACATAGGGATGGCTTTCCTGCAAAGCTTTCTGCTAGCAAGTAAGTCAGCACCAACACAGCTGCGGGCCAACATGGCGAGTTCTGCAAACACTATTATGTCTGATGATGACTGCTAGATCCACACTGCTTGCCAAGACACATCATCATAGCATTTCTTCCAGCAAAAGCAAAGCTGTTTCTGCCTCTGTTTAACTATAGCTAAACGTGACTGTGTACCCTTTGGAAATACTCTTTCTTCTGCTGGTAACCTTCCTCAACTCTATGCCTTGCTGCACACTCTATGTTAACTGTATCTCAAAAAAAAAAAAAAAAAAAAAAAGGAACAATGTTAAATTGTTGTAAAACAACTGCCTATTACCATAATTTCAATTGGTGGGAGATCTTGTCAACATTAACTTCTTTTAACTTTCTTAAATTCGGTGTTGAGTATAATCCATGCATATGCTGTTGTTTATGTCTGGAGCATAGTCCACCTAGATCTTCAGATGAAATATTGTACAATAATCCATAGAAATGCTTTCCTGATCATGTTGGGACAGCTTTTTCTCACCCCTTTCACATATACTGTTTCAATTTTCTTGATCCCAATTATACCATCCAATTTCTTATTACCATGTTCATTTATAATCTGTCTTTGGCAATCACACTACACTTTAGACTGAGAAACTGAGACACCACATGTTTTAGATGGTGGCACATAAAACATTATCAGTGCCTTTTGTTTGTTGAACTTAATTGGCTCTAAAATGGTTATCCCTCATATCCTATTACATTCATCATTATAGAATAATCATAGCCATTACTACTAACCATATGAAGTATTTAGTCAAAAAGCAGAATGTTATCTAGTAAAGGCAAGGATGCTTCATATTTCTGATCAGTATATGGGAAATTATATGACCAGTGTGCTACTTTGCATGAATATTCTTTTAAAAAAAATCACTTATGTCTGTTAAAAATGAGCAGTGTTGCTAAACAAAAACTCTGAGAATATTCATAAAAATTTATAGCCATCAAGTATTATATTATTTTGATACAATTGCTCTTATTAAATCATATAGGTTATAAATGTGTATGATTTTAACCACTGTTAAGAATGATTAAAAACTATTTTTCACCAATATTTTAGACAATGTTACATAAGTGTTACAAACCTGAAGCCATAAACTTTGGGTGTGTTTTCCCCACTCATGTCTGTCTCTGGACCTTGGCTCTGATCTCTAATTATTTTCACTATGGAAAATTAATAAACACAGAAATACATGGAACATTTCTAAGAATAAAGTTCAGATTAGGGAACTCAAAGAAAGACAACTTTGAGGAGAAAACTAGTAGACCTTTTCTGCATAAGACAGAAACATGGTAAAACACTAAGGTAACAGTCACCTTCTGAGAGCACCCAGAAAGGCTTTACTGAGTGGACCAGTAAGCTGCAAGAAAAAAAAAAAATACCAAACCTGGGTTTGGACTAAAATAACCATTGCATATAAAACCATTAAATGTATATCTTGAATGAACAAATTAGATTATGATAAAAGTAAATTTGAACTGTGTCAGATGCTAATTCTCATTAAGATGCCATATATTTGAGCCAATGTAGAAGATAATTATGAAAAAGTTCTGTCTAACATTATTCTTATGAGCATTAAAAACAATCTTAACTGAGACATACCTAAGTTAGTAAAAAAAGGAAAGAAAGTAACAACTCTTATTTTTTCAAATGATTTAATAAAAATATAATTTAATGTTGTCATGACTTTCCTTAATAGTATCTTATAAAACTCATTTATCTTTGAAGTAAATGTTTTATATTTCAGAATCAATTATGTGCCTTAGGAAACCAATAATTAGCACTAGAGTGATTTTTAAAGAACACCAGGAACCTTTATTCATCCCAAGAAATAGAGGGAAAAAGATCAAGAATTATCATTTTCTATACACATATAAGAAACTAAAACTAGGTAAAGAGGAGGACACTAAGAGTGACACACATGGATCGGCTGGGAAGGGGTAAAGTGTTAAGATCTCCTGAGTAAACTGAGAGGGGGGAATAGAGTGGAGGAGAAGGAAGGTAAGAACATGGGGGAGAGATGGGGATGGAGAGCAATGAAAAGGTATCTTGACAGAGTGTACCATTAAGGGGATGAGGAAGAAGCTGCAGCGAGGGAAAACCCTAGGAACTCACAAGATTGTACCCAGCTAAGACTCATAACAATAGTGGAGAGGGTACTAGCCTTCCCCTGAGCTTAGATTGGTGACTATTCTAATTGTCATTAAGGATGTCAGAGCCTACATCCAGTAACTGAAGGAAGCAGATGCAGAGGCCCACAGCCAAGCACTTGGCCAAGATCCTGGAGTTCAATTGAAGAGAGGTAGAAAGGGTTGTAAGAGCAAGGAGGGTCAGAATCATGAGGGGGAAAACCACAGAAATAGCTGACCCAAGCTAATGGGAGCTCATGGACTCTGGACTGACAGCTGGGAAGCATGCATGGGACCAAACTAGGCCTTCTGAATGTGGGCTAAAGTTGCATGGCTTGATGTGTTTTTGGGTCCCCTGGCAATGGGACCAGGACTTATCCTGGATACACGAACTGGCTTTTTAGATCCCATTCCCTATGGTGCGATGCCTTACTCAGTCTTGATGCAGTGGGGAGGGGATAGGTCTGTTCCCAACATGGTATGCCAACCTGTATTGACTACCCAAAGGAGGCTTACTCTCTGTGAGGAGGGGGTGAAGGTAGGATTGGGGTAGGTGGAGGGAGCGGGAGAAGAGGGAAGGGAAACAAGGGTTGGTATGTAAAAGGAAAGAAAAAAATTAATAAAAAATTATATTAAAAAGAAAAGAATAGTTTTTTTTTAAATAAAATGTGTTTTGATTATGGTTTCCCTCCTTAAGCTCACCTCCCCACCTACCCAAATCCACAATTTTTCCTTCTCTCTCTTATTAGAATACAAACAGGTGTCTCTAAACCAACTAACCAGAATAGGACAAAACAATCAAGGGAAAGATAAAAGAGACAAAGGAGAATCTCAAGAAACACGTATAGACTCAGATACACACACATTTGCACACAGTCAATCCCATAAAAATGGAAACCATAATATACACACATAGTAATGGAAAAACAAGACAAAAATAAAAATAACCCCTGCCAAAATTATGAGACACAGAACCTAGAAAATATCATTGAGTTTGTCTTGTGTTGGCCATCTACTGCTGCACACAGAGCCTAGCCTTAAGTTTGGTTAATATACAAAGTGAAACTCCATTTTGTTTTTTTTTTTATTTATGATTCCTTGGGGCTCAGGGAACTCTGCTGAAGAGGAGGTAGAAAGATTGCAAGTTCTAGCAGAGTTAAAAGACACCAAGAGGATGGAAGAACCATGGCCTTCTAAATACAGCAGGGCCAAAGCATTTATGAACTCTTACATATTGTGGCAACATGCACAGGACCTGCACAAGTCTGGGCCAGATAGGGCCCCAGTGCTGAAAGAGGAAGTAGACACAGGCTCACATCCTAAACATAGTCAAATTTTAACCTGCAAAAATATCCAAACTATGGTATATATTTCCTTCCATGAAGGGAAATAAGCATGAACTCATGAACTCTAGCTATATAATGTTTTGTATGATAAAAATTGCTTCCTACTGTTATTTAGAGTTATGACTTCTTTCTACTCATTCTATAGAAATAGCATACTGAAAGAGATATATTACCATCTTATGTATATTTTTTAATTTTATAAAAGGCAATAAAATAATTTAATTTAGTTATATTTTTAGAGATAAAGGTTTTCAAAATAATACAACTACCTTCCAGATACATGATATAATAGCCCTTAAATTTGTAGTTTAGTGAGAAAACGTTTAAGACAAGTGAAAACTTGTATATTCAATCTAAATTTGGTTTTCAAATTAAATATCCTACAGAAAAGCCAACCCATTTGATGAATACATTAAAGTTCACAAGGGATACAAAATAAATACAAATACCACTGAAAATGTGTATTTCAAATACTTAAGTCTTAATTTCCAGTATTCAATACTGACTGTATAAATAACTTGGAAATCATCACACACATATTCACAACAGGAAAAACATGAACATAGCTCTTAGGAGTGAGGTCATATGGCAACCCATTGCCACAAAAGAGAGAGACAAAGAAGTCAACACAGAAAGTCACATTTATCTAGAGTAAAAGGAATGCCGTGATAATAAAGACCATGGCAGAAACTGCAGATAATAAACCATCATTGGAACACTATGTGTGAAAGCATGGAAGATCCAACCTAAAATATTCTCCATGCTTGAACACTCCAAACTTGAGACTTTTAACAAGTTCTTACAGTAAAGAAGGACACAGGAAGAAACAGAGAACAACAGCAAATTTAAACAAAATTAAAGAATACGTGTGCTTCCAGCAAAGAAAAGAAACAAAAACCTATTCTGGAGTGAGCAAATTCTTCTAAACTTAGCACTTACATCAAGGCCATATCCTTGAAATTGAGGTTCACTTACAGTCTGAACCCAACAGAGAGCTTCAACACATTTCCTATGTCCCCATTTCCCTGTAACTTACTTTCACATCCCAGTGTTCCTGTACAATATGAAGAACACAGCAGAAAAAATTAACACTTGTCGACCTTTAGTTAAGAGTAGACTAGTCACCAGGGTAGACTAACTAGGCACCCTCTTCCACCACTGCTAGTAGTCTAAGCTGGGGTCATACCTGTGGTTTCCTGGGAACTTCCCTCTCTGACTTTCCATGGGAGGCCATACCTTTTCAGAAGAGGGGATGGGGGTGGACTGGGGGAAAGACTGGAGCGGGGAAGCGGGAAGAGGGAGGAAGTGGGAATCTGTCATTGGTATGTGGAATAAATAAAAAGTTCTTAATTTAAAAAGTTTAGAAAGAAATAAAACCAAAAAAATGGATTGGTATCTTAAAAAAGTGAAGAAAAGTTAAATAAATGAAAGTAGAGACAGTAAAGAGAATATTTGGGTTTAAATAAAAGGCAACTAATGAATTAATGAAATGCTAATCTGTGACTTGTACAGCCATGACAAGCAGTAAATACAGTATAACACTTAAGCAATAAGCATAAAACCTCACAGTAAAGACATATTTACACCTATTCTTTTTTGACTATTAAAGGATGTACAGTTTTGAACTAAGAACTTCAAGAAGTATGGGTATTTAGTGGCAGGTCTCTTATCTAACAGGTATAAAACAAGGCCTGAGGTTCAAAACCTGCCATCAAGAAATGAAATTTAGAAGGAAAGTTGAAAGACAAAGTGAGATATAAAGCATAAGCTCAGGCAATACTTAGAGATTTTTTAAATTCTCAGATATGAAACTTAATATAACTATGCTGAGTCTTTAGTAGAGCAAGTGGACAAAATATAACAACAGATGGGCAACAAAATCAGATATAGAACACTAAGAAAGAAAAGATAAAGATACAAAAATCTTAAATCTGATCCCAAGTAGCACAAACAGCAGTGTGCTTGGAACATAAGATGCTGTAAGCGATGAGAAAAGTATTTTGGATCAATATACTTTGAATCAATTCATAACATGAAAAAAATAAAAGAACCTGACAAGTACAAAATAAAACAGTCAGTATTTTTAGGATAGTTACTAAAGGGAGCCCTTTCACTCAATCGGTAGTATTCCTAGTGAGTAGAGTGATTATGAAAAGCATTACGGAAACATCTCAAAGCTTGAATGTGACACAACCATGTGATCCAGCACTCCCACTACTGAGTTGCAGAAGTAACAACACAAATATATTGCAAAAGTATCTGTGCTTCCTTGCATATTACTGCATCATTTATTATAGCCAACACTGAAAAAAGAGTGATCATGTGTGTAAGAATGCATAAAGAAAATGTGATATGTATAATAACAGAATATTATTCTCCCATCAGAAGAGCAAAATCATGTCATTTATGACACTATAGTTGTACTCGGGGACCACTATGTTAAGTAACATAAGCCAGTGTCTCATTTATGTTTTTATTGTATACTATCATTCACATGTCAAATCTAAAACATTTACATCATAGAAACAGAAAGTGGAATGAAGGTTAACAAGAGTATTGGAGGGAAAGTGATGGACAGGCATAGAAAGGAATTGGTCTCCTCCCAAAGAGTTCAAGCTAATCAACTGTCTCACTTATCCAGAGGGCCTGATCCAGTTGGGGGCTCCTCAGCTATTGGTTCATAGTTCATGTGTTTCCATTTGTTTGGCTATTTGTCCCTGTGCTTTTTCCAATCTTGGTCTCAACAATTCTCACTCATACAAACCCTCCTCTTTCTCGCCAATTGGATTCCTGGAGCTCCACCTGGGGCCTGGCCATGGATCTCTGCATCTGCTTCCCTCAGTCATTGGGTGAGATTTCTAGCACAACAATTTGGGTGTTTGGCCTACTATCACCAGAGTAGGTCAGTTCAGGCTTTCTCTCAACCATTGCCAGTAGTCTTTGACCGGGACCTGTCCTCAGTGCATGAGCTGGCTGTGTGCAACCTGGGACTTATGCAGGGACACTTTGCTCAGCCTGGGAGGAGGGGACTGGACCTGCCTGGACTGAATCTACCAGGTTGAACTCAATCCCCAGGAGAGTCTTTGCCCTGGAGGAGATGGGAATGGGGGGTGGGCTGGGAGGGGAGGGGGGAGGGGGAAGGGGTTGCAGGAGGAGGGAGGACAAGGGAATCTGTGTCTAATATGTACAATTAAATTAAATTATAAAATAAAAAAGAAAGGAATTGGTCATATATGTATATATATATATATATGTGTGTATATATATATATATACATATATATATGGTGTTACTGTGAGAGATAATATTTTTAATATACCCAGAATAAGAAGGCATAACAAAACAGAATGTAGATGCATGATTGCCTTGGAGAGAAAGGATAGTGATCGTGTCAGCTCCATAGCTTTGTGAAAAGACTAAATACCACTGGATTGTGAATTATAAATGGGTATAATATTTGTGTTGTGGTGGCTATTACTGGTTGTCAACTTCACTACATCTGTAAGGAACTACAATCTATAAATTGAGGGCACACCTGTGAGAGATTATTTTTGCTTGGTTTGGAGTAGGTGAGTCATCTTCTGGTCTGGACATTTGCAATAGAAATTCACGAATCATTGATCAAGATCTTGAGGTAGAGATCTTTGATTAGTGTATGAAATGAATGAAAAAATTTTCTTAATAAAAAAAATAAATACATGCCTTGAGGCAGGAATACACACTTAATCTGGGCCACATCATCTGCTCGAAGTCTATATAAGGACATAGGAGAAGGAAGCATTTCTTCTTGCCTACTTGCCCTCACATTGCTAGCACACTCTTTCCTTTGCTGGTATTGGAGTCACTTTTTATTGGGATTCCAGCATATACAGAAGATCAGTTGATACATACAGCCTTGTGTACTGAGAAACTACTGGATCCTTAGACTTTACATTTACAGACAGCCATTGTTGGATTAGATGAATTGCACCCTGTAAGTCATTTCAACAAATCATATATATATATATATATATGCTTTATTTATAGGACAGATAGATATATAGATGATAGATAGATAGATAGATAGATAGATAGATAGATAGATAGATAATAAATAGATGATAGAGATTCATTCTATAAGTCTTGTTACTCTAGAGAACTATATCTACTACATGCATATAATGAGAATTCAATCTTAAATCTGTCTGAAAGGAAAAGAAACTTAGTCATATTCACTTTCTCCTCAAATGACATCCTTTCCTCTTGATTTTTCTTTTCTCGGCTTCTGTGATCTCTTGAATATAAGGTTTAAGAACAATAAAAATAAGTTATCAAGTCAAGAATAAATAACTACAAGTAGCCAACTTGTAGTAAGCCAATTCTTCACCATTTTTCCCTAAGTTTTTTGATGTAATAATATGGCGAAAATTTCATATTCTACAAAGCTTAAAACCCACCTCTCTAAGACATAGGTGTTATTACATTATAGCTTCTTTTTCCTTCTATATCATTAGTTGAGGAAGTAATGGTTAGGTCTTCTCAGATGTGGAGTAGAGATATTTGTATAATTTTTACACTGCTGTCTTAGTTCAGACCAGTGTGTAACAATGTTCTTAAGACTGGGAAGCCTTTAGACATTCACAGCACTGGAGACTAGGCAATCTAGGACCAAGGCACCAGCAGACTCTGTGTTTTGGAGGGCCCTGTACTTGGCAAATGAACCTTCTGTTTGTCTTTCTATTGAAGGCACACAAATTCCCTCAAGTCTCTTTGATAAAGTGATGAATCTATTGTACTAGTGCAGAGTCAAGATTAGGAATCATTGTCTCTTTTATTTATGTTTTAAGGCTGTTTTAGCACAATAAACAATTTAAATGTTTTTTAGTTCTATTTTTAATGATAGTTACATTTCTTTTATTCTGAAGTTTTCATAAATGAGGACTGTATCCACATCTACATAGGCCCTGGTTCTTCAGCATTCGACTCCTCTCTCCCTCTCTCAAATTAATTATCATTTATTTAATTATTCAATTATTACAGTTATATGTACATATATTATACACACACACACACACACACACACACACACACACACACACACATCTTTTATGAGCATGTATTCAGAGCTGACCATTTAGTCAACTAATCTATCTAGGAGTTCATCCCTAGAGGGAAATTAATCTTTTTCTCATTGACCTCCTATATATTTTCATCTAGGGATGGCACTATGTGGAATTTCTTCTGTCCACACTGGCATGTAAACTAGTGGTGTTTTTTTTTAACTCATTTTGCCTCCTGGCATTTTAAGGTCAGGCCCTATTGATACAGAAACCAAACACTTTGGACAGCAAGCTTCGAGGAATTGAGCTGCAACTGACCTGGAAACCTCCCTGAGGGCCAGCTCTCATAGTGACAGAAAGTGCAAGCTTCCAAGGGAAAACAGCTATTAGTAATCCTAGTCATCTGGAAAACCTATGAACCACATTAATGACTGGACTAGAATGATAAACTAGTACTGCCAGTTTTCTAAATTAATATAATTTATAACTGCCTTCTTAATACCTGACCTTATGCACATAGATGAGTGAGTGTAGCTCTCATTCCTTATCAAAGAAGTTTCTTTTTGTACCACATGGAGGCTCCAGCCGTGATTCACAATGGCATGAACCACCAAGAACTAATGCCTGTGGGATGCTAAACCCCAATGATGTATTTACAACTTACAACTCCTAAGCCTGTGGCTTAGAAAAAATCATGGGAGAAACATGCCCCCTTGACACTGAAAAACGCCCATGCACTATCCACAAGTATTTTGTATTAATATTTTCGGTAAAGTGAAAGAAATAAGCTAAACGTAAGACAAATGCCAAGTAGGTAATAGAAAGCTTTAGTTTAGATGATCCTAGGAAAGCTATTAAATGATAGTGTTTTACCGATCATATGTTTTTTAACATTAGTTGAGCACATACTACATTCCAGGTATTGTCCTAGTTGCTAAAATGGGGAGTTAGGAAGTTTTCAACAGAAAACGTTGACATGAGACAAGAAAAGGAGATTAATCTTTATCAGTTATATTCTTGGTTGCTCTCAGGTAGGTACTAATATTTTTATTGTTAAAGTTTGTGAAAAATACTTCTAATATATTATTTCATTGATGTAGTAGGTCAACCAAGATGCCTGAATGACCTGTCATAATCATTCCTAAGGAAGCAATGATGGTTACTCTTCTCAAATCAAACAAGCCAGAAGAAAGTTACATCTGTGGTTTATATTTGAAGACACTGTGGAAAACGTGGACCAATTAGGGATTAAGAGCAAGTCTGAGAATCTATGAAACACAAAATCAAATTTACACTAAAAATTCTCATGTGACCTTTAGCAAGCTGATTACTGTAGATTTATGGTTTATCTGTGAAAAGAGGACACTGTTACAAGAACTGACCTAGCAAAGACACTGTGAACACAAGCCATGGCACTGCAGAAACATGGAGTGCCCACCTATTAAGTCTCAATGCCTAAAAAAGACAGCATAAGGATGATAATATTAATGATTGAGACAAAAAAATAAATACACTAAAAGTAACAGAGTTCATGACATTTTTTCTTCTTCTAGAACTGCATTCTATGTATCCTTAGATACATTAACCAGGTACAGTTTCCTAGATTTTTCACTCTATTAAACTTCATGTTGTGGAAGATTAAAAAGCAGAATTAAATCCTTTCTTCAAAGATTCAATGGTAGCATTTTTGTGCTCTTCTCTATTTTTAGGAATGATAAAGGTTAATATGAAGGCACAGAAGTGTTAAAAAATCATTTGATGATAAAATGCCAAAAGCCCTAGGAAAGGCTTTCTAATTTCTAAGTGAAAAAAATGTTCTCAGTGACAATAATTTTGTATTATAAACACACATACTTCATGCAAAGTACCATTTTCCATTTTTAGTCAATATTTTTCTAAACAAGAAACCTTTAAAGCTATTTTCAGATTTAATTGCAGTAACTTATAGTCTCAAACTAATAACTAGAAGTTTTTCAAAAAACACAGGACTTTGTAGCTTCATGCGTATCATCCTATATTGCTCTATTTAATCTATAGTTCAGAAAACCAAAACCACAGAATTAATCAGGATATTTTTTGTTTCCATTCTCTATGGTGCCCTTTTCTAACTTTTAATTATAAAGAGAAAATTATGAAAATAAAATAAAAACCCACATTACCCTAGAAATCAATGATCTGAAAACATAGTCAAATTACTATTTTTATAAACTATATACATGTAGAGAAGAAAAGAGTCAACAGCAGAATGAAATCAGAGACAGCCTTCTGAGATCAGGGCAGCAAATTTGCCATGCAACTCCACAAGTCATTTAATATTTTCATTAAAATGGAAAGACTTAACAGGAGTTTCAATTATGTCCATTATCCTCAGGAGACCAACTTCAAAAGTAGGGCAACAGATCCTGACTAATGGTAAAAAAAAAATGATTTTTATATTAATTGTACAATGTTAAAGCCAGGCAGAAACACATAAGGAGATTTATACTGCTGAGGGTCTCCTTTGCAAGTTCCAAATTCCAGTTTTGGAACTTATTGTATAGAATTTTTTTAAGTAAGATAATGACAAAATGGTCTTCAGACTAAGACAGCAGTTGTCACAGACATTGAAGGTTTGCCAAATAAATGACATGCTTTCGTGTCAACACACAATTGTCTTACCCCAGTGAAAGTAATTTACTTATATAACATAACCCATCCACACAAATTATTAAATTAGTATCAAATCATACAACTCTTCTTTTTTTTTTGTTTTTTGTTTTTGTTTGTTTTTGTTTTTCGAGACAGGATTTCTCTATGTAGCTTTGTGCCTTTCCTGGGACTCACTTGGTAGTCCAGGCTGGCCTCGAATTCACAGAGATCTGCCTGCCTCTGCCTCCCGAGTGCTGGGATTAAAGGCGTGCACCATCACTGCCCGGCCATACAACTCTTCTTGAAGGCTGTAGAAAATGACACATCCTTGTGGGTCCTAATGAAACTTTCTTCTGAGGAAAACAACGCTATTGTTAAGTAGGATGCATTTGTTTAATGTGACTTTCACTTCATTTCTTGGCCAAATGATTTGTTCGCTGCTGTATAATGTTCTGCATGTAACAGAACCAACAGTAAGCCATGATTGGAGCAAAAGAAAAACAATGTAGAATTTACCAGTAGACTGAAGTCTGTGAAACTAGAGGACATCAATTACGCTGCCACAGTGTTGTTACACCACAGCAAGGGAAGACATATAGGCAGGCTGTAACAAATGCCCCAAACTGAGAGAGATGATTACTTCCACAAATGCCCCATAATCAGAGCTATGCTTACTTCTACAAATACCCCATATTGAGAACTACACTTCTAAATAGAGCTGCCCACAGCTGGTCCACTTCCCCAAACTGACTCTCATTTATCAATTAAGGTTTTGGTTTTTCTTTGACTTGTCAAATATGTTTATTTGAATATATATTGCATTTATATATAAAATGCATGCACATATATATATGCAACAACTCATAAATGATCACATATATGAGGAAGAGTCTATAAAGGTTTATTTTAAATCAATATCTTCATTTATTTAGTGTTATATTTATTACTTAACCATTATATTCTGGCAATATGGAATGAGTGTGCTAAAAATTATTTTACAATTCATTCACAATTTTTATATTTAGATTTTTTACTGTCTCAGGTCAAAAGGCTCCTTAAAGCAAAGTTGTGCTTGTACAATATAATTTGAAGTCTCCTGTACAAAAGTAATTTCAGCTCTGTGACAAAATTATACATGCTAGACTATTTATAGGAGTCAAGTAGATGACTGCTTTTACAGACAGACTTACTCAATTGCCATGTTTAATAAACTGACATCACAGGAAATGTCACCTATCTAAAATGTCTTATTACATGAATTTTATTTTTAAAACTTACATCATAATCTCAATCCTGAGTTAAATCCTTTTAGAAATGACTGGTTTCTTAGATGGATTTCTTTGCATGAGAAAAATAAAAGTAAGTTATGATAAAGAAATGAAAGAATTTGAATGAAGTACTTGATTTTTATTTTAGTTCTAACAATAATGAGTTGTGTGACCTTGTCAAATGTTCATTTTTACACATCCATGACCTGCTTTGTAAAGTTACAGAAAGAAAGCAAACCTCACCTGTGTGGATGCCCGAAAGGTGAAAGCTGTCTGGAATATGAAACATGTAGTACATGGCCTTGCATGTAATATTTAAAAATTATTGTCAATCAGAGACAGTAGAAGCAAAACTATATATATATATATATATATATATATATATATATATATATATATATATATGAAATAAATCTGGTATCTTTGAGAAAAAGGACAATAAAAATATTTTTAAAAAAATAACAAAGAAAATGTGTGGCTCTGAGTGGATTGGGAGGGTAGAGGTATCCGGGTGGAGTTGGAAGAGGAGAAACCATGATCAGAATATACTGTATGAAAAATTATTTTCAATAAAAACAACAAATTTATATTTTTATTATTCAAATTATGCTGTAATGGTTTTTATAATGTATACATCTTTAAGATTTAAATTGATAAATAGTTGGCACTATTTCAAAAAGAATTATTTAGAACTATGTACAACAACGAGGAAATGAAACCATAGAGAAAAGACATGACCCTTAGCAGGTTAATTTAGCCTTTCTACATAAGAAATTCATCGTTGCCTGAGCTGTGAACATTGATTAAAAAAGCAGAAATTCTACATGATTATTCTTGGATCCTAATTTGCTGGCAAGGGCAAAGGATGCAGAATAATGAAGAACTGTAGTCTTCAAGTAAATGCATTATTTTTGCTTCACCTCAGTGATGTTTTACAAAGATTGCTGCTCTAGAGAGATGCCTCAGTGTCTACGAGCACTTGTTGTTCTTCCAGAGAACCTCGGTTCAGTTTCCAGCATCCCCATAACTCACAACCACCTGTAACTCCAGGACCAAAGGTCCTAGTGCCCTTTTCTAATCTTCAAGGGCATTATACACACATGGTACACAGACCAAATGTACACAGTGGGGCAAACACACATGTACATTAAATATAAACAACTAAAATCTCATAAATCAAATATACATATATACAATTTTTATATTTATATATTTAATGTATATAGCTAAGTGATAGTTTAAAAGGTTGTGGGTGGGCTTTTTGACAAATAAAAACATGAATTTAATGGGGAAAAATCCGTCAGCATGTGGGTCACAGGAACTGTTATGGGTTTCAATATTCTAGCATTTGCTTTTGGAAGTGTGCTATAAATATTTGAGCAGGAAATTGTGGAATGAAAATCACAGGAGTGGGTTGCATACCCATGAAAAGATTTTTAAATTACTCATCATGAGCATTATTGCTCTAATTTGTACTTGTAAGAAGTCATGTATAAATTCACAGTACAAATAACTTTAGTTCACTTTCTAGACATTGCCTTGCCCTATCTTAAGGCAACCAGCAACACTGCTTTCGTCTTAGCTGTTTATGAATTCTCAGCCCAACTTTTTAAATCCATATATCATGCTATTTTTATTACCCTCAATTCATTTATGTGTTAAAAACATCCTTCCAACAGCACTTGAACTTTGATTCTTTAAGAATTACAGACTAGAGGTGCTGAGATAGCTCAGTTGGGAGAGCTTTACAAGAATTAGAATGTTATTTCTGTAATTTGTAGAATGATACCCCAAGGGGCAATTCTCTGGAATGTATAATATGTATCAAGAGTTAACTGAATAACTTTCCATTGCATTGCTGTTATCGCCTCCTGATACTGTCCACTAACTAACCATATATTTTAAAATCACTATATTTCTAAGGTTATCAGTAATTTATTCATATATTCTTAATTTAGCTTATTGATAAGTGTCATAATAATGTCATGATACATAATATAGCTATCATTGTAGACAGTTTCAGATGCTAAGGCTAGAGAGAAAGAATGTGAAGACACAGTCTAGGGTGTTCTACTGGCCAAAAGAAGCTGGTGTTCAAAGCCAGGAAGGTTATCTTCAATCTGCTCAAGGCCATTCCTAAGGGTTTACACAGGAATAGGACAGGGTATGTACCCAAAATATGCTAATAATATTCATAATCTCCAGTGTCTCTCACATAACACACTCATATAATTTAAAATTTTAAACAATGACATATCTTAAACACACACACACACAAACAGAAAATCTACATGGCAGCCTAGTATCTCTTGACCCAACTTAAAATAAAATAAGTGATTGAACTGCAGAGCATGTTTAAAATGGAAGAAGGTGTGGAATTCTGAGGGTGAAGGGGTTGAATGGAGATGGAGAAGAGACAGAGAGAAGATGGAGAAGTGTGGATTCACCAAAATTAACAGTCTGTGAAAAAGCTAGATTTCATCGTTCTGGAAGGTGTTATGCATGCTACAGGAGAAATGTAGTCATCAGTTTCATCCAGCTGTGATTACTGCAGGCTACAATAGCAACCAGCCTGGCAAAATGTGCCCACTTATATAATAGTGGCATAAATGTCATGGGAATAATTAACTACTTACTGGTTTGATTTAAAGCCAGACCCATAATACATAACTTATTCCTGGTGCTGGTGTCAGGGTAAAAACTTGTGGCTAGGTAGTCATGTGCTTCAGGGGAGAACCTATTATAATTATTCTACTAAATTGGTGTAGTACTAAACTGATTGTTAATGACTTATTTCTATAATCATATATTGGTGCTCTCTCAAACTTTCTCAGGGAAATTTCTTTTTGAAGTAGATGTCAATTATCACAAAGACCCACAAAAAGCCAAAGTGTAGGAAATAAGAGATTTTGGACAGCTCAGCCCTAAAGGAGATAGCTATATCACAAACCCTCCTTCCAAGCCTCAGAGATAAAAGGAACAGAAATATTGTAAGAGCCAGAGGAGGTGAATGACTATAAGGAAACGGTGTCTTCTAGACACAGCAGGGCAGGAACAAATGTAAACTCATAGTGAGAATGACAGCATGTACAAGCCCTCTGCAAGCTGAAGCAAGACATAACCCCAGCATAGAGAAGGGAGATCGGATGGAGTTTCGCCTCTACTTAAGGAGCTATTGTCTCAGTTTTAATAGCTGCTGGGAAAGGATAAGTCAATTTTCTTTAAGTGTTTTGCAACTAGTAGGTTGACCAAACTCCAGGGAAAGGTAAGGCATTCAAGAGAATGTGGACAGCAATATTGTACTCAGTGGGATTTTGGACAAAAATGGAATACAAAGATGAGTAGCTAGGAAAAGGAGCATAGATTGAAAGGATTGGGTTGGAGTAGTGGAGTGAGTGTGATCAAAATACACCATATAAGAATTTCAAAGAAATAAAAATCATTTAAAAGAAAAGAAATAAACTATTTAAGGAAAAACACTAGTTGGTGAGTTAATTTCAAATATAACTTAACAAAAGTTTTGAATAGAATTATCCTACACGGCCAATGCTGCTCTCAAAACACATGAATTGTTAAACAAACAAAAAAAATTCAGTGAGAATATGGAATACCTCCCTATGAGGTACTGGACACAGAGGCCACAGAAATCCCCCAAAAACAACACAGGGTATAGCCATTGCCCTTGGTTATCTAACATAGCTACATATTAAGACACTAAGGCTGAAGATATACCAACTCTTGTTGCAAGACATAGACAAGCCAATCTCAAACTGTTCAGAAAACTTTTGATTGGCTGGCCTGAATTCATAGCATTGAAGGTGCTGTCCTAGCCGCACAGTTAAAACAACAGCAGTAGCAACAATAACAAAAAACACTAGTGGTCTCATCCAGTATAGGACCTTGCATTCTGCAATACAATCTCCCAGGAAAGATGTGATTCACTCTGTAGACCAGACTAAACTCGATCTCAAAGAGATCCACCTGGCTCTGCCTCCCGAGCGCTGGGATTAAAGTCGTGTGCCACCACTGCCTGGCACTGCTTTTGTTTTGAAGGATGGAGTTTCATGCTTTGAACACTAATCCTGTCCAAAAATCAATGGCTAGGGAAGTCCTACATCCTGAAGTAGAACCTGCTATTGCTATTTTAGAAAATAATCAAGCTGTCAAGTTGCCATCTAAATATGTAAATCTATTGACCTGGGCTGTTCTTGGCCTTAATCAGAGAATAGAGAGAGAGATGTATACAATACTGAGAATGGGAGACTCAATGCTCAGCCTGAAACGAGACATTTATATTAACATGCTTATCATCAAGGCTCAGGGAATATAATGAAAGAGACAGTTGGAAGAATGCAAAAGCTGGAGGATGGAGAGGAGTGTTATGAAATACTGTCTCCTCGACATGACATGGCTGTTACAATAATAAATTTTTAGTACCTATGGTTGCTTAAATAAGAACTTTACATGACCAAACCAGTCAAAACTCCTGCATGGATGGCAAATGATCTCCAAGTCCCACCCCTTGGTTAGGCTTTATTGGCAGTGGATAGCTTCTTAGGGAGGGAGAATCATTCTTTAATGAGGAAATAGCTACTGGAAGGGTTCCCACGATATACTCCTGTGCATATGGGCAACACTAACTGGACCAAGTGACTTATCAAAAATAACAACAATAGCAACAACAAAAGAAACAATAAGTTGTTTGAGACATGTTTTCAAGTGGAATCAAAAGAAGTTTGAGAGGGGATATGGGAGATAGATGGGATCATATTTCAGTGTAGTCTTCCATGGAATTCTCAACATTAAATACATTTTTGTGGTGGCGGACACCTTTAATCCCAGCACTCGAGAGGCAAAGTGAGGAAGATCTCTGTGAGTTTGAGGCCAGCCTGGGCTACCAAGTGAATTCCAGGAAAGGCGCAAAACTACACAGAGAAACCCTGTCTCGAAAAAATAAAATAAGATAAACAAAAAAAAAAAAATCAAAATTCTCATATTATGAATATCCCTGTTTTAGTTGTTTTTATAGCTGACAACTTCTCATGATGACACAGTTTTCTTCCAGAAAGTATTTACCATAATTTTTAGTTCCAAAGAATGTATCGAAGGCAGGTGAGAGAGGGTCTCACCCAAGTCCTAATTCGAGAATCGTGAGCCCAGATTCATAACCAGAAATTACACTGGAAAGGATGTAAGAGAGGTCTCTATGAATGTCTTGCTTGCAAGCTGGTCACTTTAGAGTTTCAGTGAACAGGCTGAACCTGGAAGTTTATAAGCCTTTGCTAAAGCATGGGCACCAACATGCATCCAGACAATTTTTTTCTCATGCCCGGCTTTTCAATATGGTCCCTGCTAGATCAAGCCACTGGGCAGGATTCATTCAACCTGGCAGTTTTTATTATAAGATTCTAAGGCAAGACTCGACCACAATAGATAAGAAATGTGCTATTTTTTAAGTGTTTTATGCCAGTGCTTTGGTTTTGAGTTAGAAAACTCTGTAGTGATATTTTTCTCTGAAAATAAATATTACTATTTAAGATTCCATTAAATTTAAGAGAATATATTAAAAAATGCTCACCTAAGTCTTTTAAGAAAGCTACATTCCTACTCCTGAGGTCAACTCTACAGCAGCAGTAATCTACACTTGACTTTCCTGAAAATGAGCACTTCAGTTTAATTTTCACCTCTTTCCATGACAAAGTTCTACAATTGACTCCGAAATGTATATGTATTTTTCTACTTTACTTCTCAAACAATGGTATATGTTTATGTCTTTAATAGGAAAATATATTTACATGCACCACTTGCATTAAATCGATGTAAAAGTATAAAATTATTTAACCATCAATAGTTGAGCTTCCTTGGTGTTAAAATGTGGATGTCACTCAAGTTTAACAATATGTTTCTATAATTTTACTGACTGGTATTCATTCAATCACTCAAAATGTTTCAAGTATACTATATTCTAAACTATTTCATCTCGTCAATAAGAATGAATGTTAATTGGAATGAATGTAAATAAATCATTATTCAACTGTTGCTAAAATCCTACATGCATGTCATAATCAATCATTTCACATACGATGCCCTTTAATTTTATGCATTTTTCAAATTTTTCATCTTTTCAATATTCCCTAAGTAGAAATTCTGAATCTTTATGATAGCCTTTTAATACATTGGTATACTTTAAGAATAAAGCTTGCCAAAGCACCCTTAATAAAATATCCTTGAGGCACAGCAGGCTGGATATCTTCTAGTGGTTGATATTGATGACAAGCTACTTTCCCAGTGAGGTATTAGATTTATAACATGGTAGAATGTTAAACAGCCGTGTAGCATCTAACAATAAAGGTTGCTTATAATTTTTAAATGTACTTCAGGTCAAAACAGAGCAAATCTCATCTATGCAAGAAATAAAACATCACACATATATAAGTACACTAGTCATATGCACTGAAATATAGCTTGATAATATTCACCCTACCTTAATAGTTAATAAATGTGTTATAACACAGACACCATCACACCATCACCTTCCTTCTCCTAAGTACACAATACACTGCTTTTTTCACAACTGTTAAGTAATAAGGCTTTGCTGAACATCTGCTTTCCAATTTGCAAACAAATATGTGAATAAGAAAAGTAGAAAAATAAATGAATGTGCCAGAAATGATTTTCTGATTCCTTCTGTCAGGGGATGTAAATATACACTCAGTGCCAATTGCTTGTCATCACGGGCAATGTAGACACAGACTGTCTTTGTAGACCCCTTCAGTTCTGAACCAGCTCCTGAGAACAGGGTTCAAGCATGTTTGTAGCTTTGTTGTTTCTTGATACATTCACCGTTGTCTGCAGTGACCCTGCTTGACATTCAAGACACTATAACTTCACTCAATGCCTTCCCCTGACTTTTTCATAGGCATGGAATCATTTCTCCTGAAGGAAACTATCATGGCTGCAATTCACATTGTTGTTGTCATCTCTCTTCCATGACCAGATAATGGGAAGGATTTCCCAGTCACTCTTCTTGAACACAGTCCTTATAATCCAGGTCAACCTTATTGTCCACACAAAAACACAAGCCTATACAAGCGTTTTGCTGGGTCTGCTAAGAACACACTGTACTCAGCTCTTCTGGTTCCCCTGGCTCTCCTACATAGCAACCATGTCTTCTGCCTTCCTCAAACTAGCTACAGACACAGAGGTAAGAAGCGCTGGGTAGGAATTAGCATTCCTTGCTCCTTCCTTTATGCAGGATCGGGTAGATGTCTGTCTTTCCCTTCATCTTTGAGAATAAGTTTCCCATTGTGACAGAACACATAGAAACTAAATGGAATTGGAAGACTGCTGAAAAGAAAATTCAAACGCAGACAGAGATGGATTTTAGTCAGAATACACAACAGCATTTTAACTTAAAGGAACTAAAGGATTTGTTTCATCTTAGTGAGAAACCCTCAGGGCAGACCTTGAGACTCAAACGCTGACTTTTTTTAAATTTAAACTCTTAAATCCTAGCACATAAGAATTTTATCCACTTAGATAAATATATCTTTACCACCTAGTGAGCATCCCAGATGCACAAAGAACATCATAAATTTTCAATAGAGAAGGAAAGACTATGTAATGTTCAGTTAAAAACAGAAAGTGTCTTCTGCTAACTCAGATCAACCAAACCTCCAGGCCACATGGAAACATATTTAAATGAAGGAAGAAATTCACTTAAAGGAAGAAAGCAGTGGAAACACACCTCCTGGAGAATAACATGCTTGGAATGGAAAACACATGTAAGTGTACTCAATCAGATTAAAGTGTCTCTGATACCTTGTTTTAGAGATTTGAGATACACACATGTATACACACACAGGAAGGGAGGGAGGGAGGAGGGGATAGCAAGATTCCATAGATCTTCTCTTCTATCTTCCTCATTTGGCTCACTTATCACAAACTGTAAAATGAATGCATATTTAGCTAAGTGCCAATTGAATAGCATTGTGTTTCTAGTGAATTAAAAACACAGCAACGTTTATCATGGTCTCTTATTCCTTGTTCTCCCTCTCTGTTCTTGATCCAGCTGGGATCTCCCCCTCCCCTAAGCTCTCTTTCCCTCGACCCTTGCCCTTTGTTACTCCCACTCACGTCCAGATTGTTCATGTAGATCTTATCCATTTCTCTGTCATTGGGCGATTCCCTGTGTCTTTCTTGGGGTCCTGTTTTCTAGGTAGCCTCCCTGGAGTTGTGAGTAGGAGTCTAGTCATCTTTGTTTTACATCTAGTATCCTCCTATGAGTGAGTACATACCATGTTTGTCTTTCTGGGTTACCTCACTCAGGATGATTTTTTTTCTAGATCCATACATTTGCCTGCAAACTTCATAATGTCATTAGGAAGAAGCAAAGTGCTAGAGACATCCACAGAAATCCACAAAGATACCTCCACAATAGACTACTGGCAATGGTCGAGAGAAAGCCTGAACTGACCTACTCTGGTGATAAGATGGCCAAACACCCTAATTGTTGTGCTAGAAACCTCATCCAATGACTGAGGGAAGCAGATGCAGAGATCCATGGCCAGGCCCCAGGTGGAGCTCCAGGAGTCCAACTGGTGAGAAAGAGGAGGATATGTATGAGTGAGAATTGTTGAGACCAAAATTGGAAAATGCACAGGGACAAATAGCCAAACGAATAGAAACACATGAACTATGAACCAATAGCTGAGGAGCCCCCAACTGTATCAGGCCCTCTGGATAAATAAGACAGTTGATTAGCTTGATCTGTTTGGGAGGCATCCAGGCATTGGGACCAGGACCTGTCCTCAGTGTATGAGCTGGCTGTTTGGAACCTGGGGCTTATACAGGGACACTTGGCTCAGGCTGGGAGGAGGGGACTGGACCTGCCTGGACTGAATCTACCAGGTTGAACTCAATCCCCAGGGGAGTCTTTGCCCTGGAGTGGATGGGAATGGGGAGTGGGCTGGGGGGAAAGTGGTGGGGGTGCAGGAGGGGGGAGAACAAGGGAATCCGTGGCTGATATGTAAAATTAAATTATAAAATTAAAAAAAATAAAAACTAAAAAAAACACAGCAATGTGAGTGGCAGCGGTGGAAGTCAAGAAAACTACTCATGAAGCACTGAATTTGAAAATGTATGAACAAAATTAGGGACTAGGAGCATGACAGACAGATAGGGAAAGGAGCTACATAGGTAATGTTATGACAGCAAAGTTAGGGCTTCCTGCTGATGCTCCTGACAGGCTTTTCTTTTCCACAAATGGGACTCCTTCAGCAGACTCAGGTAGCCAGATATGTTTGAGGCCAATTCTGAAACTGAAGGGCTATCAATTCCCCTTTCTGTCTAAGTTAACAAATCTCAAGTGTAGGAAAAGGGCACAGCAGGAAACACACTAAACAGAACTGAAAACTCCCATCTTCCAGAGAGAAAATGATTTCAGTTTCTGAATGTCCTTCTCATTTTGTGGGGATTCTCTCTAAGTGACCTTGTAGCCAGAATTTTTCCTGTGTCTTGCCTAATCCATATTCGCTCAGACCCAAGAAAACACACAGAGGCTTATATTAACTAAAACTCCTCAGCCATTAGCTCAGGCTAACTACTGCCTAACTCTTACACTTAAACTCAGCCCATTTCTGTTAATCTATGTGTCATCATGTGTTCCATGACTTTACCTGTGTGCCATTACATGCTGTTCCCTAGATGGTGGACTGGCATCTCCTCACTCAGCCTTCCTCTACCCAGAATTCTCCTTGTCTGCTTACCTTGCCTATAATTTGTGCCTGGCTACTAGCCAGTCAGCATTTTATTAAACCAGTGTACAAAAGCATTATCCCACAGCATGATCTCTTTTTTTCTGCTCTCCTCTTCTCTCCTCTACCCTCCTCTCCTCTGCTCTCCCCTCTCCTCTCATCTCCCCTGGTTGCCTCTCCTCTTCTCTTCTCTGCTCTTCTTTCCCCTCCCTCTTCCCTGATGTCTTTCTCACTATTTCTATATGTGTTTGCTTCTTCACTTTTAGAACATTTTGTTACCAGTGCTTCCTGGTGTGCCTTTACATTATTTCATTAAAGGAGAAATCTATAGTAATCAAGACCTCTAGATGGTAACAAAATGAGTACTGGTTAGAATGGGAGTAAATGGTTTGAAAACAAAGAATCTTTTAAAGCAAACAAACCCATGGTTTGTGCATTGTTAGACAATGAAAGCTCCCCAATGTCTTGTGGAATGATTAAACATTATGACTCAGGATGCCAAGCATCTGAGTAGTTAAAAGCCTTGTCTTCTGTTTCCACGTTTCTTGAATTGATTCTAGCTATGTTTTAGTGTATACATTAGGCAATGTCTGTTTTCTAAAGCAATAATTTTTCAGCAATATTTTACTTCAGTTTTAGAGGAAAATATTTTAAGATATAGAGACATGGGGTTGGGGATTTAGCTGGCCCTGGGTTCATTCTTCAGCTCTGGGGGTGGGGGAAGATACAGAGACATTGTCACTTATTCAATCTGGTTTAATTTTTATTGCAACCACTCATATTGTACCTCTTTTAAGCCAATCAAAAGTTGCACTTTCCCTCATGTCTGTTGGTCACGTGTTCTCCTTCTATGTTAAAATCCTAGCTCCCACCAGAGAGCTGTATTCCATATTTTATATCATAAATATCTCTAATAGAATTATATAAACAGATTATAGTATTATAAAAATATATACACACAAAAGTTGATTTGCATGACTTATTCTTTTAGTTTAATAAGGTTTGTGTGACTGTGTGCTGCACACAGCAGAAGTCTACTTTATTCAACTTTCAGCTCTATAGCCAGATCTAACCAAATGGGAGGTGAGATACAATATGCAAATACATTTAAACTGAAGATCAGCCATTATGTTCTAACCTAATGTAATAGAGAGAGGGAAGGATGGAAACCACTGCTTTACAAATGCAATCAGATTGTTTTACAGATATCTGGAGTCCTTCCACAGTGCACATGCATTTTACTCAACAAATATGTTATTTAATAATGGAAAACTTTCAGGTGACATCATGCTTGCAATTCTGAAGGGAAATTCACACTTCCACCCTGAACAATTATGATGAACACATCATCTTCTCTGGTACACAGTGACAGGCGACTAAGACAGCACATTATACTGTATTCAGAGTTCTTTTCTTCTCAGGACTATTAGTATAGTCATAATGGCATGTTGTATAAATGCATACTTGGACAATTCCTCTCAAAACAATAGCATTCAAAATGTTTTCTGCAGATGTTTTGTGAAGACTGCCTTTGTGGCAGGGATGAATGCTTAGATGTGTGAGTGTAAAAATCTAACACAGAACGAGGAGAAGCATTCAGCTGCATGACTTTGTTCTCCTCAAGTTGCTTTGGAGCTGACATTTCATTCTCTATAGTAATCAGGGTTGAAGAAGTTGTCCATAACATGGAACTATGTGAATCATGCTGTCCTTTGTAACAAAATAGAGAATATCCTCTGAAAAATAAACTTCTATTTAAGATCCTACTGGGACATGTCAAAGCTTTAAGATCTAGAAAGTGGGTTCAGATTCCACTTGGTTATTGAGCAGTGGGACACAAAGGTTGTGACAATAAACTGAAACATCTCTATGAGTATTTAGTTCCTGGTGGTCACTGTCCTGAAAGTAGATCAAGAGCAACTTGATCTTAATGGATACTGAGATTGCTAATGAGCTCATCTTATTCTATTTTTCTTGAATGTTGTTATAATGAATATCTAATGAAAAGGAAATTTATGTGTCTCTTTTCTTAACAGGGATGTGTGGAATTTATCAGAATAATGGATAGATAGAGAGGTAGATAGCTAGATGGAAATATAATGAAAAGCGTCAGCTATGATACCAGAGTCTCAGTTATTACATGACAATACCAGTTTTAATTACTTAGTGTTCATGTTTATATCCATCATAGTCCTAAATAATTCAAGTTAAATTATTACTAACACTCAAATTTTTCAATCTTGTTTGTTTCCCCATGGGGTTTATAAACACACAACAAAGTTGATAATGAGGATGATAACATCACCAATGTAAGCAATGCTTTCCAGAGTAGAAGATGAAAGTAAATTATATTTTGATTACCAAGGAAAGCACCGTTTTTTTTTTCTTCAGAAAATTTCAATTATGCTATAAATAATTATGCTATTTTGATGTAACTATGAATCATAAAATAAGATTAATTATAAGTTGAAATTAGCTTTTAATGAGCACTCTAACTGGTTTTACACTGAAAGAACTATGTCAAATAAACCAATACAAGGCATTTTTAGAAATTAGAAAGACTTCAGTAAGTTGATGGGAATGTAATGTCTTACTATCGTTCATTTTTATTGACTGTGGTTCATTGAAAATTCACTAGGGTATTTTATAGTCATCAGCCTAATTTTGATAGAGATGAGCACAACTTACATTAGAATATATTGCAAACATTCTCTGTTGGTGATGCAGATGGTTCACTTGAAGAATATGGGGCTTGTGATTGGTCTGCTCTAAGGACCTAAGTCACATGTGGTTTCCTGTGTAGCTTGTTATCAAAACAAGTTATCCATGAACTAATGAGGTTTATACCCTATTGGGTATGAAACATTATTTATAAAATAATTATCTTTTTAAATGTTAAAATGAATAATCACATTTTTAGGAGCTGGAGATTTTTTCTATATTATTACATATAAATTTTGGAATAGTGGTTGACAGATTCAGAGAGGTAAAGCTAGATTTTCACGAAGAACTGGTCAAAAAAAGATGGAGAGCAGTAAAACAAACATGATTAATTAAGAGGACCGAAGGTATAGGTAGCATTGCTTTCTAAAGGAAAGAATTAAGAAGGAAGAAGTCCTAAGGTCAGGAGGAGGCCAGAGAAAAGGATGAATGAAGACAGACCAGAAGAGAGAGAGGCAGAGCCCATAATGGCTCTTACATGTAAGGAGTGGTTTTGGAGTTGCAAGGACAGCAAGAGATTTGCATTTTATACAACAACAAAGACCAAAGGCAAACACATATAGTATGTCCATTGTTGGGTAGAAATACAAGCAAGAAGAAACAGTCACAAAGAACCTATGTTACAGAACTCTGTGGACATCATTTTCCTAAAACAAGATGGCAAAAGTAAAGGGTCTTGGACTGCTTACTTCTAAGAGAGCTTGCATTTCTACCCTGCTGTGAATCATGCCCTTGGGAACTGCAAGCTGTGTTCCATGGGCAGGATGCTGTTCTGTTACTAAACTCCAGCCTTCTTGAAGCTGAAGAGTTATTTTAATGCTTGGCAATTGATTTTTTTTTTTTTAAAAAAAAAAAATACTATAAGTTGAAAGAAAAGAGAATTAGTAAGTTATTTTCAAACTTTCCTCAGGAGTTCCTTAACACATTTTTAACTTCAAACAAGGTACAGTGACCAGTGTACCTACTTAATAACCTTAATTTCCAACTCATGAGAATTAATTACTCTGTCTGTCATTATTTAATACTACCTTATTTTTTTCTTTTTTTTTTTTCAAGACAGGGTTTCTCTGTGTAGCTTTGCACCTTTCCTGGAACTCACTTTGGAGACCAGGCTGGCCTCGAACTCACAGAGATCCGCCTGCCTCTGCCTCCCGAGTGCTGGGATTAAAGGCGTGCGCCACCACCGCCCGGCCTTAATACTACCTTTTAACTACATCAATAAACAAAAATGATAAGAGAAAAATATACATCTACACAAATAAGTCATAAACTTTGAAATTCTTATTTCTAGAAGATAATAAAAATTATTACCAATGTATACATAAAATAGAACCCATGTTTGGAGGTAAGTAGACTTAGAAAAAAAATAAGTCTGCACATTAATAAATGTAAAGCCTGCCGGGCGGTGGTGGCGCACGCCTTTAATCCCAGCACTCGGGAGGCAGAGCCAGGCGGATCTCTGTGAGTTCGAGCCAGCCTGGCTACAAGTGAGTTCCAGGAAAGGCAAAGCTACACAGAGAAACCCTGTCTCAAAAAACCAAAAAAAAAAAAAAAAAAATAAATGTAAAGCCTGTAAAAAGAGATTCAGAAGAAAAAAAAATACAGGAGTAAGGCCAATGAACACCACAGAAACTGCCAAACACTCTTGAGTATATATGTTCATGAACACCAAAGATGGGGTGGGACATGAAGTCAAACGTCATAATATTAGCAAACCTGGGGAGGGTAGAAGGGAAGTAACAGAAAGAACTCTAGAATTGAAAGGGAGTTCTGAGTATAAAGATAGGAATGAGTAAAAAAAATGGGGCATGGTCTGTTCAATATGTCAAAAGGTAAAACCAGTTGCTATGCTAATACGAGGACCTGAGTTCACTCCCCAGAACTCAGGTAAAGGTGAAAGAAAAGAACTAACTTCATAAAGCTGTCCTTTAACATTCACATGCATAGGCTCCTGAACTCACACAAACACACCACATATGCTAATACAATAATTAAAGTTAGACATTTATAAAGATTATCACTAGAAATTTTATAACGAAAATATTTTTAAAAACAATATTGGGAATGTCCTGCTAGTTATATGTCAATTTAACACAAGCTAGAGTCATTTGCAAAAGAGAACCTTAACTGATAATATTTCTCCAACATATTGGCCTGTGGGCAAGCACGTAGTACACTTTCTTGACTGATGATTGATGTTAAAGGGTCCAACTGCTGTGTGATGTATCACTCTTGTGCTGGTGGTCCTGACTACTGTAACAAAGCAAGCTGAGAAAGCCATAAAGAGCAAGCCAATAAGCAGGACTCCTCTAACATTTCTGCATGAGCCCTGCCTCCATGTTCCTGATGTTTGAGTTTCTACCACAAATTCTTTTGATAATAGACTGTACTGTGGAACTGTAAGCTGAAATAAAACCTGAATCCATAAAAATCTGTTCTTCACCAAGACTGTCTCTCCTTCCTTGGTCATAATCTAGGGAACACACATGTCACCTCTTTCATAAGAGGGAAAAGTAAATAAACAAGAAAACAAACAAACCTATCAGGTACAGTGCAATCCCAGGATGTCTCCAGGAATGATTGGGATGCTGATCTCTCCTACATGGGAAAATTCTTTAAAAAAAAAAAAAAAAAAAAAAGTGTAGTCTAAAATGTACCACCCTGTTAACTAATAAGGACCAGAGGCCAGTCAATTCTAACAGCCACATGAAATGCCTGCTCGTTTGTCTGTGAGCAGATAGCCTGAATGCCCCTGAAGTCAACACCGTTCTATCCTTGATCCCTGTCTTTCCAAAGAGAGTCTGCATTCCACTCTCAGTGTACGTGTTTGTGTTCACCAAGAAATTCCCCTTGGGTACCATGTCAAGGTTAGTGCCTCATGAAAACCACAGGAGATCTGGCCTCTCTGCCCTGTCTCTGTCCTGTGTGATCACAAGGGAGATGCATCCATGCAAAAGAAGGAGCAGGCTGGCACCAGACATCAGATATGCTGGCACCTGGGTTTGGGGCTTCTAGTCTTCAGAACAGTGAGACATTTAAGACTGCTGATTAAGGCACCCAGTTACAGCTGCCGACATTGACAAAGATGAAAATCTAAATAGAGCAAATTTCATTCTAAAGTGTAACATTTAAAAAACCTTCCACGGAAGTCACAGATGAGGAAAACGTTTGAGCCATTTCCACTGGGTTGTGTCCTGAATTCCAGTTAGAAAATTTTACAAAGTAATAGGGAACACCATCAAATTAGAGTTCTGATTTGTTAGCAATATTATTTGGGAATATTAATTAACAATGTCTAATTAAAGCAGTGGATATAAGACCAATATGTTCAATTTAAGTTAAATGAAATTTTACTGGAATTTAAATTTTAAGATCTATGTAAAAAACTTGGATATATATGATATGAGACAATAATTATACTTTGTAAATTATGATATGGGTGAGTACACAATTTAATAATAAAATATTACATACAGTTAATCTGTATCTTGTCTATATGGGCAGTTGAGATGTTGCATTTTGTTTGAAAGAGTCACACCATCACATGAATATGTCATTAATTTTTGAAACTATCCTTCATAAAATATTCAGATAATTACTAAATTTTACTAAAATCTAAAATAAGTGATTAAAAAATTCCTTTGTGGGCTTACAACAGCTGAGTTAATTTTTTATTCATTTTTATATGGTATAGCAAAATTTAGAATAGGGGCTTCTTAGAGAGCTCAGTGGGTAAAAGTGAGTTCTCCCAAACCTGCCAACCTGAGTTAGGTCCCAGGAACCCAAGTTGATAGTAGATGTGGATGGTGAGAAGCAAATACAAAAGGTATCTTACACACACACACACACACACACACGTAAATAAAATATTTAAATAAAATAAAATCAAAGCCACTAACTACATGAAAAATCTAGAGATTTTGAAAATAAGCATTCACCTCTACATTGATTCTTAAATGTTTAACCAATAAATGAATACCTCCATCTCTCACACTAGACTAATAACTTTGATTTTGAGAAAACATTCTTGGAGGTATGAATGCTTAGTCACATCTTCCATCCTTTTTCCTTCTTGGCTGTTGTGAAGGGATAGGGACAACTCTCTGTGTTTTGTGTATCACAGATACTGGAATGTGAAAGCACAGATTACAAAATTAGTTCAAATTATTAGGCATGTGGTCTGCAGCCAAGTCTGAGTAGAAAGCTTTGGGAGGTGTTACCTGTAGTGATAGATTGAAAATGTTTTTATTTGACCAGAATCTGCTGGTGGAACTGATCTTTGTTCTAAAAAAAAATCAATAACATTAATAACCTTGACACAAAGTTCTTCATTTTTTCCATCTTCTTCAGATAATTGTTTCCTATGCTTACCAACTGTAGCCTTAATGATACAATTCTCCCTTCCTGCAAAGAGAGAGTATGCTTATTTTCTTCACTGGTTGAGGTCAAACATAGAGGCTATAATTGTTTCTGCCTTTAGTCTTCTCCCTCTGTGTGGCACAAAGACTGCTTCTGAACAATAAAATGTTGTCTAGTGGCTCCATTTTCCAAAGGAAGTTTGGAGTAACAACCTTGCAACATTTGCTTTCTTCATGTTTGAAACTGATTGTCACAGGCTTGGATATAAAATAGCTATATCTGTAATTATAAGAAGTAATCCACTACTACTATAAAAAAGACAGAGGGAAGGACCATTATCAACCAGTCTGGTACCGTGGGCGTTAGGAAGAAGCTAGTCTCAATGAATGGCAGTCCCTTCTATCTCCCAAGGTTGCATGCTTTTTCCCCAGCCTAATTAATTTTGGAGAAAAGCATTCTGGAGAAAGGTTCAAGATCATGTTGACTTCACTGACGTCCTGAACCAGCTCTGATTGTGACTTGGAGATATCATGTGTTAAATTATCAGTGCAATTTTTACAGCTGAAAGCATCATTAACTGACATCATTGAGCAAGAATTTTATAGTTTTAATTTATCTGTAAATAACAAAGTATTTAATAATAATTTTATATCTAAGTATTTCTCCCATGTTACTTTCAAAGTGCTTTTAGTTCTCTAGCAATTTAAATGGTCAAATGTTTTCACCAGGTATGTTGCTCATTTTACCAAATACATCCCATAAACACAGCACTTCCCAAAAGTGAAACTCTTGCTGAATGTACTATGCAGTGGAGAAATGCATTCAAATTGTCATGAGTCATGCATTTCTCAGCTTTTGAGAGAGGAAATCTTTCAAGCAAGATAAGAATAGGACAAAATTTTTATTTTTGCAGATGATAAACAGTTAAATGCAAAATAAAAGATAGGTTCAGGTCAGAAATTATCTTGGGCATAGCTCTCTACTTAGGGCTCTCTGTGCAAAGTGGGGAACTTTAAAGACAATAATCCCTAAGAAGTTGAAAAAGCCAGTGATGTTTTGATGTTGCTTTATTTATTCATGATGCATTTCCTAAATGGCTCTGGCAAACTAGTGGAAAACGAAACCTAACGGGCCTGTACAGTAATGCAGGCATAGGAGGAAGTTGTAAGGCAGGAGTTCAGTCTTAGGAAGAGTGAGATCTAGGCAAGATAGAACCAAAAAAACCTTTGTTTCATAGGCCATTGCATCTTACAGACTGCTTGGTGTATTCAGGACATTGAGATATCAGGACATTGACCAGAGTGGATTATTGAGGACTACAAATTAAGCACTTTTTATTTCTTGCTAAAGAAAATGTTCAAAATTTTAAATTCATTAATGATCAGCATGCCCATATTCTCTATGTACAAGTACATTAAACACCTATTTCAGGGGCTGGGAATTTAGCTCAGTGGTAGAGCCTTGCCTAGCAAGCGCATAGGCCCTGGGTTCAATCCTCAGCTCTGAAAAAAAGAAAAAAAAAATTCAAATTTGTGTGTTAATAGATAATAGCTATAACTCACTAATAAAAATTTAATTTACCACACAAAAGAAATTTATTGTGTCTTAACATTTTAGTGTATAAAGAAAAGTGATAGAACAGTACAATACAATTGCTTTGGGTGCTAGTTCAGAATCAGAAACTCCAGGAATCTGCATTGTAAATAAGCCCTCTAGGTGACACCCAGGGAGCTGCTGTGCTTCACCCACTAACAATGGAGACCATCTGTTTATCTGCATTGAAAAGGCCATCTGGACTTTCACCAAACACCTGCTGTCAGGATTGCCAGGTAGCTTGCCCATCCAGCTTAGCTGGATTTCTTCCGGTTAGACATGTTGGAGACTAGCTCTCTTGTGCCTACTCAGATCTAATGGTTAATTCTCTTTTGTGCATTTGTCTTTTAACGGTTGACATTAAACCCAGTGTGTTAATAGGTTTTCATCATTTCTGTGTCTGCTGATCTTTGTAGATCTTCAAAGGGAAAAAATAAATCTGACATCATGGTGATGTCTGTTTTGCATTCCAGCCTCTTGATGGTTCCAGTTTCTACCTCTACTTCCTTACAAGCACTTGATAAAGGCATGTTTTTTATCGCCTTATATAACAATACTTAGATTTGAGCACACTGTCTTGTTTTTCCTTATTCTTTTGTCATATTTACTGGGCCTCCTGTCTACTCAAACTGTTGTGAATGTTTCATGCCTATTTTTTTAGATGGAAATAGAATATATGCTGAAAATTTTTATATATAAAATGGCTAAAAGTATAATACTTTGGAGAAACTGATAAATATTAATGTTTTTTCTTTAGATTAATATTGTGAGACCAAAATGAACCATCTTAGAAATAAGACCAAAATGCTTTCACCTTGAAACTAAGGCCTAAGATTTTAGGTACAGGCCATGAGTTACTGGAATAGGCCATGAGTTACTGAAACCAGTTAGTTCAGATTCCAGAAACCAGGAAGTGTAGAAGTACAGAGCCACAAGGTAGTCAGGAGGTAATGACTGCCTGACTATGGAATGTCCTGTCCCTGGTTCCCTAGGTAACTGTTTGACCAAAGAATGTCCCAACCCTGGTTTCCAGGGTAATTGACCATAAAAATGTCCCCACTGAGGGCAGCCAATGAAAAATGGTGGCAGGCAACCACCCATTAGAAATAAGATTAAGCCATGATTTCTAATACGTTTCTAGAAGCGAGCCAATCAGAATTGTACCCATACTAGAACCCCTAAATGATGTAACATTCTGGTTATTGCCTTTAAAAACTGAGCTTGCAGAGAGGTGGGCACTTCCTCCAGCCTCCACTGCATTGGATCTGTTGGATGAAGTCCCTGCCTAGGCTTGTATTGCTTTTGGATATCCAGAATTAAACCTTGCTTTTGCATTCCGGCATGCTTGTCTTCAGTGGTCTCTCTGGGGGTCGTGATCTGGGCACAACAATATTATTTCATTTTTCTCATTCACTTAACAATTTTGATTGAATAGATAATATGTATTAACTCTTATCTGGGACCAAAGGAAAATTAAAATGAATGTAATAAAACATGAGTTCTTAACTTGGTAAGTTTATGCAATGAGTAATACAGGAATTATTTTATAAGAAATCAATTTATTAACAAAATATCCATAAATGTTGGAATATGTTTTTCAAAATCATAGACAATGACAAACATTAAACATGTATTTAGAGAACATATGAGGAAGGGATGAGTTTATAAAGACATATACTAAAATTTATTATATTATTAATTTTGATGAATTTATAAGAAAAAGTTAATTTGAACTACTTATTTCAATGAAGTGAGAAATTCTTGAGAAACAGCAGAATATTTATAAGAAAAGCTTCTCTTTTTTTGCTCATATAAACAGCAAATTTATAACCTTGCTCAGGGCAAACAACTTATGGAAAATTGTTTTTACTGCAAGTGATTGTGTAGTCAGTGGCCTTTTCAATAATTTATCCATGTATCTAATATTCATTCATTGTCTATTTGAATCCCTACTCATATATTCCATAATACTACGGATGAAATAGTGAAGAAAGAAAAACACAGTTTCTGTCATTAAAAATTTCTAGTTTTGAAAGGGGGATGGATGTTGACTCAAAAATAATACAAAGTGTTTACTAATTCCAAAATATATGAGAAAGTTAAAAATCAGATCTCAAAGCTTGTTTACAGACTTTTTAGACTCAATTCACTGTTTTTCTTCAGTGTAAGATTGTGACTGTACAACAACCTATTTTTTCTCTCCTGCTTGTTAAGGTGAAAAAATGTTCTTGATTTCCATACAGAATGAACTTGATTTGTGTCACAAAGGATGACAAGTTTCCCGAGAAATGGAAATAGAAGGACATGTTTACATTCAGAGGCCACAACTGGGACTGCTCAGATTCATGATACCTCAGAAGGGTTCTTTGACAACATAAAAGTGTTAACATTGTTCTAGGCATCAAGACAAAAAGAGATGAAATGGAAAAGACTGTGGGATAGGGAGTGTGTGTGTGTGTGTGTGTGTGTGTGTGTGTGTGTGTGTGTATTGTAGGTCAGATTTATACTCAACTGTGTTGGCTGCTACAAAAGGAGGACACAACACATTTGGGGAATGTTTATTAGTACAATTTAATTTTGAAAGATTAAAATGGAAAAGCAGCTTTGTCTGAAAGCTAAATGGATGCATTTTCCACCATATTGAAATTTCAAGAAGGAGTTATTTCATGAAATATAAAGAAGTATGTTAAACTAATTTCAAATATCTCAAACACACATAATAAAACAAAAGCTTAGCTTTATAGTGCATTTGGTTATTAGGAAACCTATGACTGTTTAGGTCAATCTATAATCAGTACCTTTTGTATTCTTCAATTTCCAAAGTGATATGGGCACTGAACCTCTGGAGGGAGTTCAAATGTAGACCATGATACAAAGTTTGGGCACTCACACTATAAATTCTTAAATTATTTATAGTTACTGGTTCTTATTCATGATCACAATTAATGGGGGCATAAATCAGCAAAACAGAAATCAGAATAACATTACTAAGAAAATATGTTCTGTCATTACTCTCATGGATCGAGTCTGTAAAGCAAAAGCTGTGTAAGCTAGAAATAGTTACATAGAGCAAGTTTATCCTCTCCATTAGCTGCTCAAGGGTCCCAGATCAAATTAACTGACATCTCTGGGCTGACCTATAAAGTAAGAAAGAAGGTAACTTCACTGAAACTAACTAAACTACATGACAAGGTAAAGAAATTGTTATTCCAACACTTGTTTATAGTTTTCAAGCTGAGTTAATTCTGTATCCTTTCAGTGTATCAAGATTCTCAAAACCATTGCTGTACAACAACATAGCTTTTCACGTATTCCTGTTTATTAATGTAGAAAATTAGCCTTGATTGTCCTTGATTTTCATATAGACTGAACATGACAATTGTCACTTAAGAGGAAACATTTGCTAAGCAGTGGAAATCAATTGTCCTGGAAAGATCAGTGAAAAATAGGAAAGAAAATCAACTTCCTGATTTATTAAAAGAGGTGAATCATCTGTAAATGTGAAAACTCAGTTTTTATAAGCCATCCTGTGTCACCTGGTGTTCTGACAATGTTCATTTCAAGTGATTACTAACCTCACACAGTGTACTCTGGTGAGCCAAGTATGAACGCACAATTTTACATAAACCAGTTGGAAAGGAAACTGTGCTAATCAAGAAAATGTTTTCACCTCTTTGCCTCAGTAATGAAGTATTTATTGGACAGGGTTAATTTAATCAAGTCCTGGTGATTTAGTAGGGCAGTATGTGGAAAGCATTTTCTAATATTTCTCTATGAAACCTAATAAATTTAAAAAAAATGAGGTTACAGCTAGTTATGTTTTTAATTGAAAGGGTACATGATAGGAAATGGAATGGCAGACATCATTGTTGGAAAGGATATTCACATCTCCATGCAGCTGTCCCTGGGTGCTGCAGAAGGTGTCCATGGAAGAACGCCCATGGAAGAACAAACGTGAAGAGGACAGAGGGGAGTTTTAGTCTTAGACAATTAGAGAAAACTCAAAGTACAGAATAGGTAAGGAAAATATACAAGAATTTTACCATAGTGACAGTATGTTATGGTTCAGTAATTACAAGTATGAAGATGAAGCTTAAGAATGGGGAGTTGGCTTTAGATATAGTGAAATCTTTCAAACGTATCCATGGAGCTAATCTCTACCCTGAACTTCAGACTCCATCTCATTTTGTCCTCTCCTTACTGCCCACAAGACAGAACTTTCGCTGATCTCCACATATTCTCAGAGAAATAATTTCACCATTTTGAAGTATTTTTAAGATTTCTTAAGTTTACTAAAGTGTTTATTACTTTTTCACTGAGAACATAATCACCATTATAAGCCAAACTCTCCACATCTACCATTACTAATTTTCCTCTTTAGTATATCAATTATATCTGTCTGGTCTCTTTCCCATTTATTTGAAGGCGAGGCTCCCTGTTTCTCAGGTATACTGAATGAAGTGCTTAGAATACCTTCCAAGACTCTGCAAACATCTGGAAACAAGGTGGTAAGAATGAACAAATGTGCCTGAGTTCTGACTAAAGATCGGAGCAGAAGCAAGCATTGTAATGAATGAAATTCAATAGACTTCCAAAAAATATTAACAATTATCTTAGCATACTGTGAAGCACCCCCACTTACTTAGAACACAGTGTTTTTAGTAGTAAGCCTGAACAGTAGGCTTCTGTCCACAAGTGCAGTAACTAGAGGTTTTCTAGGTAACACACATGGGCAATATAAGAGTGTAGGTAGAATATTCTGTCCCACCAGCCAGATCCCAAATAACCACATAGAGATTTGTTATTAATTATAAATGATCAGCCAATAGCTTAGGCTTGTTTCTAACTAGCTCTTATAACTTAAATTAACCCATTTCTATTATTTTACTTGGAGCCACGTGGCTCATAGCTTGGTACCTCATCTTGTACATGCCCTGCTCCATCTGCATCTGGCTGGTAACTCCACCCCTCTTCATACCAGAGAGCTCTCTCCCTGACCACAAGTCCCACCTAACCTCTTCCTGCCTCGCTATTGGACATGTAGCTATTTATCAAACCAATGAGAACAATACATCTTTACAGTGTACAAAAAGGTTGTTCCAGGAGGACTAAGAGAATAGTTTAAACCACAGTGCTTTGCTTCTTTCAGATTAGAGTTGAATGTTTGGAATATGAATGTAAAGGTCTTTGTTTCATTGGAGGAAAGTCAGAAATATTTTTGAAGACATGGGGATTTTGTAGATAGAAGATGAAACACAATTGTTCTGCCTCAGCATGCAGTGTCTACCCTTTGCTGATTTGGATACAAGGCCCATTTGTGGTGGTATTTGTTCCCCAAAATATTGTGTACTCTAATAAATTTATCTGGGGTCAGAGAACAGACAGTCACTAGATACAAAGGCTAGAAAATGGTGGCACTCACACCTTTAATCCTAGCATTTCAGAGATAGAAATCCCTCTGGATCTCTGTGAGTTCAAGGCCACACTGGAAATAGCCAAGCATGGTGACACACACCTTTAATCCCAGGGAGTGGTGGTAGCAAAAAGATATATAAGGTGTGAGGACCAGAAACTAGAAGCTTTTGGCTGGTTAAGCATTTGGCCTGGTTAAGCATTCAGGCTTTTGAGCAGTAATTCAGCTGAGACCCATTCCGGATGAGGACTCAGAGGCCTCCAGTCTGAGGAGACGAGACCAGCTGAGGATCCGGCGAGGTGAGATAGCTGTGGCTTGTTCTGTCTCTCTGATCTACCAGCATTGACCCCAATAACTGGCCTCGGGTTTGATTTTATTAATAAGAACTTTTAAGATCCTGCTACACCCATTTCCATGGCATGGCAGTGTTTTCAGGAGGAAGACTCTTGAGACTGATATGTGTAAAACTGTGACTACAATCCATTCAGACGACACAAAAGCCAATTTTCATATTTCAATAGAGAATTGCTTTACCTTCAAAATGGCTGAAGTTCTTCCAGGCCACTAGTAGTTATAGTACGTATTCAAAATAATATAAATAATTAACACAGGTTCACAGATTTAGACTGTCCCTAAATAATTTCTCATTGGGTTATTTAGACATCTGCATGAGTTCTTATTTATTTATTTCATCTGAACACATAATTTGGTACTGAATGATTTTGAGTTTGGTGGAATGTTTAGGTTTAATCCATGACGCTAACAGTTCCTGGTGGTATGAACAAGGTGGCTGAGAAGGTTTTTTTTTTTTTTTTTTTTTTTTTTTTTTTTTTTTTCATAAAGAGCCACATGAGTCCAAAGAGTTAATTTGAACCTAGCAATATTGCTATGATAATTAGATGAGGATGTGTGGGAACCCTCCATGGAGACATAGTTACTAATTTTATTTCTTAGACCCATGTTAAGTCCCTCTTTTGAGAAGAAACAGAAACAGTGAACTTGAAAAAATGTCTGTTTCTTATGATGCAATTTTGTCATAACTTCCATCCAATTATCTGTATGCACCATATGTTCGAGTTAATTTTCTCACATCCCATACTTGATTCTCCAGTCCTGGCATCTTTTGGGCTCTCTTCCACATTTGGATGCATAGCTGTTCTCTTAACCTTTGGTTTCATATTACTTCTGAAATACTTTAATTTCATGTTTTAAATTTGCACCGAGAGAAAGATGAGGTGTCATCATGCATGGCACTGGCCAGAGGGAATGAATATACTATGTAGATAGCAGGTGCTTTTAGAAATTTCATGACTATCAGAAAGACGATGTTAGGATTCCTCCAGTGTCACATTTCCAATCATCTCCTGGACTTGCCTCTCCGGTGACACATTAGGACAGATGATATTAGCTTCCTGACAAGTTTCTTTAAAGGGAAAAATAAGATCAGACGATGCATGAATTTATGTGAAGAATGTTAGGGGAAATAGAATGCCACAATGAAAGCAGAAAACATTAGAAAACAAAATGAAACCTACTTTTTCCATTATTCTCAAATTCTGTCATTACTCTCAAATGAGATGTGATTTGTCCATGCTCCCAAGGGAAGGAAGTGTCTATCTTCCAGTAGCAAATGAACTTGAATTTGAAGATAAATGTATGAAACCAGAATTCGAAGATAAATTATGAAAGGAAATTTCTGTTCATCAAGAGTATATTACCAATCCCTGTGTGCTATAGTTTTTCAATCAAAAGGCGCCAATGTTCATTATGCATGAGGAGATAGTCGGGCCCATAGAAGTTGATAAAATGACTTTGACAGTCCCTCATGAAGTATATTTATGGATAAGTTGTTGCTCATAATATAGAAAAGGATTAGTTCTCATGAGTAGAGGAGAAACATTGGTATAAAAAATCTAAATTCTCAATTCTCCCTTTCTACTTGCTCTGCACCTCTTTTGAGTCCTTCACATTTCTGTATCACTAAGAAGCAGATGCATCAATGGTTCCTTCAATATCAGATACTTCCATCATTCTTTAACTTCCCACTATGCACAGGATGATTGGAACTCTGAAAATATATATGGCCCAGAGCCACTGCTTCAATTAGGCATCATTGTGCATAATTATAACAGGCAAATAAAACATGAGTAAAGGTCGTACTCCTGGCATGAGTTCTTTTTTGTTTGTGTTTGTTTTTTTTTAGGGGGAGGAGTTATTTGACGTTTTGTTATGGTTTGTACATGATTATCAGAAGTACTTTGTTTATTATTTATCCTGTCTAATAACTTATGCTGTTGTTTCTCAAGCTTGAATATACATACCTAAGGGGACATCAATTTGAAGTCATGGAATAAAGCTAGTGCATCCTAATTTATAACCTATTAATTGCAAACTAAAACAGAATTTTGTAGCTGAAATATGTACTTTAAACAAAGCAGTTACTTGTTAGATATGCCAACCTATAGCCATTGGAGAAGTTGCAAATGACTTAGTTCTTCATTAAAGCTCAGTATTTTTGAGTGCTTACAGTGTATGGAGTATTAACTGTGTTCATTGAATTTATTAATTTATAAGAATACAGTGTGAAATATATTTTTATGGTTTTCATAGGATAGAGACCTCAGAAAACTTGACCAAGGTCACAAGGGTCCTAAGTGGTATAAGTTACATCCATATCAATATAGTCAGGTATGAGGCCTATTGCTGGCACATAAATAGTATATTGTACTCACTATTCCTGGTAAACAATAAGAAGTATCTAGGTCTACAGTAGTACTTAACAAAATGTTCCTTGCTCTCTGCTCTTTAAAAATTGTTGACTCCTGTCATGATGTTCTGTCTGAGAAAAACTAGGGTGACTTCCTTTCTCTTAGCAGGACAGAGATAAAGCTAGAGTCAAGGCACTATTAAAATATTGAAATTCCTTTGATTTTCACTATAAGTACTATATGTTTATAGAGTAAACAATCTTTGTGATATTGATTTTCCTGCAAATAAGACACTGAAAATGAGGAAACTGACTTTTTCATTAGCAACAACTGGAATATCTATCTATCTATCTATCTATCTATCTATCTATCTATCTATCTATCTATATCTATATCTATCTATCTATCTATATCTTATCTATATCTATCTATCTATCTATATATATATATATGTATATATATATATATATATATATCTTGTTTGTGTGTGTTTGTTTGTTTGTCTGTGTACATATATGTGTGGTATCGATAAGGAGCAAAGGACCTAAGTCTAATAGCCAAAAAGACTTCCCTTTTACCAACACCACCTTCTGTGAACTCTTCAAAAATGTTTTGAAACAGCCATGTAAATGATATGAACTGTTATACCTGGCTTCAGAACAGTGACATCAGTCAGGTATATTGAAAACAAACAATACAGTATTAACATTGGTGCTGCTTCCTGTTAGGCTATAGATTTAGCTCTACTCTGGCTGCCTCTCTGCCTTCCTGGAGGCAGTCCTCTTTAACTTCCAGAATAGTAGTTTTAAAACTTCAGAAAAAAAAGGAAAAACAAAATAACCTATCCTTGCTTACAAGCATAACAGATTGTATTTAACTTTATCACATATGATAGAGATATATATGCTGTAAAATGAGGGAAGGAACTTTCTAATAAACCAATGCTTTGTGGGGAAAAAAAAGAAAAGAAAACAATGTATATTGGAATCCAAGCATGAAAACACCATGTCACTTTTGACAAAAGGAGAATATTTTCTTTGGTAGAATGTCTCCTATGACTCATGACAAGGCATAGCTTGTCAAAAATCGAAAGCCTTTTTTGTTTATTTTGTTTTTCTTTCTTTCTTCTTTTTTGAGTAGATGGTGACTATCGCAGCGATTCATAACTAGACAATATGCAGAGAGTGAAACACTGAAGCATATCCTACATGGGATGTCTTTTTCAAACCCTTCCCACAAGGCTTGAGGATCTATTCAGAAGATGATGCAGAAAGATTGCAAGAACCAAAAGTGGTGGATTAGTCCAAGGAAACTGTGTCTTATAGACTCAACAGGACTGATACACATATAAACCAACAGAGACAGTGATAGCATGCACAAGTCCTACACAGGTCCAAATCAGACAAGATCCTGGCACTGAAAATGGGAAGTAGTCCCACCCAATCCAAGATGCTACTTGCAAATAATACCTGCTGGGAGAGGAAAATTAATTTTTCTCCTAAACCTAACTATATATGTACACCCCAAGAAAATTCACAAAGTTTGTGAAAGAAAGAAATCAGAGACATGAGACCATAAGTCACAGGTGGGACCCTTATTAAGTGTGGTTAGCGTCCCTAAGGGGAAATTTGATCTTTATGAAATTGTCACATGCATATTGGGACTATGCAGCTAACTAAAGAACTGTGGACAGTGAAACACATCTTTTCTCAGAGAATCCACAGGCAACATACTGATCTTGATTTTTAAGTTGTAGAACTGGGGAGGAATATATTTCTTGTGGTTGGTTAAGCCTCTTGGATGGCAGTATTTTTTGTAACACACTAGCCTGACCTAGTGAGAATCCAAATTCTCATACTGGCAATACACCTAAGGGTTCTGATTCACGTGTTTAAAAAATAATTCCAAGCTAAATATATCTACATGTACACACAAATGTGAACATACACATTTGAACACATTTGTGTGTATGTGTGTATATATGAAAGCATACACACAGATATATGAGTGTATACACACACACACACACACACACACACAAATATATATCAACATGTAAAAGAGATGGTTTTTCTTTGATTCTTGTGTTTTATTGCTGGCTGTGATCATCTTTGTTCCTTGTAGAATCTAAAAGCTGCAAGCCTTTTATGTGGGATTACATTGTAACATGTAACATTGTATCTTAAGCAAACATTCATTTGTGGCTAGTCAATATCACAAATGAAATATTATCTGAGGAGAAAGAAAAATCAATATCTACATTAAATTTTGATAAGGATTTTTTGCACACATCAATATACTACCAAAAAGATACGAATTGCATGTTTTTCTTCTTACTTCCTTCTTTTAGAATCTCTAAGAACCTGCTTGAGCTCACAGACAAGCACACCCACGAACTTGTGAAAACACACTCACTTATACATATACACTTTCCTTTTAAAGGACCAGTCTCGGTTTTTGTTGCTAGTGTTTGTTTTATATTAAATAAACAAATCTAAAGTATTAACATTATTGCAAAGAAATAGACACCAAGCTGCCTTGATACCAGAAAACAAGCAAAAGTCTGAACATAGTTGTAGAATTAGAGCTGTCATAAATCATGGAAGCGATTTAAAACATCCTGTTTTGATATTTGACAGATACATTGCTTATTTTAAAGAGTGTAAAGCACTGTCCTAGAAAGGAAGGGTTCAAAAATGCCAATAAAAAAATAAAATAAAAAAGTATTCTAAAAACATTGTTTACCTCACTTCCTTTTGGTTTAGGGTAGTAGCCTAGGGAATGAGCACTTTTTTGACTGAGATCAAATGATCTCCATTGTTTTCCATTAATATTTTTCCACTTATTAAAAAGTGTAACCTAGCTTTAGAGACAAGGATTTTTTTTTGAAGGGATGTTTTAAATAACTATTTTTGTGCTCCTAAGTAAAAAGAGAGTATCTGTTAGGAGGTGTGGCCTTGTTAGAGGAAGTGTGTCACTCTGGGGGCGGGCTTTGAAGTCTCTTTTGCTCAAGCTTCACTCAGTGTCAGTCCACTTTCTGTTTCCTACTGATCAAGGTGCAGTCAGCACCACACCTCCTTGCTCACCACCATGTTCCCTACCATGATGATAATAGAATGAACCTCTGAACTGTAAGCTGCCACCTCAATATAATGTTTTCCTTTATAAGAGTTGCGAAAGTCAAGCTGGGCGTTGGTGGCGCACGCCTTTAATCCCAGCACTCGGGAGGCAGAGCCAGGCGGATCTCTGTGAGTTCGAGGCCAGCCTGGGCTACCAAGTGAGCTCCAGGAAAGGCGCAAAGCTACATAGAGAAACCCTGTCTCGAAAAACCAAAAAAAAAAAAAAAAAAAAAAAAAAAAAAGAGTTGCGAAAGTCATGGTGTCTTCACAGCAATAGAAATCCTAAGACAGACTTTGGTATCAGAGACTGAGATATTGTTGTAATAGGCCTGACCATGTTTTTGCTTATGGACTTTGGTACATTGGGTTAGGAAAGCAATGGAATGCTTTAAGCACTGCTTAATGGGCCACAGCAGTAGGAGCATGGAAGAGGGTGGTGCTGAGTGTACTTTGATGAACTATGGAGGGCTACCTCAAGAGGCTTCAGAGAAGAATTTTAATATGTTGCCTAGAGATAATTTTTGTGACATTTTGGTGAAGAATGTGCCTGCTTTTTGCCCTTGTCTGAAAAGTCTACCTGAGGCTACAGTGAAGAGTTTTGAATTAATTCCATTGGCAGAGAAATCTTGAAGCAACCTAGTATAAACTCTGTTGTGTGGTGGTTATTAGTGTTAACTCTGATGAAGATTTTAAATGAAAAGGAAAAAGCTGAGCAAGGAAAAATATTTGAGAAGAAAAAGAACACCAGAAAGTGGACTGGAGCTAAATTCTGTGTTCAGGAGATAAACAGATTAGGAAATGGAATAAAGGGAGTGGTGACCTCAGGGCAAGATCACATTCAGCCAAATGCCCAACTTGTGAAAAGAAATTAAGTAAAGGGTTTACACCTTTATTCCCAGCACTGGGAAAGAAGAGGTGGGTGAATCTCTGAGTTTGAGGCCAGCCTGGTCTACAGAGCAAGTTCGAAGACAGCCAAGCTTAGATAGTAAAGATAACAATCCAAAACAGAAAGTTGGTGAAGATGTAATTGAAGAATGGGGGCATGTTCTAGGCCCAGCAAGCAGCAGAACTTGGCAACTTTGGCCATATGGTTCTGGAGTTAAGGATAGAAGAAAAGGACTATGACATTTGGCCCCTGTGACTAAGGAAAGCTGTTGAGACCAGATGTATGTCAGGGGTGTTACTGAATGGAGGCCTAGAGTGGCCACTGTGTGAAGTTGTGAAAGTTCAAGGATTGCCGTGGAGCCCCCAAGATGTTAGAGATGCCAGTGTTGCAGGATGACTGCCGAGGAGAGCTGCTACCAAAAAGTAGAACCAGGCCAAGAGAAAGAAGTATGCTATTGTCAACAAAGCTGAAAGGAGTTGGAGATCTGAAGATTGTTCTGACATTAAACCAATGGGGATGCAGAGTTTGAAGTTTGCCCAGTTGATTTTTGGTCCAGTGTTTCCTAATTATGCTCCCTCTCTACATTGTTAAATGGTAATATATACTCCGCTCCATTATATGTTGGAAGCATGTAATCTGCCTTTTGATTTTGACTTTATAGGGGATCTGCATTTTGATTTTTATTTTATAGGAGATTACAGTTAAGAGATTGAATGAGTCTCAGAAGAGAATTCGAACTTTGGAGTTTTAAACATTGTTGAGACTGTGATAGACTATGGGGACTTTTGAAGTTAGACTGAATACACTTTTGCATTATTATATGGCTACAAGCCTTTGGGGGACAGGGCATGCAATGTGGTGGTTTGAAAGAAAATGGTCCCCAACGGGAGTGGCACTATTAGGAGTTATGGTCTTGTTGAAGAAGGTGTGACCTTGGGGGAAGTATGTCACTGTGGGGGTGGGCTTTGAGGTCTCTTTTGCTCAGGCTTCATTGTCAGTCTCAGTCCACTTTCTGTTTCCTCCTGATCAAGATGCAGTCAGCACCATGTGTGCCTACACACTGCCATGTTCCCTGGCATGATGATAATGGACTGAACCTCTGAACTTCAAGGGACCACCTCAGTTTTCCTTTAGAAGAATTGCTGTGGTCATTTTGTCTCTTCACAGCAATAGAAATCCTAAGACCGTCTCCAGTGCCCCTCCTTCATGATAGTAGGAATATAAAAATCCTGAATAATTACTTTTTTCCATTCCACTCAAGATAGATTAATAGGGCTTGGAAATTCAGCTACTGGCAATTTACTTGCCCTATGATCCCAATTCTCAATTCTTTGTCCTTTTTGTTCACTTTCAAATATTTGCATGCTTTTGTAACAGAAAGTCTGAAATATCAGACTGAGAATACAATGGGTATCATGCTATAAAGCAAAGTCTGGGGAAGGTATGGTCTACTGGACATGCTACTTCAATAAGGACTCTTGGACTTCTTACAAATTCTGGAAGTTAACGGCAGGTCTGAAGACAATTTCCATCAAAGTGCTAGTGACTTTTTAACTCAGATTTTTGCTTCGTGACAGCCAAAGCCTTTCTTTTACTCCTAGCTATGTGTAGATATTTACTGTGCATTTTCTGTAGTGTTTCCTTCAAAGTATTTCCAGGTATCCTGAAAGTTTTTATGTGAAGCCTAATACTGTCTCCTTTGTGAACTGAAGCAGAGTAGGATTACTATCATTTGTATTTGTAAAGTCTGTAAATACTTACGAAAGAACACCTGTTCAGGATTTATATTCAGGCACAGGAAGAGCAAAACATTCCTACTGGTATCTAGGTTGGCTGCCATATTTCCTGCATGCAACATAGATTCACATGCAACACATTCACAAAGGATAGGATTCCTGAACTCTACCAGGTCTTGTTTCCTTAGACTAAAGTAAAGAACTGGGGGTGCTTGATTGGGAAACCAGTTCCCAACCTGACTCACACAGCATAACACATTATTCATCAGCCTGACCATTGCATCAATGAACCAGGAAATATAAATTACAATGTTAAATCGCAAATTAGGTCTCTAAAATGGTAGTTGGTTCAGCTGTCAGTACCCTAGAAGAGTTATGGAGCTATGCCATGAGGAATGTCCACCAGGGATTGTCATGAGGGATGGCCATGAGGGGAGAGAAACTTCATTTCTGGCATTCCTCGGATGCCATGTGAGTCAGGGACGTTACTCATCAGATAACTATAGTTACTCTTTTCTCCCAAAATGGCCATCGCCACAGGCAAAAAAAAAAAACTGCACGAAAATCGGCCTGATTGTATTAGGCACAGACCCCTCTCAATAGGCAGCTCCTAAGGCCCTTGTCCCACCAACGATAGAAAGACTTTCCCAAAAGGAAGGAATCTGCTCTTGTGGCTTCAGTGACACTGTTAAGCCTATTTTATCTCCCTGCCAGGCTCCTGCTCTACTGTAAGAAAGCCTGGCAGTTTGCTGTAGACATACTTTTTTTTTCTACTCACAGACTAGTTCTGTTTAGTGGTTTTACTGCTCTTCCTAACACAGAGCACAAAACTTCTTTTCTTCTTTTACTAAAGTCTTTTGAGAAAGAGGGAAAAATTAATAGAGTTGGAATATTCTTCAAAATACAAAAGAAGTCTACACATAAACACAACAATATAAAATCTCTTTATTCATCTCCAACTATAAATGTGTTGAAATCTGCTAGAAGGACATGCACTTTTTGAGATAGACTGCTTGGAACTCAGATGAAATAGACAACTTCAGACGCGTGTATTACAACTTTAACAACTATTGGGTGACAAATTTTGCCAAGTGAAGTATGGGGCAAAATGAAAACAGGACCATTACAATGATTTACTCATTGTATTTTGGAATTGGAACAATCTTGTATGTGTTTAAAAGCGAAAGTCTTTCACCAGGAAAGAATAAGAAGGACAACTGTTATAAAAGAGCAACAAGGAAGGCAGTGTCACTACCTGAGCAGAAGCCAGGTAAGACCTTTTAGTATAAGAGCTTTGGGACCAGGTAGTTACTACTAACTAAAAGTTTTGAATCTCTAAATACATTGAATCATAACAAAATGGTACCAAGCAGCACTGGCATGCTATAATGCTATTTTTCAAGGAGTTCCACATCATAAAATCATCATGGAAGTGCAAATTAAAACTGCAATGAGATTCTAAGTCTTTACATAGGCTATTATCGAAAAGACTTAAAGAGAAGTGCTTATGGGGTGTAGTGAATAGGGAACCACTGTATATTGTTAGTGGGAATATGATTAGTAAAATCGTTATGGAAAACACTATCAAGGTTAATAGGTTTTTTTGTAAAGAACTATTGCATGATCAGGGTCCTTCTACTGGATATATATGTAAAACAAATAAAATTAATAAATCATAGATATGTCAGCACTCATATTTTTGCAGACTGTTCACTACAGCCACAATGTTGAAATAGATCTGTCCATCAACAAATGATGGTAAAGCATAAGATCCACCCTCTTACAGACAAAAAGACAAAATGCTGTCCTTTGTGAGAGCAAGGATGGCCTTGGAGAACATTCTCTTAAATGAGTGAAACAAGCACACAGAACACATGAACAAACCCAAAGTAAAAATCATTCTAATCAGGTCATTCGTAAAATCTAAAAACATTGATTTTATATAGTAGATCAGAATGGTAGTTCAGAAGCTCTGTGTGCTCAGAGGGAGGAGGATAGGAAAATGTCCTTTGAAGGACACCAGTGGTCACAGAGGCTTTTTTCCATTTGTGCTCATATTCTCAATTCAGTTGTGGGGAAGGGAATACAACATTGCAATCAGCTTAAGCACTGCAAGACCATATCCTTCAACTAGATAAATTGTATACCATGACCTTTGTCTACATAAGGCTGTTTAGAAGGCGGTTTCTAATTGAAAATTTGACTTTATATTAATGGCATTTGCTATTAATGAAGACACTAACAAATTAAAAGCTTAGTGAAGTAAGTGGTGAAAAATCATACTTATTTTTCTACCCTTTCAAAAGGTGAATTAAGCTAAATGGGAGTAAATACTTGAAAGCAAGCACCATGAAGTTATCCTTTACTCTTACATCAAGTGAATCTGTTCTAGTGAAAAGTAAAACAAAGCTCTTAAGCACTTTTTTTACCTTCACCAAAGGAGCCAAGAAGCTGAACAAATAAACAGGAGAACACGCCTTAATGCCTTCATCTTTTTTCTGTCTAAACTGAAAGGAAGTATTAATTCAAAGCAATGTCTCTCAAATGCTTCTCTAACTAAACAAGGAAAAAGAAAACCATAATCATGTGTGAAAGGCTAGCAGAGATGTCACAAGGAAGCTTTACTATGGGTGATATTTTGTTCTTTGTTTTGCATGAATATACATACCGAAAGACATAAAACATACACACTGACAAAAACAGATGTAAGCAGTTCAATGGAAGTACTTTTGAATGAATCATGAGAACACCAAAAAATAAAAAATAAAATAAAAATAAACACACAAAAATTATTAGCCGGGTGGTGGTGGTGTATGCCTTTAATCCCAGCACTTGGGAGGCAGAGCCAGGCGGATCTCTTCGAGTTTGAGGCCAGCCTGGGCTACAGAGCGAGTTCCAGGAACTGCGCAAAGCTACACAGAGAAACTCTGTCTCAAAAAAAACCAAACAAACAAAAAATATTAATTATAATTTTGAAAGTATTTTACACAATTTCTAAAAGTCCATACTGTTTTGTTAACTCCTTTCTTACATAACACTGTTTCAAAAGATTTGTATTTTTGTGTTTGGAAGCTAACCCCAAGTTGAGAGCTGCAGAGCTGCAAACACTTCAGAGAGCAATGTCTACACTTTCCCTCCTGGATGATGCCTTTGAACCTTCCTTTAGCACCTTCCTTACCAGGAGAAGTCATATGCACTTGCATTCTTTTTATTGGGTAAAGAGAAATTGGGGCTTCCTCACAGAGTTTTTGCATATTCACTCTGTAAAGTGAAAGGAAGGATCGAAGATGAGATGGCTCAGTACTTAGAGATGGGCATTGTCAAATGTGACAGCCTGAGAGTCCAATCTTCAGAACATTTGGTGGAAGGAAGGAAAGTCCACATGGTCAACTTATCACACACACACACACACACACACACACACACACACACACATTCTCCATACACTAAATATTTTTCTTAAGTGAAAGAAATGATAAGGTGAAGTTTAAAATAAACTTTTGATTAAATCTGCAAAAACCTTGACATTAAATACGAGGAAGTATGGGATAAATAGAGATGGGAATCACACGAACATTTCCAACTGAATCAAAACTTCCTAATAGCCCTCTGCAGTGAAGTATGAAGACAGGCCTCTATGTCTAAGATTACATCAATTTCTATACCACATAAGTCAAGCATGAGGCCTCCCAGAATACATGATAGATCAGTAAGTTTAGTTTGAACAGGTAGAACTTTGTTCTGTTTCTGTCACTAAAAAATGAGTCTCAAGGAAAACAGTTTTCAAAATATATGTTGTTTTTTGCTTCAGTATTACAATTTTATTGCATTTCATTTAAAAATAACTTCCCTTTACCATCTCCCTAAGATAGCAAGTGCTTTATATAAACCAAAATAATAAATGAGTAACTTTTTCAATCACTTGATAGGCTTTTGTGTTTTTCCTTCTTCTTGCTAATGAAAATCTGAGACAGCTTATGCTGCTAATTAAAAAACAGCATACCCTCTTGAGTGACCTCTGTTAGCTAATTCAGTGCTGGCTGCCTTGATTACGGAATAGGAAAGTGTGTGATGTCTGAAAATGAGCAAATGAACCCAGATTCCTGTCTGGGGAGCCACCATCAGGTGGGCAGGTAAGATGCTTGCAGCAATGTGGAATGTATGACATTCGACTCAAGAGACAGAACTCAGAGAATGTGAGTTTGCACATTATGCCATGTGAGTAAAATAAACATCAGCAATCAGAGTTACCCAACACATCCACACAATAACCCACCAGAAAGGACAATTTAAGGGAAACATTTTGCATGCCTGTTCAAGGAAATGTTACTATAATCAAATTTCTTTTCTTTGAAGTGTTACTAAATGAAATTAAATTTGCACATTTTAAAAAAAAAAGTATTTTATCTTCTCATGGTTTCATTTTTTAATGTATATCTAATTCCAAGCCAAATATAAATTAGCATTGTCCTTAAGAGTTTATTTTCATTTTGTCTCACTTTCTTTTTATTGATGCATTGAGATAATGTTGGCACGCAATACAGAAATAACTAGAATGTGACACACTGAGGGTGTAGAGGCAAACTCCCGTCCTTTGGCTTTGCCCCGATGATCTAGGATTTACAGAGATTTGGATTTCAGTTTAATTAGTTATATCCAGAGAGCTACTGTCAGTAAGATGACTTGTTCTTTAGGCCATAAAGCAATTGAAACACCCTACTTAATTGGCAAGAACATGAACTAAGTTTTGCTTCAGTTAATGTAGAAAAAGACAACTTAATAAAAAATGGAGTTGACTAAAGATCAATACATCTACAATACCTACCTTATTTTGTTCTGTTTTTCAGAAAATACTCAAAAAAATATATGAAATGAACTTTCATTGATACTTTTTAGAGTAATGTTAGAATTATGCAATACATTAGTTCAAGGCTTTCCAACACATTTTTCAAATATTGTTTTCTAATATTTATGTGGTGTGTTAGCTATAAACAACATTCTAATACATATACATTATATTGAATAAAGCCTATATAATTTCTTAAATTTTTATTTAAGTTCTAGTATGACATAAGGTTGCCACATCATATTTGGTTGTCTTAGGCTCTTTTTGGCTGTCCTGTGGATTTTTAAAAATAGTATATATTGCATAAGATTGTTTTCTTACCTTATCCTGGGTCTCTCCAGGAGTAGCCATGGCTTAAATTACCCATTTAACTTCATAGCACAGCTTTTGGGTAGCTATGTTTTTAATGTTGGTAATACACAGAGTATTAATAATCTTAGTCATTTAGGTCATGATTATCAATAGCAACTAGATTCCCCAAAGGGTTATCTGTTTTTGTACAATGCCTACTATAAACATCAGTGCTTCTTGTATTGGCACATCATGAAACTGAAGCTAAGTTAAGCTACATATTCAAGTGACAGTTATTGAGTGATTAGTTCTCACTGTGAACACTTTAGTAGCATGAGTATATAATGTTGAGCAACATAGTAAAACCAAATATCTATTCTAGTTGAATTTATCACCTATTTATGACAACTAGTAAATGATTAAATAAGTTACGTGTTATGGTATAATTTCATATTGACAAATGTTATAAAACAGATCATTTAAATATACCTAAATAACAAAAATATATGCAAGGAAGAACCTAGGTAGACAGAATTCCAAATGCAAAGTATTAAGGTAGAAGCAAGGAAAAGCACTGACAAAAACAAGTAGGCAAGAAATATTAGAACTTATTAAGTACTGAAGACCAACAAGAATACAATGGTTTGTGAGTTATGGTAAGAGTTCTGGACTTATATCACAATAAACATGCTAAAAAGGAATTTCATACAGGGAGTCTTTGAAGAAGGCATGTCTGATGTGATTTGTACTCTATGATGTGATTTACCATAAGAGTGGGAAACATACAACCAGCTGGGAAGCTATTCTGTAAAGAAGAATTTATGTTGGCTTAGATTAAGATGGTTACAATAGAGATAAGTTTAGAGTGTGTGGACTTAGACTGTCAGTTGAAGGTGGACTTTGCGGCTTTACTGGATTTGCTGCTTTATAGATGTTGGAGTGAAAGAAAAAGAAAAATCAGAACTCTCCTAAATTATTTTTGCTTAAACTGGTTGCCATTTATTGTGATAAGATACAGGACTATAGGGCAAATATGGTCAAAAGTCAATGGAGAATGCTTTATTTGGACTTGCATAAATTGCAATCATCTATTCCCAAATGCAATGTGAGTTTGAGTTAAAATATACCTATAATTTGGGGGAGGTAGTGATTGGAATGTGGTTATAACATGAACCCCATAGTCCATAGAGGGGATAAATTCATTGTTAAGTAATGGGGAAAAATGAAAAAAGAATCAAAGGAGAGTGGAGAGGAAAATGAGAGATGGGAAAAAAAGAAAGAGCAAGAAAAAGAGATACCGTAAAAGAAAAAAAATCCAGCTCTAAAAGGCAAGGCACACAGAAAATCGATGGGGAGAAAATGTGCCATGCTTCATTGATCACCACAGTGCACTGGGCTTTGTTCGCCTGGTGTGAAGGGAGCTGCTGAATACTCTCTTCGTTCTTGTAAAATCTAAGCATTGGTGCTCATTGTAACAGATTCTTTATCATGAGTGAAAGTGACTCCTCCTCCTCCTTCTTCTTTTTCTTCTCCTCCTTCTTTTGAAAATAGATTATTACATTTTCCCTCCCTTAACTTCTCCTAGCTCTTCCCCATGCTGTCAGAAAGAGAACAAGAACCGGTGTGGTTGGAGAACACCAAAGGAAGAAAAACACAGTAGAACTGACTCACATAGGAGTTCACAGGAACTGTGGCATCATGAACAGAAACTGCACAAATCCACACAGATGGGGTCTCAGTCCTGTGAGGAGAAGTGGACACAAGCCCCCATCCCTAACTCAGAAGTTATCTGCAATTAATAACTGCTCAAAAGGAATCATTGTTTTTTTTTTTTTTTTTTTTTTTTTTTTTCCAACTGAGTGTCACTGGTATAAAAACGCACTTAAGGAAAATCCCCAATTTAGCATTAGAAGGCCAAGACAAAAATTGACTACTTCTTAAATATACAAAAGAAACTTGTGAGAGCTAAGAGCTAAACAAAGAAGCTTGTCTAGCTAAAGCAGACTGCAGTTCCTTTCAGTAAGAGAGGACACAGTTGTCCATACAGCCCTCATTCTAGTCCATGACACCATTTTGAATATACTTAACAGACAACGACTCTGTGGACTGATTTATTTTGTACGAGAAATTGGAAACTACATTCTTATACTGTCTTAGTGTAAGGGAACAATATTATGCTCAACTCTCACAGTATAGTAGATAATCCATGCAATAATTTCTTTTGAAAATATTTTCCATTTTCTGAAATTTATATCAGAATTGTGAATTCAGAAGGAAAGGTAAGCTTCTAGTATTTCAGCTTGCAGCACTGTAATTGCATATCCTGAAGTTATTGGAAGAAAGAATGCCTGTTGAACGCATGTTCAACTGATTCTGAATCAGTTCTTTTGAGCAGCATAAACTTAACCTGTCACTTGATTATCAAGTAGGAGCATAATTACTAATATCTATTGGTGAGTTTTGTACATTATACATGCCCAACATAAACATAAATGTGCAGTACAATCTCCCCTACTATTATTGAGAATAATTTATGGAAATATTTTATTTCAACTATATATAATCTCTTTTCTTTTATGGTGAAGAGAAAAGCAACTATATGAATTTTATTATCCCCCTTAAAAATCTATGTCTTTAAATTACCTTTGCCACCAAAAATAAAAATAAAATATCCTAAATATTAGCTGCTTCATGGTTTGGATGGAAGACACTTAATGTTAACATAATTGCAAAGTCTGTATCATTCACAATGTAGCTGAGCATTCACTCTGATGTGAAGTGTCTATTATAACATCTCAGCACTGGCCATTACTTATTCATCTTCAGTTGTCACCAATACTTAACTTAAAATTGTTTTTTAATGGGAAATATCATTATTTACACTTATATAAAAGCCTATTTCAGAATGTATCCTTAAAGTAGGAACTATTTGTAGACAATAAAATAGTAATTTTTCTTAACAAAAAGGGTTTGGGGGTGGGCAGGGAAATTCATTACTAAAACTGTCAGGATAGGTTATGTGGTGTTTGAAAAATTAACTGTATCTTAAGTAATCCCATTAAATACTAGTCTACCTGAGACACAGATGTTTAAATTCCTGAAGGCAATTAGCAACTTTATACATTATGTCCCAAATAAAATTGATAGTGATTTCATTTCATGCTAAACCACACATTTCCTTGCACTAAAAAATGACATCTTCAGGTCTTACTCACAGTTGAAATTTACCTAAAATAATGAGTAGATACCCAAACAGGGCATTTTAATAAGCCTTTTTTTAATAAAATTCCCATTATAGAAAAGCAGTTCACACAACAGATAAGAGAAAAATAAAATTACAAATAGTTGTAGTTCAGATATGTACATCATATAAATGTTGTTTCTAATAATTGCATAATGGACCCTAGATACTCCACTAAAATTGGTTTCACTGAAAGGTTCATTAGTTCTTTCTTTCAAAATGATAGTTGACTTTCTAAGTCTTAAAACTTTGTTCCAAAACCAAGGCAACAGAATCACCCACTGCTTTCAGAGATCACAAACACTAACTAAGGTAAGTGTGGGCTTCTACTCAGCTAACTTGGCTGAATTAGTCTCCTTTACACTTCCTTTGTTTCACTTTTAGGGTTTTTTAAATTTGTTTTGTTTCTTTATTTTTCAAGACAAGCTTTCTCTATGTAGCTTTCGCTGTCCTGGAACTCCCTCTGTAGAACAAGATGACCTCCTCTTAGAGATCTACTTACCTCTGCCTCTAGAGTGTTCCGATTAAAAGGTATGTGCCACCAGAACTGAAAATCAGATCATAGAATTAAATGACATATTTAAGACAAAGTTTACTTAAGGAAGCCTGTGTTGGCTTAGTATTCAGGACTATTATGTGTTATTTATAGGAAAGCCTAGTCCCTGTGCATGTATATGCAGGAAGAGTTTCATTTTCATTCTTTAAAAAATACATAGAGCATGAGGGAAACATTTAGTGCCATTTTCCCCATGTGGCATGGTTCTTGACAAAGAGAGGGTTCTAGAGTCAGGGTAGCTATGATTGAAATCTCAGCTCTGTCACTCACCTCCCCTTTCTCATCTATAACTGAGGGAGTAATGATGACAGTTTTCCTGCAGTTCTTAATAAATTACTTAGTCCCTGGAAAGAAGCAAAACAGTGCTCAGTATAAAAGAAATATCAAGTGGGAGCTAGCTATCACTCTTCCTACCATAAAAATGTGGACTTACACCAGCATTCAGTGGAGCCAAGCAGGGATTACCTTTTCCTTTGCCCTCTCTCCCAAGAACGCTGTGTTTGGATGATCCCTTTTTAGATTCTGTCCTCCCTTACTGAAAGAACTGCAGTCGGCCTTACTGTAGCTGAACTTCCTTCTTCCGCTTTTAACTCTTACAGGTATACATCATTCATTGGCTTACAACAAGTAGCCTATGGAATTCTAATTTCATAGGATATCATTAGATATTCTTTTTTTTTTTTTTTAACAGTAATAGATTGTTATATTAAAGTCTGGTTTTTTTTTTTATTTTAAGTAAATTTATTTTACAACAGCATTTAGTTCAACATAATAGCCACAGATTCCCCTGTTCTCCCACTCTCGCCCCCCTCCCCCTCCCTCATCCCACCCCCCATTCCCACCTCCTCCAGATCAAGGTCTCCCCTGAGGACCGGGATCCACCTGGTAGACTCAGTCCAGCCAGGACCAGTCCCCCACTTCCCAGACCGAGCCAAGTGTCCCTGCATATGTCCCAGGATTCAAACAGCCAACTCATGCAACAAGCCCAGGACCCGGCACCAACACACGGCTGCCTCCCAAACAGATCAAGCCAAATGACTGTTTCACCCGTTCAGGGAGCCTGATGCAGTTGGGGCCCCTCAGCCTTTGGTTCATAGATCCTGTGCTTCCATTCGTTTGGCTATTTGTCCCTGTGCTTTATCCAACCCTGGCTTCAACAATTCTCGCTCATATAAACCCTCTTCTTTCTCACTAATTAGACTCCCAGTGCTCCACCACGGCCCAGCCATGGATGTCTGCATCCAGATTCCTCAGACCTTCCTTGGATGGGGTTTATGGCACAACTAACAGGGTGTCTGGCCATCCCATCACCGGAGTAGGTCAGTTCCTGCCGTCTCTCGTCCATTGCCAGCAGTCTTTTCTGGCGGTATCTTTGTGGATCTCCATGGGCCTCCCTAGCTCTCTGCTTCCTCCCTTCTCATGTGGTCTTCATTTACCATGGTCTCCTATTCGTTGTTCTCCCTCTCTTTTCTTGATCCAGCTAGGATCTCCCACTCTCTTTCCCTCGACCGTCGCTCTTCATTGTTCCCACTCATGACCAGGCTGTTCATGTAGATCTCATCCATTTCTCCATGTCTTTTTTGGGGTCCCATTTTCCAGGTAGCCTCACTGGTGATGTGAGTAGCAGTTCAGTCATCCTTGTTCTACATCTAGTATCTTCCTATGAGTGAGTACATACCATATTTGTCTTTCTGAGTCTGGGTCACCTCACTCAGGATGATTTTTTCTAGATCCATCCATTTGTCTGCAAACCGTATGATGTCATTGTTTTTCTCTGCTGAGTAGTATTCCATTGTGTATATGTGCCACAATTTCTTTATCCATTCTTCAGTTGAAGGGCATCTAGGTTGTTTCCAGGTTTTGGCTATTACAAACAATGCTGATATGAACATAGCTGAGCAAGTGCTCTTGTGGTATGATTGAGCATTTCTTGGGTATATGCCCAAAAGTGGTATAGCTGGATCTTGGGGGAGATTGATTCCCAATTTTTTAAGAAAGCGCCATATTGATTTCCAAAGTGGTTGTACAAGCTTGCATTCCCACCAGCAGTGGAGGAGAGTTCCTCTAGCTCCACAACCTCTCCAGCATAAAGTGTCTTCAGTGTTTTTGATCTTAGCCATTCTGACAGGCGTAAGGTGGTATCTCAGAGTTGTTTTGATTTGCATTTCCCTGATGATTAGGGATGTTGAGCAGTTCCTTAAATGTCTTTCAGCCATTTGGGTTTCCTCTGTTGAGAATTCTCTGTTTAATTCTAAAGCCCATTTCTCAATTGGACTGTTGGTCGTTTTGATGTCTAATTTCTTGAGTTCCTTATATATTCTGGATATCAGTCCTCTGTCACCTGTGGGGTTGGTGAAGATCTTTTCCCATTCAGTAGGCTGTCGCTTTGCCTTGTTGACCGTATCCTTTGCTCTACAAAAGCTTCTCAGTTTCAGGAGGTCCCATTGATTGATTGTTTGTCTCAGTGTCTGCGCTACTGGTGTTATATTTAGGAAGTGATCTCCTATGCCAATGCGTTCCAGATTACTTCCTACTTTCTCTTCTAGCAGGTTTAGAGTAGCTGGATTTATGTTGAGGTCTTTGATCCACTTGGACTTAAGTTTTGTGCACGGTGACAGATATGGATCTATTTGCAGCCTTCTACACGTTGATATCCAGTTATGCCAGCACCATTTGTTGAAGATGCTTTCTTTTTTCCATTGTACACTTTTGGCTTCTTTGTCAAAAATTATATGTCCATAGGTGTGTGGGTTAATGTCAGGGTCTTCAATTCGATTCCATTGGTCCACATGTCGGTTTTTATGCCAATACCAAGCTGTTTTTATTACTGTAGCTCTATAGTAGAACTTGAAGTTAGGGATTGTGATGCCTCCAGAAGTTGTTTTATTGTACAGGTTTCTTTTAGCTATTCTGGGTTTTTTGTTTTTCCATATGAAGTTGAGTATTATTCTTTCCAGGTCTGTGAAGAATTGTGTTGGTATTTTGATGGGGATTGCATTGAATCTGTAGATTGCTTTTGGTAAGATTGCCATTTTTACTATGTTAACCCTGCCTATCCATGAGCATGGGAGATCTTTCCATTTTCTGACATCTTCTTCAATTTCTTTTTTCAGGGACTTAAAGTTCTTGTCATATAGGTCCTTCACTTGCTTGGTTAGTGTTACCCCAAGGTATTTTATGTCATTTTTGGCTATTGTAAAGGGTGATGTATCTCTAATTGCCTTCTCATCTTCTTTGTCCATTGTATATAGGAAGGCTACTGATTTTTTTGAGTTGATCTTGTATCCTGCTATGTTGCTGAAGGTGTTTATAAGCTTTATCAATTCCTGGGTGGAATCTTTGGGGTCACTCAAGTATACTATCATGTCATCTGCAAATAGGGAAAGCTTGACTTCTTCCTTTCCAATTTGTATCCCCTTAATCTCCTTATGTTGTCTTATTGCTCTGGCTAGAACTTCAAGTACTATATTGAATAAGTATGGGGAGAGTGGACAGCCTTGCCTCGTTCCTGATTTTAGTGCAATTGCTTTGAGTTTCTCTCCATTTAATTTGATGTTGGCTGTTGGTTTGCTATATATTGCCTTTATTATGTTTAGGTATGTTCCCCGTATTCCTGATCGCTCCAAGACTTTTATCATGAAGGGGTGCTGGATTTTGTCAAATGCCTTTTCTGCATCTAGTGAGATGATCATGTGGTTTTTTTCTTTGAGTTTTTTTATATGGTGTATTACGTTGATGGACTTTCATATGTTGAACCACCCTTGCATCCCTGGGATGAAGCCTACTTGATCATGGTGGATAATTGTTCTGATGTGTTCTTGGAGTCTGTTTGCCAATATTTTATTGAGTATTTTTGCATCAATGTTCATGAGGGAGATCGGTCTGTAGTTCTCTTTCTTTGTTGTATCCTTGTTTGGTTTAGGAATCAGGGTAATTGTAGCCTCATAAAAGGAGTTTGGTAATGTTCCTTCTGTTTCTATTATGTGGAACAATTCAGAGAGTATTGGTATTAACTCTTCTTTGAAGATCTGGTAGAATTCTGCGCTGAAACCATCTGGTCCTGGGCTTTTTTTGGTTGGGAGACTTTTAATGACTGTTTCTAATTCCTTAGGGGTTATTGGGCTATTTAAATAGTTTATCTGGTCTTGATTTAACTTAGGTATGTGGTACTTATCCAGAAAAATGTCCATTTCTTTTAGGTTTTCCAGTTTTGTGGAGTAGAGGTTTTTGAAATATGACCTTATAATTCTCTGGATTTCCTCAATGTCTGTTGTTATGTCCCCCTTTTCATTTCTGATTTTGTTGATTTGGATTCTCTCTCTGTGTCTTTTGGTTAGTTTGGATAAGGGCTTGTCTATCTTGTTGATTTTCTCAAAGAACCAACTCTTTGTTTCATTAATTTTTTGTATTATTCTCTTAGTTTCTAATTTATTAATTTCCCCTCTCACTTTGATAATTTCCTGGCGTCTATTCTTCCTGGGAGACTTTGCTTCTTCTTGTTCTAGAGCTTTCAGGTGTGCTGTTAAGTCACTAGTGTGAGATTTCTCCAACTTCTTTATGTGTGCATTTAGTGCTATGAATTTCCCTCTTAGCACTGCTTTCATTGTGTCCCATAAGTTTGGGTATGTGGTGTCTTCATTTTCATTGATCTCTAGGAAGTCTTTAATTTCTTTCTTTATTTCTTCCTTAACCCATTGGTGATTTAGTTGAGCATTATTCAGTTTCCATGAGAAAGTAGGTTTTCTGTAGTTTTTGTTGTTGTTGAGATCTAACTTTAACCCATGGTGGTCTGATAGAACACAGGAGGTTATTCTAATTGTTTTGTATCTGTTGAGATATGCTTTGTGGCCAAGTATGTGGTCAATTTTAGAGAAAGTTCCATGGGGTGCTGAGAAGAATGTATATTCTTTCTTGTTAGGATGGAATGTTCTGTAGATATCTATTAGGTCCAATTGGGTCATGATATCTGTTAAGTCCTTTATTTCTCTGTTAAGTTTCGATTTGGGAGATCTGTCCAGTGGTGAAAGTGGGGTGTTGAGATCTCCCACTATTAATGTGTGGGGTTTTATATGTGGTTTAAGCTTTAGTAATGTTTCTTTTACATATGTGGGTGCCCTTGTGTTTGGGGCATAAATGTTCAGAATTGAAACTTCATCTTGGTGGATCTTTCCTGTGATGAATATGTAATGTCCTTCTTTATCTCTTTTGATTGATTTTAGTTTGAAGTCTATTTTGTTGGATATCAGTATGGCTACCCCTGCTTGTTTCTTAAGACCATTTGATTGGAAAGTCTTTTCCCAGCCTTTTATTCTTAGGTAGTGTCTGTCTTTGAATTTGAGATGTGTTTCTTGTATGCAGCAGAAAGTTGGGTTCTGCTTTCGTATCCATTCTGTAAGTCTATGTCTTTTTATAGGTGAATTAAGTCCGTTGATATTAAGGGATATTAACGACCAGTGATTGTTCATCCCTGTCATTTTTGGTGGTAGTGTGTGTGTACTTCCCTTCTTTGGGGTTTACTGTTGTGGCTTTATCTATTGCCTGTGTTTTCGAGTGTGTATCTGACTTCCTTAGGTTGGAATTTTCCTTCTAGTGCTTTCTGTAGGGCTGGGTTTGTGGATAGGTATTGTTTAAATCTGGCTTTGTCTTCGAATGTCTTGTTCCTTCCGTCTATGATGATTGAAAGTTTTGCTGGGTATATTAGTCTGGGCTGACATCCATGGTTTCTTAGTGTCTGCATTACATCTGTCCAGGTCCTTCTGGCTTTCAAAGTCTCCATTGAGAAATCGGGTGTTATTCTGATGGGTTTACCTTTATAGGTCACTTGGCCTTTTTCCTTGGCTGCTCTTAATATTCTTTCTTTATTCTGTACATTTAGTTGTTTAATTATTATGTGTCGAGGGGACTTTTTTTGGGGTCTAGTCTGTTTGGTGTTCTATAGGCTTCTTGTATCTTCATAGGCATTTCCTTCTTTAAGTTGGGAAAGTTTTCTTCTATAATTTTGTTGAATATATTTTCTGTGCCTTTGAGTTGGTATTCTTCACCTTCTTCTATCCCTATAATTCGTAGGTTTGGTCTTTTCATGGTGTCCCAGATTTCTTGGACATTTTGGTTCATGACTTTGTTGGCTTTAGTGTTTCCTTCGACTGATGAAACTATTTCTTCTACTGTATCTTCAATGCCAGAAATCCTCTCTTCCACCTCTTGCATTCTGTTGGTTATACTTGCATCCGAAGTTCCTGATCTTTTACTCAGGGTTTCTATTTCCAGCATTCCCTCTGTTTGTGTCTTCTTTATTTTTTCAATTTCCTTTTTCAGTTCTTGGCCTGTTTCCTTTGTTTGTTTCATTGCTTTTTCATGATTTTCTTTCAGTGTTTTATTGTTTTCTTCCAGGACTTTAATGTTTTCTTCCAGGACTTTAATGTTTTCTTCCAGGAATTTATTTTTTTCCTGGAGGGCTTTATTGTTTTCTTCTAATTTGTTTGCTCTTTCCTCTAGTTGTTTATAGCGTTCTTCCAATTTCCTTGTCTTTTCCTCTACACAAGCCTCTACCTTCTTCATGAAGTTACTCATAAGGCTACTTTCTTCTGCTTCTTCCAATTTTTGGTGTTCAGGTCTAGATGTTGGAGGCGGGCTAGGTTCTGGTGATGCTGTATTGCTCTTCATTTTGCTGTATGTACTTCTGCCTTGACGTCTGCCCATCTCCTTGTGGTTCTTTCTTCGTCTTATCAGTGTACTTGTTTCAGAAAGAGCTGACAGATTCAGGAAGACTCTCTCTTTTGTCCAAAAGGGAGTTCTCTTGTCCAACTCTCTGGTCCAGAAGGGAAGTCCGGGGCGGGCTCTGGTCCAGAATGGCAATCGGGAGCAGGCTGGGAGCTGGGGGCCGGTCTCTAAGTCTCAGGAAGTGGCTCTGGACCAGAAGGGAAGTCGGGGGCCGGCTGGGAGCTGGGGGCCGGTCTCTAAGTCTCAGGAAGTGGCTCTTGACCAGAAGGGAAGTCTGGGGCAGGCTGGGAGCTGGGGGCCGGTCTCTAAGTCTCAGGAAGTGGCTGGAGTCGCGGGCAGATGGGCGTGGGGGCAGGGCTCGGAGATTGCAGGGGCTGCCGGGGGACTTGGAAAAGGGGATCCTTCCCGGTGGGGCTAGAAGGGGAGCTGCCCGGTAGCCAGAACCTGGTGCCAAGTTGGGCAGGTCTTTCCGGAGTGGCTGGTACCCAGGGATTGGGTCCGGGTTGGACCCGGGTACTCACCTCTGGACCAGAAGCTCATTAGATATTCTTATATAAAATTGGTGCTAGTGCTCTAAAAAGACATAGAAATAAAATGACTCCTAATGGCATTGTGCTATATTCATAAACTCATGCCTTGCTCAGCTTTCATTCCTGAAACTTCTTCCTGCAGAAGATGGGAATAAATACAGAGACCCACAGCCAGACCATGTGCAAATGAAAGACCTAGGAACTCTCAGCCCTGAACAGGGTATCTCTATCAAATACCTCACCTGATGACTCAGAGAACCTCACAGAAGCAGAGGCAGAGAGAGTGTAAGAACCAGAGAGGACAGAGGACAGCAAGAAAAACAGGTCCTCTTCATCAATAATAGGCACACACATAAACTCACAGATGGAGACAGCATGCATAGGGCTTAAACATGTCTGTGCCAGGGACCTTAGAGCTGAAAGGAGTGAACACATGTCCCCAACCCTAACCCAGAAGCTATCTCCAATTTATAACCACTCGCAAATAAAATTTTAATTTCCTCCAAGGGAGTCTCCCTAGGAAACAAACTATTCTTGATGGTAAGCCACATGCCCAGCAGTAAATGGCCAACAGAAAACAAACTAAGTGGCATTTTTGGAGGTTCCTTTCCTCACAGTGTCATGTTGGAACAAAGTATAAAGGGGCTTAGATGCCCTTTCTTCCCTTGGAATATTAAAAAGATAAAACAATGTGTTGAAAATCATGTAACATCAGCCATCACCAAATCTAGTCATCTTATCTACCACACCTGAGTAATGATAACATGATTTGACATGCCAACATGGATGGGAGAAATCTCATGCCTCTCCTTATCCCACCCCCTACTACTTGAAGAGTTGCAAGCAATTTATCTCTGTTGAGAAGCTGACTCATTTGTCTGCAGGGTTGAGAGCTTAAAGTTGCACAATAGCAAGCATTCAGCTCTAAAAGCATCTATCTACATGTAAGCAACACTAAATAGGCTGAGTAAGTTGTATTATATTTCACTTGCATACAACAAAAATAATTGAAAAATAAAGGCCATAAATCTCAGAGGGTGTGGAAAAGCATGCAAGGGGGTTGGTGGGAGAAGAGGAAGGTGTATGTGGGGGTGATGCCATTATATCTTAATTAAAAAGTATATGAAAGAGAAGAAAATAGAAAAGAAAAAAAATGAATAGAAAAAGGAAAAAATAGAAAAGACACCAGATTCTGTGGATAATTTTTCAAGTTTTCATTTTCTCTTTTAAAGCTTTTTACCCGGAAATCCAAAATATTATGGAGAATGTCCACTTTCAAATACTAACCCTTCATTGCCTTGAAAACCTGACAGAGTCGATATTTTAACATCCTTTGAATTTACTTTCTGCTTTCTAAATATGATCTTTTCTAGATTTTAGGTTGGAGTAAAGGCAACAATTTTAGCATTACAAAGACAAAAGGATTACAGTTCAGAATTAAAGAAAGGGCATTGTGAAATTTATCATTTTTTGCAATGCTTTTTTGTTTTCTGCTTAACAAATAAAGGACTACATATTGATCTATGGATACTTTCAGTTGCTACTTTAAACTTACATGTGATTGCTACTTAACTGTACAATACATTGTTACCATGAAATTGAGATATTTAATTTTAAAAGAACTTTCAAAAACATATTATTTTCCATTTATTTTATTGATTCAGTTTATCACATTTTAAAAAGCAAGAAACCCATGTCTGTGTGGAGTTTTTATGTTTGTGAACAGCAACCTTTAAAAAAATATTTTTTTTATTTATTCTTTAGGAATTTCACATCATGCACCCCAATTCCATACTCTTCCAAGTCCCTCCATATCTACCCTTCACTCTGGCAGCACCCCCAAAGGAGAAAAGTAAAACATAATCAAATATTAATTAAAAATATGCTTTGCTACACCTTCTTTCCTACCTCTTCATCACCTCTTCATTTATCTTAATGGCACAGGGACCTGTAGTGTGTCTTTCTGTATACCTTTGGTCCAAACAGCTTTACTTGCAAATGTTCATTGTAATGAGTTGTTAGTCTTCTTTAAGGACTCTGGCTTCTGGTACACCATCAATACTGGACACACACTAAAACTCCTCTTAGATATCCTGCTGTTGCCCCAAGTCTAGGAGATACTGCATAGTAAACTACAGATAGCTAACTATATATTTAATTTATGAATAATTCATATAAAATTATATTTACATTGTAGCAATGTAGTATGTTAATTTTTTCACCTTGTAAAATTATTCAAGGCACAAACAAACTTGCAAATATATTACTCTTGTAAGGTGTTGTGTACAAAGTGGCACTATTAGATTCCTCAGTTTATCAAAACTTAAAAATCAAATTAATCTAGTGACTTCTTCTAGTAAGGCATTTACATTCCTAGTTACATATTAAAAGCTTGGTGCATAAGTGAATCAAATTTCTTTTGAAAGACTATCATGGAAATTAACAATTTGTGAAAGACAGAAGGGTCACCCCATCATTCTCACTACTCCCCAGTTACTGCTTCCATTGATTCCCAAAGGCCCTCCACATATAAGATGACCCTACAGTTGCCCACGATTTACACCCCTTTATGATTTTATTTTGGAGTTTAAAAGCAGAACAATAATGACTGATTTCTGCATCTTCCATCCACTAGGCCAGGTGATTTTTCCAGGTGCAGCAACAAATGCATCATAAATGAAGAATACAATAATGACAGTGAATTTTACCAATATAGATCAGATTTCAGAATGAGATGGACATGTAATGGGGAAGGACTGCTACTGTCCTTTAGATGTGATTTTTCAGAACTCTTGTTAGTATTTATTTCTCATTCTTTGTGTACTCGTTCTGCATATAACCTGTTAGTCAACTAGCAAGGTTGATTTGTTTTTAACCAATCAAGGAAAAGAGACATAGAAGAGTCATAAAAATTAGCTATGGAAGAATCTTTGATTTAATACACATTGGCCTCCAATTCTGAGCCTTGCCATGAATGTGGCAAGTTGAGAGAAGATGTTGTAAGTTTAGGAATATCAAGAGGAAAGCAAATGGAAAATTTAAAATGAAATCATTTAATGTTAGACTGATAAATACAAATTATGTCACTATCTGACTCCCATTTTCCTCTTTTCTAGTTCATATGCTAACTTCTTTCTATTCCTACTGCTACTTTAGATTTCCAAGTTTGGTAGGGCTATCCCTCAGTGATGGTTACGTTCCATACTTGGAAAGTGTTGAAGCCTTATGAAATTTCAAACCTGGTTTCAAATGAAGATTTAGAAGAGTAACCATATCTCATCTTAAAAAACTAGATTGTCAAGCAAATATTTAAGAAAATATTGAACCTTACACATAAAAATTTGTTAGGTTACTATTGCTAGTAGGACTAATCTTTTAATTTAGAACTTTTATCTATAATACAGTCCTAATATAAAACATATTCAAGTGGATTTGAAAGCAAATTCTTTATGTTCAACTACTGTTTATGTAAAACACAGGACAACTGGTTCATGTTGTAATGCTAACACACACACACACACACACACACACACACACACACACACACACACACACACACACAAAATGCTCCCTGTAACCAATGGGCACTGTCCTCTAGAATCAGGAAAATAGCAAGAAAAATGAGACCTGGAGATCTCTCAGCATACACTTACAACTATGTTATCTACATGAACCTAACACTTCTATGCACACACTAGATTCTCTTCTTCAAACCTTGATCATTCTCTTCAAAGAGCATTATTCAAATTTCAATGTTTCAAAATGTTTAATTTATCATATTTTGTAAATATGATACTAAAATGTTTTTTTTTTCTCAAAATAAAATTACCACATAACATTTAGTTCATACAAACTTACATCTCTCTCATAAGTTTGTTCTTCAAATCTTCATGGATGTTAGTCTATGATATGATCATTAGTAATTTGAATTACATTTTCTCTTACTATAAACATAAAACACCATTGTCCCTTTTCTGGAAATTAAAAAAATAGTCTTATTTTTCTAGTGTATAATAACTTATAATTGAGAGATACATTAAGTCACTGTCTTATGACACTATTCATTATTCCAGGATTGGAATTAAATCAAGGAAAATATTTGTATTGTAAAGTTAGAAGAAATCAAATTTTAATTATGGCTCTGCCATTTCAGACTGACAGTGACTGTATCAGTCTACTAATCCCCACAGGGTTACAAGAAATAGCCCCAGAACTTTCTCTGATCTTATATGGAAGAAAAGAACCATGCTATGTAATAAAGAAAAAAATCCAGAAGTGACAAGATAGTATCTTTGATTTAAGTTGGCTCTAATTTTGTGTCCTTAAAAGATATCCAAGTGAAAAAGACAGTGCAAAAAGAGATGTGGTCATGAAAAACCAACATTTAGTTTAGAGAGCTAGATGCTCCACACCACAAAAAAGATTAGAACTGCTATGAATCACAAGAAACTGGAGCACTGAACACTGCCCTTTCAACTCCAGATGTAGCCACCTTGACACAGTTATAACCTATGAGAAGTGTAGGGTGTCATGGTGGATGTAATGATTAATTCAGGCATAAATCAGTTAGACTTCCCAATTACAAATAGAGCTACAATGTAAAGATTACATAATATAATTTACTAATTCTCTCATAAGATTTCCCCACATGGCATAGCTAAAATGTATTTTCATTAGAAAGGAATAAAAAAATAATAGTGCAATTTATAAAAACTCCAACCTATTAAAAGGTAGTTTTCATTTATGTTTATCATATTGCTGGTGATTTAGAAGAAAGTATGATAAGATAATTCAAGTAAATGGAGTGAATATTAGTTATTGAGGATGTATGCATCACTTTTCAATCTTTTTATAATATCAGAAAGTCAGATAGCGACTATATGAAGTCTGAGTTGTGGCTTCTTGACTCTTCTATAACAGTTACACCTACTAAACTCAGAATACATTATAGAATAAGCATATAAAACGTATGGGAAGAATGAGTCTAAATTCTTAAGTCATGCATGGAAATTTAAAACTTTTTATGTTTCAAAATTTTAATAATTTGAAACTAAATTTTTACAGTTCATAGAAAATATATAACTTTTCAGACATTTAAATATCACATCATTTTTTATTATTATTTTAAATGTTTTATGTCTTTTGGCTAGATCATTCCATAGAGTAAATAAACAAACTACTTAACAGTGAAATAAAATATTTTCTAAAAATTTGCCTGTGTGTCACTTTTTGCTAACAAAACAATATCTTTAAAAACCACTTTTTAAAATATGGAGGCATAAAAATACTATTATAAAACATACATTGAATAAGCTTTGGTTATCAAGATTTTACCAGAAAAAAAATCTAAATTTCTGTCTGTATTGATTCATAAGACTTATTTTTTTTCATAAAAGGTGATACAAAATTAGTATTCATTAAATAAAATTCCACTAATTTCCAGTACTACTTGACATTTCTGAAACAAAATGTACCTCTAGAAAAAGACTCTTGACCTAAAGCCAAATATTTTTTTTAATTAGTTGAAATAAAAATTTAACAAGACTATGATAACAAGCCCCCCAGTAACTTGGATTATAATAGTAAAAATGCACAAATTCAACAACCTTATATAAATTCAATAAGTAACTCTAAATTTTAATAAAGCATATATTTTAATATTATTTTTAAATAATATAAAACTTATTAAAACAAAAAATCATAGTAGTACTTCTTATTTTGAATATCATCTGACTCAGAACAAAGAAACTGACATTTTCCTACATTTCAAGGTAATATTTCACTCTTGACCAGCCTCTAAACAAGTGAGAGAGAATCAAGCTCTTTATAGCCACGCTTCTCCATAGCTGCTGGGTCCTGGGAATTGAATGGACAATTTCTATCTTCATGTGGAAATACAAAAACCCCAGAATGGTTAAAACACCCCAAATGATAAAAAAAAAAACTGTGGGCACTATTACTATCCTTGATTTCAATTTGTACTACAGAGATATAGGAATTAAAGGAGTGTGGTATTAGCTTAAAAGCAGACATTGACCAATGGAATCAAATTACTGACCCAGAAATAAGTCCACATACCTATGAACACCTGACTTTTATAACAAGAACAAATACACACTGGGAAAAGAGTAGTGTCTTTAACAAATGGTGCTGGTCAAACTGGATGACTTCACGTAAAAGAATGCAAATACATTCATATATATATCACTCTTCACAGAACTCAACTACAAATGGATAAAGGACCCCAACATAAGCTAAATACCACAAACCTTAAAGACAACATAAGAAATAGTGTTGAACTCATTGGCTCAGGAAAGGACTTTCTGAACAGAGCATCAGGCACATAAGCACTAGAAACAACAATCAATAAATGGAACATCATGATACAAAAGCTTCTCTAGGGCAATGGACATCATCACTTGGGCAAAGCAGCAGGAAACAGAATGGGAAAAGATCTTTACCAGTCACCCAATCACACATCTAATAGAGGGTTAATATCTCAAATATATAAAGAACTATAAAAATAAGCATCAAGAAAACAAAGAACCAAATTAAAATACGAGTTACAGTACTAAACAGAATTCTCAAAAGATGAAGCATAAATGGCTGAGAAACACTTAAGTATTAAACATTCTCACAGCATAAGGAAAGGCAAATTAAAATTACTTTGAGATTTCATCTTACCTCAGTCAGAATGGCCAAATTAATAAACCAAATGGTAGTTTATAATGGCAAAGATGTGGGAAAGGGGGAACACTTCCATTGCTGGTAAGAATGCAAACTTACACAGACTCTATGGAAATCAATGTTGTGTTTTCTCAGGAAACTGGTAGTAGATCTACATTAAGATCCAGCTATACCACTCTTGGGCATATATCCAAGGGACTCTATATGATATAACTGAGATACTTGCCCATCCATGTTCATTTTATTCTATCTAAGTATAAGAGCCAAAAATTAGAAACTGCCTATATGTCTATCAATGAGTGAATGAATAATAAACATAATGGTACATTTATACAATAAAATGTTATTAAACTGTTAAAAACAAGATTAGGAAAGTCACAGACAAATGGATAGGATTGGAAAAAAATCATCCTGTGTAGTATCCCAGACTCAAGACACAAATATTTTATGTTTTCTCTTATATACAGTTGGTAGCTTTTAAAATGCACTTGAAAGGCAGGCTATAATATGTATAACTGCAAACATTAGTAAGGGATGGGGTAGGGAGAGGGAAGAGAGTAGAGCACAGTGATTAAAGGGGGTTGAGAAAAGAAGGGAATCTAGAGAGAGATCAAGAACACTAAAGGCAATATGAGGGATTATATGGAAACCTAAAATGGTAGATTCTTCTTAAAATATACACATATGTGAGAGAAATTTAAATGGGCTTGCCAAATAATGAAGGAGACAATGCCTTGACTACATATTTTTCACCTCTAAGTGAAACATTCTGTGCCAGAAATGGGCTAAATCTAATTGATTCATTGGCCCAAAAGGACCCATGAAAACCCACTAGCATCTCAAGATGTTGGTAAGACTATTTATTCTTCCCTGTGAGAGCTTTACCTCCCAATTTGCCCCTTACTCTTTACCTAACATTTGTGGTTATACTTCACAAACTGACAATAAGCTCCTATTGCTGAAGATACCACTTAAATATCTCATTGAATAAGGATAAGTTGAGCTAGTGCCTAACTAATACATTCGCCTATATTGATATGTAGTCAAGACAAGTACTGAAAGGTACTCTGCAAGCTACCAGAAGAGAAAGGTAACCCACAACTTAGCTACAATTCTTCGGCCTACAAAAGAGACCTGCCTGCATGACAAGCTGCTGCTGATGTACCACAGAATTTGTGAGAGTAGCCAACCACTCTCTGATTGAGTGTAAAACCTACTCCCTGAGATGGAACCTTGCTTGATATTTTTCCAGTAACCCAGAACCTGAGAATGGATAAAACATGGGCTAGGAAAAAAAACAAAACAAAAACTATTTATTGTTTGGCTATAAGAACATAGTAATAAAGTGATTCCTAATGTTGTTCTGCCATATTGTAGACCAGTGCCTTCCTCAGACAGCATCAGTGAAACTTCTTCTTGAAGTAGATAAGAACTAACACAGAAATCCACAGCTGCACAATGTGCAGAGGGTAAGACACCTTGGAACACTCAGTTGTAAATGGGAGCTCCAAGGAAAAGGACATGGGGACCTTATCAGAGCCAGAGGGGATAGATGGCATCAAGGAACGGTGTCTTTCAGATACAACAGGACAGACACACATTGAAACTCAGAGACTGTGGCATTATGCACAGGGCCTCACAGGTTCAAGCAAGATGGGGTCCCAGCACTGAGAATGGAAAGTGGACATAGATTCCATTCCCTAAGAAGCTATCTTTAATTGATAGCTGCTTGCAAAAGAAAAAATAGTTCTCTCTAGTAGAGTGTCACTGGGAAATAAACCACACTTAAGGGTAGAACCCCATGCCTAACAGTAAATAGCCAATATAACATGGACTCAAAAAGTACTTTTGTAGACTTTTCATCTCATATTGATTTGTTTGGACCCTTTTTGTCTTATTGACTTTTTGTTTGTATGTTATGATTTCTATTTTTGGTTTTTATGGAATTTGTATGTTTGTGCTTCTATTTTGCTTTAATATTTTTGGCTCTTTTATTTTTCACTTATATGTTTATTTTCTAAAGAAATAGAGAGGAAAAGCATGCAGTTATGTTATTGGGGATGTAGGCAGGTTCTGGGAGGTGCTGGGAAAGGGAAATTGTGATCAGAAATATATTGTATGAAAAATATGTCCTATTAAAATAAAACCATGGAAGATATGACAGCTTGTCAGACTATGAAAGAACAAAATGTTTCAAATAGTACCAGGGCATTAGTAATAGAATAAAAAAATTTACCTCCCAAGACTTAACTTCAATAAGGATAAATTGGAACCAACAGGTTTAATTCTATTAGACCATTGACCACTACACACTGTTGTTTTCTATTCCTCTGCTAGGAACATTTGAATAGTTTGTTATTTTATGAATCAGAACAAATTAAATGAAATGAATCCACAATGAATATAAATTATATTTGTTAGCACATGTCTTCAATATGTTACCAATATTTAGACAATCATTTTTATGTTATTAGTGACCTTGACAGTCATCTTCAGTGTTATTAAATAGAGAATACACCATTTTGAGATCCTTACAAATATTTATTAATACTAGGTAAAGTAAAATAATTATAAAATAATAAGTAAACAGAAAAAAACTTTGCTTTCTTAATAAGATAAAAATTATAATTTCCAGAATTTATTAAATTCTAAGATGGTCTTTTATTATTGCCTGACTTACTCAGCTTACCAGATATTTTAAAGAAAAAAGTGAAAATGAGAACATAAAATAGTTTCATCATGTGCTATGCAGTCATCCCCACACTTCTCTACTACAGTTGTTTCTTCAATTTTCCATCATTAAGTGTTATTCTGCTTAAGAATGATTTCACAATAGGCAATTCTCTTGATTAATAAAAGTTTAGTTATTGCATTTGACAAAGGAAAATCAGGGCCAACATTTTAATGTGCTTGATTAGAAAATTATTATGCTAATTTAGAGTAAGTGGAAATTGTCACATCATGGCAGTACAAACTGTATAGATGTATGAAATAGATAATGAATTGCTGGATATTTAATAGTGCTAATTCCTTTCTGCCATCAGTAGCATGTTGGGCTCAAAAAACTCTGCTTCACCATGAACTTTTAACATCCATTGTAAAACCATGTTGGTAAAGGAATGCCTGAGTATACATACAAACAAGTATCTACAAAAAATACTGAAGAGAAAGGATAAATGAATCATATAAATACTGTGAAAATGATATTTTTATTAGTTCTTTAGCATTAAAAATATTAACATAATGGTCACATGCTTTGTAAAGATTTTCCCCCAAAGCCTTCTCTAATCTTCTTTTGTTTTACTGTATGCAGGATTTCTTTAGCACTGGGGGTCTCCCTTCAAGCCCCTCCTACTCTAATTTTTAGCAATTTGGGTCTGATGCTCCAGGTTATGATCTTTTTTTTTGTTTTCTGTTGTTTGTCCTTTAATCTTCTTGGATCTATAATTTGATTTTTGCTATTTGTGGCTATTATATCTCAAGTGTTTCTTCTGCACTATCTGTATGCTCACTGAGACTGGACACAAGTAAATCAAAACATGGGATTATTCTTCAAAGCCCTTCGATTTTCTATGACTACTGAAAGCCTATTCCACTCTTTGCCCTTTGTTTTTCAGCTTGGTCATTCCTGTAGGCCATATTCAGATTCATAATTCTTTGCCATGTCTATGATATGTCCACAAAATTGACCATCACAGATATTCATCCTACTTGTTATTGAGCATTTAATATATTCAAGCTCCTTTTGATTCTATTTTACATCATTCTCTGCTGAAAGTGGACATGTGCTCCTTCTGAAACTCTTCCATTAAAGAATTACACACAATTATGACTGTTTTAACTCTCCTGTCTTATATTTCTAGTATCTACACAATGCTGAGTCGATTGATTGTTCTACCACTTGACAGAATGTTGTATTTTGTCTTTTTTTTCCCCCTCATCTTTCCATAAGGTACAGAACTTCAGTGAAATGTCAGCTATCATGTTCAGGGCATTAGCGATTTAGGTAAACATATGTCATGTGTGGAAATTCATGTGGTGATTTATGTAGGTGATGAGGGTGTTGCTTTGGTAACTGCAATAATCTTTCCTTCCATTGTCTCTCTGTTTTTTGTTTGTTTGTTTTTGTTTTTGTTTTTCCAGTAGGGCTAATTGACCTGAGGCTTTTCATTATAAACACCTCCTTAGCTGTAGGGCATTCATTTGCACTTAATCTTTTCCAAGGTGTGTCTGTACTTTTGTAACTTTCTTAGACCATATTACAAGATTACCTGAAACTCAATAGAAGTTAATCTGTGGAACACAGCAGGGGCAACTTTCTCCCTTTGATGAAGTCTTTGTCCCAAAGCAAAACCTGACTGTCCCAAGTGGGACCTGCCCAGAGGTCAGTAGTACATTGGGGTCCAACATGCAGTCTTGTCCTTTTCCCCAAGTATCAAAAAGCCTCTTCCTCCTCCTTGGACAAGCTCCAGTAACTTTTCCCAAAGATCTTGAGGGTTGCATTATGTGCTGCACCTGTATTTTAGGCTTCTGTTCTGTGCGGGTACTAGGAAGGGCATAAGGAGGATCCGGATAGGGTTAGTGCCATTTGTTTATAGTTTGATCCATTCTTCAACAGTGTAGTCCCTGGAGCTGCTTCTCAGGAACCTTATTCATAACTTTAACAAAATAATTATGCTTTTCATTTTTAGAAAGTATTCTCTTTACAAACATTCAAATAATTTTCTACGACTCATCCTTTGGACATGATCACTCAAGAATTTTCTCTGGAGGTAAAAATTATTAAGCAATATTGTTGCTTTTCTCTTTAACTTGGATGAGCATTATTTACTAGAGACATTTATACGTAGGCATGTTAACTAAGACAACATAGCCTCACAAAATGATGTCATGAATCTGCTCACTGTAGATTCATGCCCTTATCACCTAATCTTTCAAGGAATCTCTCTCTTCACAAGATTGTGTTTCAGGACAGTGCAAAAATTGTTTAATTGAGTACAGTATTATAACTAACAGTCATATATTAAAGAAGTTTTTAATATCAAATAAAACAAAAATAAAAACTTGTCGTCTATGTCTTCAAGACAGTATGAGCTGCTTTCTGATATGTAACATACTGAATCAAAATCACTTGAAAGAGGTCTAGCTGGATACATGTAGTAGTAGATAAAGGAAGGAAAGCTGTGAATACCAGTGCTCATGTTCATGTGTATTATAAACTGTAATTACTATACAATGTTTTCAAAAATCACCACAATTACATATGTTGTGTAAGACACCACAGAGCTGCACTGCTATGAGGCAGAGATCTGAGGACTCACACTTGAGAAAATATCATCAGGCCTCTAAATTAAAGAGCTTAATAAGCTTGCTGTTCCAGACCACATGTTTAGGAGGCAATGTCTACTTCAAAGTACTGCCTATTGATAATGTGTGTATAACTAAGTAAGCATCCACAGCCTTAGAGATACAATGTATACTCTTCTTTCCTTTCTGATTTTTGTAAATTCTCTCTTAACCAGAGCCAATGATATGAAATCAAATCTATATGAAAATTTTCATGTTATGTTCTTTTATTTTGTAAAATAAGGAATGATTTTATTAAAATCAAAAGAAATACTTTCATAAACATTATATTTACATTTATAATTTCACAGGACATAGTGATGCCAATTTGCCAGTAGTCAGGACTGGACCCTATTGTTACAGCAGCCTTCATGCTTGGTGCTTAACTTATATAAAGAGTAGAGATTTGCTCCTTCTTAACAAAGCAAATCTAAATCAAAATATGTCTCATATTCTGGAATTGCTTGCCTTAGGTTTCAATCTTACCAATTAATACTGCAAAAATAACTATGTAAAATTAGTCTCATTTATCATAAACATTAGAAATTTAGATAATAGAAAAATAAAAGGAGAGATAAAAATATAATTTATCACCTGTGATGACAATTAACTTTCTGTCAATTTTAATATCTCTAAGTTATTCATACTAATAGTTCTTTTTGACTTTAACTTTATTCATAAATTTCAAATATCCAAAATTAATTCACGATAAAGGAAATACTAAGTGTACAGTTTTATTTGTTGTTTTGGTCACCTTATAAAAGCACAATGTGCAGTGTTTTATTATTTAATTCATTAATCTTCCCCTGTAAATGTCATCAAATGGTATTTTTAACTGAAAAGAGTTAAAATGAACATTGTGCAAACTGGACTATTCCTTTCCATCCCCCTGGGCATCAAATTAAAAAAGAATGCATTGGCAGATATGGTTAGACATAGTTAGATTCATGAAGGTTTGTAGCTCAAGCGGTTGGTAATGGAGGCAGAAAACCAAGTCAACTGAAAGAAGCCATGTAGGGGGACAGAGCAGGGCAGGATGGGTGATGGGAACAGCTGTTCCTCAAAGTCTGCTGGCAAATTCACAGGTATGTTTCTCCGTGACACACTAGTATAGACAGCTGCCAGAGACATCAGCGCTGCAGTCGGGTTCATGACAATTGCAGTGTAAGGTTGTGAAAATCTGGGGTTTCCAACTAAAATTTTATAGATTAATTTTAACTTTCTGAATGTACTGACTTAGAAATTAAAGAAAACATTTAGAAAGTTACTTTGCTCTACTTTCTCTGGAAGGCAGATGTCTTTTTGTAAATTTCACTAGGAAGGGTCTTTCAAACTTGGGCTCAACCACAACTTATGTGGTATGAAAACTCTGAATATTAAAACAAGGAAGTTAGGGTTGATGAAAGCCTTATGATTCACTGACAGAGAAAGTGCTCTCATTGTTTCCAAAATTAAAAAAAAAAAAAAAAATGTATTACATCAGTTACTTTCTCTGCCCCAGACTTTGAGTCATTACTGAAGTTTTAGTGTACTTGGCAGTACTGCAATATGGCTTTTCTTAAATGAGCTTGAAAATGACAAACAGATAAGGAAGAGGCAAAGGGAGCCATCTACTACAAATACATCATAGGTAATATACAACGCTATAGATTGCATATTGACCTGTGGGCACTGGTCTCAGTCAGCATGCCATGCTACAGCACAGGACACAGAGCCATGTTTACAACACAGAGCTAAAGTTAAGAGACTCACATTGCCTGCGAGAAGGTACAGGAACATTCCCATAAGCTGTGCCCTGGAAATAAAACACATTTTTTGGAGCAAATGATATCAGCATTATTAACAGTAGAAAGTGGGGGAGAAATGAATGAAGTATATGAACAGAAATGCAAAATAAGTAAAAATTAAAGAAGCTGATTTTAGAAATAAGGTGGAACTCTTATATTGGATGTTTGTTGAGCTCCTATTTTGGATGTTTGAGGAGATTAAATATAAAATAAAACAAAGCAAAGATAAAAATTATAGTTAAAAATTAAAGCATTTAAATTGGGTAGGAATTCTGAGAAAAGTAGTGCACATGCATCATGAAGCCACCTCCTTATCAAGTAGGCTCCCTTGCACCATGTCCTTAGCAGATGACACTCTTGCTTGTCTTTTAAATAAGCAGTACAACAGGAATTGCTCGTTTCTGTGTTCTAACTCAGAGACTATGCAAAGGAAAATAACTTCAATAACATGAAAAATGTCCCTGACTTGTGTTTCAACAAAAATTGCTAATTGCAAAGCAGCACAATTCAATAGACATGAAAGATTATAAAAGGATGATATGAATGGTGAATGTTGTGTGGTGGACCCCACAGTGAGTCTGATAGTATACACAACACTTGTCATAATCCTCCTGTACAGTGTGTTCTACAAGCACATAATACAAGTTAAGTTTAGATTTTTATTGCTGGTTCCAAAATATATTATAATTTATGCCAAAAAGATCTAAAATTATAATTAAAATCTCTATAAATCATTAATTATGTATAAATATAATAATTAACAAATGGTAATTATATTGAAAAGTTAACATTTATTTCCTTCTTTTACTGTGATATTCCAAGGCTCATCACTTCAAAATGTGACTACCGAGATTACCAAAACTTTTGGCTGGTGACCATTTTCAACTTCAATTTGGCTGGCCACCACTTTCAGCTTTTATTCATTATCCTTTCCATTTTTACTGAAGAGAAAACTTTCTAAAATTAAATGAATTTTTTATTTAGCTTAGAAGCAGTTAAGAGCCTATCCAAGTTTTCAAACCTGGTTAAGTTGTTAATAGGGGGATCCTTGTTGCCAGAATGTAATGAACTCATTGCAGGGGCCCGAGAGGTGGCTCAGCCATTAAGAGTCTCTGCTGCTCTGCAAGGGCAACCACATCCAGTTGGCAGAATGCATTTCCTGTAAGTCACCATCTATACCTCCAGTTTCAGATGTTTCAATGTCCTCTTCTGGCCTCCATGGGTACCCACAATAATGACTGACACACATATACACATGAATAAAAGTAAATTCTTAAATAAAGGAACAGCAAAGTCTAGCAATATAGCCTTGGTAATATAAGTTAACCCCAAATGGACTTATCTCTTAAAACAAATGAACCCTTCCATTCAGACATAAAAATGAGTCATGCAAATCTGTCACTAAAATTTTCTCTGTCTGAGGCATGTTTATATCTCTAATCTTTTTAGAAAGAAGCATATATTTTGGCAATGGTCAGTGGTGATTTTCTTAGGATATTTTTTTTTGTTACTGTAGATAGTGACTTGTAACTAAATTAGTTTAAAAAAATTGCAGTCTTTGTATAGAAAGAAGCTCAATACTTCCTTAGCTTGATATAGAGACTCACATACAAGTCACTCACCACAAGAACACTGAAACACTTCTAATATTGACTAGAAAAATATTCCCCCAACCTGAAATATAACCTTTATTTTATTAGAGGAGACATTTGAGCATTCTAAACAAACAAACAACAAAAAAAAACTCCCTATTGAAATAAAACCTTGAAATATGAATAAACACTGTCTTTCTAATTCTCTTAATTGCAGAAACTGGACTTTTGATTTTTGAAGCATCAAGTTGCTGTTATGATCATTGGAAGGACACAATTAGGTAAATTTTAGAATCAGGCCAGAAATCACAGTAGGTAACATATGTTTCAATACAGCTCTGCATTTGAGGGCTAGTAGAAATGTGCCTCTGCTATTCACATTGGAAGGTTTCCAAGCAAGATCTATAGTCAAGAGGAGAGATCAAAAACCTGGCAGATTCTAAGTTACCATACAAAGTAACATGTTTATTTGACAGAAGTTACAGACTTTCTATACGCAAGAATCATGAGATTCATTTTGTAAGGTTCAATTTGTATTTACTATCATCATTATCTGTAGATATATTATTAGGTGTAAAAATTCACACAGGTTTTTTTCTTTTGAGTTTTTTGACTGTATTACCTCAATTTTAAATAAAATATAAACATTTTAGATCTATTTCTTCTTTAAAATACAAATAGTAAATCTGACAATAAAAATTTAAAATTATATTAATTTCCATATCTCAAACTTTTCAAATTTGTTGAGAAAATTCAGAATGATTCCTTGATGAGTAAATGAAGGAGATTCAACAGAACTCTAATGAAGACTAAGAACTTGCCTTCAATTTTTAATCCATCACTATATAATCTAAGGCATAATAGCTCTTCATTACAATGCAAACATTTTTTGGTCTAGACTTTATAAACTAATATGTTTGTTTCAGGTAAGAATAAATGAATGAAAATATGATAATTTTCCATAGTACTATGTAGGCTTGGTTAGAAAATGATCAAATATTACCATAGAGAGATTAATCATTGATAGAAAAATGTATTCTGCTTAGAAACACTGTTTAGCATAAGCAACCTAGAGACAGTGGAAAGAAATGCTTTGAGCAGATGTAATGATTGAGGCTTAATTCTCCAATTTATCCACATTGTTTTCATTCTAAACCATTTTCTTTCTTAAGAATTGGTTCTTTAAAAATCATCTACTATTACAGACTATCAGTTACAATAAAATTTCATAAGATGTAATTCAATTTCCCCAGTCAAGATTCAGAAAATTTTCATTCAAGTCACAATAAAAAAAGAAGCCAGTGTTTAATTTAATTACAGCTGCTTAATAAATCCAACAGAAATGCTCTACCCAGACACATTTTCATGCATAGTGTAGTTCATGGATATCATTGCCTTTGTTTATGGGTCTTTAATCATTCTTCATGGCCACAGCACCATCAACTTATATATATATATATATATATATATACTGGTCATGATAACATTTGGTGAGAACGTGTCATTATTTCATGTCTAATTAATTTATGAGAAAGAATTGGTAGCAAAAGTAATTTCTATGGCATTGATGGATGCAGAGCTAAACTGTTTTGGTGCCACAGAATCACTGTGGACTTTGTAGATCCTGAGCCTTTATGTTCAAGGTGAATATGAAGACAGAAGGACACAGATATTATTCAGGGAATTATATAGGTAGGATGGTTGTCATTTAAAGTACTTTAGCTGTAAATGAGACTGGAAATTAGTACAAGTTTCTCTAGTGGAAGGGATGTGAAACTCTGATATTCATAAAAATGAAACAATAAATGCTGCAGAAACTATACATGTCACACACACACCCACACCCACACCCCCCACACACACACACGTGCGCACGCGCACGCACGCACGCACGCACACATTCACTTAGTTGCAATAATCCTGTTTATTACTTTCTACACATCTAGAAGCACTTAGTAGAAAGAGATGTAGGTAGCACTCTGAATACGGAGAAGGATAAAACAATGTATGATCCCATTGGGGTTAAAGTCAATGCTAGGAAAATGTTAAAATAATATCTCCACTGTGGCAAAGTAATAAAAAAGTAGATTCACTGGCCCCAGGCACACAAGTAGAAGGCAAAACAGTGCTATGACTGGATGGAAATATGAAGAAGAGAAAATTCCTAACACTGTATTTAAAAACTGGGGCCAAGCAAGTAACTTCAGAATACAAAATTATCCAAATATGTGAAGTAATACTTCTGCTAAGTCTTGAGTGTAAGAATCAAATGTATTTCTATTTCTACAGAAAAAATATAATAAGCTTGTTGTGCTGTAAGCAATTATGAATAGCTTCTTACCAGTTCACATGAGACACAGTTTGTCCACTTAAGAATTCACAAGAATCTTTCGGGTTTCAGTGACTCTGCCTTTTGTTTGGGATCTCAGAAATGTAGCTATCAAGAAGCACTCTAATATTATTCAACAGTGTACATTAGAAACAAGGGGACGTGGAAGTGTTAGAAAAAGACAGTTTTAAATGCATTGCCATAGGCTCCTCCACAGTCAGAATGTTCTTGATACTGAAATGGTTTTAGAAACACCAACTCTCCAGAGAAACAGAGAAGTGTAAAGTTTCAGCACAGAGATAAAGATGCAACCTCTGAAATTATCACATATGAATAAAAGGGAAATGTGACCCTGGCACAATGTGATTGTATATGGGATCAAAACTTAGTTAATGCAACTATTTTAACGGTAGAAATGGTATGACTTTCCATAGTGACAGTACATCTCTCATGAAGATATCACTGTTCTAATGTAGCCTCTTTTTTTGGATTTCTTTTTAAACTTATGAGGAATGAGATTTTATGTTTATTACTTAACATTGTCTCTGAAAGGCTAATTAAAATACACAGGTTAATGGTGCAGCAATTGTGCACTCTGGAAAATTATTTCTTGGTGTTGAAAACATCTAGTTTTGGGTATTTGAGACAACCTAAATCATATAACAACTATGTACTAGTTTGTATTCACTTAGATTCGAAATACAATTTATTTTATAATTTATAACACTACGGTTTATGTTAACTTGCCAAATAAACCACAGTAAACTGTTTTCCTTCTTTAAATCCCTTTTTGGATATATACCTGCCAAACCCACGACCTTGATCTGCTACTGTGGCTAACAGACAGTGATCAAGTCATTTGTTCATCAATCCAGCCAAGCAAAGTATTTGCAGGCAAAGCTACCCTTTCACAGACAGAGCATTTTGTCCTCAATACATTGTTTAGACACAACTCAAGATCTTGGGAACCAAACCAGCTCTCAGTTTTCACCATAGACCACACGTCCAGGTTAATTTGCTAGCCATGGTTTTCACATTGAAAGGGGTAGCAGAGAAATTTGAAAAGATTACATCAGTGTGATTTGGTATTAGAACTCAACTAGCAGAAAGTAAAAGAAATGAGAATTTTAAAAGTAAAATAAAAATATTAAAAGAAGGTATTTGTGAGATGTTTTGTTTTCGCAACAGCCTAGTAGAAACACAGAACTGAGAAATTGAAGGGTTAATGATGAGTCACAAATAATGCAGAAAGTGTAACCACTTCTATGCCTATGAGAAACAACTACTGCTAACTGAGGAAAATAAGCACATGGCCTTCTGCACCTCCTTGCAATGCAACTAAGCATTGTCATAGGATAGCAAAATGGGCATTGTAACATACACTATTAGTACAAATGTCTGCATCACTAATTTTCAATCACTGCTAACTTTATAAGGCAAAACTAATGAAGTTTGTGAAAGCAGATAATATGATTTCTTTTTTTTAAATTTATTTATTTTACAATAGTATTCAGTTCTACATAATAGCCACAGATTCCCTTGTTCTCTCCCTTCCTGCCCCCTCCCCTACCCCCCAGCACACCCCCCATTCCCACCGCCTCCAGATCAAGGTCTCCCTCGAGGACTGGGATCGACCTGATAGACTCAGTCCAGGCAGGTCCAGTCCCCTCCTCCCAGATTGAGCCAAGCATCCCTGCATAAGTCCCAGGTTTCAAACAGTTAACTCATGCAAGGAGCCCAGGACCTGGTACCACTGCCTAGATGCCTCCCAAACAGATCAAGCCAATCGACTGTCTCACCTATTCAGAGGGCCTGATCCAGTTGGGGGCCCCTCAGCCTTTGGTTCATAGATCTGTGTTTCCATTCATTTGGTTATTTGTCCCTGTGCTTTATCCAACCTTGGTTTCAACAATTCTCGCTCATATAGACCCTCCTCTTTCTCACTAATTAGACTCCCAGCGCTTCACCAGGGGCCGATAATATGATTTCTTAAATGAACTTAAGCTTAATTTTTTTTTTCTTAATTGAGCCCCGTTGGCAGGTTCCAATCACATCTCCTTGTGTTGTTTCTTCAGTAAGAATACCAAGAGATGGGAATGAGTTCTGAAAGTATGCTGAGAATGTGGAACACAGTCTTGTGTATAAGGCCGGGCGGTGGTGGCGCACGCCTTTAATCCCAGCACTAGGGAGGCAGAGCCAGGCAGATCGCTGTGAGTTCGAGGCCAGCCTGGGCTACCAAGTGAGCTCCAGGAAAGGCGCAAAGCTACGCAGAGAAACCCTGTCTCGAAAAACCAAAAAAAAAAAAAAAAAAAAAAAAAAAAAAAGGAAAACACAAACTCTCCTGCGTGCTATCATTTTAACTTATAACAGGAATCATAAACAACCCTCTGTATTTGGGGGACTCCACAAGGCAGAGCTGAAGGCTAATGGTTCCTTCTAACTAGTCATAACTCTCCTGTGACGTTTTCATTGCTTAAAAACTGCCCCAGATCTCTTTCTTTTATTATATCTCTTTGAAACTGAGTAAGCCACTTCCAGAAGAAGGTGTTCAAGGAGGGTGCTGACATTTGCTACAATAAGAAGCAGTTTGTTCTTAGTGTTAATGTGAGGGCATGGACGATCTGACATGCATCTCTCTAATTATTCTCTTCTCTGCCTGTAATCCCACTGTTATCGACATAAAGTATTTTAAAAGTAAATGCTCTTCACACTACAAAAGCAATGGGAAGACAAGATAATGCTGAGGGTGGTATATGAAAGGAGGCATTGTTTTGCTGTTTTTGTTTTGTTTCAGTGAAAATAAAGACAAATATTGTCTTTAAACTTAAATTTCATTGCTTGACATAGGTGTACCATTTATGATAATATGTACAGATTTTACTGAAAAAGAGCAAAGGAAAAAAGTGACTGAGTTATCTCATAGCAGAAACGAGGTAGAGGGATTTTAAAACATACACCTGACATATGCAGGTTGAAATCAGAACTATAATGACAAATTTGGAAGCCTTCTTTTACCTGGTTTTTAAATCTATCTATTGGTGCCCAAATAACATTCAGACTGACTGTCAGGAAATGTAAGTAAATTCTGAGTTACGGAAATAAGGAGATAATCTAGACACATTTATGTTTCTAATGGTTAAATAATTTTGGATTCAGAGCCAGGGAAGTAGCTTAGCCAACAAAGTATTTGCTTTTCCTGGGTGAGAGCTTCAGTTCAATCCCAGAGCCCATTTAAAATATGTAGGTGTGGTCACCATGGCTGTAATTCTAGTACTGGGGAAGAAGAGACCAGCAGAGGCCTGGGGTCACAGGACAGCCAGCCTAACCTGGTTGTCAAGTTTCAGGCCAGGGACACCCTGTCCCAAAACATAACTTGATATAATTGTGCACATACATGCACAGACACATACATGCACACAGGTTCACATGCACGCATTAAACTATATCTGATTAAGACTGCATAGTGAAGCTGCCCCGGACCTCCCATCTGGACCAGAGGTGAGTGCCTGGGCTCATACCTAGAGAGGCCTGCCCCTAGATCCCATCCCTGGGCACCAGCCATTCCGAGGAAGACCTGCCCAATTGGCCCCAGGTTCTGGCCATCTGGCAGGATCCCTTCCACTCCCACCAGGAATTAAACAATATGTTTAATTAAATGTAGGTTTTACAATTGGAGTGTGAAAGTGTTTTTTGGGAAAGTGTTTAGGATTGTGCTTTATATAAGAGTGAAGGAAGCTTTAAGTGTCAGAGAAAAGTTGGACAATTTTTTTTTCAGAATATGATCTACTCATTAAAGACCAACTAGTTTGGAGTATGTAAACTGTACAGCAAAGGCACTAATAACTGAGCACAGACCTACGTGTTCCAACAGACTGGAAGATGTCAAGCCACATTCTCTGGTTAGCTACAAACCATCTATTTATTGTGAAGGTAACTTTTCTTTCTCATCATGTTTCAAAATGATAAAACTGCAGGAAATATTTAAATACTAAAAACAAAACTGAGCAGCCTTTCTTTTTTTTACAATTATTCAATAAGAAAACCTAACTTGTGATCCTCAGAGGAAGATAGTCAATGAGAATAATATAAATTGCTTTGGGAAAATTACAAGACTTCTCTGCTCAACCATCATTAGGTTTTCATGCCGGTAGTTTGTTAAAAGTCAGCAGGGAGCAACTTTATGGTTTTGGTACATGGAAATATGATTATTTCCAAGATCCCCTCACTTGTCCATGTTAAAAATACATACAGTCTGCATTAGAAATAAGCAATATTCCTTTCATATTGATGACACTTGAAGGGACTTCAAATTGCCCTACTGTAACAACAAATTTTTAGAAATACTCCATAGTGATTCTCTTTTATACACATTAAAGAAAAGGGATTTTCAAGTTTGGACTCTCTTGAGAGCCTGGAAGGTCCCCTGCTATATATTTTCAAAAGCATTCCAAGCTCAGTAATTATCATTAACATCTTTCTATCAAGCTTTGCTTCTCAGAGACTCGGGGTCTTCTGTGTATGGATTTATGTTCTCAAATCCAATGGCAACATTGAGCATGCCTTCAATGTGCACCATGTCATGCCCGAGTGTAAAGTACAAAAGTAATGATTTGGACTTAGGGAGTTGAAGGATTTGGCCTGAGACAAACACTTGAGTAAGAGCTATGATCATGGGTGCTGCTTATTTTATAGAGCTCAACACTTTCAGTTAGCTGCTCATTTTGTGATATAATGTCAACTGATATGTATTTAGGAAAATCAGTAACTTGAGATCTTACAGTAGGCAGATGAAGCCAAATAAACAAACATTTTTAATACATTTATAGTAAGTTGCAAAAATTTAAGCACAGAACATCAAATTTAAGTACAGAGCATCTTCCTACCCAGAGTGGCTAGAACTAATAAGCATTTTATTTTCATTTCAATTTTATTTCTAACAAGTCACCATTCCTGCAATGTAAATCAGGTGTCAGAATGTCTAGCAGAATTTACTCAGGTGACCCTCTGAAATTTGGACTTAGCTACATTATTTGACTTTTTCCAGGAATGCCTGAACAAGCAAACTCAGTACACATGCAGTTATCATATATACATATATGTTAGGGTATAATCACATATGCCATTTCTATTGCACAATATCCCATGTACTAAGTAAAATTATTCCTACTGTGCAAATCTATGGAGCTAAGCCTGGAGATGGATAAATAACCTAGAGAAGGGCTTATGGTTGATATAGAAATGAATGCTTTGAAGGTAAATGGATTCAGATTATGCTGAATGGACCGAAGATAAGCAATTAAGTATCTCCGAATACTGTCTTTATGTGATAAGAGCTTTAAGCTTAAATTACAAGGATTGAAATTTAATCACCATATTCTTGTGTAATGTTGAATTTGATTCAAAATATCTTTGAATATTTTTCATAGTTCTGTCCTACTAAGGCATAAAAGAAATGCCATAATTGTGACTGAAATTCATAAAAATAATTAGGAAGCCTTCTAATTAAAAAATAATTGCAATTTTGCTCATTACGTAAGAACAGAGTACAAACGTGTTAGTAGGTTACGTTAATTTGTATTACAAAACTGTATCTACCATTAAGTACAGAAATAGTCACCTTTTCAAAAGGAAAGTTTGAAGTTCTAATCCCATTGCAGGCTATGAGGTTACACTACACTAATTCATTCACTCAGTATGTCTTCACCAAGTGCATAAAATTGTAGGCACTGTTACATATTTAATGACTTGTTAACCATTGGCACCTCACTTGAAAAGTCTGAACCATACCTCAGTGCTTACCAGATTCAAAAAACTAGCATGTATGATTAACCAGATGTTCACATAGTAACAATTAGAATATCCATGGAGGGCTTATCTTGTGCTCAATGCATGGTGAATTATTTATTTTCAGTCCATAATAAAGTCAAAAGATAGGTATATTTTCATCTTTGTTTACAGGATGAAAACAAGCAAAATGTCATCAACTAATTTGCCAATTTTTTAACTGAGATTTGAGGCCAAATAGTTTGCCATCAAATTCATGTTCTTAACTGCCATGCTGCTTTTAAATACTTTGATCATTGATAAAATAAAAACACATTTTTAAAAATATTTAATCATAATAATCCTCCAAGTCAAATGCTATCGTCACTTACAATTGATGAGAGTTAAACTTACTGAAGAGCATAAACAGCTTGGCTAGAGTCCTGCATGCTGTGAATCTCCAACCCACTATGAACACCCACCAGGACTTTTGACTTTATCTCAAGCACATCATCAGGTGATAAGCAGAAGAATGTATAAGAAGCAACCACAGATATTGCACAGAATAGATATTCACTGGTTATTAATATAAAATCGCTTTGATAAGCAAAGAAGAAATTGTGACTTAACTAAACTCATTTGTTCTCCCACTTTCACTTGGTGCCATTTCATCTTAACTAAATCCTTGGGATACAAGAATGGAAAAGATGAGAGACTGCAAACCGTAAGTCTTGAAGCCTGATCAAGAGCAGCATTGAAAAGTGTTTTCTGTTGTGTGTTGGTTGGTTGGTTTGTTTCTGTTCCTTTGATCTTGGGTCTCACTTTTGTTCGCCAGGCTACCCTGAAACTCAGAGCACCCCTACCTCAGTCTCTTGAGGGCTGGGGTTAGAGATTGAAGCAACCATGCATAGCAGTTTGCAAAAAGGGAATCTCTTCCATATGGCAATATTTAAATCTACATGTTTAGAAACAAATTAGCAGACTTCAGCCTCTGCAAACAATCTCTACTTCCTCAATTCTTCCATCTACACAGTGGGATGTTAGTAATGCACCCTTAGCAGGTCTGGAAAGAGGGTTGGTGGAGAATTTAGTATATAAATAGTAGCTAATATTTTTAAGACCAATTCTATTTAGTCCAGAAGGACTGTAGAGCCCAAATCCTCAACTTCCATCCCAGTGCATGCCGGATTTATGGCTTATTCAGAGGAAGAAATGGGTAGAGAAAAGAGGGAGAGATGCTGTTGAGTTACAGGCTTTTCCTTCTCTTTGGCTCTACTGAGTATCTTTACACTCCTCATGCCTACATGTTGTGTTGAAAGTGCACACTAACTAAGGTGACTAAAAGGAATAGAAAGTATAACTAAGTTCATAAACTCTGAGCTGTACATGCACAGAAGTCCAGCAAGTTTTATTCCCACTGTATAATGAAGCAGTCTTAGAGTGTATGCCCTGTGAATTAGACCAACAATACTCTTGAAAGTATGAACATATGTGAACATTTTTTTTTATCCCTGATTTGTTTTTATTCTTTATATCTTTTCCTTTCTTGGGTGCTTTTGCATTGAGCAAACTCCCTTTTATAAGCATACCAAGGTCTTGTTCCTTCCTATGTGAGCTCATATACTTTCATGAATACCATCAATTCTTTTAGGACTCTAAGAAGATGACTGTCAGAAAATAGACTTATTCAGATGCTCTGAATACAAATATATATCCAATTTATTCAAGGTCTTTCAATAAAACAAATTGTGGAGCTAATGTTTTGTTTCCTGAGAATGGGATGTGCCAGTTGATTTACCAAGTGTCTTTAATACATATCTTTAAGAAAACAACAGCACCATTATTTTTACTTCTGTCATAAGGTTTTTGGATCTAGTGTCCATCTTGGATATTTTAAAATTTCCATTTATTTTAGAATTATTTTCAATTTTAATTTCTATAAAGATATGCTCCCTTATTTTATTCAATCATTTTGTAACCTTCAGTGTACACTTCATTTGTAGTGAGTTTAACTTAGATTTTATCATGCAGTATTTCCAGAAGTTAAGGCCCTGTTACTAACTGTTTTAACAAGTATCTATTTCATATATTCAGAGATTAAGGATATGCAGCAATTCAGAACACAGGTTTTAGCCCACCTGATTCCATTTTTAATACTTTGATGACCTTGTATAAGCTACTTAAGTTCTTACTGCCTCGTTTTCATCTGTAAATACATTAAATGAACTATATTTTTCAATCAGTTAGTGTCAAGTAATTAGTAGAATGCATAAATAATTATGTTATTTTTATTTTATGCTACTTGGGCCTAAACAGCAGGTGTCAGTGAACAATATGAGATCAGTCTTGGTCTTAAATCATTATAATCTTAGCACTAGTACCTCACTTTGTTGAGAAATGGTATGCCAACCATCAATGCAAATATATCGTAGGAGAGAATAGTTTGAAAAGATAAAGTAAAAAACTAAAAAGGCAGACTATCATTAAAATCTCTGATCATATGTTTCCATGTCTGGGTGAAACATATAGAATTTTCTTACTTCAGGAGGCATAGTGTTTAAGTTAGACATGACAGCATTCCAGGGACAGGCACCCTTTACTGAAGAAGATCTTCAGAAACAGTGTCTACATTTAAAAACCTGAATCCTATAGTATCTAATTGTACATAAACTGTAGGCTATCCAGAGGTTTTCTCCTCCTCCTCCCCCTCCCTCTCCTCCTCCTCTGCTTGCTTTTCTTCCTCTTCTATTTTAACTGACAGCTGAAGCTGCATCCTCATACATGGAAGGTAAGCAGCATATTCCTGAGTTAAACCAGAGCGTTCCTGTTTTAGAAGAGATAGGCACTTGCTAAGTTGCCCACCCAACTCTACTGTAGACAAATTTCCAAATGGTCTTATTAAATAAAAAACACAGAGCCAAATACAGGGATGAAAGCCTTAGAGAGATCAGCGAAATAGGAAAAGCCATTAGTCAACCTTAACTCACCAACTCTGAAGCTTCCCATTGCAAGTTACTTCCTGTCTATCCATGTCTCTATGCCTTGCTGTGGAATTAAGGCGTGTGCCACCACACCTGGCTCTGTTCCCTAGTGTGGTCTTGAACACACAGAGATCCTGCCTGCTAAGTAATAGGATTAAGGGTGTGTGCTCCCACTTCATTCTATGTCATCCATTACTCTCATATCCCCTTTCCTGTTCAGAACTCACTTTGCCTATTTATTAATCCCTTTCACTTTTAAAAATTATAAAGTGCATTTTTCCGATCATTCTCATAGTGCTGATGTCTCTGAAACTTATCTAGAACACAAATCAAACACACAAGTTTGTTTGTTTATTTGTTTGTTTGTTTTCTGAAAGTTAAAAACAGGATTACTGGGGAAGAATTGTTGTATCTTTTAGAACTGAGGTTGGCTTCTCCTGGATAGTAATAGTGAATATAAACTCAGGTGAAGACAACTTATAAAAAAGACTCAAGCCAGGTGGTGGTGGTGTATGCCTTTAATCCCAGCACTCGGGAAGCAGAGGCAGGTGGATCTCTGTGAGTTCAAGGCCAGCCTGGTCTCCAAAGTGAGTTCCAGGAAAGGTGCAAAGCTGCACAGAGAAACCCTGTCTCAAAAAAGCAAAAAAAAAAAAAAAAAAAAAAAAAAAAGACTCACTTAAAAGTGGGAGTGTATATCTGTCAATCATATATACAAAACACAAAACTTACAGAAGTGTAACCACTGTTACATATTCAGAAGCTCACATGGACTAGGTGTTTAAAAGCAAAGATGTAGAGTCATTAGGGAAATCAGTGTGGCTGTTCCTCAGGAAGATGGGAGTCATTCTATCTCAAGATCCAGCTATACCACTCTTAAGACTAAACCCAAAGAATGCTTCATCCTACCACAGAAACACTTACTCAGCAATGTTAATTGTTGCTGTGTCCATAATATCTAGAAATTGAAAAAAGAATAAATGCCCCTTAACAGATAAAGAAAATGTAGTACCTATATACAATGGAATATCACTCATCCATTAATAAAATGGAATCATGAAAGCTTCAGGTAGATTGGAATAATTAGAAAAAAAATTATCCTAAATGAGGAATCCCAGAACCAGAAAGATAAATATGGCATGGCATGTATTTGTTTATCTGTGGATATTAACTATTAAGTCCATTACAGTAATACTACAACCCATAGAACCACAGAGGTTAGCTATAGAGTAAGGGATTTGGGGAGACAGATAGATCCTTCCAAGAAAGGGAAATTGGATAGCTATGGATGAATGGGGATGAGAAAGGGATGAAGTGACAAGAGAAGAAATGTGGGAAGGAACAGCTAAAATTAAGTGACATTTGAAGGGCAGTATGGAACCCCAATAGATAAAATCTTCCTAAAATATCTACATATATAAAGGTGATATAAATGTTGCCAGATAATGAGAGAGAGAGTGAGAGAGAGAGAGAGAGAGAGAGAGAGAGAGAGAGAGAACCCCAACTGGACATCTTTTGTCACTAAATGAAACTTTTAGTACTGGGATAGTTGCAGCTAATTGTGTTGTTGTCCAAAGGAGTCCCATGGGAACCACTAAATAAACCAGGCTATTGCCAAGATTATAAGTTGCCCTTTAAAAACTGACAGCAAGGCCCTATTGCTTTGGAAAACACTTACACAACTCATTGAACATGAGGAAGTTTAGCTGATGACTACACAAAGCTTTCACCCCTACATGCTAGCACCTTTGGTATAGGAAGGCACTCTGAAGGTTGCCAAGGGAGAATTGTAAACACAAACCCAACTATAAACCCTTGGATCTACAATGTGTGTACTGCCTGCAAGATATGCTAGGGCAGTGGCGGCACAAACAATAGAAGTAAACAAACAATATCTGATTTGACTTAAGGCTCATATGACAGAACCCATTCTAATGCTTGGGTCACCAGGAACTGGAGACTAGACAGGTCAGATACCTAGGGTAAAACCAAATACCACTGTTCTACTATCAGAACAAAACAACAAAATGAATCCTAAGGATAGCCTGTTCTACTCATAGATCAGTGCCTTTCTCAGCCAACAATGCAATTACTTCCTGCAGTAGAAGAGACCACTGAATACCCAGCCCCTTTCCAATCCCTCTTCTCAGGGATCAGGAAAATCAGGCAAAGAGGAGGCAGAAACAGTGTAAGAGCCAGAGGGGATACAAGACATGAACAAAACAAGGCTCTCTTAATCAACATGATTGACATGCATGTGAACTCACAGAGACTGTGAGTATACACAGGGCCTCAAGAGGTCTGCATCAAATGGGGTCCTAGAGCTGAAAGGAGAAGTTGGCAGGTGCCCCCATCCCTAACCCAGAAGGTATCTTCAACTGATAACCACCTGAAAATGAAAATTTACTTTTTTCAAGAGAGTCTCACTTGGGAAAAAACTACTCTTAAGGATGACAACATACCCAGCACTATATATGTCCTACAGAAAATGTATTCAACAGCAACTTTGGAGGTTCTTTGTCTCAAAATATTGTTTCAGGGCCTTTTAAATTTTATTTTATCTTATTTTGTTTTTCATTTATGTTTTATGTTATTCATATATTTTCTTTCTTTTTACCCTACAATTCATATAAATATAAATAATAAATGTATAATATATATATGGTTTCTGGCATTGTGTTTATATGATTCTGGAGTGTGTGAATGAGTGAGTTTCTGCATCTTATGTTTCTTGGGCTCATTTACTTCTTTTTGTTCTATTCTACATGTTAGCTTTTGTTTTATACTATTACATTATATTTTATTATTATTCCTGAGGGAATTGGTTCTGCCAATAGCTTTGGGGTACAAGCCTTGGGGCATGGCTTCTTGTCTGCATATGTGACCACTTAAGAGGAGAGAGAAAAGGTGATACTCTCTCTTAGGGTGAGGAGACTGGGTCAAGTGGCAGAAAGCGGCTTTCAGTTGATCTCCATGGTCCTTGAGGAGAACAGAATCTAGATCAGCAGCAGATCCACAACATGTCTACCTTGCTCTGTATTAGTGAGTCTGTTTCCCCATTGCATCCCTTAATTAATTTACATATATTATATTATATATATTAAATTATATATATTTTACATATATACTCCTCTGTGGGCTCACGCCTCATATTCCTGTTCTTTTCTAATGGGAGACAGAAAGGGGGTGGATCTGGAATGCAGCAGTAGGAGTAGATGGGGGAGTATCATAATCAGGATATATTATATGATAAAAAACTATTTTCAATAAAAGTTTAAAAAAAGCAAAGATCATGAGATGGATAAAATGCTAGAAAAGGATTTCGAGTCCTACATTTCAAAATGATAAATCACCATACAGAAACAGCAGATGAATAAAATAACAAAAGCAACTCAGGACCTAGATAATAAAGTTAGGAAAGTGGGACTCAACCTATGAAGCCCTGCCCTTGGACCAAGACAACATAGTAACCTGGTCATCTAAAGGAAGACACAGAGGAACAACAGTCCATCTAAGAGGCCCTCCCTGTAATGGGGCAAGAACATGGAAGAGTCCAAGTGAATCTTGATGAATGTTAGCATTAATAAATGTTAATTCAGGCTGGTTTAATCCAAAATCATCTTGTAGTTCTCTCCTCTTGTCTACCAATCCCATCTTTCCTTAATGTTTTAGGTCATTTTAACAAGACATCTGGATCCTGCTGTGTTCTTGCCTTATATCGTGTGTGTGTGTGTGTGTGTGTGTGTGTGTGTGTGTGTTCTCTATTTTCTTACTGTCTGTATACCTTTTACTCTACCAAAGGATGTATTATAGCTTAGTTTTGGGTCCCTGTGCTTCATCCTCTGGACAAATGGGACTGCTCTGTTTTCTCATGGCATATCTTTATGTGTCTTTTTCTTTAATCCATTTTTGGCCAAAAATCCTTTACTCAAATCATTTTTTGCTGCTAAATTTCTCCCCCAATCCTTTCCACTACTCTCTCTTTATTATGCCAACGAATCCCTGGTCTTCTTATGTACTTCTTATTGCTTTCTCTTTTTATTTTCTATCTATCTACAAATGCCACACACTTAGTTTGTTAGTAAGAACATTACTTTTAAAGTCCATTTTATACTTAACAATAATTTAAGAGATAATTGTTTTTTTTTTATACTTGGCTTCAAAAGTATTGTCAGAGTGAATCTACTGAATAATGACTGTTGTTGCAGGGAAAAGCTGGAAGAGGGATTGACATCCTGAATATCAAAGAAAAGAAAAGGACATCTTGACCATATTATACTTAGGGTCAGTTATACAACATTGCCACTCCTTCAACTGAAAGATGAAATGTAACAAAAGCAATACTGAAAATGTTGATAAATTCAGCCAACAATTAATTCCTGGTGTGCATGATCCAAAGCCAAAACACAGGTTACATAAAAATCTCATACATGTCCCCTCCAAAATCTACAGATTTTAGAGTAATACCCCCAGTGAGAATGACTTGTATGAAATTTGACAAAAATTTAAAATATTGATGATGAATATATTCAACAAAATGGAAGAGGATGTGAAAAACTCTGAATGAAATCCAAGAGATCACAAATAAATATATAAATTAAATAAATAACTCAATAGAGAATATGAAATTACAATTTAATAAACAGAGTTGCTACAGAAAAAAACAAAGTGATATGATGATGGAAATAAAAAAAATCAATAAATCCATGAAAACATAAGTAGAAAACTTCAGAAATATGATGGGTGATAAGGAGAATGGAGTAATAGTGCTTGAAGATAAGTTAGAGGACTTGGTACCTTCAGTCAAGGACAATAAAATTTATAAAATATACAAAGGGAACATGTAATGTCATGTGTACCTAGATATGTAGGTTTTAGTTAATTTCAGACATAGCGATGTTGACAAGCTGGAATGGCCCTCGTTGTTCTGTTTGTTGAATGTTTCTTGCGTCTACACAATTTCACCTGAGAGCATGATACTGTATGCACTTCTAGCATCCCATATAGGCAGATAGAATTTCTAGTCCGGGTCTGCCCTGATCCAGTATTTATAACTTAATCATTTCTTGCTTATCACCTCTCATCCCCATGATAATCCTGGCTTCCTTCACTATCCCACCTAATTTGAACGATTTAATTCCAGTAGTTTAAGAACTGTTAATTTGCTTATGCTTGACAGAAATTTGCATTAATAGCTTTTGGCCTGTTCCATTCCAATAGCAGTGTAGGGGAATGCCATTGCTGATTGCTTCACATCTGCCTACTATTCTATCATGCTCACTTTGCCCATGGGTTGGTTGTCATCTCCACATCTGCTTCCATGAGCTGGACCATTTGTCAAACAGGTTTTGTTGTTATTTTTGTTGCCTTTGATTTGTTTTAAGCGTTATTCATATAACTGAGATTTAACTTTTTATCAACTATGTATTTTCAAACACTATCAGTTTTTGGCTAGTTGTATATCATCTATGTGTATGTTTGTATAAGTGTTGATAACCTTAATATTAAAAAAAAATTCATTTCTTAGTTTCATTTAATCAAAATTTCAGTATTTCAGATAAAAATATCATGAAGTGTAAGGTCAAGGAGCCATTTTAGATTCTCTTCTAGAACTAAAGAAGTTTCATATTAATATCTAGGATCCATTTCAAGGGGACTGTATATGAATTGTTAAGATCTCTAAAGAAAATTATATTTAACTTTTAAAAGTTAATCAAGATGCAGGTGTTCACCAGAAAGCATATTAACCACTCTTCATGTAGTTTAATTTTACTCTTCCTGCCATCATTACTTTGGAATTTTTAATGTCATTAACCAAAATTTTATACAGTGGTGTGTTATGCATACACCTATCTACACATGAGAATACATATGCCTATGCATATTACATATATATATATATATATAAATATATATGTGTGTGTGTGTGTGAATGTGTGTGTGTGTGAAAGAGACAGAGATGGAGAGAGAGAGAGAGAGAGAGAGAGAGAACTTTCCTTTGGCTAAAATATTCATGATGTTATTCACAATATGTATGTTGAAATTTTGCATGGATTTCTTTGCAATATATTGGATGTCCAATTCATGCCAGAAACTCAATACCCTTTTGTATTTGGGTAAATCAGTATGCTCATTTTAAGATGCAGAATGCATACTAGTGTGTAAGTAAAACATAGGTATCAAAATGTAGAGGTGGATTATACATTCAAATGTATGAACCAATATGTACAATTGTGAGAGGAATTATACCAAAATGCATAAAGTAAATCTCATATAAAATGGGATTTGAGCATTCTACCATTCTGAAAGATGTGCATTCCACTGATTGGTAACTAGAAAAAAAAGTCTGAGTAGCCTCTAAAGATTTTCGAAATCAGTGACAGGACCACAGCGATTCTCTTTGATGAATGTCTCTAAGTACATTATTAGGAAGATGATAATGCATTATCCTCTGTGTGTACCCTGAGTCTCTTCACACATAGATCTTTTTCTTATGCTTGCTATCTTTTAGTCAGCACAACACACAAAAGCTATGGAATCTCCATGTAATAATGTGTTTTGATAGCTTACTAGAAGCTCCTAAAATAGAAACTGTGGTTAAACATATGTATGTATTATTAAATTGTATAAAGTCTTCAGTATTAAAAACCGTGTAACATTAATTTCCATCTGGACGTTTGCTAGTTTTCCTCTGAATATGGAGCTCTTGACTCCTGCTGTTATCGATGTGAGGCTTTGGAATTGACATGTTCCTTGATGCCAGCACATGTTCAAGCTCTGCTTTTGCACCTGTATTTCTGCGAGTTCGCTGACAGCTGTCATTTTTGGTTTCTACACAGCCTCTCGGAGCTATTAATCATTGTAACTCTCAGAAAATGCTCCTTAAATAGGGAGGGAGGTCTGCACAGGGAATATTCTGAAACTTATCAGAAAACTGGTGGAAGGTGACTTCACAACAGGACACATCTGGGTGAAGTCAGGTAACAGTGTGTAAATGTTTAAACTCGCATAATCTAAAACCAAGAGCCTCAGGTTTTCATATTGTTTTTAAATAGGTTGCTATTTATTAGCATTATAATCTCGGATGAATTATTAACTTCCCTGTGCTTCAGTTACCCCACCCACAGAGTGAGGATATTAGAATGGCTGTAGTATTTGGAAATGTACATGTGCACAAATGCTTGAGACGAGATGTATCACATAGCACTAGAGTAGCCATAACTGCTATTGTCACTTACCTGCTGTGCCTAACTGGAGCACCATTTTGAAGTCATCAATCTTAGAGTAGCTGATAAGGAATACTAAATATTGTATGATTGCTGCCCTTCTATCTGGATTCTTTCCACTGTGAACTTTACATTAAAAAGGGATTGAAGATCACAATTCAACTATGTCTCATATGCCCCCACTCCTGTTATTTGTGGTAGTATTGTGTTCCCCAAAATATTGTGTACTCTAATAAATTTATCTGGGGTCAGAGAACAGACAGCCACTAGATACGAAGGCTAGAAAATGGTGGTACTCACACCTTTAATCCTAGCATTCCAGAGATAGAAATCCCTCTGGATCTCTGTGAGTTCAAGGCCACATTGGAAATAGCCAAGCATGGTGACACACGCCTTTAATCCCAGAAAGCCAGCCTTTAATCCCAGGGAGTGGTGGTAGAAAACAGAAAGATATATAAAGCTTGAGGACCAGAAACTAGAAGCATTTGGCTAGTTAAGCATTTTGGCTGGTTAAGCATTCAGGCTTTTGAGCAGTAATTCAGCTGAGACCCATTCCGGATGAGGACTCAGAGGCCTCCAGTCTGAGGAGACAAGACCAGCTGAGGATCCGGCGAGGTGAGATAGCTGTGGCTTGTTCTGTCTCTCTGATCTACCAGCATGGACCCCAATAACTCGCCTCAGGTTTGATTTTATTAATAAGAACTTTTAAGGTTCCTTCTACAGTTATTCCTATGTATTTTCTTCTTGCTCCTGTCTCTGTCCCCTCTACATTTACTTCTTAATTATAACTTTACATAGCATTAACAACTTCAAAACCTATAGACACTGACAGTATTCCTACTTTCTTCTTCCAGTTACTTCCCCTTATTTTCTCAAAAAACAATCTGTTGCTTAATAATTATCTTTACCTCCTCTAAATTCCTCTCACTCATGTTCTTATTAACTAAAGCCTGAGTATAATTCCTATTGTTCTAATATCATGTAGCTGTGGTTGCCCTCAAAGTTAATATCCTACTGGAAAATAATGTAGCGTTTGTAATAGACACTTTGAGCTCCAGGCCTGAATAACTACTTTCTGAATTATGTAGGCAATGCTATCACACCCAAGCCCCACAAGAACTCTGCAAATACTTCTACAGAAAGAAAATAGTTTACAAAAATAAACCAAGCAAAGAAATAATACCAGATGCATAAATCCTAAAGCTGTAACATAAGAAACATGAAAAACAATGGCAATATAACTTCTACAAAAATTACTAATCATATATTAATGGTATCTAGTGAGAGTGAGCTAGATGAAATTCCAGAGAGAGAACTCAGAAGAATGATTATGAGTGTGTTTTTAAAAATTCAAAGAAGAATATAAGCCCCTAGTTGAACATACAAACAACTGAATGATATAAGAAAGGCAATGTAAGATATGAAAGAGGAAATCAACAAAGAGACAGAAATACTGAAAAAAGAAAATCAATATAAGTACTGGAATGAAAAACATAAATAAAAATATGTCTATAAAGTTAAAAATGTATGAATATAAATAATTCTGTAAAAGCAAACAAGAGATCATGGATTTGAGAGAAAGATAAGGCAATAACATGGGAGGTTTCAGAGGGAGAAAAGGGAACAGGGAAAATGGTATAATTATATTACACGTATTTGTAACATATATTGTACATAATTTATACATAATACATATATGTTACATATATATTACAATATATCCTGATCATGATTATTCCTCCCCAAACTGCTTCCTGATTCTCCTCACTTACCTACCCACCCAACTCCACACCCTTTTTTCTCTCTCACTTAATAAACAAACCAAAGATAAAAATAAAATAAAAAAGAATTTTAAAAAAATCACAAGCATACATGCACACAAAACATATAAAAACAAAAATCAGACACCATAATGCAGATGAGAAAAGACCAACATGACCAAAAAGGCTCAAACAAGTCAATATGAAACAAAATGTCTACAAAAATTGTTTTGTATTGGTCATCTACTGATCTGCGTGGTGCCTGCCCTTAAGTGTGATTTATATATTCAGTGAGAGAAATTTACTACTCATTTGATGAAAACTAATTTTAATTTTGCAAGGAGATGCCATCTGTAGATTCCTTCTTGGTAAGTGTTCATGTATACTTCATCTTTGTAGACCTGGGACACTGTCTGTCTTGGAGCTGAATTTGTATTTTAATTTAAAATAATAAAGTAAAAAAAAAAAAAACTGTGTGGAAATTTTCACAAATAAAATGGATCAAGGAGGTGATAGAACATTTGAACTCAAACACAAGGTGGAGAAACTGGAACAATCAAATACAAAGATAAAATAAGAAGAATATGCAGTGAAATGCTAAGCTATAAATGGTACCCTGAAAAGTACAAATTTATGTATAATAGGCATAGAAGAAGAAGAACCCAGTTCTAAGGGCAAAGAAAACATTCTTTTTTAAAATTACCAACAGAAAACATCTCTGAATTAGGAAAATATATGTTTATCCAGACTTATGAGATATGTAGGACATTAGCAGAAAATGCAAGAAAAGAAATTTCTTCATCATGTTATAATTAAAAGACTAAAATATAAATAAAAAAATACAGTACATTGAAAGCAGGAAAAGAGAAAAATTAACTCATTCCAGTCACAGCAGAGTATTCAACTTAATCTTGAAAAGCCAGGACCCTGAACACAGCTTTCAAATTCTGAAAAAGAAGAACTGCAGACTCAGACTTCTGTGTCCAGCAAAGCTATCTGTCATAATTGAAGGAAAGATTAACATTTTCAAAAATAAAAAAGGACTAATGAATTTATGACCACCAAAAATGCTACAGATAGTACTTGTAGGAGTCTTTCATATGTAAGAGAAAAATAAATGCTTCTGTGTAAATGTATCCAACAGTCTTATTAAATAAGAAACACAGAAACAATGTAAAAGAGAAAGCCAAGAGGTCAGAACTCAGAGCTAAAATCTCACCCTTCCTCCTGCTGTCCCAGCTTCCCAAAAGAGAGCTATTTCCTTGTGTGTCAGTCGTTTCCATAGTCATTCTGCCTTCTCATTGGTTGTAAACCCAAACATGTGACTGCCTCGCCACTGTCTGAATGTACAGCCCCCTAGGTCTTAAAGGCGTATGTCTCCAATGCTGGCTGTATCCCTGAACACACAGATATCTATGGGATTAAAGGCGTGTACCACCACCGCCACACTCTGTCTATGGCTCTAATAGCTCTGACCCCCAGGCAACTTTATTTATTAACATACAATCAAAATCACATTTCAGTACAATTAGAATACCACCACACTTCTGTGTGGCCACAGGAAAGAATGAAAAATGCTAGCCAAAGCATGGCAGGAAGAAGGAAAACCCAAATACTACAAAATGAACACAATGGCAGGAAGCAATACATAAAATTTAATAACTTTTATTATTGATGGTCTCAGTTTCTCTATCAAAACACAAATACCAGTAGATTGGATCAAGAAGCAGGAATCAATTAATTGCAGCCTCCAAGAAGCACATCCTACACAAAAGAGAGATAATACTTGGGGTAAAAAGAGTGAAAAGATATTCCAAGAAAATGGACATATGAAACAAGTAGAAGACAATGTAAGAACTGAAAAAGGAGAGTTTTAACCAAAAATATGAGAAAAGATAGAAGGTTATTTTTTACTAATTAAAGGATCAAGCAAACATCAGGACATATATGCCCCAAACACAGGTGTATTCAATCTCATAAAACAAATCCTGCCGGGCGGTGGTGGCGCACGCCTTTAATCATCCCAGCACTCGGGAGGCAGAGCCAGGTGGATCTCTGTGAGTTCGAGGCCAGCCTGGGCTACCAAGTGAGTTCCAGGAAAGGCGCAAAGCTACACAGAGAAACCCTGTCTCGAAAAACCAAAAAAAAAAAAAAAAAAAAAAAAAAAATCCTATTAATTCTACATTAAACTATAAATTAATCAGGATCAATAGTAGAGAGCGGTTTCAATGCTCCATTCTCACAAACTGACAGGTCTTTCTCCCCAAAAATATACTACAGAGCATTAATCCAATTGATGCAGAATATATACTCTCTCCTGGAACCCATGGAATTTTATCCAAAATAGATCACATATTAAGACACAAAGGAATTTTCAACAACAACAACAACAAAAAAAAAAAAAAACCAGAATATCTCTTTTATTCTATCTCATCACAACAGAATAAGACTACATATTAACAGCAAGAGAGTACTGGAAGATACATAAACTCACAGAGGTTAAACAACATAATATCAAATGACTAAGGATTTCTTGAAGAACTAAAGAAGCAAATAAATGAAGTCTTGTAATCAAATGAAAAGGGAAACACAATATACCCAACCTATGGAACTTTGTAGATCTAAGTCCCTATCTCAAGAAATCAGAGTGATCTCAAATAAAGAATGACATACCAAAAGGCTCTGGTGGAATTAAAAAACAAGCCAAACCCCAAATCAGTAGATGAGAGTAAATCATTAAAATCAAGGCAAAAGTTAATGACATATAACTTAAAAATATCACAAAGAATTAATGAAACAAAGAGTTTGTTCTCTGAAAAGAAAAACAAGACTCACAAACTTTTAGCTAAACAAACCAAAGGAGACATATTCAAATTAATGAAATTAGAAATAAAAAAGGATTAATTATAAAACATACCAGTGAAAATCTGAAACTTGTACATCTTACCAGGCAACATGCATCCCATTACATTAGAAAATAAACAAAAAGGATGGATTTCTATAATGATACGATCTAACAAAATTAAGCCAAAATGGGAGTTTGAAATTTAAACAGATCTATAACAAGAAGTAAAATTGAAAAAGTAATTAAAATTTTCTCAAGTAAGACAAACCAGGCCCGGATGGTTTCATTGGTAAAATTTCCATCCCTTCAAAAATCTAAGGACATCTGGTCTCAAACTATTCCATTACTAAAGCTTTTATTAAAATGAAGCTAGTATTACCTTGATACCAAAACCATATAAAGGCAAAAATATTACAGAGCAATTTCCCATATGAAATTAGATTCAAAGATATTCAACATAATACAAGTCAAATCTAAGACTACATAAAAATAATTATTCACCATTATCAAGTTTTGTTTATTAAAGAAATGCATGTAGGGTTCAATATACATAAATCAATAAATGTTTTAAACTGAGAGACTCAAAGACGTAAATAAGATGATGTTTTTAATAGACATATAGAAAAAGATTTGACATAATCCAACACCTTGACATGTTTATAAACTAGTCAAAAACATAAGTGCTGAGAATAAGTGACTAAGTACTCAACCATAGAAAAAGCATTCATATCACACCCTCCTCAATTGTTCATAACAGATCACAAAAGATGAGTAAGTTACTGTATAAGTACATAAAACATATTTCATACTGAAAGTTTGCAATTTAATTTGAAGCCCCATAGCCTTCATTCTGAATTGCTCTTCTGACTGTATGGATGTTCATTGAATTGTTAGATTCTATCTCTGCTTAGTTTTGGTATATAATGTTGTTATTTGAAGACCATTTATAATAGATTTTATAATATTTTAAAAATGAAATTCTGTAAGAGATGAAGGAAGATGAAGTCTGCCAAATGGTGCACTCCAGACAGGTCATAGTTGTTATACACAGGAACTCACAGCAGTAGAGTTACATGAAGCCTGCACAAAATAATGCAAGCTAAATCTCAATCATGGAACCAGAAGAGGATCCTGATGTCCACTCCTAACTGAGGAATCATTAGAAACAGATAGCTGCTGAGATATAGTCACATTTGGGGATACAGAAATGACACAGGGAGGCTGACCATGGTGTCAAATCCATGTCCATATGGACATCACTAGTGGACTCAGTGAGTTATAAAGAAAAGAACAGATGACGTGAATTTTTTAGTGATATATTGAGGTAGCTATCTTTGATAGAACTGGAAGGAGGGTGTAGTGAAGGGGATTTTATAAAGATAAGTTATGCACATTGTATGAAATTTTCTTAACCCATTAAGAAACTCAGAATAGAAAGGGATAGAATAGAAGGAGATGAGAATATCTCATCATAAGAAAGTCTTATATGTGGAAAAACATACAATTGACACACTTTATCATTTAATAATGAGAAAAAAAATCTCAAAGAATTTTCACTGAAGTAAAAATGAAATGAGCATGTCCACTTTTTCCAGTCTTACTCGCTATTGGAAAAAAAACAGTTAGGCAGATCAATAAGACAAGAGAGGCAAATAAAAGGAATACCAATTGGAAAGAAAGAAGTAAGAGTATCTCTATTTGCAGATGACATGATTCTATACATAAATAATACTGAAAACTCCACTAGAAAGCCCTTCTAAACTCTTGCATCAAAATTACAGAATACACTATTAATATGCATAATTAATTAACTTTTATATATAGCAATGGAAAATAAACTGAAAAGGAGATAAGCGAAACAATCTTACTCCAAGCAGCTTCAAAAAATACCTTGGAATAAACGTAACCAAGAATGTGAATAACATATACAATGAAAATTTTTAAGTGGTGAAAATAGAAATTGAGGAAGACACTTAGACGATGAACCCTCTGCTTAAGTTCATAGTTTCGAAGACTTAATATTGTGACACCAACCTTCATATTCAATACAATTCCAATCAAAAGTCTATTGACATTCTTTACGGAAACACAGAAGAAAACCTTAAAACTCAAATGTAGGTACAAAATTCCTATGGACACACAAAGACCTTGAACAGCCAAAGCAATCTCAATCAAAAAGAATATTGCTGGAGACATCACAATATCTGATATCAAATTGTATCTAAAGCTATAGTAATAAAACTATTATTTATTTGCTGAATAAATATAGACGTGGAAAAATAATGAAATAGATGGTCCAATTACAGGAGCGCAGATGTCAAAAATGCAGACAAGGGGGGAAAAAATCTCACCCTAGTCATGATGGCTATCACCAAATGACAAGTGCTGGTGGGAAAAGGGAATGCCTATTCACTGTTGGTAGAAGTGTAACCGGTGTGGTTAGTATAGAAATTGGTGTGAACATTTCTCAAAAAATCAAAAATGGAATTATCATATGATCCAATACACCACTCCTATGTATGTTCCCAAAGGATTCCACATCTTTCCATATTCACTGGTGGCTTAACTGTAATAGCTAAAAATAAAATCATCCTACCTGCATATCAATCACTGAGTGAATAAGGAAAATGTGTTAACGTACAGATTAGAATTTTATTCATGTGTATACAAATGAAATGTGTATTTCATTTTTATTCAAGTGGATACAAGTCTAAATATTATGCAAATTATGTAACATGCTCTGTCTTGTATGTGAAGTCCAACATTGGGCCTTTAGATTTGTGTCTAATCTGGAGTGTCTGTAGAGGTCAGGGAATCAGAAAGGGTCAAGGAGAGGGAAAGGGGAGGAGACTTGAAGGGATTATAAGAAAGCAGAGCTAGGGTACAGGAGTTAAAGCAGGGATGAGGGCAGGGACAAGAGAGAAGCCTGAGTGGGAGTTAAATTAACCCAAACTAAGAATGGATTAAAATAAAAACACCCTCACATCCAGACTGGGACCTGTCCTTAGTGCATGAGCTGGCTGTTTGGAGCCTAGGGCCTATGCTTGGACACTTTGCTCAGCCTGGGTAAAGGGAGGAAGGGACTGAACCTGCCTGGACTGAATCTACCAGGCTGAGCTGAATCCCCAGGGGAGTCCTTGCCCTGGAGGAGATGGGTATGGGGAGAGGGATGTGGGGGGAGGACAGGGGAATCCGTGGCTGATATGTAAAATTAAATTAAATTATAAAATTAAAAAAAAATAAAAATAACAGCTGTGAAAAAATGCTTAATAAATGAAGTTAAATCAATTGAAAAAAATTTAAAAAATTAAAAACACCCTTAAAGAAACCCACTACTTTATAAACAAATCGTAAAGCATACATTTCTTATTAAAGGACTTTGACCATAGGTAACCTGGGTGAGTGGACGATGCTGCCCCCCAGAAGAAATGGATTATTAGATTAAAATCCCAGCACCAGGTATTGGAGATCTCTCCACCAGTTAGGGTGGTGGTGGTGGGGTGGGGTGGGGTGGGATGGGGTGTGTGATCTTTTAGGCTTCTAAACAGCAAAGGAAATTGTCAATGTGCTTGGTTGCCCACCACGATTGAATGGTAGGTACCTATTGCTGAAGATATAACACATTTGGTTACAAGATATAGAAAAATCAAGCTACAAATAACAAACCCTTTTTCCTTAACAGCTGGCTCTCACAGGGTCAATAAGTATTAAGCATGCTAAAATGGAAAAGGGAAGAAAAATCATGGACACACTGATGAAACTTGAATGCCACAATATAGACCTGCCAGAAAAGATATACAATAAGCATAAAAGATACAAGAATAACCACCACTTTTTGCTTTGATCCAAGGCTGTTCCAAAGAAGACAATTCATGTCTGGAACTGTAAACCTAGTCAGAAGGCCATGGCTCAGGATATCATAAGCCCTAGGGGTAAAGCTGGTATTATTTTGTTAAGTAGACATGTTGCCAAACTGCTTTCTAAATATTCATGCTTACAACCACAAATTGGGGTATCTCTCAACCTTGGCCAGAGAAGCTTCATTTTGAAGAGGGCAATAGTCAATGAAGAGACCCAAGATTGTCAAAACACTGTGACTAGTGCCTGCTGAGTGTTCAGTCTTATATGAAACATAAATTATGATATCCCTGCTTGCCTATATCACATAAAAGGCATTGGAAAGTGGATAAGAGCTTATGGACAGGGAGGAGTGCTATGAAATACTGATTTCCAGATATAACAGAGCTGCATCACCCACAAATTCAGTTCTAGATACCTGTACAAGGTCAAGCCAACAATCTTGATCAGCAGTTGATCAGCACTAATTGGACTCAATTTCTGTGTGTGTGTGTGTGTGTGTGTGTGTGTGTGTGTGAGAGAGAGAGAGAGAGAGAGAGAGAGAGAGAGAGAGAGAGAGAGAGAGAGACCCAGAGAGACAAAGACAGAGACAGACAGAACAAGAAATCATGAAGATGGGAGGCACGTTAGGTGCTGTCTAGGACATAGTTAGTTGTAGATGTAACCAACCGTCTTATTAAATAAGAAACACAGAACCAATGCAGAGAAGAAAGCCAAGAGGTCAGAGCTAAGAGCTAAAACTTTACCCTTCCTCCTGCGGTGGTCCTACCTCTCCGAAAAAGAGCTACTTCCTGTGTTAAAGTCTGCCTTCTCATTGGTTGTAAACCCAACCACATGACCGCCTCGTCATTGCCTGTCTGTACAGACCTCCAGGTCTTCCATGGTTGGTATTGAGATTAAAGGCATGTGTCTCCAGTGCTGGCTGTATCCCTGAACACACAGAGATCTACCTAGCTTTGCCTACCAAGTGCTGGGATTAAGGGTGTGCACCACCAACACCGGCTTTCCTATGGCTTGGCAATAGCTCTGACCCCCGGGCAACTTTATTTATTAACATACAAATAACATTTTAGTACAAAATTAAATATCACCATAGTTAGTGGGAAAGGAAATTGGGTATGGATATGATCAAGACACATGGTAGACATGTATGAAATTACCAGAAAATAAATTAAAGGTATTTTTAAAAACTGTCTGCAAAATTCACAAAACTAATTTTGGTCAAATAGTACATGAATGAATTTCCTTGTGTGTTCTAATTGCTGAATTTACAGTATTTGCTTAATTCAGTGATACCAGATTTGATTTTGTTCTTAAACCTAACATTAGGTCTCTATTTTGATATACTATATTAGTGAGAGGTTTGATGTCTGATTAATATAGCTCTAGAGACATGCCTCCTTTCCTCCTACACTCAAATTTGAATCAGAAGTCTCCTAATTTTCATCCTCAAGTGGAAGTCTCCTTGGATAAAAATATGTGCCTTAGAAAGAATGAAAGCACCCTATCTTTATCTCCTGGCAAGTATTCAATATAGGCTGAATTATAAATAGTTTACATTCATTCATATTCAAAATTTGCTCCCTATTAATTGGTTCCTCTCACCTCCTAAAAGGTAAAATCTTAGCTGTATGTACTGCCTCTCTTGTTGAATAAAGGTATGCTGTACATATGAATGAGGCTTTGTGCCAGAAAATGCAACAAGGAACTCTGATTAACAAAAATGTTTTGGGTCTCACTAGACTGACTAAAAGGAGTATGTCCTTCATAAGCTTCATCATTCTACTGAACATCAACTCAGTTATTGAGGGTGCAATATGTACTACCAGAGTGTGAATATCTCAGGATAAAATGTGGAATCTCTAGCTTGGGAATAGCTGCACATTTCCTATGCACTGTCAGCTCAAGTGCATATAAATTCTGGGACTCCGGTTTCAGACTTCTGACTCATGTAATAAATAACCCCTTCAATAAAACCTCAGAATCTGGAGAACCATTGCTAATATGGCCAGAATTTTTTTTTTTTTACTAATAACATTTATCTTTTTTCCCTCTATGTGACAGACATTTTATCAACCCAGAGGTAAATATGAGGCATATTTTCTTGGGTGATTTTTCTTTCAAAAAGTCTAGGACTATCTTTGATAGCCAGTGATCTTGTTTAAAATGAAGACTGCCAAATACTCCCAGATTTAAAGAAGCAAAGTGTCTTCCAGTCAAGTCCATTGTGCTGTAGTGTAGTAAACTCTACAAGGGTATAATAAAGACAGGGTGTGATTTTTAAATTTTAGGCCACAATTTCACTTTATCATGGATTTTTAATCCATGTTTTCAGTGCTATAGACTACTTGAAAACGTACAGGGAAGGATAGGAAGCTACTTTGCAATTAACAACCAGAGAGGGAGAGAGAGAAAGAACAAAGACAGAAACAGAGAAGAGAGAGCAAGAGGCATAGCAAGAGAGGTGGGATGAAAAGATGGAAAGAGACATAGTTCACAGTTCAATGTCATTCACTGTTTCTTCTGTGGAAACCAAAGCTGAGATGATGGCATTAAACATACATTTAACATACAAACCAAGTCAGTATGAAGTCACTTTATTCTATCAAGGAGGCTCATGAAGCACAAGTTTGTTACTTGAAAATGACTTGCAGTATTACTTTTACTTCTATAAAGAACTAGAAAAATGATTTAACTCACTTTAGAAAAAATATTTCACCCACTTTGTAAGCTCTAATTATTCAATTAATAATGCCAATCAAAATGTCTAAGTAAATCAAGAGAATAATTGTTGCTGTGATAAAGGGCAATCAGCCCACCAGCAGCAATTTTGATTTGCTTCTCAGATGATACAATTATGTTTTGATCCAACAGCATCCAAAATGATTCTACAGTTAAGGTATTCATATATATGCTATAGTTCAATAGTTTCCAATGTGTAGGTGTGAAACTGCCACACAGAATTGAGAGTATCTACTAACTGACCTGATTACTCAGAATGACCTTAGTGCAGTTTTTACATCAGCAACTCTCCCATTAAGAAACAAATTGAGGCTGCCCTACTTTAAATAAGTACAGGACATGAACCTTTACTTTAAACTATAAAAAGATATAGTGGGTTTTGACCCAATTTTAATCCAGTCTCTCACAAAGATAGAACAATTTTGGGTAAATAACACCATGAGAAGTAAACCACTCCATGCATCTTACCATAATTTAGAATGTAATTGCCAGAGAGAATAGATATGGAAAGGCTTCAAATGATATAGACTGGAAATTTATTGTTTCTTTTGGGTAAACAAGAAATGCAATTTGTTTATGTTCACCAACCCATATATACTTGAGAAAAAAGATCCTTGCTTTGACAATAATTCATGTAAAAATTCTAAGATTTTGACATATTTTATAGGTGCACCTAGGCAAAATGAATTATAAATCTCATATTCATAATATTATTTTTCCTGAATTTTAGGATAGAATACTCAGAAAAAAACAAACCAATAGAATAATACAGTGTGTTGTGCATTGAATATGACTCTAGGTGCTTTTCTTGGCTGACTCATGACATCTTTAACAGTTTATAGGTGAAGTAAACACAGTTAGAAATAATTGAAACAAGATTTACAGCTGGAGTGATGAGTATGTGTTCTTTGCCTTTGGGTTATTTTGGCTTTTCAAGAGATTGACTAATTCTATAAAACTGTGGGCTAATCATATCCTAGATGACTATTGAATTCCATATACCCAAATCCAACAGGCATTAACCATGTGAGGATCTCTAGAGGTACTTGGTGGAAAAGTCTGAATAAATTTTTGAAGAATCAGGAACATCTAGATTTTAAAAGTTAGGACTGCAGAGGAAAACAATAATAGAAGACAGATAAGAAATACAAACTATGATGCAGTTAAAGTAATCAAAAAGTTCTTGCCATGAATTTTCTTTTTTTCTTTATTAAGAAATGTTTAATATATTTTACTTACCAACCACAGATCCCCCTCTCATCCCTCCTCCCATCCCCCCCAAGCCTTCCCTTCACCCCATCCCCTCAATCCCCTCCTCTGAAAAGATAAGACCTCATATGGGGAGTCAGCAAAACCTGGTACATTCAGTTGAGGCAGGTACAAGCCCCTACTCGTGCACCAGGGGTAGATCCTGATACCACTGCCAGGGGTCCCTTAAGCAGATCAATCAAGCTACACAACTGTCTCGCTTATGGAGAGGGCCTAGTCCAGTCCCATACAGGCTCCACAGCTGTTGGATTTGCATAGATTTGCAAATGGGAAAAGTTACAAATGGTACATGTTATAACTCTGCATATGGACAGTATCCTATCCCACAAGTCATTTTATGGAGCTTCAAGTTCAATGCTTATTTTTGTCCTAATTTTGTCCTAATTTCAGTTTCTCAGAAAAATAAAACAGTGGTAGATAAATAAGACTAAGCAGAATATACTCAGTCTGGAGTACATATTTCCAAAGTAGATAAAATCCAGCTTTTGTTCTGTGGAATAAAACTACTTCTGATGTTAGTTCATTCTGCAATAGCTGTTCTAGAGTAGTATTTGTTGTTATTTTTGTTTGTTTGTTTGTTTGTTTTGGTAAAGTGATAATTGAGATATCTGCTCAGACTCTGGGATTCACTTACAATTAAAATATATTTTAGAACTATGGCAAAATAAAAAAGAAAGAAAACCAGCAAATTGATGAGTATCTTCAAAGAAATACATGAGAATTGGAGTCAATGCTGAATGGTGAAATTTAATTTTTTAAAGGTTTCCAGTTCTTGCTTACCAAAGCTAATGGAAGGGGAAGGCTGAGGCTAGAGCAGGCAATGAGAACTGACTGGGAAGCTGAAGATGCAGAGGAGAAGCTCCCAGTGCTCCTCTGACAGGTGAATTTTCAAAATTCACAATTCATTAATTGTTTCCCATTTTATTTTGCATTTTCAACCCAATGTTGCTTTTTTAAAATTATTTCTCCAATGCTTATATATTTTTGTTTACTACTGAGAAACATATTTTAAATCATAAAAAAGAGAAAACACTATTTACATCTCTGGGTTAACTTGCTGATACCTGAGAGAAGAGAATTTTGAATTCAAATTATAGGAAATTATCACAGTTGGCTTGAAATACATTTTAAAAATTTAAGCTGCCATATATTTTTTTTTTTTTAATACTTGGCAATTGTTATTTACTTATACCTGCCAAATGTTACACCTAGAAAATATAAGAACAAATAGCAGACGTGTATTTCACCTGATTCATGTCAATGACTGAACTTAATTTATGTACTAAATAAACAACATATTCAGATCACTGATAAGTTCTCAGATTTACATTTGTTTAGCTTGTAGGCTAGAGATGTTCTTTAACACTTAAAGAAAAAAACTTGCATTCAAATTATCAACTTGCCATAAGACAATATTGTTCAATGTTTCAAATTAGAAAGAGGGAAAATTAGCAAACAGAAAAACTTTAATAGCATTTTAATGGTATATTTTGGTAATTACTAAAACAGCACTTTATAGAAACTCATCCTGAAAAGTAGGAATAAGGTGGTGTACTCGAGAGACTTGAGGAAGGCATTTTTTTTCAATAACTTAAACAGAATGCTCACTCAACAACTATGCTAGAATGCAAGAATCCATTCTCCAGGAAGGTCACTTCTTTGGCAAACTTGTGATGCCAGTCCCTTCTCTCTGCTTCACTTCGCCAGTGAGGTGTCACTAGACATGTCATCCCCGTGATGCACGTCCATATCTACTGTTTGGGAAAAGTAAAATTCACCTATTCCCTCTGTCTCCTCCTTTCTCATTTCCTTCATTTTCCTCCTTCCTCCCCAGTCCTTCCCTTCCTTTGTTCTTTTTTATTTTTTCAATAAAACTGAAGCTTAACTGTCTTAAATAATTCAGCAGGATGTTATACAACATGCACATGAAATATCGCTTTCTCTTTACTCAGCTCAAGTCAAAATAGCTAAGACTTCTTAAGACTTCTCTTGGAACGTTCCTGCATATGTACCATGGATGCACATTTTTTTTTTTATTCAGAGTAGAACCGCACATGCCCTTCTGTATCTGACTTTTTTTCCACAGCAGCTATTAGTGGCCAACCTCACTTTGCTAAGCTGGATTAAATTCTACTGTGTAAACAAAGCTTTATTAAGAGTCAGTTCTGACAAAATTCACCTGGTGGAGCACTCAGTGATAAACACTTTTCAATTTTGAACGTAGGATTTTGTGTTTATATAATTATGTTATTTTATATAAATTCTGAGTGATTTAACTTAGGTAGATCTATGATGTAAGATTAAGTACTTTCAAAAGTATATGCTATGAAAATTAAGTTTCCTTCCTATGTCTATTCCTGCCTACACATCCCCTACACTGTGTTTGCATTTTTGTATCTTAGATTTCTGAGTAAGTAGCTTATTGTACTCTCCTGTTCTCTCTCAAGCTGGGTAACCACTGCCCTTATTTATTCTGTTATTTGGATGTTAATATAATTCACAGAAATGCTTTCCTGTCAAAGATGATTGGGTTTCTTTCCTAGATTTCAGAGTTGCAGACAAATACCACACTGAGTATTCTTACACATCTATTTCACAAAAGTGAAAACATGTCTGGCATATTAGTTCCTAAAAGTACAGTAACTGAGATGAACAGTGGATACATTTTAATTTTGAGTTGTAATATTTTAAATATCAGTTACACAGATTGTACCACTTTAAACTTCTTCAGTGAGAATCACATTCTTGTCCAAATAGGTCATTATCAAAATCTAGTCTTTAATAATTTATTAAATTTGTATTTTGCCCTAGACTTGCTTTCACTTCTAAGTCTTAGTGAAGTTGTGCAACTTCAGCCTATTTTACACCCATTTGTTAGTACTCAAATATCTTTGTTCTACCTTTACCAGTGCCTAGTTAAAAAATAAACAAATAAACAAATAGCCAGAATCTCTTTTTTTTCCTTTTTATATTTTTTTACTTTCTTTTTTTTAATTTATTTTACAATACTATTCAGTTCTACATAATAACCACAGATTCCCTTGTTCTCTCCATTCCTGTCCCCCTTCCCCTCCCCCCAGCCCACCCCCAATTCCCACATCCTCCAGATCAAGGTCTCCCCCGAGGACTGGGATCGACCTGATAGACTCAGTCCAGGCAGGTCCAGTCCCTTCCTCCCAGATTGAGCCAAGCGTCCCTGCATAAGTCCCAGGTTTCGAATCTCTTAACTTCTTCGTTTTTAAACTTACATTTATTTGGTTTGATTATATCTATTTCATTTCTGTCAGCTTAGTATTCAAAGGAGATATCCCTACCTATGTATTAAAAGATACAGGACTTATAAATGGAACCAAAAATGTCTTTGAGTGAGGACTCAGTTATTCTTATACTCATGTTCCTTTTAATTGCATTTCTTATCATCCACCTTCTCTTTACAATGAATGTTAATTACCACAAAGTTTCCTTACTTTATTATAGTACCCATGTGAAGAAATTTTTTGATTGTTGGATTGGTTGTTTGTTTGTTTGCTGGATATAATTTTTAAGGCTTTGTATATCATGGAAAGTTTTTTTTTGCTTTTGTTTTTTTCTCCTTCAATTCTAGTGGGTAGTTTTGCTGGGTATATTAGTCTAGGTTGGCTGTCATTGTCTTTTCAGACTTGGAATGTATTGTTCTAGGCTTCAGGCTTCAAAGATTCCATTGAGAAATCAGCTGTTGCTCTGATAGGTTTCCTTTATATGTGACTTGTATTTGAAGAGAGGGAAGAAAGACTGTAAAGGCCACAGGATCAGGGGGTTTGTTTTGAGAGACTGTTCCACTGAGAAGAGGACACTATTTGGTTATCTAATACCAAATGACCAGCCCTAAACACATACATATAAGTAAAATTACACATACAGAGTAGGTTGTATTTGTGTAATTATGGATATGCATATATGCATAAAACAACAGTTAATGAAAAAAGACATCATGAATTTAAAAGAGAGCAAAGAGGGGTACATGAGAGTGTTTGAAGTCAAAAAAGGAAAAGAGGAAATGATGTGGTTATATTAAGCTCTCAAAAAATTAAAGAAATAATTGGGGAGGAGGGAAACTCTACTGTCCTAGAGACTGAACCTGTACCTTACACTCCCACACATTCTGGCACCGAATCCCCAGCTTTGTTTTATACTGATGCATATAAATGCCCATTGCTCAGGCTGCACTTAAACCTGCTCCGCTTTTGCCTCAGCCTGCCAAGTAGCTAGGATTACATGCCAATATAACTAGGGAAAGCTTGCAGGAAATCTTTAGATAAATGGTATGCTTATAAATTAATTTTAGAATATTATTAAATAATATTCAATTGTAAGGGCAAGCCATTTTTCAGCTATATCCCTTTAAGTGAACAACAACTATGTATCCTATTACTTTATGATCTGTTTGTCAATACGATTGATGCTCCAATAAATACCCATACTGAAATATTCTTGTGCATATGTGCACTAAAATCCAGTAATGACTTCCAGGAATAGAACTGTTAAATCAAATTTTCTGTTTTATTAGATACACTTGAAATTGTCCACAATGTTAAAACAGCTTACACTCCTATTCATGTCTTTCACTGCCATTAATATTGTTTATTTATTTGTCTATTTTTACCTTTGCATAGACAAATCAAATTTGATTGTTTCACCTGATTCTTTTGCATGCTAATACTTTGAGATTGTTGTTTTGAATACTTGATCATTCTTTTGTATCTTATAGAGTGTAACTTTATTTAGTTTTGTTGTTTTCTTTTCTTTTTTTTCTTTCTTTTTTTTGGTAGAGTTTAAATCCAATGGACACCATATGGTATGCAAGTGCTCTCTTACCAAATTACATTCCAATGCATATAATTTTGATCCAAATGAATTATTATAAATGAGTGCATGTATATTATAGATTCATGTACTTATAGGCACCAAAAGAGGGCATCTGTTCTTAGGAGCTGAAGTTACAGCTTTGTAACATGGGTAATGGGATAATATGCTCTTAATTTCCAACCAATTGTCCAGATCATTATGTTTTTTAATCTCAATAGTTTATTCTATTACCTAGTGACACATAGTATGTAGGCAGAGAAGTAGATAGATAGATAGATAGATAGATAGATAGATAGATAGATATAGATGATAGATAGATAGATAGGTAGATGTTTGATAAACATTTATAAAGCACATGTGTACCTCTATCATTTTGCTCTTCCTTAGATAAAATTTGTTTCTTCTTTCAGTTTTTACTTTTTATTAATTCTTTGTGGATTTCACATCACACACCCCAATCCCTCTCATCTCCTTATATCTTTGTATCTGCCCTCTGCTCTTGCAACACCCCCCAAAATAAAATAAAAGTAAAAATAAAATCTCATCCTAGCAGGTGTACTGTGTCACAGTGAGTCACATACTATACCCTTTAGTCCATACAGCTTTACTAGCAAAAGTTAATCTCAATGAATCATTGATCTGGTTTGAGGCCTCTGGCTTCTGCTGACCTATCAATATTGGATCCTCCCTGGGACTCCTCTTAGATATCCTGTTGCTGCCTTGTGTTGTGGAGATCCTACAGGTATGGATCTACAGGTCCCGCCTCTTTTCTTTACGTGCTCCAGCTATACACAGATTGAATATACCAACTCATAACCCTGGATCAGGACCTAGGTGGTAGCTGAGTTGTTCAACCTGTCAGCTCTCCCACATTCTCACCTCTACAGTGAGTTCTCCAGCACTGCCCAGGCGAGCTCATAGAATGCCAGTGCTGCAGGCAGCAAGAGGCAGCACCAGCTCTCCCTCTCTCATGACCTCAAGGCCTGCTCTCTAGCCTGCACTACAAGGTGAGGTGCAGTCTATACTGCACTGCCCAGGCAAGGTGCATGCTCAGCTCTCTCTCTCTCTAGTGCTACAGCCAGTGAGTGGCTGGGCCAACTCTTTGCAGCCCTTGGATATCAGCATTGTCCCCATGAAGCAGTGCAGACCAGGGACATCTACATGGCCTTTGGTGGTAACATGGACCATGGACACGCACACACAGATCACTGCAGCAGCATAACCACAGATGTAGACATGGCCCTCAGCAGCAGCATGGGCCAGGACGTCACCATAGCCTCAGCTGGCTTAGCAGGCCACTCACATCAGGCTGTTCTTTTCCACCTTCCCATCTGCAGATCCACCTCTCTTCATAGTGCATAAGCTGATCTGCTACTCTTTCTTTCCCATCTCTCCACCTTATACTTGCACATTATAGTGGCTCATGCTGAGTGGACCACCCACTGGGTGGGGTCTCTGAGTGTCTTCTTCCTGCCCATTCTGCATGGCGGCGAGGCAAGCAGGGCCTCTGGGTGTCCAACCCAAAGCTTCCAAAGGAAATAAATTTCTGGCCAAAGTTAAGACACAGCATGGGTAAAACTGTAATTCAACAGAGAGTCATCCAGTCTCTTCTTTGAACCGCTACCACAACCAACTAGTGATATCAGTATATAGACCAATGAGGACAAGTAAACAGAGCAGGACATGTCCAGTCAGTTGTGGGTCTCCATGTTGCAGGTAATTTCTCTTCTTCCTGGGCTAGGATGATGCTCTGGGAGTCACAGTAACTCATAATGTGGTCAGTTTTCTTAAAGGAAGAAGGCAGAGGCCCACTAGCTCTTATGGTTTGGTGCTGTCTCTATTGACAGGCAAAGAGCAAGAACAGCCATCACCTTCCCATGTCCTGTTCCGTCTCACTGTATAACGCACAAACCACTTATCTTCCATTTTTCCACCACCCATTTGCTCAATTCTTTCTCTCCAATCATCTACTTACTCACCTCCCATCTCACCCAGCTGGGCCACGGTGTTTTCTTTGCACTTCCCAGAGTGCCACAGCCCATATAGAGCTGTGCCGTGGGCTTTTGCAGCATCCAGGGTCTATTTCCTGATGATCCCAGTCATGGTGCTCGCCAGGCACAAGCACCACTCTCGCCATTCTTGAGAGCCACCTCTCTTCCTGGCAGTCCTGTCTTGATCTCTTCCTCAAAAGGGCTGAGGAGAGGCACCAGAACACTTACTCTCCAGGGAAATCCAGGCCCTAGATGAATCACTGCCAAGAGCCCAGAGCATGATCCTCAGTCCACTGTGGCCACCAGTGCCATCTTGAAATTATCAGTTTCTCTAGTGAGTAATTTGTTGATTATTATTCCTCATATGTTCACAGCAGTTCTATTCTTCTCTATTTGTCTATATGGCCATGGATGAGAATTATTTTTTACTAAATGTTTAACATTTAGCTATATATATGCAAGGTAAAATGTAATTTTATCTACTTACTTGTTTTGAATATAAAATAACTATCTTCACTTTAATTTTTTCCTTTCTTCATAGCCTATAAGTGGTACACTTCCTTTTTTTATCTTGCAGATTCTGTGCATTGAAGGGTAATCTGTAAACATATATTTCTTACTTTTTTTAAAACTCTTTCACTGAATGGACTCTCTCTTTGCATAATTTGTTTATATATTAGTATTTTTTGTACCTCCTGATTAGTTGAAGTTAGTTTCCCAGAACTTTCTTATCAGGTCATGGGAACTATTTCTCTTTAATTTTTGAATTTTTTTTCTGTCACCTTAGTACTTGGATGAATATTTATTTGATTTGATTTAAATTGATCACATAAGAATTTTAAACTGCTCTACTTTATTCTAGAATTGAAGTTTCCTAGGAACTAGTTTAGATCTAATACAATTTATTTCACTCAGATAAACAATGAATACTTCCCAAATACTCCATTATTGTTTTAAAATACAGAAATATATATAATATATTGTATAAATATAGAAAATTACATATATATAAATATATATATATATATATATATATATATATATATATATATATATATATCCCTTAGTTCCTTAGTTCCCCTTTTCAGATGTTTTGTTTGTTTCATTGCTTATTTTGTTGGTGTGTTGGTGAGGTTGTTGAGATTAGATCACATTGCCCTGTAGAAGTCTTCTTGTTTTGTTTAGAAGTTTCATGTTACCTAAAATTTTGTTAGCAACTGTGTTCTTGTATCCTGTAATGAATGTTAAAAACAAAAGTGTTGAAACCTGAAACAGTTGCATACTTCCAAAAGGTAAATCATATAGTCCTCTAGAAAACCATGTTGTTAGTTGTCAGAAAACTAAATAATTGCTAGACTTTAAATCAGACCTTACATAAGGACAATAAGTTCTAGAGTTTCTAAGCATGTGTTTTTTGAATTATGACAAGTTTCAATCTTCTTTTTGTTGGTTCATTTGCGGCTCAACATAAATTCAACTGCTTCATCACAATAATATCAAATGTCCTATAGTCAGTAATACATAGTGACCTCCATGCTGTACAGCATGGAACAAATGTTTCCATCTTGACACCAAGTTCAGCTGCAGAGAAGTGTTCTGAAGTTCTGAGCAGTTATCAACCAAGACTTTTTTTTCTGGCAGAAATGCATAATATAACTTTATTTACTTTTCCAACCATCCATACACAGTTCATTGATTTGTGATTGAATCACAATCAAAAGAATTGATTACTTTTTAATACTACTTTTGATTTTAATTATAAATTTGTGTGATTGACTTTTTAAAATTTTTTAATTTAATTTAATTTTACATATCAGCCACTGATTCCCCTGTCCTCCCTCCTCCTGCCCCCCTCCCCCAATGCCACCCCTATTCCCATCTCCTCTGGGGCAAAGACTCCCCTGTGGATTCAGCTCAGCCTGGTAGATTCAGTCCAGGCAGGTCCAGTCCCCTCCTCCCTTCACCCAGATTGAGCAAAGTGTCCCTGCATAGGCCCCAGGTTCCAAACAGCCAGCTCATGCACTAAGAACAGGTCCCGGTCCCACTGCCTGGGGACCTCCCAAACAGTTCAAGTTACTCAACTGTCTCACTTATCCAGAGGGCCTGATACAGTTGGGGGCTCCTCAGCTATTGGTTCATATTTCATGTGTTTCCACTAGTTTGGCTATTTGTCCCTGTGCTTTTTCCATTCATGGTCTCAACAATTTTTACTCATAAAATTCCTCCTCTTTCTCGCCAATTGGACTCCCAGAACTCCACCTGGGGCCTGGCCGTGGATCTCTGCAAAAGCTTCCATCAGTCATTGGATGAGAGTTCTAGGACGACAGTTAGGGTGCTTGGCCATCAGATCACCAGAGTAGGCATTTCGGGCTGTCTCTTGACCATTGCCAGTAGTCTATTGTGGGGGTATCTTTGTGGATTTCTGGGGACCTCTCTAGCACTTTGCTTCTTCTTATTCCCATGGGGTCTTCATTTATCATGGTCTCTTTTACCTTGTTCTCCCTCTCTGTTCTTGATCCACCTGGGATCTCCCACGCCCCTAAGCTCTCTTTCCCTTGACCCTTGCCTTTCATTACCTCCACCCCCTCATGTCCAGTTTGCTCATGTAGATCTCATCCATTTCTCTGCCATTGGGTGATTCCTGTGTCTTTCTTAGGGTCCTCTTTTCTAGGTAGCCTCCCTGGAGTTGTGAGTAGCAGTCTAGTCATTTTTTGTTTTATATCTAGTATCCACTTATGAGTGAGTACATACCATGTTTGTCTTTCTGAGTCTGGGTTACCTCACTCAGGATGATTTTGTAGAGCAAAGGACATGTTCAACAAGACAAAGCAACAGCCTACAGAATGGAAAAAGATCTTCATCAACCCCACATCTGACAGAGGGCTGATATTCAGAATATATAAAGAACTCAAGAAATTAGACATCAAAACGACCAACAGTCCAATTGAGAAATGGGCTTTAGAATCAAACAGAGAATTCTCAACAGAGGAAACCCAAATGGCTGAAAGACATTTAAGGAATTGCTCAACATCCCTAATCATCAGGGAAATACAAATCAAAATGACTCTGAGATACCACTTTATACCTGTCAGAATGGCTAAGATCAAAAACAACGAAGACAGCTTATGTTGGAGAGGATGTGGAGCTAGGGGAACTCTCCTCCACTGCTGGTGGGAATGCAAGCTTGTACAACCACTTTGGAAATCAATATGGTGCTTTCTTAGAAAATTGGGAATCAATCTCCCCCAAGACCCAGCCATACCACTCTTGGGCATATACGCAAGGAATGCTCAATCATACCACAAGGGTACATGCTCAGCTATGTTAATAGCAGCATTATTTGGAATAGTCAGAACCTGGATACAACCTAGATGCCCTTCAACTGAAGAATGGATAAATAAAATGTGGTACATATACACAATGGAGTTCTACTCAGCAGAGAAAAACAATGACATCATGACGTTTGCAGGCAAATGCTCCAATCAAGAATCAATCAAGATTTTTTAAGAGGCTCAAAACAGCAACCATATTTTGAAGTTTAATTCACATTGTAGGTTTGAATTTTAAGAAATTGTACATATTTTGATAAGAATTTTTGGGTTTTTTTGTTTTGTTTTATTTTGTTTTGTTTTTGTTTCTGTTGATTTTAGATTTATTAGGCAAGCTCATGGTCACTGTTCTCAGGCATCAAAACATACAGTGAACAGAACACTTAGTTCCTAGGGAGCACTGGTTTCTATACTTTATGCATTGAAAACATGCATCCGTTTTACCTAAAATTTTCATTTATATGTAATAAGATATATATTGAACAAAGATGAAGAAAAGATAATTCAAAATTTCTTTTGACTTGGTCAATAGAGCATTATTGTTTACTTATAATACTTAGGAGACCTAGACCTAAGAAAGCACTCCACACTAGGTGCCATAGTCATCCTTTCCAATGCTTTCTGTCTGTGCTGTATGTGTGTGTGTGTGTGGGGGGGAATAATTAGTGTAATTTTCCTGGTTTTTCTGCAAGCTTATGTATCTATTTTCTTCATAGTGACCACATAAGAACAACATATTTTTGGGACTAGAGTATCCTGTCATAGGGAATATAATGCTCTATTGGAGCTCACCCTTTAACATTGTCTCTTTGGAGCAGTATTCTTTGCTCATGGTTTGCTTTTGCAAGCAGTGTTCTATAGTTCACTTGATAACTCTTAGCAAACTGCTGTCACACAGTCTCACACTTTCATTCTGTGTCGCAGGACTGTTTGCAGCATTACAGCATACACAATGAGTATGAGCATTCTGTATAAGATGTTCATCTGTGTATTTACACTGATGGTGAACATGAATTTCCTCCTATCTTAATTTTAAGTTTAAAACTAAAACACCTATTCAAAGGCATAATACACTTTAAAGAGAGTTCAAAATTCCTATTTTTCACACAATGAATCACTAGGGCAGCAAGAAAAAATAATTTTACTACATTATAAATGTAGTAATTTTGTTACATTATAAATATTAGTTTTACCTTCCAGTACATATATAGAAGTTTTGTATTTCACTAATCACATGCCAACATTAATTTTACTCAGAAATGCTTATAATTTTTTATCTGAAGCTCTATTAGTTCAAATCTGCCCCATATGTAAGTGTGTTTTAATGAGTACTGTCTATGTATTTTTAAAATGGACATAGACAAAAATGGAAATCACTGGCCTCCCTTCATTAAAAGACTATCCCATAAAGAAATGCTGGAGCGTGATTTAAAGGACTCATATTTATTCTGTAATGGAATGAATTCATTTCTACCATGTAATCAAATGAAGTAAAGGCTTTGTTGTGGCTTTGATGTTTGGAGGAAAGCAATTATACTGTGATATAAAAAACAGAAGACAGAGATGAATAAGAACTCTATTAAATTTCTGAAGGCTAATGAATTTGACAAGTCATACAAGATTTTACAGAAAATAATATTAGGCTATACTGCCATATTCATTTTTATCTGACAGAATTTAGGACTCAAATTTATCATGAGGTAGCCAATTCCCATAGACATATAAATGTCTTTATTTACATAAATGTATTGAATACATCTGTTACAGTCATAGGCACACTCACCTTTTCCTACATATTTCATACATTAACTCACTCATGAACAAGGTTTCAGCAAGAGAAGCTCATTTGTCTCTTGAATCCAATCTGAAGTACTGACTATTCTACTGCATGAATGAAGCAACTATGTCATAGGTAACCATTGAAGTAACCTAAGAACTGACAAGGTACTTCCAACACCCAAAAGACATTTTCTGAAACATAACACATAACCAATTTTTTAAATGTGTGGTATAGATGTGAAAGAAATAGATCCCTTGGCCAGGCTGAAGCTTAAACTACACACATGATAGTAGAGAAACTCAGTGGTAAAAGGTGCAAATGAGTCTCAGAATTTGATGGTTGAGGGTTTGGAGAAAGTCTTAGTGTACAGCAAGCAAGCTGACTAAGTTTGTCTATGTGCAGAAGCATGTGATAGTCTCCATAGTTACAATTATTACCTCAGAGCAATTTTAGATACAGATTGTTTTCTAAGCAGGTTCATGCTGAGAACAGAAATCTTTCTATTTAGTGACATTGTATGAATCTTGAGTAGGTAAAACATATCTGGTAATGGCTGAAATGAGCAATGTCGATACCAAAACAATGAACAGGCAAAGTGTTCATGCTCTGTGTGAGCTATTAATGATTCAGAAAGGATCAGAGGCACAGAAAGAAGTAACAGATATATATGATTCTCAGAATGTAGAAATGCCTTGGCTTTCCATGATTTAAAGTTCTATTTCTATCTCATGGTGCCATTAAGTACGATTAATTTTCTCTTCCCAGCAGTCCCCACTTGTCTTAATTAGTTTCTATTGCTGTGGTGAAGCTCTGTGACCAAGGTATTGTTGGGGGAAAATTGAGGGAAGCCAAGGCAGGAACTCAAACTTGGTGGGATCCAAAAACAGGAGCTTAAGCAGAGGCCATGGAGGAATTCTACTTACTGACTTACTTTTAACAGCTTGCTCAGCCTGCTCTCTTATAGCACACAGGATCACCAGCCTAGGGGTGGCAACACCCACAATGGGTTGGTACTTCCACACTATCCAATCACTAATTAATGGATTCTATGAGTGAAGGGCATCAAGATCATGATTGGGAAACCTACAGAGACAATTGAACCAAACTAGTTGGAGCTCATGAACTTTAGACCAACAGCTGTGAAGCCTGCATGGGACTGGACTATGCCCTCTGCATAAGAAAGACAATTGTATAACTTGGTCTATTTAAGGGGCACCTGGCTGTGGGATTAGGATCTACCCCAAGTGCTTGAGTTGACTTTTTTGGCACTCATTACCTGTGGTGGGACACCTTGTACAGCCTTGATGAAGGGGGAGGGGCTTAGATCTGCCTCAACTGAATGTACCAGGCTTTGCTGACTCCCTAGGGGAGGCCTTACCTTCTTGGAGGAGGGGATGGGGGTTGGGTTGGAGGGAAGGCTCGGGGCGGGGGGGGGGGGGAGTGGTACGAGGGATGAGAGGGGATCTGTGGTTGGTATGTAAGATGAATAAAAAATATCTTAATAAAAAAATGAAAGAAAAATAATGGTCTACAGGATTGGGTATTTTCTCAGTTGAGGTTCTCTCCCCTCTGATGACTTTAGTTTTTGTTAAGTTGACATAAAATTGGCCAAACACACTACCAAATCATTATTCCAAATTTACCTTAACCTCTGAATGAGTTCAAACGGTCTCCTAGTGGTCACACTTTATCCATATCTGAAATCCCAGCACTTGGAATACAGTGGTAAGAGGCTTGCTAGATGTAAGTCAGACTAAGTTACACAGTAATGGCCTGTCTCAATGGATGAGTCTGTAGCTCAGCAGTAGTGCACTGGCTTAGTGTGTACAGGGTCCAGGTTCATCTCTAGCACTGCTGAGATATGGCAAAGTGACGTTCTCTCCTCAGGGGAAGACGTGAGAAAATTAACTATGATGCACTCTAGCAGTGAGTTTTCATCCTGTAAGCCAGGGCCTCCCATGCTGCCATACTTCCTCCTGCGTCATTCTTTCTACCTCCGAAGATGAAAGGCACTTTTATTTATTTCATTTCTAGAGAAACGTTATGTTTAATGCTAAGTAAAACTTAGCACACTCTAGCACCAGGACAGGAACAAAACCAAATAAGTAGGGATGCCTGAGTGACCCCACAGAGCCTCACACACCAAAGAAGAGGAGGATGGACACCATCCCACAGAGAACCACATGGCATCTGAGGGCACAAAGCCCAGAGTGAGAGAGGGGGAAAAGCTGCTGCTTGAGAGACTGGTTCCTGAAAGGTATTTTTACAGAATATTTAAGGCAAGCCTTTGAATGTCTCAGACTCTTTGTACAGCAGTCATGACCCATACCATATGTCCAGCACTTGCAAACATCAAGATTTTCAGTAAGTCAATGCTCATCTTTCTCTGATCATGGCCACTAAAATCATTTAGCTGCAGGCAGCAAATAATATGATATAATATGTCATCTCCTCAATGACTTCTTCATTGCTCATATTAATTAATTAATTGGATAATCAGTTGAGAGATAGGTCTTCACTTTGTAGCCCTGGCTGGCCTGAAACTCTTTATATAGACCAGGCTGGACTTAACTCGCAGAAATCCACCTGCCTCTGCTACCTATGTGCTGGAATTAAAGACATGAATTAGCATGCAATTTTTAAGGTGTTCAGCATGATTTTTATATAAATATATAGTCATGTGATTGTCAAAATCAAGCAAATTATAGATCATCAAGTATAACCACTTTTTCATATACTATTTTCCTGTTTCTCCTTTTCCATCCTGTTTTGTAGTAAGTATATTTAAAACATTCATTGAGAAATTTACTTCCATCACAAGCTTCAGAGAGGATGTTTCTGGGTTTAGGATAACTAAACTATAAATAAAAGAGAAGCATGCTGCTGCTGCAGTTGCAAGAATAGCAAACTGCCTATAATAGCAAATTACTAAAGTTAACTCTAAATCCCAGCTCTTTAAACTCATGCCATTCCTTAGGTGCTTCTGAATCATCACTCTATTGATAATGAAAATGACAACTATTCCAAGCCTGTAATATACCCAGCTTTTCATGTGTGCATGTTCGTACCTATCACTGACTGACCTAAAGCTATCCTAAGGGATTCTCCATGCATTTACCTCATTATCACTGGGATTACAGGTACTTGCCCCTACATCCAGCTTTAACATGGCTACAGGATATACAAATTCTTTCGTCATACTGTACTGAGACATTTCCCTCTACCTATAACTATACCTGAAGATTATTAGATGTCTCTGGCCATGATGAGCAACTGGACACACGAGAACATACATAATTAAAAATATTATAAATAAATCATAAAAAAACTGTTTAAAAGATAGAAACTATTTTTCATATGTAAACAGACTTTTGATAAAATATTTAGATAATTCCTTCAACCTCTGAAACTTTACTAAATCAATTTTTATTTTCTCTGTTGTGATGTCTTCTCATTTTAAATTTAAATGTCCATCACATCATACAAATGGAGTTCTAGTTATCCAGAAGGTAGACATGGCTGGAAAAGCCTACTAATGTGACCAACTTTTATACATAGACACATTAAATTAGATTGTAGGCTAAGACTTGAACTTTAACTTTATCTTCTCCAGTTCCTAGGCAAGTGTCTAGAACAATGTAAACATTCACAAGCTTTGGGGAATCAAACAAATGTGCCAATATCCATATAAATATGTGAGATGTATCATTTTTAATTCATAAAATATACTGCCTCTTTAGTGTTCATAAAAAAATCTTATGTAACTTCATTTCCTTCCACAGTGATCTTGCTGTGAATTTAAACATTGGAAATTAATGGACAGAACTGGAATGATTCTATTTAATTCTCCAGTTTCCCTCTTGCTCCATTAAAGCATACAGTTCTGTTCATTTCGAATGCTCAGGCACAGATGGCTGTCCTGCTGACAAATCAGTAGTGAGAATAATGCATCAGTCATTAGAAAATTGTACCAGACATACACTGGAACCACTTAGCAGCTAACACTGAAGGGACAGCATTAGAGTGGGAAGGTACAAAGGACTGGCAGAGAGGATGTGGATGTGGGGCCACACCCGAGCCACAGAGGAGCTCAAAAGCTGCAAAGCAGGAGCAGATAGGGCGCAGTTTATTTTTACAATTAAGCACAAGTGCTTTCAAATGAGCCCTGGCATGATGAGTAGCCATATTAAATAGCTATAGAAAATTGGATTAGGAAGGAACATTTTGAAAAAAAAAAAAAAGTATGTTCTGTTCTCAGAAACAAGAACATTCACCTCTTTGGAATAAGTACTGTACCAGAGGCTGTATCTAACATTTTAGAGATGCTGATATAATTTAAAGCAATTTTCCTGAGCCAGTATAATATTAAAAGTTTTAAATATTTTCCCTCCTTTCAATATAATCAACATATGAGAAATGCTCATGGCTTTTTAGATTTCAAAAACAGAATTAGCTGTTGTTGTGGATTCAAAGCTACTCTTTGATAGCATTATATATAGTACTTCCATTTACTTTTAACATCATTTTTAAACTTAAATAATTGCATTAGACTTTAGATGACTATTTAATGCCCTTACAATTATTCATTAGAAATCACTTAAAGAATCATACAATCCTGATTCTACCTGTATTTATTATGAAACACTAATACTATTTTACATTTACAATAAGTCTACCTGTTCTATGGTATAGAAGTTACTACTATTACTCAGTTGACATAGGAAGATGCTGAGCTTCAAGAGTTTAAGTAACCTGTTAAAGACTGAGATGAGCCTTACTAAAACTGCAATCATCTCTGTATGATACCATACTTTTTATTTCAACCTCTGTGAGACTATGTATTTCAAATTCTTGATGATAGAATATACAGATCTCCATCACTGTAAAGTCTCTTGTAAGGTCCATAATTCTATATAATGACTAACTTATTATCAATAATTCAAATTATTTTCAATATTGACTCATTACAATTATATTCCTGTCAAGAAGCACCATGACCAAGACATCTTATACAAGAAAGCATTCAGTTGGGGGCTAGTTTAGAATTTCTGGGGGTTAGTCCACCATCGTCATGGTAGGGAGCAATGGTGACAGGCATGGTGGTGGAAGGGTAACTGAGAACTTAGTGAGGTTTGATCTGGTGTGAGCTTCTGAAACCTCAAAGCCCACCCACAGGACTCACCTCCAGCAAGGCCACACTTCCTTTTTTTTTTATTTCATTAACTATTTATTTTCATTTTACATAATGACCAAAGCTCTCCCCTTCCTTTATTCCCCTCCCAACTCCAACCTCCCATCTACCACCCTCCCTATCCACTCCTTCTCTGTGTCCATTCAGAAAGGGGCAATCCTTTCATGGATTTGAACACAGCATGGGACATCAAGTTGATGCAGAACCAAGCTCCTCCCTTGCATCAATCTGGGGAACAGGTTCCTAAAGGTCAGCTAAGCACCAGGGACAGGTCCAGTTCTCCCTGCTAGGAGCCTTACAAGGAGACCAAACTACACAACTGTCACAGCCACACAGAAGTCCTAGGTCAATCCCATGCAGGATCCCTAAATGTTGGTCCAGAGTCCATATACTCCCATGAGCTAAGGTCAGCTACCTCAACATGACCTTGGTCCCCCTGGCTCATATAATCCCTCCTCCTTCAGTCAGCAGGACTCACAGAGCTCGACCCAGTGCTTTGCTGCAGATCTTTGCATCTGCTCCCATCAATTACTAAATAAAGTCTCTCTGATAACAATTACAGTAGTCACCAATCTGATTACAGTAGATGAAGGCCACACTTCCTAATCCTTCCTAAACAGTCTACCAACTGAGAAACAAACATCAAAATATATGACCCTATGTGGGCCATTCTCATTCAAACAACCATATATATATTATCACATATTTGCATAACAAAGGTAAATATACCAGACAAAGGATATGCACAGGTTAAATGAAGACAGCTAAACAACCAGTGCCTCTGGGTTTCAGAAGCTTTGTCAAGGTCAAGATCACTGATGATAACTTTGGGTCTTCTCCACATAATCCATATCTGGTAAGTTTTGTAGAGTCTCTCAAATGATAATTCACTTGATTTTTTTTTTTATTGTCCCTCTAGTCCAAGACACCTTCATCTTCCTATGGCTTTCTACAATGACATATCAGGATGTCATGTCTAATTGACATTTGTTCACTCTCCTTCCTCACTCCATAGATGACTCTCATCTTCACCCCAGAGCTCACTCTCAATCCCCACTCTAGTGCTCACTCTCAATCCCCACTCTAGTACCTGTCCTTCATGTTCATTCAGGCAGCCACTCTCCATCCTCACTCCAGTGCCCACTCTCCATCTTCACTCTAGGGGTCATTCTCCATCCTCACTCTTATGTTACTCTGGGGTATCCTATACAAAACAGCGATCATGTTTCTTTCAAGAAAAGGTATGTATCATTTAACTTCTTCAACAAAGTAGTTATATATTGTTATTGTTATTGAAATTAAACTTAAATATACAAAAGTGATCAAGTCCATTATTTAAAATAATATTTATTCTTTTTTTTTTTTTTTTTTTTTGGTTTTCCGAGACAGGGTTTCTCTGTGTAGCTTTGCGCCTTTCCTGGAGCTCACTTGGTAGCCCAGGCTGGCCTTGAACTCACAGAGATCCGCCTGGCTCTGCCTCCCGAGTGCTGGGATTAAAGGCGTGCGCCACCACCGCCCGGCAATATATTGATTCTTTATCACTTTAAAATGTTTCCAATCTGCAACCCCATCACATTAGAATACTTATTGTGTATGTCTCACAGATAAGGACATTCTTTTATGTCAGTAGTAGGAATATAAATGATATGGACATTACCAGTTATCTGAATAATGTTCCATGTAATGAAACAGTTCACCTAAAGAATGGTGTTGCATTTCATTGCTTTGCCTGTTTTCTCTTTAGACCAATTCTGTCTCTATCACTAATTACTGACTTTCAACGCTTTTGAAGGTCTAGAGATTGTGAAGTTTCTTTTCCTGGATTCAGTTGTATCCTCACATCCAGCTGCTGTGGGATGGTGTGTATGTCAAATGCTCTGATTGGTCAATAAATAAAACACTGATTGGCTAGTGGCCAGGCAGGAAGTATAAGTGGGACTATCAGAGAGGAGAATTGAGAGAACAGGAAGGTGGTGGGAGACACTGCCATCCGCCGCCATGACACGCAGCATGTGAAGATGCCAGTAAGCCACGAGCCACGTGGCATGGTACAGATTTATAATAATGGATTAATTTAAGATATAAAAACAGTTAGCAAGAAGCCTGCCATAGCCAGACAGTTTGTAAGCAATATAAGTCTCTGTGTTTACTTGATTGGGTCTGAGTGACTGAGGGACTGGAAGTTGACAGAGATTTGTCCTGACTGTGGGCCAGGCAGGAACACTCTAGCTATATCCAGCTTTTGTAGTTACTTGGTAGAAGTATTACAGAAGCAACAGGGTGTTATCATCCCCCCTCTTGTATTATTAATGGTATCACCTTGCTCATATTACTTTTGAATTTGTAAAATCAACAAGTATTTGAAGTTTATATTCTTTTATTTATAGAATTATGAGTGGATGGTTTCTCTTTCTTCAGTAAATTTTAATGCACAAATATCACAAAGTACATGTTTGGTTTAATCTGGTTTGTCAAGTAGGAGGTCGATTGAGCATGTCCTTTGTAAATCCCCATCATTACCTGAGTTTTTCTTTCCTTAGGATACAAGACACTCATCTTTTCTTGCGCCAAAACTAGAATTAAACATTTCTCCAACAGTCTCTTATTTCTTTGAATAAAGAATGACATTTAGAGACCAACATATGGATGTTGTGTACTTACTGTTACTGAAGTATTGCTCCTCCTAGAACATTCAGTGAATGAAAGCTGGAAATGCATGTATCTAATTGCATGTATATATTTATGCTTAATATCTATAAATACTTCCCATACATTAGTATTTATGAAAAATATGAATTTATGACTTTGTCTATAGTTGCAATGCAAAGAAATTTAGTTTCTACTATCCTTAACATAATTACCATCTCATGAGCAAATACGGAAATATTTGTAGTAATCAGTCTTTGCTGCTGCTGTCATTTTATACTCCTTTGGGCTTTGATGCTCACACTGGGCCTTAGTTCTAGACAAATTCCTTCCTGTTTCTTTGAGTTCTCTGCCCCCTATAGGTTACCGCATACCCTTCCTCAAGGTAGACACCTTTCTTATCTCAAGCAGATGATGATGTCCTCCCTTATTTCGTGCTCTTATGGAGATACTCCACTTACTTAAACTACATCTGCTCTGATACACCATGGCCCAAAACCCTGGTATGAAATAATATATTATCCCTAGCTAATGATGGTTGCCCAAAATGATCATGAAGAGGAATGGTTTCAGAAAAAAGCCAATACTCTCACTTGAATCTACAAATAAGTATGTGGATCTCCTACACCCTGGGTATTATTTCAATTTTAATACACTCTCTCCCCAGTCCAATCTTGCTTCAAATCCTCATTGCTTGTTCTTTGATGATACTATGTATAATATTGTCTCAACATTTTGTAAGCCTGCTTCTATTTTTGAAAGCATGTTTCTATTTGCATGGACCATGCTTAAGTAATATCCCATTTATTATATTCCCAGGCAAGCAACACAATCACTCTATATCAAATTCCTCTATTTTGTTTGGATGGTTATACTTTTTATTAACTTTTATGTAGACCTATTGTTTATTAGCTGTTACCTTGAGCTATAATGTAAGTAAATCCTTTGAAAATTAATCTTTTGGGTTTTTTTCATGTGTATTACAGAACCTAGAGGAGTATTGTAAAATGTATGTATCAGTGTTCAACTGAGTAACACTGATAGATATGCCATTGATTCTGTTTATCAAAGGATTTTATCTTTGAACTAATGATGGGTGAGTCTGTTCTTCCTTTCTTCCTTTATTTTTCATGACTGACAGATATAAGGTCTTTTGTTCAGCTTTTCAACAAGTAAATATCAGGATGGTAGTTTTCAGGCATGACTTTAGACTGTGAAACACATATGCTGCATCTTTAGACATCCTCATCATATTTTATTCATCAAGGAGCAAGAATGTTCAACTATTTTCTTTGGCCTGAACAAATATGTCAAATCCCTTTAACAGAAGTTCACTATCATTTATTTCCAGCGATGTATCAATTTTCTTTAATATTTTATATGGAAGTTTTTCATTCCCTATTTATGCATACAATAAATCTATTTGTCAGTGATATAGATTAAAATCAACAGATTAAGAATTACTTCATTCTCCTTCTAGATCGCCTTTAATGTGCAAATAATATTTGCATTTATCAAAATAACACTTTGTATTTTTCAAAATAACACTACAACTCATAAGGAAATTCTTCTTCGATTATTTTTTGTTCTTTATCCTTATACAAAAAAATCCATTAATGTAATTACTGAAAAAACTTTTCCCTTCCTTTCTCTTAACTTAAAAAAAAATATACTGATCACATGAGTGGCAAATTTGGGGAATGTAAGTGAGATTGGCAAAATGATATTTTTGTTTGTGGTCTTTGAAGGTTTCCACTTATGAAAGGAGGTCTGCTGTGGCCCAGGTGCACTGACTATTAGATTTGGATGGAGGCTCCTTATCCAAATATTATTATTACATATCCCATTCTTACTAATAAAGAAAAGTGTGTTTCAGTTCTCTGTGCACCTTTGTCTATCTCATGCTGTCTGGGCTAAGAGCTGGGCATTGGCCATGAACTTTCCTTTTTCTAATGCCATTGATTTCTTCATTCTTGAGTAAATGAAATCTAATAACTCAGAATGTACACTTGGTTGATCTCACAGTTATTCCTATTATACAAACAAAGGATACTCACTTGGTGTACACATTTTGAGTATTTCTTATCAATTGGCAAAAAAAAAATATTTTTGTGCCATGACAGTTGTATTTTGACCTCCTTATATTAGTATCAGGGTCTGGAGATAATAAGAAGTAATTTCTCTCAGAACTGGCTTAGCCTCTGTCCAAAAGACACAAGCTGTTTGCTGCAAAGGGTTGCTAATAGAGCTCTTTTACAAAGTCTGTGAATTGCCTACACAGTGTTAATTGAGTGTTATTGATGGCCTCTAGATCCTTCATTCTCATCAAAGCAGTTTGTCTTTGAACCACTGTGTCTCTGTTTAAGCTCCTTATTTTTCTGTTGATTGATGGCTGTGAGGCCTTTTCTTCTTTTTATATATGTATCTCCTTAAAATTGCTCAGCTGATTGCTTTTGGACTTCAAACTCCAGAGATAAAACAGTTAATTATATTGGGTATAGAAGTTATTGGACATTTGATTTGAAGGTTAAAAACCTGGCATCACAAGTAAAGATAAAGTGGCTAGCGGGGAAAGGGAACCCTGATGCTTACCTGGAAGTCATGAGAACAGATAGGTTTGGGAAGTTGCATATAACTCCCCCTTTCTCTTCATATGCTTTTAAAGATGGGTATCATTATATTGTCTAGGCTGGTCCTACACTGTAAGTCAAACAATCCTTCAGCCTCAGCATATTTAGAAACTATGACGAATTATGCATGATACTGTGGCCCAAGCACATTGTGTTCACACAGCCCCTCTCCCTCAAGAGAACTTCTCTTGATGTAGTTGAGCACTGATCACTACAATCTTAGCTGACCTGCCATCCATGAGCCCACCCTGTCTATTAGATATTTCTTATGGTTTTTGACAAGGTATATGATGAAAAACAACTTAAGGAAGAGGTTTACTTTGGTTCACAATTTAAGGGTTGAGTCCATAACTCTTAAATCATGGCAACAGTCCAGTAAGGCAAATGGTCAAAATGCCTCAACACTCAGAATCCAGAGAGAGATATATGCTGGTGTTCAGTTCACTTTCTCTTTTCTAAGCAGTCGAGGAAGTTAGGCCATGGAATAGTGAAATCACATTTAGGTATGATCATTCCACCAGATTAAATATTTCTGAAATCACCCTATAAGCACACCCAGAAAAATGCTTTCTTGTGTCAATCCTGATTAAACATCACACAGGTAATGTCACCCAACGAAAGCTACAAGAACAGCTTTCATGCTGCTACAGAGCAATACTGTAACTCTCTTAAAAGTATAATTGTTTGTTTGTTTTAAGTATCATATGAATCTTTTTGGGATCTTCAGGAATAAAAAGGACTCTATGAAATGGACTAAGATGGAATTGGTTATGCTAATGAGAAACACTCGAACTTAATTTGTCATAACTAGAGTAAGATTTATTTCATCAAAATATTTTAGCACGATCATTCATGTTACCATTAGTCATTTTGTGTTTTGTTAATGTTTTTATTTTTGTTTCTAGGTAAATTCATATGCAGTTTATTACCTAGGTATCTCTAACTCACATAGCTGTCACAAGACATTAGAAAACAAAGCACTATTGGTATCCCAGAGAGTTTCTCCTGAGTCTACTGGGTCAGTGCCCTGACTGTCCTGGAAACCACTATGCTTCTAATTGGTTTGTGTCACAGTTGATTAGCTCCACTCGTTCTAGAATTTACCACAAATGGGATGATGCAGCATGGAATCATAAGTTTGCTCACTCAGCATAGCATTCTAGAATTCATCCTTGCTGTCACTTATGTCAAGATTTGATTATTCTGTGTTGCTGAGAGGTATCTTCTCTGCATTAATATGCCACAGTGTGTTTGCCTTTGTCCTGTTGATGGATATTTGATCTGCTTTTGTGAATAAAGCTACTATCAAGATCCTTGAACAAATTTATTTAGGGATAGAAACTCTGGAGAGAAATGTTAAATTTCCATAATCAGAATTATTTAGTCTGATCATAAATCTGACAAATGTAAGTTCATCTTATATAAAATTATTAAACTTTCTTACATTGTAAATAGACCGTGTAATTTTAAACTCTTACACTAGTGTGAATTCTGTTTGTGCACATTGCCACTTATACTTGATGGTGTTAGTCTTTATTTGAGTCATTCTAGTGAGTGTTTAAATTTAATACTAATTTAATATAAGAAAATTAAAATGGTTAATTTTTTAATAATAAACCCAAACCACTGTATATGAGGAAAAGAACACAATGTCTCTTTTATTTATTAATATCACTAGGATATAGAGAAATGGCTACCTGAAAGATGCATAAACATTTGCTGAATGAAGCAATTATGTAAAGATATATAAAATACTTTAAATATTTTTATTTGTCCCTAATTTGTAAACATAAGTTACTAATCCTTTCATTCTTAAGCTCTACGTAGTTCTTGCAATTAATTCTTTTACCAAACTTTAATGTGCATGCAAATTAATATAATTTATCAGAATCTTACATAGTTTCTTCATCAATCCCCTCAAATTTGCCCTTTGAGCTATGTTTGAAATTCTTAAAATCCTCAGTCCTCTAATTAGTATCATCAATTGCAGTCTCAACTCTACATCCAACTAAACAACAAGACCTGTCTAGACTTACTGCATCTCCATGCCTTCACAGTTTCATTGGCATGAATTCACTCTACCATTTCTTCCATGTGTTTTGGTACAAAACTATCAATCACTTATTCAATTTCCTTGCTGAAAAGAGAGGCCCTTAACGGGAGATTTTTACCTGCAAGTCTGGTTGTTTGAAACTGAAAGGTAAAGACTCGAATAGATAAGATAAGGAGCAACTCCAGAAGCCATCCCCACGTAGTGGATTTCAGAGACACATGCAAAGGTGTACCATATCCCTTTAAAATGGGAGGAAGACAAAAGGGTTTTCCTTATGTCATTTTGTAAGATGGAAAAAACTCGATAGCACTGTTTCTTACAAACAGAGCTTTCATCTCCCCTGCTGTTCCCCTGCACTGAGGTAAGGTGGGCAGCACCCAGAGGATGACATTCTTCCCTAGACATCAGGAAGCAACTACATAAGCCTCCTAGTGTGCTTGTGAACAACTTGAGGCCCTAGGATCTCCTTACACTAGTTTTCCCAATAGAATTTTACTTATATATTTGAGAGTGAAAGTATAAAATCTAATGTGAAACTCCTCATTCCATCTGGAATGACTACTCCAATTGTATAGAAGTTCTTTGAGTTGTTTAGTATATGGGCCTGGTTAATTTTGATGTATAATTTTTTATTTACAAATTTTATAATTTTATAAGATTAAGTTTAGGATAAATTTTAAAATAAAAATAATTTTAGATCCAAGAATGCATACTCAGCATTGTTACAATGTTCAAGAAATATTTGCTAACAAATAAAAAATATCCTTGTACTGACTAAGGTCATCAGATGGGTTTCAGCCTCATGTTATAATGGTGTTTTACACTCTAAGAATCCTATCTGTCTTCAGCACCCATGATGTTTTGCAGGCTACTTCCACATGCCCAGCACAGAGAAAAATTTACTCACTGGAGGTAATGATTTAAAAGATGCAAGATACCAAAAGCAATCTACACGTTCAATGAAATCCCCATCAAAATCCCAACACAATTCTTCACAGACCTGGAAAGAACAATACTCAACTTCATACTGAGGAACAAAAACCCAGGATGGCTAAAACAACCCTGTACAATAAAGCCACCTCTGGGGGCATTACAACTTCTGACCACAAGCTCTACTATAGAGCTATAGTAATAGAAACAGCTTGGTATTGGCATAAAAACCAACATGTGGACCAATAGAATCGAATTGAAGACCTGGACATTAACCCACACACCTCTGAACACCGATTTTTGACAAAGAAGCCAAAAATGTGCAATGGGAAAAAAGAAATCATCTTCAACAAATGGTGCTGGTATAACTAGATGTCAACATATGGAAGATTGGAACTAGATCCATATCTATCACCATGCACAAAACTCAAGTCCAAGAGGATCAAAGACCTCAATATAAAACCAGTTACACTGAACCTAATAGAGGAGAAAGTAGGAAGTAGACTAGAATGCATCAGTGCAGGAGACCACTTCCTAAATATAACATCAGTAGCATAGACATGAAGAGCAACAACTAATAAATGGGACCTCCTGAAACTGAGAAGCTTCTGTAAGGCAAAGGACATGGGAAATAAAACAAAACAATAGCCTACAGAATGGGAAAAGATCCACCAACCCCACATCGGACAGAGGTGTGATCTCCAGAAATATATAAAGAATTTAAGAAACTAGACATCAAAATACTAAACAATCCAATTAAAAAATGGGCTACAGATTTCAAACAGCCAACTCATGCAATGAGCACAGGACCCGGTCCTACTGCCTGGATGCCTCTCAAACCGATCAAGCCAATCAAGTGTCTCACCCATTCAGAGGGCCTGATTCATTTTGGGGCCCCTCAGCCATTGGTTCATAGTTCATGTGTTTCCATTCGTTTGGCTATTTGTCCCTGTGCTTTATCCAACCTTGGTCTCAACAATTCTCGCTCATATAAACCCTCCACTTTCTCGCTAATTGGACTCCTGGAGCTCCAACCGTCACTTGGCTCAGCCTGGGAGGAAGGGACCGGACCTGCCTGCACTGAGTCTACCAGGTCGATCTCAGTCCTCGGGGGAGGCTTTGCCCTGGAGGAGGTGGGAATGGGGGTTGGGCTGTGGGCAAGGGGAGGGGGCAGGAGGGGGGAGAACAAGGGAATCTGTGGCTGATATGTAGAACTGAATTGTATTGCAAAATAAAATTAAATTAAATAAAAAAAAATGGGCTACAGAGCTAAACAGAGAATTCTCAACAGAAAATCTCAAATGACCAAAAGATATTTAAGGAATTGCTCAACATTCTTAGCCATCAGGGAAACACAAATCAAAATGGCTCTGAGATACCATCTTAAGCCTGTCAGAATGACTAAGATTAAAAAAAAACAAAAAACTGATAACAGCTTATGTTGGAGAGGATGTGGAGCAAGGGGAACACTCCTCCACTCTAGGTGGGAATGCAAACTTATGCAACCACTTTGGAAATCAGTATGGTGGTTTCTCAGAATTTTGAGAATCAATCTTTTTTGAGACCAGTTGTACCACTCTTGGGCATATAGTCAAGGAATGCTCAATCATACCACAAGAACTCATGCTCAACTATATTCATATCAGCATTATTTGTAAGAGCCAGAACCTGAAAAAAAGCCAAATGTCACTCAATCAAAGAATGGGTTAAGAAAATAGAGTACTACTCAGCAGTAAAAAGCAATGACATTATAAAATTTGCAGGGAAAATTGATATAACTAGAAAATATTATCCTGAATGAGGTAACCCAAACTCAGTAGGACAAATATGGTATGTACTCACACATAGGTAGATACTAAATGTAAAGCAAATGATAATGAGACTACAACCCAGAGCTCCAGAGAAGCTAGCTAACAAGGAGGACCCAAAGAGGAATGAATAGATTGCCCTGGGAAGGGGAAATAGATGAGCTCTCCATGAGTAAATTAGGGATGAGGGATGAGCAATGGAGGGTAGGGGATGGATGATGAGACTATAAGAAATGAGATGGTCAACCTGGAACTGGGATGGAGTGGAAGAGCAATGAAAGAGATACCACAATAGAGAGAGACATCATGGGGATAGGGAGAAACTGAGTGCTAGGGAAGTTCCCAGGGATCCACAAGGATGACCCTGCTTAGACAACTAGAAATAGAGGAGAGGGTTCCTAAACTGGCTTAGCCCAGTAATTAGATTGGTGAATACCCTGACTGTCATCATAGAGCCTTCATCCAGTAACTCATGGAAGCAGATGCAGAGATCCACTGTCAAACTCCAGACCGAGTTCCAGGAGTCCAGTTGAAGAGAGAGAAAAGGGATTCTATGAGCAAGGAGCATCAAGATCATGATGAGGCAACCAAACCAAACTAGTGGGAACTCATGAACTTTAGACCAACACCTGTGGAGACTTCATGGGACTAGGCCCTCTGCATAAGCAAGATAGTATATAGTTTGATCTGCTTAAGAGGCCCCCAGGCAGTAGGATTAGGATCCATCCCCGGTGCATGAGCAGGCTTTTTGGAGCCCACTACCTATGGTGTGACACCTGGCACAATCTTGAGATAGGGGGAGGGCCTTGGACATGCCCCTACTGAATATACTAGGCTCTGCTGACTCCCTCCCTTACCTTCTTGGAGGAGGGAATGGGAGGTGTGTTTGGAGGGGTAGCCTGGAGGGGCAAGAGGAGGGAAGAGTAAGATCTGTAACTGCTATGTAAAATAAATAAAAATTTATTAATAAAAAGATTTAAAAATAAAAGATACAAGAAAGGTTTCTGACCACTGTTGTCAATGTATTTCTCTTGTGGTTTGTTTTGTTTTTGTGTTGGGAAGATTGTATGTAACAATTTATGTCCAGTTGCCTTGAAACTAACATAGCCTGTCTGCAGATTATCAGTCCTGCTACTTCATCCTCTCCAGAACAGGAGTAAGAGTGCAAACCACCAAGCTTGGCTGGTAGATGCAGTTTGAAGCTTATGAACCTTTGCTTCTCTTAATGGAACAAACATAAAAATATATAACAGATTTTCAAAGGCTACTCGATTACAAAATCCTGGTAAAATTCTATTACTCTATTAACAAAGGATTTTCTTCTTTTTGTGATTTTATATATGTTCTTCACTTCCTGGAACATTCATAATTCATTTATCCATTCCTTCAGATTTCATTTGAAGCAAAACTTCTTCAATGCATTCAATTTGGATACATATATTAAGTTATCTTTGTTGTAGTTCCCTTCAGTCTGTACTTATTATATTATCAGGTGCTGTATTAGTTTAATTCTGTATCTGAAACCAGTGTTTATTGTTCCACCTGTAGCCCTTCCATGAAAAAGAATTGTATGAGAAAAATCCATTGCTTGAATGAGTGAAGTCTCAATGAGACTTTGATTTTGAAAAGTGCGTGCTGTTATAGGTACAGACTGGTAATGCCAAAGCAATCAGCCTAACTAGAATTAGAGAAGCTGGGAAAGAGGGAAGGAGGTAAGTAGCAAATGAAAGAACAAGAGAGAAAGGGAGGGAAGAAAGGAAGGAAGAAGAGAAGTAGGAAGGGAGGGAGGGGAGAGAGAGAAAACAAAAAGAAAAGGGGGAAGAAAAAGAAGCAAAGATAGAAGTTAGCACTTCCTTCTCCATCACCAGTTCACACAGAAGTGATGGAGATAATCCTCACTGTAGTTTTTATTGTCATTCACATCAAAGGCAATTAATTGTTGCATTCAGGTTAAAGAAACATGAAATTTACATCACTAGAGGTGATATTTATAAGTGTCTTTTGTGAAATGGAAACATACCAAATAAAAGAACTGAGGTGAGTGATGATTGAGGTTGTGTATATCATCACCCTGAAATAATGTGTGTATCCACTCTATAGATAACACAGAGCCTAAGTGTTTGTTAATGAGAAAAACTGCCAATTGAATATCTTAAATTCAATTTTAAATTGATACTAAGACCATTCAGTGCCCAAATCATCTCCTGTGTATTTAAAACTTGTTTAGGATTCAAATTCCACCAGGAACAAATATTTTCATGTCGGAGTACTCATTAAATATTTCATAGGCCACAGATAACTCTAATAAAATAATATGCTTTGCTTTGCTTCATCTCTGTGGAAATTTAAGAAGTTATAAATGTCAGAAAAAGCAGTATGTAGAAACAGCGTGCTCATATCTGTATTAAAATGCTACTTATTTTTATTTAAAAGTCATAAAAGTAATTTACTTCATTTGTTATTTTTTAAAATAAAATAATAATGTAATTTCAATCATTTTCTTAGATGTGATTCATGCTTAAAAGACTGATGCTGAGTTTTCTGTGAAGAACATATTTCCATTACTTAATAATAACAAAAATAAAGATTTTAGGAGAAAACATGATGTTTATAATGAAAAATAAATGTAACAGTAAGCATGACCCCATAATTTCATGGAAATTGTTAGTGACAAAATATCTATTTTTTCAATTACATTTCTCAAGTAAATCCTACTATTAAGCAAAATATATGTTTTGAAAGAAAGTTTTAATAATTACTGAAAAAGGTAGCCTAAACAGGTATCATTTTTACTCTAAAAATTTTCTTTTTAATTTCAAACACGAATCTCAAAAAGACAAGTAAAAATATGGACAAATGACTAAACTGTCTCAATTCAAATTGTCATAATAATAAACTTATAAATTACATTATTTTCTGTTCAATTTTCAGTGATTTGTATATTTCTACTCTTGTTTAAGGTATTATATTTGTTAGCTTTTTTAAATTGTAAGGGATAATTAAGAAATACAGATTAATAATTAGTCTTCTATGATAGTCAAACTTATAGTCATGTTATGTTTTCTAGGTATACATAGATATATTTCAATTAGGTATGTAAATCTTCAAACACTTCCAAGACCTACCGAATATGGCATTTAAAATGTTTTAAAAACAGACTTTTCTGCCGGGCGTGGTGGCGCACGCCTTTAATCCCAGCACTTGGGAGGCAGAGGCAGGCGGATCTCTGTGAGTTCGAGGCCAGCCTGGGCTACCAAGTGAGCTCCAGGAAAGGCGCAAAGCTACACAGAGAAACCCTGTCTCGAAAAACAAAAAAAAAAAAAAAACAGACTTTTCTGGACATTGAGACATGTCTGTTCCTGGCAACAGCAATCTACTTCAGAGAAGATAGTGGGCATTGAAGAAACTCATTTGGAGTTTGCTTTCCTTGTGGCAAAATTTAGCCAATGGGCAAAATATGTGCCCTTGCTTCACATGCTTGATAATATGTTGTATCGACTGGACATGTAGGACCCATAGGAAGGTGACCACTGAACTTTTCAAGGTGAGATGGTCCCTCAGGTTCCTGCTTCACAGAAGAAACTGCCAGACATTCTATAGAACACAGGAAGAAGAGACTGAGAGACTCTATGCCTGTGGGCTGAAGATGAATGCCTCAAAGTTGCAGAGGAACTTTGGATGACTGTCCAGGCAGACAGCTATCTCTGTCATTCTAGATTTTTGAAAGTTGCTTACAATGCTCTTCCTATTTACTTAGATAATATTGTATCCTTCTGAAGTCTTTGATGTAGTTGAAGACTATGTAGTTATAGTTATGATTTTCCTTGGTTATGATAAGAGATAAAGTAGATATGAAACCTTAGACTCACAAATATAGGAAAGATAGAATATCTTCTTTAATTTTGCCAAATACAAATAGATTAGATATTATAACTGTAATTCTTGCTTGATAATTATTCTATTATATGTAATTTTACTGTTAAAGTTAAACTCTTCCTTTTTGATTAGACAGAAAAGGGGAGTTGTTGTGGGATGTTCTGTATGCTATTAATATGTGTTGCCCTGGTTGATTGATAAATAAATTACTGATTGGCCAGTAGCCAGGCAGGAAGTATAGACAGGATAAGCAGACAAGGAGAATTCTGGGAAGAGGAAGGCTGAGTCAGGAGTCAACACCCAGATACAGAGGAGGCAAGATGAGAAGGCAGAAGTGAAAAAAGGTACCAAGCCATGTGGCTAAACATAGATAAGGATTATGGGTTAATTTAAGTGTAAGAGCTAGTTAGTAATAAGCCTGAGCTAATGGCCATACAGTTTATAAGTAAAAAAACAAAACAAAAAAAGTTCTATACCAGCCAATATTTTAACACATATATAATACTTATATAAACACTTAATATACATTAAATTATTATAAAATATCCTCTTAAGCTATGTAGATCAGAAATAAAGTTATTTCTTCTATTTAAAATTTTTATTGAATAAGACTATATTTACTAATACATGACACAAATTTGATATATAATAATGACTTTTCATGATATGATCATATTGTATGTATGTGTATATACTTGGAACATTGCTCAAATCAAGTTAAAACATACCCCCATGAACATTTATAGCTTCTTTATGGGAAAATATTTTAAACCCTTTCTTCCAGCTTTTGGAAATGTGGAGAATTTTATTATTACATATAGCCATCTTACCAGAACTTTTTACCCCATCTAACCGTATTCAGCTCCATACCCGGTGAATAACCTTCCCAGCATACCCACTCCTCCACCCTTTGTAGCCAAGATTCTACTGTCAGTTTTCATGAGATCAACATTGTCACATTCCATATACAATCACCACCCTGTTGCTTCCCTTTCTGCACTGGGATTATTTAATTTAACACAAGGGCCTAATGTTCCATCTATGTTGTCACAGAGACACAATTTCTATTCTGCTTATGCAATAGTCTTCCATTGTGAAAATGTTCCTCACTTTGTTGATTCATGGGCCCTTAAACACTTCCTTTCAAATTTTTTCTTTAATACTATGAATAGTTGTACAAATAAATACAGGTTTGCAGCTGTGTTTTTGAGCTACTAGCCCATGTCTCTTGGACATTGACTCAAACATGAGATTGATGAGCCATACAATTGTTATATTTTACATTTTTTGAAGAAACGCCATATTGCTTTTCATACTGGCTGTACTTTTTAACATTTCTACTAATAAGTGTGAAAGAATTTCATTTTCTTCACCTCTTCATCAGCAAAGTGACAGCCATTCTTAAAGAGTTTGGAGTACAAAAGTTTGTTGCTCTAAGAAGTAATGTCCTATTGACCATATGCTGCTTTATTAGTATGGTCAATTGCTATATTCTAATGAATTTTATATTAATAAAACAATAACATCTATGATGTAACTTTTAAACAGCTTACTAATTACTGGTCCTTCAAAATCGGATCTACTCCACTGTTTGATTCAGTGTTACAGTTTCTTCTGTTTTCTTGTTAAATATCCCTTTGTTATATTGGTCATTTCTCATTTACCCAAGCCCTTGGCTCTCCACTCACTGTTTTTTTTACACAGCAGATACATATCATACACACACATTTTAGTATTAGGTATGGCAGCATTTGTGTATGTGTATGCATGTGCATGTGTGTGTGCACATGTGTGTGTGTTTATGATACCTGCGTGGCACTTGAATTAGAAGAATAGTTTTAGGTAATCAATGTGTATTTACTCAATGGTTAAATATTAGTCATTATGGAACTTTTAATTGTTTGAAATGACAAAAGTTGGCAATCTGTGATCATAGCAAGCGGGTGCAAAAGGTAAAGCATAATCATTGGCATTGCTTTAGATAGTGCACATGCATAATTACCAAACTGACTAATATACTAGACCAAGTTGCTCTAACTCTAACTGAACTGATAACCCTGTATATATATTTCAAAGTTCAATGTCTGGTATTTTACTAATGTATCAGAGAAAGAAATAGTAAGCAGAGGGACTGCATGGGTCCAAACCAGGGCCTCTGCATATATATTATCACTATTAACTTAGTATTTTTATGGGACTCCTGACTGTAGGAATGAGTGGGTCTCTAACTCTTTTTCCTGTTTTTAGGACTCTTTTCTTCCTGATGGGTTGCCATGTCCAACTTTAATATGAAAGCTTTTGCTTCATCTTAATATTTTTCCATGTTTAATTATTATCTCTTAGAAGCCTGTTCTTTTCTAATGAGAAAGTGGATCCAGAGGAGAGGAGAGATGAGATGGAACTGGGAGGAGTAGAGGGAGAGGAAACTACAATCAAGATATATTATATGACAAAAGAATATATTTTCAATAAAAACATAACAGCATGAAATTTTCAAAATATCTCAACTTGTGTGTGTTGAAATCTTTTATAGATTTAGTAACCAGATAGACTGAATCTGACAACACAATGAAGAATGTTTCATGCTAAGAACATATTCATATAGCTATGGTATTTAGTAAAGAATTCTTAAAAATGGCACTGCAGACATTATAAGTTGGATATTCTTGGTTGAGGGATATGTTCTAGGCATTATGTGATGTTAGGATCACCCTTAATTTTTTTTGTTTGGTTGTTTTTTTGGTTTTCTAAGACAAGGTTTCTCTATATAGCAGTCCTGGCTGTCCAGGAACTGACTCTGTAGTCCAGGCTGACATCGAACTCACAGAGATCCACCTGTCTCTGCCTCTTGAGGGCTGAGATTAAAGATGTGCATCAACACTGCCCAGCCATCCCGAATTTTTTTTAAGCTTTTTTGCTTGTACCATATTCTTTTCAGTTATAGAAACCAAACATATCACCAAATGATTCCAGGGAACTAAAGTCTCCCCATGATTCTAAATACTGATTATTGAAAAGACCCTCCACAGAGCCCCTTTAACAATCGATCCAACAAAAATCACAGAGGATCACTCTGACTTACCACATGTCTCTTATTATTTATAAAGTTCTAATGCAAAAGATTGTGTAACATTCAACTTCCCAACTCCAGAGACCACGTCATTATTTTTAGTTAAAATTTCTTACAGAAAAAATATTTATCTTCATATAAATCATTGCATACCCACACATATACATTTATTGAATAGCCATTATCTCATATATATGTATATATATATAATATTTTTACTAATCTTAAGGAATTTATAGACTACATATTGATCCTTAACTATTCTCAAACCTTATCACTTGCCCTAAGATATTTATATGTATATTTTATATGTATATGTTTCTCATTTTCTATGCATATATAAGTAAATATAAAAACAGATTTAAATGCATGGAACTAGCACTATATTTCAGTTTCCTTCACCATTATTTCAGTGACCATCATTCATTTTCTGAAGATCTTTAATGCCTTCACAGAATTTGAAAGTATTATATAAAGGAAGGGGGAAGCCAAGGAAACAGAAATAATTTCTTGTAAATAAAATAACTCAGATGTTAGTATGTTAATATGTAACACTATCAAATAAAGTGATAAGTTGGTAGAGTGAGTGGAACTCCTAGAATTCTGTTTGCAGTGTTTTATCATGAGCACTAATCTATAAAGAAGACATGGGATAAGAAGAGGGCATCTGACGCCACAGATATTGCTCAGCCATGTTCAATACTACTCTAGTGGCACTAGCTAGGAAATGGAAAAAAAAAAAGAAAAAAAAAACCTAAATGCCTTTGAGAGGCAAAAGACACTATGGTATAACCTTCAACTGTAAAGAAGAATGAAATCAAGATACTTGAAATTTGAAGTTATATTGATGGACTTATAAATGGTTATATTAACTGGAGTAATCAGCCCAAGAAAGACAAATGCTGTGTGTTCTTTCTGATTTGTCCTTCCTTGATCCAAACCCTCAGATTTGAGCATGTAACTTGGAGTAACTCCAGAAATAGGTAAGAATAAATGGACCTATTGTGTGGGAGATCAGCTTCATACAGCGATAGCAGGACACAGGTAATAGAGACCAAGAAACAGAAAAGCAGGTAGGTGGTTCCAACTGGGGAGGGGATGAAGGCAGTACATACAGAAGAACAAGGAAAGAGGGACAAATAACATCAAGGCTGTTTGATATACTCTCAATGAATTTTATGTTATATTATATGTATTATTATAATTATCTAAAATTATACATTATATACAGAGATCATATTATATATTACACACATATATGAAACATATTATATATATATTACATTATACATATAATATATAATATATTACACTATATAATGTATTAATATGCTACATTACATATAATATATTGTATATGTGCTATTATATTCATCATATAATGCATGATGCCATAATGTATGCATTAAAATTATATATATATATGGAGAGAAAACTTAAATGAAGTGATGTCACAAACAAACAATGCTCTCCACAAGAATCACAGACCAATGAAAATCCCTTTTTGAGTAATTGGGCAGGGAAATTCAAGTTAATCCCACAACAATATAATCTATTGCTGTTGCCCTTGTTTGCTTCACAGAGGTAGAAGTTTTTGTTGCTGAAGGCACTGCACACTTTTTATTCAAGTAGAAACTAAAATGAAAATCCCCTTCCTGTGGTCTATCTTTCATAGTATCAGAAAGTATTATGAATGTTACCAAGAAAGAGAAGCATTTATTAGTCCTACACAGGCGTTCTATGAACTACAACAATGATTAGCAGAGCAAGACAGCCACAATGTACCATAGTCACCATCATATGTTGATGGCAAATAATAGTCCACACAACAGGAAGGAAACCTAACCAACTTCTGGGGTCATGAGATCATGGATCATAGAGGAGAATCTACTTTTCTAGACCAGTGCAATTAAACCACAATGCAGAGACCAACAGATCATAAGGAGCCCAGCTTCAGTGGATACACCTGTTGTACTAACACAGCTTTCTACAAATATGGTTCAGGAAACATTAGAGAAGAGGGGTAGGAAGACTGGAGAAGTCAGAATACCAGGAAGTTGTCTGTGAAATAGTTTATTTTTTTTTTTACTAGAAATGAATGCAGGAACTAGACTTGAACAATGACAATATTAATAGTCACAAGAGATCTCATGAAAAATGACTACAATCAACTATTAATGAGTACTGAGAGAGAAAAAATTAGCCTCTCTGAGATATGGACAAGAGGCTCTGCATTTGTTTCCACAAAAGATGAGAAGCTGTGAATTCCTTCCAGGTTAATATGGTTCCATCAAGGAAGACCTCCTGAGAGGTCTCCAGGTGTTCCAACATCCAAAACAGCTTCACAGCAACTGGATGAGACAATCCAGCCTCACAGACTATTACATCCAAGATTTAAGTATTATTCTTAATTTTCTCTGGATCCCTATAAAATTGCCAGCTTCCCCTGTCAGCAGAAAGTAGTATGGGAAGCTATGCCCAAATTTCCAAAATATTGTTTGTGAATGTTTTATTTTTAATTAAAGGGGGTTGATTATAAATGCAATCTCTTTCTAAAGAAGAAAAGAATGTGTGTGTGTGTGTGTGTGTGTGTGTGTGTGTGTGTGTGTGTGTGTGTGTGATAGGATGAAAGGGTAGATTATTGAATCTGCTTTTAAAGAGCAAGAACTTGTTTGAAATGTTTTACATTGCTATGGATTTTAATTTATTGATACAAATTTAAAGTTAATTTTGTTATACTGTATATACTCTTACTCTTGCTTAAGGTATTATGTTTATGCAACTAATAAAAATGTAATATATTTTTAAGAAATATAAATTAATAGTCAAATTTATAGTGATGTTAGTTAAGTTTTTTAGATATACCAAGATGTATTTCAATTAGGTAGGCAATCTACAAACAATTCAAAGACCTACAGAATATAACATTTAAAATGTTTTAAGAACTAAGACTTTTTTGGACGGTGAGAAATACCTGCTCCTGGCAGCACCAATTACTTTAAAGAGGATGATGGGCATTGAAGAAACTTATTATGGAGTTTGCTTTCTTTGTGGCAAAATTTACTCACTGGGCAAAAAAGTGTTCTTGCTTCAACTGCTTGACAGAATGTTGTATAGACTGGACATGCAGGACCCTATGGGAAAGCAACAATTACACTTTGCCTAAACAGGGCAAGACGGTCCTTCAGGTTCGTACTTCACAGAAGATACTGCCAGACACTCTGCAGGACACAGAGAGAAGTGACTGATGAACTTTGCCAATAGGTGAGACAATCCTTGAAATTTCCTGCTTCACTGAAATCTATGCCAGAGACTCTAGACCTATAGGCTGAAGATAGATGCTCCAATGTTACAGAAGAACTTTGGATGGCTGTTCAGGCAGCCAGAAGTCTCTGTCATTTCTAGAATTATGGAAGTTGCTTGCAATTCACTTCCTGTTTACTCAGGTAATATAATAGCCTTCTGGGGTCTTTGATGTAGTTGAAGACTAGATAGTTATAATTATTGTTTTCTCTAGTCATAGTAAAAGATAAGTTAGATATGAAACTTTACACTCACAAATATAGGATAGATGATAGAATATTTTCTTTAATTTTGCCGAATACAAATAGACTAGATATTGTAACTGTAATTCTTGCTTGGCAACTGTTCTATTATATATAATTTTACTGTGTTAAAGTTAAAACCTTCCTTTTCTATTAGACAGAAAAGAGGAAGTGCTGTGTGATATCTTTCTGTCTGTTCTGGATATGTGTTGCTCTGATTGGCTGATAAATAAAGCTAGTTTGGCCAATGGCAAGAAAACTTACAGCCAGGTGGGAAATCCAAGCAGGGATACAGGGAGAAGGGTGGAGTCGTGGAGGTATCAGCCTGCCGCCCAAGGAGCAAAAGATGCCAGCAGACTGGTAACACCACAGCCACGTGGCAACATACAGATTAAAAGAAATGGGTTGAGTTAAGTTATAAGAAGCCTGACCATACAACTGTAAATAATATAAGCTTTTGTGTGTTTACTTGAGACCAAGCAGCTTTGGGACACGAGTGGAAGAGATTTGTCCCAAACGAGGGGCCAGACAGGACTGGAGAAACTTCTGGATATACTTATTGGTTGTCCAGTACAAAGTGGTCATCCATGAAATCATATACACACAATCAACAAAAGCAGACTCAGTATGTTATGTGGATATTTGTTCATGCACACCTGTTTGTGTAAATGTAATTATAATAGTTACAGAAAGTCTCTCAATTTGAGAGTTGGGAGGCATGAAAGGGTTTAGTGGGAAGGGACCTGGGAGAGACAGGAGGGAGGAAATGGACAAGGAAGTGGTGTAATTATATTTTATTTAAAATGTACTAAAATAAAGATAAATGCCAAAAAGTTAAAGAAATTTTCACTTAAAACTACACCTAGTGATGAGTCATTAAAATATTGTATTAAGCTAAGTACATCCATATGAGGCTGTGTTTTTCAGAATTTTTTGCCTCTATTTGAAAATATTTTACCAAATTAAAAACTGCTTATCAAAGGCAAAAAAATTCCACAAAAAATAGACAAATCACATACGGGAGTACACACACACACACACACACACACACACATGAATATTGATATTTTGTGTCATATAAAATGAAATTCTATGTAAATATAGTTTTCTAGGATTTACCACTGTATTTGGTCAATGGCTTTAATCTAAATTTAAGCCCTGTGCTAACCTTCACACTGATAATGGCTCTTACCATTCCTATGAACAAGCATTTTGTTAACTTCATTTCTTTCATCTATATGTGAAAGAGCTATAGCCTGTAACTGAACCCATGCTTTTCAGCATGTTACCAAGGATTCTGTAATTTATTTATTCACAAAAGCTGATCTGAAAAGTTATTTCTACAGATGAAATGAAAGGCCCTATTGTTAACCTGCTGTGATCAAAAGGCAGACTCTAACCCACCAGCTCACATACTATTGCTCTATATAACAATTTCCTGGGACAATAAATGTGTAATTCTTACAAACTGTAGCATGTCCAAAAAGGGGGAGTCATTTCATGGGTACCAAAGTGCATGAGGATGTGTCAATGGGCTGTTTTGAAGAATCATCAGCATATGTGTTCAGTACTAATATAATATCAGATACAAGGTGAATTACTCATAAATACTAATTGAAATTTTTTTCTTCTTAGAATAATATTTTGTTCTCATGGGGGAATATCTTTCTGTATGCTGTGAATATGTGTTGTTCTGAGTGGTTGATAAATAAAGCCGTTTGGCCTATGGCAAGGCAGCTTAGAGGCAGGCAGGAAATTCAAAGAGAGAGACAGGAAGAAGGCATGCAGAGATTTCAGTGAGCCGTCCAAGGAGCATCACGTAATGGTACACAGGTAAAGCCACAGAACATGTGGTGATACATAGCTTAATAGTTATGGGCTAATTTAAGATATAAGAGCTAGCTAGCAAAAAGCTTGAGCCATGGCCATGTAGTTATAATTAATTTAAGCCTCTGTGTGTTTACTTGGGGAAGGCAAGTGGGGTACTATAAACAAACCTCATGTAATTAAAGCTTAAAATCTAATGTCCACATATAAGAGAAAACATTCAATGCTTTTCTTCCTGGGTCTGTTAACCCCACTCTGGATGATTGTTTCTAGTTCTGTCTCATTATTTACCAATTTCCTTATTTCATTTTTTAATAGCTGAAGAATATCCCATTGTGTAAATCTACATTTTCATTATCCATCATTCAGTTGCTTGACATCTAGAATCTTTTTAATTCCTGGTTATTATTTATAGAGCATCAGTGAACATGTATGAGCAAGTATTTCTCTAATAAAATGTAGGGTCCTTTGTTATATATCAAAGAATGGTACACCTCAATCTGGTGATATATCTATTTTTATACTTTTGAGAAACGTCCATACTGACTTCCACAGTGGCTGCATAAGTTTCCACCCCCATCACCAATGAATAAGTGTTCCCTCATCCTCACTGGAATCTGCTGTCATTTTTCTTATTGATCTTGGACTTTCTGACTGGGGTGAGATGAAATCTCAAAGTTTTAATTTGTTTTCTCCAGATTGCTAAGAATGTTGAATATATTTGTTTCTCAACAATTTAATTTCATCTGTGATAACTCCCTGCTTAGTTCTATACACCATTCTTAATTGGGTTATTTGTTCTCTTAATTTTCAATTTTTTAGTTCCATATATATCTAGATACTAGACTTTAAGAAAGATAATTGATAATGATATCATCTGAAAGCTCCCTTCAAAAAAGAAAATGTTATAGAAATAATAGTAAACATAGTTAAGTAGTTAAAAAATATGCAATTCTAAAAATATAAAATAACTTGAAAAAATTTTCCCTTTTATTTTACAATACCATTCAGTTCTACATATCAGCCATGGATTCCCTTGTTCTCCCCCCTCCTGCCTCTCTCCCCTTCCTCCCAGCCCACCCCCCATTCCCACCTCCTCCAGGGCAAAGCCTTCCCCAAGGACTGAGATCAACCTGGTAGACTCAGTGCAGGCAGATCCAGTCCCCTCCTCCCAGACTGAGCCAAGCATCCCTGCATAAGCCCCAGGTTTCAAACAGCCAACTCATGCAATGAGCACAGGACCTGGTACCACTGCCTAGATGCCTCCCAAACAGATCAAGCCAATCAACTGTCTCACCTATTCAGAGGGCCTGATCCAGTTGGGGACCCCTCAGCCTTTGGTTCATAGTTCATGTGTTTCCATTCTTTTGGCTATTTGTCCCTGTGCTTTATCCAACCTTGGTTTCAATAATTCTCGCTCATATAAACCCTCCTCTTTCTCGCTAATTAGACTCACGGAGCTCCACCGGGGGCCTAGCCGTGGATCTCTGCATCCAGATCCCTCAATCATTGGATGGGGTTTCTGGCACAATTATTAGGGTGTTTGGCCATCCCATCACCAGAGTAGTTCAGTTCCGGCTGTCTCTCGACCATTGCCAACAGTCTATTGTGGGGGTAACTTGAAATTTTACTGTTTGGGAAATTTAAAATCAACATGAAATACAGAGAACACAAGTGGAAAGACAATAAAAATAAAAAATTCAATAACCATTGTCCTCAAAATATTTCAAAAATACTAATGACAAAGAAAATACATATTAATCCAATAATTTGTGGTTCTTCCTTTAGGAATATTGTTGTGCTTTTCACTGCAATGAAAAATCTACACATGCTAGTGTTGACTCAATTTAAAATCACCTCATGCAGTGAGGATTTTAAATCCTTATTTGTACTGAGAAGACAACTCAGTGAATCAGAAATAATTCCTAAACCTTGAATTTAACAAATTATAAAGTTTTTAGCCTATAAAATAAAACATTTTCAATCAAATCACCTTTTGAAAATTATATTATATTTTAGATTATTTGAATATCATGGTTAAGTCTCATGAAACCAAGGAAAAAGTATACATACTTATATTAAAAACAGTCAAACACTAAGGCATTTGTGTTTGGTGCAGGTAGTGAGGAGGCAGAGAATAGTTGCTGGGAGGTTGATATCTGCCTGGGCTATACAGTATAAAATCATTGTAAATCTGAATTTTGTATTTTACCATTGGAGAAGTAGACTGATTGTTTTGTCTGTAACAATAAACATTTTTATTAAAAATTAGTAGTAATATTAAATACCTTTTAAAAATCATAAATTGCTGTATTCTACATTAATGATTCATAAATACTTTCTAGAGAAACAACTTTTTAAAGAATTTTCATATAATAGACTATAACCATATTACTTTCCCTTACCCAACTCCTCTCACATCCTCTATACCTACCCCTCCACCCAACTTTATGTTCTTTCTATCTTTAAAAACACAAACATTTAAAATGACATAAGCATGTTGTCTATTTTTGTGTTGGTCATCTTCTCACACATGTGGTATTTTCCCTGGATTGTGGTTGATATCCATTGACAAAATATTTTTCCTTATTTCAGCAGCAACGGATTGCAAATAGCTCCTGGGCTAGGGCTTGGTGTTTTTGTCTATGTCCTCTTCAAGAGAAACATTCTTAAAATAGCAAAGAGAGAAAAAAGTACTTCCTCAAGACAGAAATTCAATTTCATGGACTCAAGAAAGTATCAAATGGTTTGAAAATAGTATATATTTCCATTTTTTTTTTTACCATGTATTGATTTTGTCTCGCTTTTGATGACAATCAGACATTTTATCCTATCAATCCTATCAATTTATCAGAAATAAAGACTATGTTAGAGTTACTGTTTATTTATTTAAAAACAAACATAAGAAGTATAGTCATATAAAAAAAGAGCTTTCTAACAGAAGATGTCATCAAAGATTTTGTAATTCTCATACTTAAGTTTTACTCCCAGTCTTCAGTGGATAATTAGTTGTTTATTTTTTCATCTTCTCTCCTTCAGGACTCTGGAGGCAGCTCTGAATTATAATTTCTGGGGTACTGTAGTCTCTATACACCTTTCTCCATATCTATGGTTCAAACAACAGTTCATCTTCTTCTGTGAGTGAGGAGAATACAACACAGGCTACACTCTTCAGTAGTTACTATTTCTCTGGCTCCAGGATCTGGTTACCAATTAATCTTGCAAGCTAATGACTCAAATTACAGTGGATTTCAAAGTGATAATATTTTCCAGATAATTCTGGTCCCAGACATTTGATATGCCAATTTCACATTTCACTAGCAGCAGGTCTGTTTATGGAAAAAGTAAGATGTACAGATGATTCTCCCTCTATCACTCCCCTTTTCTAAATTTCTGTGAATTATTCCCCTTCCCATTTTTATTAGGAATAGAAATATTGGGATAGTATATTCTATAGCATTTTCTCACAAAAAAATGCCATTTGAATAAAACACTTTTCTGAACTTTAAAACAATGTAGCAAAGCTAACCTTTCATTTGTTTGAAATTACTCCCACGAGTTTTCTCTCCTGTGTAAAGACAGAAAAAGCACTTCCAGAGCCACATTGAGGCTGCATTTTGCATAATGTAGCATGTGTCTGGGGTTCTGTGTTTAAGACTGTGGCACAGGTTAGCGGATGAAAATTCAAGATTTTTTACTTTTCTCTGCTATTAAAATGCCAACAAAGGAAATTACATGGTGTGTGAAAGAAGGTATGCTCAGTCATAGGTCATTTGATATTTTAGTAACTGGAAATTTATGGAAAATCTTGGTAGCTTACTTTAAAGTGATGGATCAAATTGATTTTAAAATATAATACAATCTTAACATAAGGTTCATCCTTAGTTTCATGGGTTTTTAAGTCATTTTCTTAGCTTCTATTTGTTTATCAGAATACTTTTTGCCTGCTTTTGGGGGAATTATGCTAGTTTAACTAACAATAATGAAAATATGTGGCTTGTAGAGAAATTATTTTTAAAAACTTTAGCATTAAGTGAACACACACTTAAGACTTAAAAGCTGTGACTGTCAAAATTAGAGAATAGTTTCTTTGGAGATTAATATACTGAGAATATCTCTGTCTATGAGGTCCACATGCCACGGTACACAGAGTATTGGAAACTATACAGATAAATTCTAATCTTCTATTCAAAGAGTTTTGAACAGGAAAATAGAACTGCAACCTGGAACTAAGCAATAACATTTCATACAATAGAAGAGATAAATTAAAACAGTCTTCCCCACACAAGCAATTTTTATTTAAAAGAAAACAGTTTTACAGTTTCAATTAAAAAGTAAAACTACATAAAAATTTTATTTTGTCCAGGCATTGTCTATTTCAAATGCTCCCCAATCACATGTGCCTCCAGTCTACGATAGGATAAGAAATAAACTACTTTAAGTTGAGCTTCTTTTTGTTTCTTTTTTTCAACAGAGAATGGAAAGTCTATTGCTTGGTTCACAGCTCTCCAGATGCAAGGATGTACCCATCCATCCTGTCAAATGCATTCAACTAAGCCCGCATCCAGAAATGAATTGCCTTGGGGAAACATGAAGCTTATAAGCAGCTGCTTAGAGTGGTAATAGAGTTTTATAGTTCTAGAACTTCTGGAATACAGGGCCTGCACTCAGTGAAGTTCATTCTCTGGTAGAGCAGTTCAGTTCTCTGGTGTGATTCCTGGAGTCTTGAAATCTTGAAAGCTCACCTTGGATCAACTATTTTACCGAATTCTACATTTGCCAAGGTTATCGCTACGGCTGTTTATCCACTTGTGAGTAAATCATGGCAGAGGTTTTCTACTTTTGTATGAAGATCCCTGGCCCACATGTAGGTTATAAACGACTCTTAAGAACATCAGCCTTAGAGCTAAAGAATCCCAGTGCTATGCACAAAGAGCCATATCAGAAGGAGGGAAATTCACTGAAATGAAGAAGCCTTGAGAAGATCCCCTCATAAAATTCATTCCTCTACCAATGTCCTGTTTCTTTAACTCATATGTAAAACTCAGAGTAGTGCCTTGTTGATGTAAGAGCCTGTTGACAAGTAAATATCATAAGCATTTAGACTTCTCAAAAGAAGCCTTTCCCACTTCTTTATTTTTATAATAGAAGAAAAAATAATTTGAAAGAAGTTAACATACATGGCTAGAAAAAGCTACCCCCTAGAAGCTGTGGGTTATTAAATGAAATCCCCAGTGTCAGAAATGAGATATCTACTTATGAGAACTTGGTCAGAGAGGCCCAAGAGTCACCAAAAACAGCACAAATACACTCTTGCCATTCCTCTTGTTTGCCATCCAGGACTAGATGACAAGACCCTATTAGATAACTTAGGCTGGAACTGAGCTGGGAGATCTGCGAGTTTCTTCCATCACATTTTATTCTACACAGAATTCTGGGAATGAAAAATCATTAATGGACATACCCAGATGTGAATCTGACATTCTATAAGACCAACCTGCCAGATAATGTGGAAGTAATCAATTATCTTTTTAAAAAAACAGGATATGAGATCAATATTACAAGAGGGATTTTATGCCTCATACTGTAAACCTGTTCTAGAACCCAGGGTAAGGGAAATCATAAGCTCTAGGGGGGAACTGAAAAGTATTTACATAACAGCAAACTGCCTTTTAAATAATAATATCTATATAAATACTTATATATATATGTATATATCAATTTATAAATACTCCTGTTATCCTTAATTAGAACAGCCTCTCTTTTCAATGAAAAGTAGTGAATAAAGAGACTCATGATTACACAGGGTGCTGAGAATAAATGTTCACTTAGTGTTCATCCCAAAGTCAAGCATATATGTCATACATTCTAAAGCTCTGCGAGCATTATGGAAGAGGGGTAGGAAAGAAAGTGAAATTTTGAGGCAAATGGATGGAACTAGAAAAAAAAATCATCCTCCATGAGGTAAACAATACCTAGAAAGACAAACATGGCATGTACTCACTTATAAGTGGATATTAGCTATAAAGTAAAGGATGAACATGCCATTATCCACAGACGCAGAGAGGCTAGGTAACAAGGAGTGCCCATGGGGGACACTTGCATCTGCCTGGGAAGGGGAAATAGAAGAAATTTCTTGGGTGGACTTGGGACAGGTGGGAACGAAAACACATGAGGGATCAGATGAGGGTTGAGGAGGACAACAGAAAGACCTGACTGGGAAAGAGGAACATTTTGGGATAGGGTAGAAACCTGGTGCAAAGGAAACTCCCAGGAATCTACAGGGATGACCCCAGCTAAGATTCCTAGAAATTGCTCATATGTAGCCTGAACTGGTCATCTCCTGTGACCAGGCAAGGCTTCCAGTGTAGGGACAGGAATACCAACTCAACCTTATAACCTTTGACCTACAGTTTGTGCTGCCTATGGGATGGACTTGGGTTAAGGTGGCACAGGGATTGTAAGAGTGGCTAACCAATGACTGGCGTAGCCTAAGACTCATGCCATGGGAATGAGCCCATCCTTAACACTTCCTATGGTGCCAGGACTCAGAGGCTGGATGTCTCAGAAACCTAGGATAGAACCAAACATGAAGGGAAAAAATGTCAATGTAGTAATCCCTAAAGATATTCTGCTATACTCATGGATTGGTGCCTAGCCCGATAATCAACAGAGAGACTTCTAGAAACTGGTGAAAACATATGTAGAGTTCCATAGTCAAGCATTAATTATACAGAGCTCTGAAAATCTTGTTGAAGAGAGGGAGGATGAATTCTAAGAGTCAGAAGGGTCAAGGATATTACAAGAAAACCCACAGATTCAATTATCCCGGGCTCATAGGACCTCACAGAGACTGAACCAAAAACCAGGGAGCCTGCATGGGACTGACCTAGCCCCTTTGTACATTATGTGACAGTTGTGTAGCTTGGTCATTTTGTGCAACTCCCAACAATGGGGGTAGGGGCTGTCTCTGATTCCTTTACTGGCTTTTGGGACCCTATTCCTCATACTGGGTTGCTTTGCCCAGCCTTAATACAAGGGAGGTGAATCGTTTTACTGCAACTTGATATGCCATGTTTTATTGATATCCTTGGGAGACCTGCCCTTTTCTGAGGAGAAGATGAGGAGTGATGGGGGAAGGAATAAGATAATGGGGGAAGAAACTGGAAGGAGAGGAGAGAGAGGAAACTGATCTGGATGCAAAATAAATAAATGAAAAAAAAAAAGCAAGTCAGTTATACAAGATAAACGAAAAGTGTGGTCCGAATTTTCCTGTACTGACGGCTTGCTACCAAATAACTGGCAGCCACTTCCCAAACAATGAACAAGGAGATTCAATATTAATTACAAATACTTGTCCAATAGCTCAGGCTTGTTACTACAGAACTATTACACTTAAATTAATCCATATTTTTTTATCTCTGCTTTGCCACATAACTCAGTAATTCTTCTAAGCACAGCATGCCCAACTTTCTCTGCATCTGCCGGTGACTCTCTCACTCTACCCCTCTCCATCCCAGTAACCTTCCTAAATTTATTCTGCCTTACTATATTCCAGTCGACTTCTTTACTATCCAATGAGAGTAACACACATTCACAGTGTACAAAAGGATTATTTTGTACAGCAGAAAGGGTTACAAATTGCCACCTCTTTGGCAAGACACAGTCAGGACAACCTCATGGTAGTTGTGGATGTCTGAATGGGGTTTTCAGTTGGCCAGGAAGGAGGAGGAGTTCAGAAGGTCTTACCCCTCACTGCTGAACTCTTTACTAGTGATAGATTCAGAGAAGGGGGGATTTTCTTTTAATTTTATAGTCATTAATGTTTCCACCAAGCTTTAATAAATAGTTCTGTCCCAATGTTCACATGTACAGTTCTGACTAAAATAAATGGGTCACTAAGCAAAACCAAAAGTTATGATTCTTGAAAGATGTCTCAGAATGAGAGAGAGGCTGATAAGGTTGAGAGGGAGATTAGAGAAGCCTGGAAGGAACTGGAATACATCAGATGCATGTATGAAATTTTGAATAATAAAATTAATCATTTGTAAAGAAATGAAATTATCATCAAAGATATAACTATATCAATAAACGAAAAAACTAACTGGAAAATAATAATTTATTAAAATTCTATTTTTTATCAAAAAAACATATCTAGCCTCTGATTTTTGAAGTTTTAACTAATTGAGCACATTTTTATTCTTCTGTGTTGAGGTGATTTTTTTACTATAATCAAGAAAGTAACATCTACATTTTGTATAAATGTACAAATATGAGTTTAGAAAGCTGATAAACTCATCCTTTAGTTGCATTGATCTTTGGTGAGAAATAAAGTGCAAGATAAACTCAGACTTTCAAGGAACCCACTCAGAGATTTGTCTTAAAAGTGTAACCAATAAGAGCCCAAAGAAGAAAGTTGACAATCACTGTAAATGATTACTCTGTGAGTATGTCAGAAAAACATTTTAATGAAACAGAGATAAGATAGAAGCAGGGCTTAAAATTTTTCCCCTTCAGAAGATATACTGAGGCTAAATAAAGCTGAAACACTATAAAAATCCAAGCCATAGAGTTCATGTTAAGCAACAATAATTAGAAGAATGTTAGGTGCCCTGTGGTTTCATAATATAGAATCTTTTCATATCAGTTTCTCTCATCTGTTTCTCATACATTGTCCTAATACTGATAGTACTGTGATGCCAAAGAAATGCTCCACACTCTCTCAAGAAGGTAGGAAGGACTTCTCAATTTCTTATCCCAGCATCTTCAGGCAGTGCTGTGGTGTATATATCCCAGCCTGTTATACACTTGACTCTACATGGATTAGGATTTGAGTCTTATTAAAGGAAAAACTCAAACACATAACAACACTTTTCCAATGGCTTTTCTAGGTATGAAAGAACACATTCACTGATAGTCACCTCACAAGCATGTTTTTAAAATCTCTGCCTTGACTCATTGGCATTGCACTGAGCTGACTTGTTTAGCCCTTTGCAACAGGGCCCGGTGCTAACAGCTGCCTCAGCTTACAAAATCTATTTCTGTTAGTAAAACTCATTATTACTTCTGGCCATTTACTATTGTTAAAAATGCAGATTTCAACAACTAACCGCTTAAAAAATATTTCAGGTTCTAAATTGGGAAAATAAATATAGCAGATTGCAGCATCTCTTTCTTCTGTTATTTAATGATCTTCAAATGGAAGTTCCCAGATAACCCAATTATTTTCTGTTGATAAGATAGGTGAACTATTTATTCAAGGCAACAAAAACACTTGAGAATTTCTCCTCTTGTAAGGATTCCAATAATCACACAAACATAAGCAAACTATGTTTTCACAAAGGTTGGAGATTGTAATTTTACCTTAATTTGAGAAGCATGAAAATATATCATAATAACTTGAATCACAGATTAATTTTAACAGTGGCGTTTAGTCCATTTGCAAACAACCAAGTTCTCTGTGTGAGAGTTTTCCTTCATGCATGTGTTAAAATCAAACACAGGAAATGGAATGTTGTTGAAAGTTATTTTAATTTCACACTCAGGTGACATGATAATCTGTGATAACAATGCCATGACAACCAGTAATGCTCAGCTTTTACCACTCATTCAAAATGTCACCTCCTTTGTATAAAGACTTTCAGAAGTGTCATTAACCCAGATTTGACCTCTATTTACAACACGTGTTTTTACCCTATTTGGGCATCTACTTAATTCTTCTTTGAACTGTAGTCGTGTTTGATTTTGAAAGGCCTAATACTCATAAGCAGAGTTGTAAAGTAGAAACCTTAGGCAATTTATATTTTATATGTTAGTATATATATGGTAACAATATTAAAAATAATAAAACAGTTAATTTTTATCATTCTCTTATTGATATATTATATAAAAACACATATCCTACTTGTTTTGTTTAGTAATTTACACCAAACTGAAATATTTATTAATTTACATCTAACGAAGTCTTTCTAGATCGAAGATCACGAACAATAGATTCACGAGTTTATTCAGCACAGTTCCAACAAAGAGGTCGATATCCTGATAGGTATATCTGCAGGAGCACGAAGCTAACACTGAACATTCAAATACACAACTCTAAAGTCTCAGAAAGACCCTAAAACTTATTAGATATAAAAGCTCGTGTCCCGAGCACACTGCTGTCTCCCAAGCTTACATGACGTGTACAGACTGCTAAGTGATTTTCACCTTACTCATCTTAGGCTAACTAGTAGCTGTCTTCACATATGAAATACATTTTTGAGCAAGAGACACTAAATCAGGATAAAATTATTAAAAACCCTCTCATAAACTTAAGTGCAACTCTCAGCTACTGCACTATGCAAGACTACAGTGATTCTCTTCAGTATGACTTTGACTTACTGCCTAAGTAATAACTCTCTCATGACTTATTTGTTTGTTCCCTGTAAGTAACTCCTCAACCATGTTCCTGTAAGTTAACCAATAAACTAATTTATTCATTAAGTTGGATTTTTTTTTCTGCACAAAACATCTTTATTTGTGGGGAAAAACAAAAATACAGACATTCAGAATTTTTAATCATCCAAAGGTGTGTGTAAACAAATTTATATTAAGGAAAACAAATTTCAAGGCGGTCTGTCAGTTGGGGTAGCATTAGTTGGAATACAGATCTCCAAAGGCATCACTGACTGAAGCTTTTCATTCATAAGGACCTGAGAGAGACTTGCTTAAGGAACCACTCAGGCAACTATTTCATTCTTGTATGGAGTGGTAGCCTTTATCACTCGCTCAGAGCCCTGCCTGCAAGGCTGCCCCAGGACCTTGTGTTTGTCTCTACCCAAGGAGAAAGGGAAGAGAGGACAAAGAGGAGCCATGCTTCCTAACAGTGCAGGGTAGACACATTGACACACTCAAAGTGGTTATCACAGAACGAGATTGCAGCTGACCATTGTGTTTTTCAACATAGTTTGAATTTTTCAACAGTGAACGTGCATATTTATATAATCTGAAAAGATAGAAAGCAGTTATCTTTGGAGGGAAGTCCACCTTGAGGAAAAGGAGTTACAGGAACTGGAAGTTCACAGCTGGACACAGAGGTATACACAGAGACCCTTCTCAAAACACCAATAAATAAGAAAGCAAAGTAAAAGGAACTAGAGGCTCACTATTAACTAAAAGAGACATGCCATTGTCACATAGAAACGGCATAGTTTTGATTGAGGAGGTGCTAAGAGTCCATATTCCTCTTTTGCCCTCTGCCGAAAGCAGCAATCAGTTAGGACCAAGAATGGAGCAGAGTTCATGGGGTGAGCAAGTTCATTGTGCAAATACGACCATGTACTTGAACAAACAAGGTGGAAGCTTTCAGGCTTCCAATGTGTACACGTTAAAAATACTCTATATTCAATAGCCTTAGTTTACATAATAGAACTTCTTTATTGTAAACTATAATTTTTTATAACTTTGACTTATAACAATGCTTCACATTGTATAACTGTACAAAAATATTTCCTTCAAGTTATTTTCAAATTTTTAAAAAAACGTTCTGAAGTTTTTGTTAAAAACTAAGACACATGCACACTGACTGGCTCAGGCCCTCACACTTAGGATTAGTATCATCATCATCACTGCCTTTCCCTTGTGTGTTCTATTCTACTGTGGTCTTCAGGGGAAGTAATGCCTTCCTCTGGAATACCCTTGAAGGATCTGCCTGAGGCCACGTGGGAGTTATCGCCTTAACAGCAGTGCACCCTGAGCAGCTAATGTGTGGTGGGCACACAGTGGCGGCTGCTACCAACCGTTCTGTGCACAGCTGCATGCGCTGTCCTCTCATGCAGTGGCAGCACAGGTGGCCTGTTCATCACCATGACCATGCGCGATTTCGAGTATGCAGACTTAGGGGCTCACTGTCATATGCCATTGATCTCAATGAAACATCAATAACGTGGCACGTGACAAATGAAAAGAAGCAACCTGCAGGTCCTACTGTTCTTGCACGCCAGGAGGCCCTGCAAAGACAGAGGGACCCTTTGGGATTCTTTCTGTTCAGGTATTTCAACTCAGTCTTGTAAAGATCCTGTTGTGCTGACAGACCATAAACATATGGGGATGAAGGGGAGAGTTTAAGATTCTTTTGTTTTCTTTGCCCCATTGAGTAAAACACATTTAACACTCATGGCTGTAGCCTAATGGATACTTACAAATTTTTAGGTGTTCTGATATTAATCATAAAACAAAGTAATTTTTAAATAATGAGATGAGAATATCCAGACAACTTTAATTGAACCAGGAGATAGAGGCAAGAAGATCAAGAAGTCAAGACTATCCTCAGCTACACAGTGAGTTTAAGGCCAATCTGGGCAATAGTAGACCCTATCTCAAAAACAAAGAGCTGGAATGGTGGCCCTTGTCTTTATCCCAGCACTTGGGAGGCAGAGGCAGGCAGATCTCTGAGTTTGAGGCTAGCCTGGTCTACAGAGTGAGTTCCTGGACAGCTAGGGCTACATAGTAAGTCCTGTTTCAAAAAAACAAAACCAAAGACTATCCAGATCTAGTTTCTCATGCCAGAGGTGATAGGCATTGTCCATGTATACTGTGTTGGACTCCACAGCATTATAAACCACATTGTGCTCAAGTGGTACTACCAATACTTTGTTGCTGCGGATTAATTCTGAAGCTTGCCCTTTCTGAATTGCTGCAGACTAAAGGCAGGCGTGCTCTCTGCCCTCCCTCTTCCTCCCAACCCCCATCTCTGTCTCTGTCTAGGGTGCTGGGACTCAGACCCAGAACTTGCTATATACCTCCAGTCATTCTTGTTTTTGTTTTTGTTTTTTCCTGAACTGGGTACTCAACTCTGCAGGCCAAGCTGACCTTAAACTCAAGGTCCTCCTGCCTCACATGGCAGGATTACAGCGATGTACTACTACATCCAACTCCTTAGTTTTTGGTGTGTTCTCATGAGTGGGGGAGAAAGAATGAGTTTAGCTAACATTTTGTCAGTGGATTAACTCCAGGAAGACCCAGGGGAAAGTGTTAGATAATGAAAGCGTTCTGTGAGCCAAAGCATGTATCTCTTAGCATTATTCAACACCACCTAGCTTTTCCTGTTCTGGAGACCTGTGACTGAACATTAAGTTGGATTTTAATGGTTATTGTTACTTCAGATGGTCAGCAGTTCCCCATCTGAGGTGAATAGAAGTCTGTCTTCTTCTGCCCAGGGGAAGCCTCACACAGCACAATGTTTAAGAAATTGTTACTTAAGGAACTGAATCATTGTAAATTCTGATGTATTGCAAAGGTGCTTTGGTAGGGAAAGAAGAACTGCATTTTACTCAGGACGGGTATTTAATACACAAACAACCAACACTCAGAGATGAGTTTATGCTAGGTATTATGACAGAGATAACAATAAGACACACTGTAGCTCAGGAAAAGTTGTAAATGTTTCTAATTAAACATATTGCGAATAAATCATTATGAGCCATTATAAATAATAACCAATGTCAAATTATAACTTAGACACACCCTTTAAAAATATAAGTACTGAGCTAAACTTTGGAAGAGATATTTCACTGGTAAGAGACTGTGGGACAAGCAGTTTAGGTTGGGGATTGTGCTGGAGAACCTATTTTCAGTTTTTATTGTGTTTTCTTCCCATTTCTTGTTCTTTCATTTATTTACATTTTTGAGAATATACTTATAATTTCCCTTTCTTCCCTAAAATTTAGAATCTCTTTAAGAATTCTAACTCTAAGTCTCAAGGATGATTATTTGTTCAGGTTTAAGCAGAAAGCACTCCATGTTTCACCTTGTGTGCCCACTAATCTTCTCTATGCAGTGCCCACCACTCAATGCAGCCCCAACTGTGCCTGTTCACTCCCCTAGGAAATTCTCTATTTTAGTTCATGTTCTGCTATCAGTTCTTAGATTGTGAAATTCTTCCCTTTCCTTTTAACTCCCACTTTTTATAGAAAACTCATCTCTGTGTGAACTAGTATGCAGCACATTTTGCAGGTGCACTTGGTAAAACCTCCTTTTTACACTTGCTCCGTTGACTTGTCTGTCTTAACTCCATTTGTGGAAGCATTAACTTACTAAAATAAGGCTCCAGTCAGTCCAGCCTGTTGTAGCCACATCAAATACACAACAAAGAAAGCAAGTTCCCATGTCCAGGTTTCATTGCAAAAACTGTATAAAAGAACATATCACCTCCTCCCTAAACCACCAGTACTATAAAATGTTCTCCAATGTAAATTATACACCAATCAACCCCATGATATAGAACTTAAAATAGCAATCAAAAACTAAATCAAAGAATTCAAGGAGTTAAAAAACACGCAAATAGCTCAAATATCTTCAAGAGAGAGAATTTAAAGGCAATACATGTCCAAGAGATTCCCAAGAAAACACAAACATAAGTATTTTTCAATATTTCTCATTACACAATTTGATTTTCAAATCCTGGATTTCCTTCATCATTTTTAAAATCAAATTGTGTAATAAGAAATTCTGAAAAATACTCAGGCTAAAATGAAGATGCAATTGAAAACCTCTGTAACCCACTTTGAAAATTATGGAAAAAACCTTACATGTAATATAGATCAAGTAGAAGAAAAAAAATCAAGACACATATAAAGGTAAACCAATCAAAGAAACAAAACAAAATGATTGATTATTCAATGGAGACTTTGAAAGGCAAGTAGAGCCTGGAGTAATCTACACTACGTTCTAAAAGATACCGACATAGAAAACAATCTGCAATGGTTGAAAAAGAAAGTAAACATACCCTATGGCATGGTCTAAACAATTTCATGTCTACCAATCAGATCTACAGAGGATTCTGGAATCAGGACTCGAGAAAGAAGATAGGAAATAACATCGGAAGAGGCTGTAGTAAGTGTTGTTATAATTACTGAAATGGAAAGTATGACTAAGAACACAAATGGGGAAAAGCAACAAAATTGCTACAATCAGCACAGACCTTTCAATAACAACTTTAAAAATCAATAACCTCAATTTTCCAAACAACGGAGAAAGGTTAGATGGACAGATTAAGAAACAATATCCATAAAACTTTTGTCTACCAGAAACACCTCTGAGCTTCAAAGATAGACACTGCCTCAGAGTAAAAGGATAGACAAAAGTATTCCAATCAGATGGGACCAGGAAGCATGCAGGAGTCACTATCCAAATATCTTACAAAATATACTTCAACTAAAACTAATGAGAAGAGATAAAGAAGGGCATTTCCAATCAAGGGAACAGTAAATTAAGAAACCGTTACTATCTTGAACATATATGCACCAAATGCTGTTACACACAATAATTTATTTTAAAAAAGAGTACTGGGCTTAGTGAGAGAGAATAACAGCAATCCTTTAATAAACCTTTTAACAAGAAACCCACTTTCTCTAACATATGGGTCATCTGCTCAAAAATTAAGCAATGATACATAAGGATAAAGTGACATAGTACCAAAAATGGATTTAGCAGATCTACATAGAATGCTTTATTTAACACCAAAGAATAAATATTTTGCTCAGCAGTACACAGAAGCCTTTCTAACAAACTACAACAAATTCAGAAAAGTTGAAATAACTCTGTGTGACCTATCTGAATATAAATCAATAAAATCTAAAGTCAACTACAAACAAATCTCTAGTAAGTATGCAAATTCATGGAGACTAAACTTACTGAATGATTAACGGGTCAAAGAAAGAAAAAAGGAGAAATTAGAAAGTACTGGAACTAAACAAAAATGAAAATACAATATCTGGGAAATATTAAAAGTGGTCCTAAGAGTAGAAATTTATACCTCTCAGCTCCTACATTAAAAAATAAGAAAAACATAAATAAATGACTTAATTATGCAATTCAAGAATTTATAAAAAATAAAAATAAGATCAATCCAAAAACAAATTCAGTAGACAGAAGAAATACTTATAAAATTCAGAGCAAAAATTATCAAAATAGAAACAAAGAGACAATAAAAACAATCGTGAATCTAAGAGCTGGTTCTTTGACAAAAATAACCAAGACAGATCCTTGGTCCTACTAACCAAAAGGAAGAAAGAGATGGTGCAAATCAACTGAATGAGAGAATAACAAGGAAACATTAGAACAGACACCAAAGAACGTAAAAATTTTAAGAGAATACTTTTAACACCAACACTCCTTTAAGTTGGAAAACCTAACAGAAATAAATGAATGTCTAGATTAATCCAAACCACAAAAGTTAAGGCAAGAAGAAACCAACAACCTCAAGAGCCTCATAACAAATAAGGAAAATAAAATAGTAATAAAAGGCTTCTCAACTATAAAGGACCAGGCCAAGGGGGATTTACAGCAGAATTTTACCAGACTTTCAAATAAAAATATTAGCAAATGATTCCTAAATTATTAAAAAATATGGAAACAGAAGAATTGTTTCCAAACTCCTTCAGAGCCATTATTACTCTAATAGTCAAGCCAGATAAAGACAAAACAAAACAAAGCAAACAAAACTATAAGTCAATATCCCTGATGAACATATTTGCAGAAATCCTCCATAAATTAGCAAACCAAATACAGGCATACATTAAAACGAACTTCATTCTTGATAAAACTAGCATTATTCCTGAGATGCGGTGAGTGTTCAGCATATGTTAAGTCAAGAATTGTACTAAATCATACAAATTGACTTAGAGCCAAAAATATCACATGGTCATCTCAATAAATGCAAAAAAAGTCTTTGGCAGAATTCAATATAGCTTTCTGATAAATGTTCTATAGAGAATAAGACTAGAAGGACGGGAACATACTTCAGCATAATGAAGTCTATAAACCACAGACTGAAAGCCACAATTATTCCAAACAGAGGGAAAAAAAATCACAATAATTTAATTAAAATCAGAATTGTGACAGGGATGTCCACTATCGCCACTCCTTTTCCATATAGTGTTCAAAGCAGTAGCTGGAGCAATAAGGAAAGAGAAAGAAATAAAGAAACCTGAAAACATGAAGAAAAAATTAACAATTTCAGCAAAATAGAAAGATACAAAATCGGCTTTAAAGAGCATGCTTTCTCCACACCAACAAAAAACTCTCTACTGTCTGGTTTAATGCCAACACAAAGTAGAGTTATTTGGGAAAAGGGAACTTTGAGAAATTGTCCCCAAGAGATTGTCCTGTTGGCAAATCTGAGGGGGGGTGGCATTTTCTTATTTGATGATTGATGTGGGAGGGCCCAGCTCAAAGTGGTGATACTACCCTTGGGCTGGTGGTCTTGAGTACCACAAGAGAGGAGGCTGGGCAAGCCACAGCATCAAGACCAAGCAGCACTCCTCCATGGCTTCTGTTTCAGCTCTTGTCTCTTTCTCTAAGTCCCTGCCATGCTTGAGTTTTTGCAGTGATATCTATCCTTCAGTGATAAATTGTGACCTGAGGGTTGTAAGCTAAAATAAACATTTTTTCCTCTCTAACTTGCTTTTGATCATGGTGTTTTATCATAGCAATAGAATACTAAGGCATAATTTGGTATCAAAATGTGGGGTGTTGATGTGACAAACATGACCATGTTTTTTAGAAGATGGTGGAACAACTTTGGAACTTTGGTAGGGAAAACCATTAAGTGCTCAGAGTTCAGTGAACTAGTCTTCAGGAACATAGAAGATAATTCTGAAAGCAGTGCAGACAATAGAGGCACAGCTTGTGAACTTTCAGAGGGAATTTTCAGAGGCCCTTAAAGATTCTGTCAGAGCCAGTTAATATATTTAATTAAGAATGTGTGACTCTTGTCAGCTGGGCCTGAAAAATCAGACATGATTAATTAGAGACCAGAACCACTGAAGTGAAGCTTTGCTTTACTGAGACAATTGATGCTGGTTAGATGGGTCTAAGAAATTAGCAGTGATTAACGAGCAATCAGCATCAGTGGCAAAAATCTTCTGGGAAGTGTTTCCACAGGGTCAGCACACAGAAGCTGTGTTTCAGAGTTGGTCAAGTTTTACTGCATACTGGCACTCAAACTTAGTAATGTAAGTTTCCTAGGTGGTGCTAGTTTTGAAGGCATGAAGGGGTCATGAAGAGAATCTGAACTTTGGCAATGTGAGAAGCCAGGAGAGGCAACTGATGAAGGTGCAGCCTCAGAAGTAGTGAAAATCCCAGGATTGAAGAGGTCATAGAGAGAAGCCAAGGCTGGATTCCATGTGTCAGGGATAGAATCCCAGGAGAGCCCAGGGAAGGCTGCTGTTGAAGGTGCAGGCTAGTTACAGTAAAGATCCAAGAGATGGCATTCATTAACATGGGATGACAACCAAGGATAGCAGCAGCTGTGGGCTGGAGCCATCCTGCGTCTAGGAGCCATATTGTTGGCTGCAGAGGGCAGAGATGGGAAAGGCCTTTCAGGGCTCAGAGATTCATGAACGGGCTTAGTATGTCAAATACTGATTCCTGGTTCTTCCTTCATAAAGTAAAAATTTATTAAAACTTGGTTACTTTTTTTTTTACAGGATCCCACAATTGAGAGATTTTGTATTTCTAAAGAGATTTTGGAATTTTAAAAGCATTTTGGAATTTTAGAGAGACTTTGGATATTTTAGAGAAGGTTTGGATATCTTTGAGCAGAGAAAGAAAAGTGTCCATAAAGAAAAAGAGAGCAAAGGGAAATGAGGAAGGAAAGTAGGAGAGGGGAGGCTGTCAATCACCAAGAATATTTTTCCAACCACTAGCTATGACACTTGGAGTTTGTCTCTCTTTTTACTTTTATGCATCAAATATCACTATCAAGTCTTATCTAACACATTACACACATGTTCAGTCTGTTCAGACAGCATCTTTTTAATCCGGTTTGCTCTGTGAGTCTTGTTTGACTGATCACAAGACTTTGAGTGCCCTGTAATGCTGAATGCAGTTAGAGGGCATGAAAGTCTGGCTTTGTGGAAAAGAGTAGCCTTAAGTTCAAAATCTTCCTTTTCCATAACAAGCATGGGACTTAGAACTCTGCATTTAGTTTCCATAAGGCACAGCATAGAAAGATAAAAAAAAAATATGATACATAGGAAAGAACACAGTGACTTCTTGCTACAGAGGAAGAGGAACGACCACTTTGTTGTCTCACAGAGATTGCAGGAAACAAGAAGAGACCAAGTCTGATGACAAGAGCATTAGCCTCCCAGGATAACTGAAAGCCAAAAAAAGCCTGGAATTTGGAGGTAAAACCCAAGATCCTGAATTAGGTGCTACATATGTCTATGGCTACCTCCCTAAAATTGTGACGCTTGTTTACCTTAGCCACCTGGGGAAGAAAACAAATGTCTTCTCTGAAACAAGAGGCATAATGAAGATCTGCCATCAGTAACTGAAGGAGTTAAAAATCCCCAAACCTGCACCAACCTTGCAATGCAGGCCCAGGTTCAGGTTCATGTGCTCCTGATGACTGCTTAGAGGCTAATAGCAGACAACCCTGTGTCAAAGGGGTCTCTTGTTTCTTTCTTTGAGGAAAACCCTCAGCTTTAATAATGAATATAGTTTAAATCCCAAATACACAAAAACCCTCATTTAGATGCAAATGTGAATTATTAATTGCAAGTTAAAATTCAAATAAATGCTCAATTTATTCTTTGCATTAATTTTTAAAAGTCATATACCTATAAAGTATAGCCTTGTATATATTTGTGTAGTCCTCTGGGAAGCAAGAAAATATGAATAGAAATAAGAAAATAACCACCTAACCAAGTAGAATTTCTCTGTGGTCCTCAGATATTTTCTTGAATTTAAGGGATATTGGGCCAAGGACACAAGGATAGTCAGACAATTTCCAGATGAATTTAGAACTTGCTGTATCAATTGATATTATTCAAATGAGGTCATACAGAGAAACTTTGACAACTATTCCCAAATTTGGGTTAGATGATGACTGCAGGCCACTGGAGACCAGATGCTACTCTGGGAGATTTATTAGCCTTATCACTAAGTAAATCTTCAGCATCTCCTGTCCCAATTAAGAATGAAGAGAGACGCATCAAAATAAGTACATCTATGTGCTCCAAACCTGATTTTCAAATCCAGGACACCATCCCTCTTGGAATACTTTGATTCTATCTAAGTCAAAGAAAAAGAAGAAACTTAGGGTCATAAATAATTTGTTGATATGGAAACAATTGCAGTAACCTGACTGTAAGGTTGTGGTATGTTTAGGGACCATATTATATCTAGTGAGTACCACATTGAATTCTTTTTCAAAAGTTCTTCAATATTTAGTTCTCTAGCAGCCTGTCAGACTGATTGCTATTACATCTCTTGCTGAGTTTGGGAGATTTGGAACTTTGGGAAAAGTGAAATTTTGATGGAATTGTAACAGATTAGGATTGCCTCTATCTAGAACCCTTCTCAGTAGTACAGAGGTAAGTTGTGAACTTTGTCACAGAGAAGCCATCCCCATTTTTTGAAGACATATGAATAATAAATATGTAAACAAACAAATAAATCAAGTAAATGGTGAGGAACTTTCTCAAAGAAAGACATGTCTAAGTCTTTGATTCTTTGGAGACAAAAAGAAATTCTGTGACCTTTTTTAGGCCTTCATGAAAGTACAAATGAAGCCTAAAAAGCTTAAAAGAATGGGTACTTTAAGACAAGGTGCCAAGGTGGTTATGTGTTCCTCACAACACATAAATCAGAATAATTTGGTGCCTTATTTTTTTCTGACTAGTTATTGATTCATGGTGAGCTCAAGATTGAGCCATAGTGAAGAGAGTTATTTTCCATTCTAAGTTACTAATTGAGACACTTGCTAAGAAAACTAAGACTTTTAAATGAACATACTGTGGGGTGTGTGTGTGTGTGTGAAAGAGAGAGAAAGAGAATTTTTCTATTCTCAAATTTCCCATTTTATGTCATAGAAAAGTTGTTTTTTAACTGTCCACACACTTTCCCTAGATGTTAAATGGCAGAGATGATACAGTGTATGATAGTCATATATTAGAACATAATTTTTCATTTTCTCACTGTGGGTGATGCATACAGGCCAGAGAGGACCTTGGTTACTCTCTGCCTCGTTTTTTTTTTTTGAAACTCATCTTGTACTGAAACTTGAGCTCATCTTTGAGCTAGTCTGGCTGGCAAAGCAGCTCTGAGGATGCTCCCATCTCTGAAGGTCATCCCTCAGCCCTGGGGTTTAGGCCTGCACAGCTGTCTCCAGCTTTCATACAGGTGCTGGAAATGCAGACTCAATTCCTCACATTTGCACAGTAGACATGCTTCCCCACTGAGCTATCTCCCCAGTCATCCAGAATGTTCTTTAACAATAAAAGGCGAGCTTACGGAGGAAATACATGGATTTGAGGATAGGTAGAGATTGCTATTGCTCTTTCTGACTGTACCCTTACCTTCATCCTGCAAAGAAAACTGCACTCTAGGTTGCTTTGTGCTGACTAAGGCAGATTGTGAAGGCTTAACCTCAGATTAGGCAAGCACAGTACTACTGGTGAGTCTTTATGAATAGACAGCATGTTCGTTATTAACTGATGAGTATTCTACTGATTTGATGTGCCAAACACTACATTTTTGCTGGATTTGGTGAGAAGTATTCAATAATGGAGCTTCTAAAATCTAACTCATTGGGATTACATTTTATACAAAGAAATTTTTTCACTTTATTTTTGCAAAGAGATTGAACTCTGTAGATGCAAAAGAAACAGAAAGAAAGAAAAGAAAATGCAGAGTCAGAATTACATCAAATTGATGTGGCTTTCTAAGATGGAAACACATTGCTTCATCTTCCCCTCTGTAATTTAGTAGGAATACAATTAAGAGTAATGGTTGAGTCTCCTGTTACTTTAACATACACTATAATGAGTTAACTTTTGTAGATCCTTTTCTGGCCTCCTGAAGCTAAATGTAAGCCTTTGAACATGGATATGGCTAATCAAACATGGATGTGATGGTTATTATGCAGCTGTGATGAAGAATGAGCATATCTCAAGGATGAAGGGTGAGTGGTTAAGCCAGTGGGTTTGACGTTTCATTTGCAATAAAAGTTACAAATGTGGGAAAGACATAAGCAGCCCCATGGGAGTGTGCATGCACTCCAAGGGTTGTCCCAACATTACCATATAGATGGAGATATAAATAGAAATGGGGCTATCACCTGTTGAATCAAATTGTATTTTATTCTCACAGTTTAAGATTTCTGCATGTTGAGTGTCAAAAAAACAAAATGAATATATCTCTGATCTCACTGCAAGCACAACACCTCCTTAAGTCTACTGAGATAACAGAGAAGATCACAGTTGTAAAAATAAAAAATAACAATAATAAACAATCTTCTGATGAGAAATGCTTCCTATTATTAATGTGTTAGGTTCATGGGAAAGAGAGGCAAGCCGGAGGTATTATATTGTTTATGTATTTCAACTTACAACTTTAGGTATTTGCATTCTCACATTTTTCTCAAAACAGCTGTTAAATTTTCAAAGCAAGCCTATACCTTTGAACAGCATTAAAAATTTGAGCTGTTGGAGAACATGAACAGATAAACTGGGACCATTATAAGCAAAGTTGTGAATTTTTCATAATGCACGTTTTCCTAAGTGTATATGTATAAACAAATTTAGTGAAAGTGGTAACAAAAAAGTATCCAAGCTGGTGGCGAGTTAACTCTGCATGATGCTCCAGACTTGATTGAAATTCTCTGAAAGAGTCCACTATCATAAGGTAAATTGAAAATGAAACCAGGTCAGTGTGACTCCAGTAAGTTGAAATCAGTAAATTGCTGTGTGAGAAAGATGTAAAGATGGATTTCTTTCCTTTAAAGTTTCATTGTCACAAGATTATGTCCTATTGAGAAAAAAAATAAAAGGAATAAGGTAAAAATAAAAGAGAGTGATTAAAACAAAAGACATTGGCAGCAGTAGCTGAAAATAATTCTTAGACTATTAATGAAACTTCTGTTTGATATAAGGAAGAGTAAGTCTTGCAACTCCCAGTATAGAAAACAGAAAAAGCATGCAAATGGAGTTGCATGAGTTTGGTTTAGAAAGATTGAGTAATTGGTACTTGTGGTTTTAATCACTGGGGAATGTGTTAGTTAGCCCCTCTTCAAACACTTGTGCTTCAGGGGGTTTCAAGCCTTTACTTATGTTAAGACATGCTGTTTGGATGACTAAAAGTACCTTGAAGCTGTATGAGATAAAGATGTACAATTTAGGGAAGTAGAATTAGAACAACATTAAAAAAGTAAATATCTGAGTAACAGAAGAGGTGAATGATGATAAAAGAGGGGAGTTCTTTTATTCTTAGAGAAAGTATAGAGTAAGTGAGTATATACTGGTGATTTTATGGAGCAGAAACAACTATCTAATGGCTAATCAGACTGGCTTCCTTGCCAGGATTTTTTTTCACAGTCTTTTATTTTCACCTGTACTTCTTGCAATAGAATGTCCAAGTTCATGCACCATGATAATGACCCTTTTTGTTCATCACCAAGTAGGAAAACCTGGATCCCCAACAACTTATTCCCCATATTATTTTGAAGCAAGTCCCAGATATTGCATAGCTTATCATAAACATTTAGGTGTTATTTAAAAGCAAGAAAGATCTTTAAGATAGTTGTCTGTTTTAAAAATATCATTAATTTAATGTTAAAATTCAAAAATTCTTAATGTTTCTTAAGATCGGTATTCAACTGAATGCTTCTACACTTCAGTTTCTATAGTTCTAATAAAAATGATTTTGGATTTCTTACAGTAGGAAACTGTCTCCAATTCCAAATTCTATCTATTGCCATCTCGTAAATTGGGATGAATTATCTTTCCTCTTCAAGTTCCTGTTCCTCTTTCTTCTCTACCAATAGTGGTAATATTTCCAACAAAGCGATAATGAGCAAAAGGAGATATGCTTAACTGCGTTTGAATATATAAAGACACGCAAGTAAAAAAGAGGAAACTTTTTTTGTATCCAACATAAGACAGGATCAGGATCATTAGGTGGAAATGGTGGGGGAACCAACTTGTCTACGTTCTCAAGGCTTCAACATGGGCTCCCTAGCTCTGACATCTGAGCAGAACTACATACTCTTTTCTGGAATATTTTCAACATCTCTAAATGCTTATCTAGTAGGCATCTCAGAAATGTAGTCATCAGCTCTGAGAATTATGGAGTGCTTTTGAAGCTTTAACCTTTGGAATTACATTGTATTGCTCTAATATCATATATTGCCTCTGGGTGGAAATGGATGAGTGTTAAATTTTAGTTTTATTACTTAATAGATATGTGATGCTAAACAGGTAACATACCTCTGTGTGGCCCCAACTCCTCCTCAGTAATCTGGAGATTATGTTAATAATGTATTACTATCAGCAACTTTAAAGCTTAAATTGGCTCTTAGAACTTCACTTTAACAGAGGAATACTAAATTAAAGAAATACTAATAAATAGTAAGTGATCATTTTACGTTACTCAATTTCAATTCACTACAATTCCCTTACTGTTACCTGGGATTTGTTATGTGTGCATGTAGTTCTCTATTTGTGTAATAATATCTGTACTTTTAAAATTTGACATCTAATTCCTAGTTCAGTCAGTTTTAAAAAAATGCTAGCTCAGGGACTTGAGAAATTGCTCAGTGGGTCAAAGTTGCAATGAGAGAAGATGTGTCATGCCAGAGATGCAAGAAGATGCGTCAAGTCACAGATGCAAGAAGAATTTAGTTAAAATCTCCAACTCCTGTAAAAAGTGGGGCATAGCTGAGACCACAGGGTTAGGGGTCAGGGACAGTGGCATACCTAAAGTGGTGAAGTTAATTTTAAATGAGAGACCCTATCTCTAAGTACATACATACATAATACATATGTATACATACATGTAGACAGACATGCAAATATACACACATACAGGCAAACATATTTAGATAGGAAGTAACATAGGAAGGCTCATGCTGCCCTCTTCTAACCTCCAAATGTGCACACATGGGTGTGTACATCCACATACTCACACATGTATATACTTCATGAATGTGATAAATAGATGATAGATAGATAGATAGATAGATAGATAGATAGATAGATAGATGATAGATAGATAGATATTAGTAAATATGGGCATGTTTATAATCCCATTACACTATCTCTTAAGAGGCTAAAACAGTAAAATTGAGAGTTACAGGCTAATATTAATTACATAGAATGGTCCTGTGTAAAAGAGAGGGGAGGAAAGACACTGGTTAACTGGTTAAAAGAACAAGATTTAGACGTATCTATTCTCACATGAATCAAGATCAGGAGCCCAGTTCTTGTAGCTCTTTGGTAGGACTGTAACTGTCAAAATCATGTCTGCTGTGTCTTGAGAGCTCAATAATCCTATGTTCCATGGGTAAATGAGTCTCTATTGAAGCTTATGGTTTAGAGCAATTAAAAGTACATAAAAATGGATTAGACTGCTCAATGAGAGGGAATGTTAACTGATGCAAGAATGATTTCAAAAGACTGCCATGACAAAGATTTTTGCCTTGTGCATACTTTAAATTCATAAATTTACATAATGTATAAACACTGTTTTAGACTCCCTCTCAAATCTGTATTGTATGATAGTAAGCTACCTTAGTGGTAAAAGTGTATAATGAGAACAGCCTTGAATCCTAGCCAGATAAATTCAAGTCAATTCTGTTTCTGTTTAAAAAAAAAAAAGGCATGGAAAATATTTTAAAAACTGTTTTTTTCGGGGGAAAATGTTTATATGTGAAATTGTTCTGTCAGTCTAGAATTATATCCTAGCTATTAAACTTTAGCTATATTTTCTGTTTACTCTTTAAGTTCATCATTTTGTCTCTTATAGAACACATTATTATTTTGACATTATTTCATGATACCTTTGCTTGAGTTGTGGTTTTGATGCTAAGAGACAAAAAGTATGAAATTGAGTGAATTGGGCTAAGGAAAGATCTGGGAGAAGTGGGAAGAAGTGAACAAATATGATCAAAATATATTATAAAACTTTTAAAATAAATATTTAATTAATTGAAATATGATTACTGGGATGGCTACTCTTGGTTGTCAACTAATCTGTAATTAACTAATTCTAATAATAATCTGTAATTAACAAACTTCAAAAAATGAAGGGCATATCTGTGAGGAACTTTTGTTTAATTTGCAGAAGATCCACTTCTAATCCAGATCTTTGAGGTATGAAGATACAGGCCTTTAATCCAGATCTTGAGATGGGAAGTCATACCTTTAATCCAGATCGTTTTGAGCTGGAAAAACCCACTTTCTGCTGGAAGCCTATGTAAGGACATGGAAGAAGGATGTGGTGATATATTGTGTACCCTAAAAAAATTTGCCTGAATATCAGAGAACAGAACAAGTGACTAAATTAAACACAGAAGCCAGGCAGTGGTGACACACACTTTTAATCTTAGTGCTTGGGAGCCAGAGATCAGTCTGGATCTCTGAGAGTTCAAAGTCACCCTGGACAACATGAGATTGAATCAGTCTAGGAGAGAAACAGAGCCAGGCAATGGTGGCAGGCAGCTTTAATACCAGTACTTGAAAATCACATGCCTTTAATCCTAGCACTTGAGATCTCATGCTTTTGCCTGGGAAGCACACACACCTGGGATTCAGCCCTAGAGAGATTGAGACAGGAAGTGATGTGGCTGGGTAGAGAAATGTATATACTGTACTAGAAGACACGAACTAGAAGCTTTTCAGGCTGAGGAGTACTAGAGGTAAGACATGACAATGACTTGATCCTTTGTCTCTGATCTTTCAGCATTTACCCCAATATGTAACACTGCATTAATTATTAAAAGAACCATTTTAGAATTCAAGTTACATAAGGAAGCTGTTGTTCTTTGTCTGCTTGCCTTCACTTTACTAGCCAGTCCATTCCCTCACCAGCATTGGAACCTACCTCCTTAAGATTTCAGTGTATAATGAAAATCAGCTGAGACATCCAGCCTTGTGGACTGAGCATTTACTGAATTCTCGGACATTCAATTCACAGCCACCCATTGTCAGATTAGCTAGACCCCAGCCTGTAAATCATTGTAATGAACCCCTTTTATATATAGAGAGAAATTTATTCTAAAAGTCCTGTAACTCTAGAGAACCGTGACTAACAAAATTATGTATTTTCATCCCTCTCATCTTTGCTATCTCTCCCTGGTCCAAGCCCCTACTCTTCCCAAAGTAATTGCCTCCTCTTCTTTAACCACTAGTTTTACAAATACATATAAAAGAATCAACATAGAAAAAAACTTACTGAGTCCTTTCAATGTTTCCTGCACACATGTTTTTAGGGTTGATCACTCTGTATTTGATAATCAGTCAGAGATTAATCCTGAGAAAAGATTAATATTCCCCACCTCAGCAGTTGATAACTGCCTGTGGTTCTTTATCTAGGGATGGGGTTTCATGAGATTTCCCCCACCTAAATTAAGATGGCAATTGTTGGAATTGTCTGGTTTAGGTAGCCATGTTGTTGAGAAGCCATAGGTGTAGCTTCCCTATGATAGCCAGAAGACATGATCTCATGGAAGTTTTTCTGGTCCTCTGGCTCTTACACCTTTCTGTGCCCTCTACCTAGATGTTCCCTGAGCCATGGGTGCAGGAGTTGGGATTTAGCCATATTAACTGGAGCTGAGCACCACATAGTCAATCATTTTCTACATATTGCCTAGTTATGGCTTTATGTAGCTATCTCTACCTGATGCAAAAAGAAGCTTCTACAATTATCTGTGAGTATAAAAACAAGTAAATAGTTAAGAATGCAGTTAGAAATTATATTCTTTAAGACAGTGGCAGTGGTAGGTCTTCCTGGAAGATCCACACATATAAGCAAAAGATCACTAGCCACATATAAGCAAAAGATCTTCACAAATGCAGGTGATTGTGTAAGTGTTGTAAACTTTCAGCAGAAGTCTTTGCATTAATTTTTATCAATATCTCTCTCTCAATTCTCCAAGAGATCAAGTATGAATGAAAGCTTCTCTAAATGCATTCAAAGGGCAAGGAGAGTATGCCACATACACGGTCTCCAGCAAACTCACTTCTTCACAATAAGTAAAAAAGTTATGTTCTCAAGAAAATAATTTTTAAAAACACCTAACTTTATCGCTGATTAAGAGGAACTTCTGAATCATCTACTAAATATTTTTCATTTGAGGAAACAAAAAAAGCAACTTTAATTATACACTTAAAATATTTCAAATGTTGGTTATAAACCAGTAAAAGTAGAAAAATGGAACTGCAGTTACTATATTCTGACTTAACTTGGCATACTCTCTTGTGGTTTACATATGTCATAGTCAATATTATCTAAGAACATACAATGGAATTCCTCCAAAGTCAGGAAGCATCCCCATCTCTCTCTCTCTCTCTCTCTCTCTCTCTCTCTCTCTCTCTCTCTCTCTCTCTCTCTCTCTGTGTGTGTGTGTGTGTTTGTATGTGTGCGTGTGTTATGCATTTGTGTAATTGTGTGTTGACGATGTACATACACACCTTTGGAGATACATGTAAAGGACAGTTCTAATTGGTTGTCTTCCTCTACAGATTTCCATCTTTCTTTTTGAGTCAAGATATCTCATTGAACCTGGAATTTAAGTGTTTTGACTACATTACTAGGCAGGGAGTCCCCATGATTCACCTGTTTCTTTCCATCAGCAATGGGTTTATAGATATATCACCATATCTGCAATTTTTGCCTCAGTGTTGGGGATCTGAACTCAGGTCTTCATAACTTCCCAAGTCCTAGATTATTTCTTATATGTATCTATAAAATATAATAAATCCCCCATTAAATATAAGAATATAGAACATCTTTCCAGTTAGGCTGAAAGAGCAGAGATGATAGCTGAATTCAAATGCTATGATATTTTATCTTAATTTTCAGAGTGATTGGACTGATATACAGCTCAGAGGTAAATAAAGCACATGTTTGATGTTCATCAAAGAACATTTTCAGACAAGGTAGTTCATGAGGTCTCTGTTCTAACCCATCTTTTAATTTTCCAGGGATTCAAATTTGAGTAGAACTTTGGGAAGTTTTAGAATTGTAAGTTGGAACCTGGCTAGAGAAAGCAGAACAATTGAGCATGTCTCTGAAGGGTGCAACTTCTCCAAGACCTTTCTTGCTCTTTGTTTTCTGTCCACTATGAGATGAAAATATTCCTCCTCTACATGTTCCTGCTACTAGGATGCTGTACAGCACCAGTATCCCAGACCCAACAGCATACTTAAAGCTCCTTTTCTTTGAGCCAAAATAAATAATCCCCCATTAATATATAGATCATAGCCATGAAAATAAAATGCAACATCCAAGTTAACCATCAAGTAAAGAGTGGCATGCAGAAGTTACTTTTAAAGAAGAGGGATATTTTGTCTATAAGGATCAAAAACCAGTTCGCCAACTTCACTTTGTCTGACTTCTACTCTTTGAGAAAGAATCCTTCTTGACTGTATAAGTGTGACACTTCTATGTGACTTCTGTCTAAATACTTGGTGATATAGAAGCTATGCCATCCTCCTTCAAGGCTAAAGCCACAAAGAATCATTGTCCTAAACCTTGAGAACCTTCAGATAGATCATTGAGGTTGAAGTTTCATAGATGTTTGGTGATAAGGAACTTGGATAGACTATTTGTATTTTATGAACAAGAAATAAAAATTGAGGGAGGAAACACTCCCATCCAGTATCTTGGAATAAACATAACCATTGAGACAAAATACTTGTACAATGAAAATATTAAGACACTGAATGAAGAAAGAAACTTGGAAGATACAAAATGATTGAAGCTCACCCCATGCTCAGGGATCAAAGAATAATATGTTTTATACTAAAAATTGGAGAGAGATTTACTTAAATATTTATAAAAAGAAATATGTAGGAATGAGACTTAAGATGGCTGCAGCCACTGGCATCCTTTGAACCACAGAGCAGCTCTGAGGAGCCTGAGAGACAGGCAGTAGAATGGGAATCTGCAGAGCCCACACTAGCCCTGGAACAACAACAGCAACAAAAAGGAGATCCTACGGGAAGATGCTTTTAAAAAGTTGACTCACAAAATTGGAGGGCAAGATAACAAAGCAGAACCAAGCTCGCTCTGGAGAATGGCAAATAGAGACACTGAATAGGTCCCATCCTCAGTCCACAGGCAGGCCTGCAGTGTAGAGCCTCCCTGCTAAGGGACAAGAGAGCAAGAGGGTTCATAGAAAGAGGGAGGCCATGTGGGTGTCCTGGGTCTGTGCTGTATACAGAAGCCATTGGAAGTCCATGATCTGCCCTGATGCTGACTGTAAAGGATAAGGAAGCTTCTTTTGCAGTGGTATGGATGACTGCAGACTCACAGTTGGGAATGAGAGACATAGAAGGCTTCTGTGACAACCTCTCTCCCTTTGCTTCCCTCAAAAAAGCAACAGTCTAGACAGGAAGTCATTGAAGAGAACTCTTAAAAATTGTGATTGGGATGCCAGAGTGTAGTGCTTCACAGTTGATGGCTTCTGGCAGGGGTGAGTAAGGCCTGAGTGTTCTTTAAGTCTGGCCACTGGGAGTTTGGCAATGCTCTATTGAGTACACAGGTAATACAAATTGGACATGGCGTTTTTTTCTTTTCTCTTTTCTTCTTTCTCTTGGCAGGGGGTGGTTACAAGGTGGGGAGAGGTATACCTGGGAGGAATGTGAAGTGAGTGAGATCAGGATGCATTATTTGAAATTGCCAAATAATCAATAAAAATATTATGTTTGAAAAAAGGAAACATGTACATAGTCCTGGAAATTATTTGTGGTAAGGAAATATTCTTAATCCAGTTTCATTTTTCACACAATGAAGTGGTACAGTAATGGTACCTCCTGCTTCATCACCAAAGATGCAATTTATTCTTTCTTTTAATAGCATAATAGATTTTAAAAATATAGTGCTTTTTATTGCATACATAATTTTGTTAATACTCTTCTTTTTTTAATATCTTATGTCAAACTTGGCATGCTTACAGGCAAATTTATCACCTTGTTTAACATTGTAGAAATGCAGTTAATATCTTCGCTACACAATTTAGAATAGGTCTTCTCATTTATAAAACTTGATCAGTTAGTCAAATTATTTGTATACCAAATATATCTACATATGATGAGAATGTTGATAATTTCAATTTTAGAACTGTTTTGGATGTGATTAATATATCAAAATTGTGTCATACTGTGCTCATGCTAAGTACTGACAAAATGGAATTACTAAAGTAAATGTGTTGTAAGGAATGGAGAAAATAGTCCTTTAGAAAATGGCCACTCTACTAAAGTAATCAATAGACTCAATGCATTCCAATGGGAATTCCAGGGCCATTCTTTACAAACACAAAAATGCCATCCCAAATTCTATTTAGAGGTACAAAAGATCAATTCAGAACAAAACGAATACTTTAGTAGATACTATCAGACCTTATTTATTATTATACTATAGAGACATAATAATAAAATAGCTACAACTACTGGCATAACAAGATAGGCCCAAAGGCTCAGTAGTGGCCTGAATGTTATGGAAGTAATTAACTGCTTTCTGATTGGATATTCAACACTCACTTCATGAGATGAGACCCATACTGTTAAAGGGACCAAAAACATGTGACCAGATAGACAATAGTCCTTTAGAGAATCAAGTATGTCCACTCTCCCAAGCGGACATAGTAAGTGACTCCTAATGAATCATTGCAATATTCATAAATCTGAACATCTTTCAACCCCCAACAGAGGTGCTTGTCCCTGCAGCAAACTACATTTAAAACAGAGAGCCAACTAGTCAACATTCACAGAATAAAACACTAAATATTGCTCAGTTCTAAATGGTGCATTCATATCACACACTTCCTCCAAGGCTTTGTGGAAGAGGCAACTTAGAGATTTAATAGTCCAGAGGTAGCAGATAACATCAGGGAAATAGTGTTTTCTGAACACAGTGAGGCAGATACAGAAATGAACTCACAGGAAATGTGATAGCATACAAAGTCATGGACACGTTCCTGTCAGACAAAATCTCCACTTTGAGGAAGGAAGGTGGACAGGAAATGCCACCAGTGTCTGAGGGCTTGCATAACTTCTGGCAGAGAGGATTCAGTTTTCTTTAACTATGTTTCTTGACCACAAAGCTGGACAAACCCCAATCTCAAAAATAGTTGGATAATATAAACTGAACTGGATGAAGAAAGAAATTTCAAATCTGGATGTGTGAGTGTGTGTGTGTGTGTGTGTGTGTGTGTGTGTGTGTGTGTATGTGTGTGTGTATGTATATTCAACTTAAATGTTACTAATTTCACAAAGGTTTTCTGTACTTAAAAAAAATGTTTATGCTGGGCAGTGGTGGCACACGCCTTTAATCCCAGCACTCAGGAGGCAGAGGCAGGCGGATCTTTGTGAGTTCGAGGCCAGCCTGGGCTACCAAGTGAGTTCCAGGAAAGGCACATAGCTGCACAGAGAAACCCTGTCTCAAAAAACCAAAAAAAAAAAAAAAAGTTTGCATAGTGTTTCAACATAAGCATCCAAATTCAGTACTTACTTCACATGTTCGTATTTCAATTGCTTGTGACCGATAAGCCCTCAAAGAGAGAATAGTTATCTTATTTCTTACATTGCATTGCTAATTAGTAGAGAGACTGCAAAGCAAAAGTTGCTCAATAAGCATTTATCGACAGAAAATGAAACGATTCTGTCAGTCTGGTCTTGGTTCCTGGAAATGGTGGAATTGTGCATCCTGAAGTGTGTGCTCTGCTGCTTCCCCAGTGGCACCTACATATCTCAGCAGTGACTTCTGACCATGGAATAACACTTATTCACTGCACACACACAGGAATACCGCCCATGGCTTTTTGCACACCTCAGCACTCCTTATTCATCTTATGTATGTGTGAGATTTTATTGATTTCTTAAATTAATTAACTCTGCACTAGTCACCTTTTGAACTCCATCTTATTTATAGTTGCCAAGACCATTTGAACAAAGCAACATTCACTTCTCTAGTTGAATAATAATCCAATTTAAATCTGAGAAATATTCCAGAATGACAAATATAATCTGCCTTTCTTCTCCATATAGACGCGGTGCACAGGGATTTCTCTTTGAAAGGATCTGGAATTGTATCGATACTTTGGACCCAGGTATACAGTGTGAAAGAGCATATTACCTATTACATTTTTATCTATGAAATAGCATATACACTATATTGCCATCTTAATTTTAAAGTATGAGTTCTGAGACTTTCAGTGTTTTATACAAAATTTGCATATCCACTGGGTGGGTGGGTGGGTATCTGCTGTTATACATCAATCTCACAGCGTGCACCTTCTGCTATTGTCTCCCATTATTTGAATCAACTTTGAAATTTGAAGTACTTCAGAAAATCTGAAAGCATATTTATTCATTAATGGCAAACATGTATCTAGATTCCCACTACTACTCTGCTTTCTCTATCCATGTATGATGTAGACACACATCAAACATGTTCTTCTGCTGTTGATGAACAGTCTGGAAGTGACTGGACACATGATAATGCTCCAAATTAAATGTTTCAGATGCATCTCCTGAGAATGAATGCATTGTATGCTTTGTACAAATGTACCCACATATGGAATATGTGTCACAAATATTAATTTGCACCAAACAAGAAAGAGATTGCTAAAGTGAATTTGGAAGTTGTTTTATACACAATAGGTATGGAATTATGAAAAAAGTTAATGATAAAAAGAATTTTTTTTTTTTTTTTTGGTTTTTCGAGACAGGGTTTCTCTGTGTAGCTTGCGCTTTCTGGAGCTCATTGGTAGCCAGCTGCTCAACTATAGATCGCCTGCTCTGCCTCGATGCTGGATTAAGTGCGCCACCAACGCCCGGCTGATAAAAAGAATTTTAAAGGTACCATTCTAGATTAAGTGAGGTTAAAGTACCGAGATATCTGAATACAATAAATTATTCTTAACTGAATCTAGATTTTAAGAAATAAGAAAAACATCTATGAATGGCATTTTTAGGAGAGCCAGGAGCGTGAGAATATGAACCGCAAATTCAGTTTTACTTTGTCATTTCCACCATTGCATTTCAGAACACAAATAAAAAGTGACTCTTGAACTTTGTTTTGTCCAAACAGTACTGTACTCAAACAGATGTGTTATAATTGCCGGGAATATTCTGCAACATAAAGAAGAAAAAAAAATTTATGACCACCAGGACCCATGAGAGATACTACAACTTAAGAGGGTAGAGAAAAAGATAAAGAAAGAAAATATTCAGGATGACACGAGAGTCCATTTAATTTGAAACAATTCCTGTATTATTTAGACCCAATGGGGAATATAAAGTAATATAGGTTTAAATTGGAATTCAGTTTGCAAAATCAGGCAAACATTGCTTAATTACACTTAAAAGGTTCAATTAAAATAAGTACTATTTTGATCCTGCAATATTAATTTATTCAATAAATGTACACAAGGTATAAGCTATTTAGTGTTGACTTTTGTTCTGTTGTATTCTGTAGCCAGTCACGATTATTCAGGTCCATCTGTGTGAACATGAGTTTGGGGCTGTCGTTTGGAGCTGATGGAATCAGCAGAGGTCATGCAACCAAGCCAATGACCAGCCCCTTCACACTCTGTTGATAGTCAATAGTTCAGAGATAAAAACCTGGGCCTCTGTGAGCCTCCACACCACTCCTTGACTGATTTTTGAAAAAGGGTTCAGTGCAGAAGACTGCAGTTGAGGTGAGTTAATGGCCACAGCAGTCATATGAAGTCCAGAGGGTTCCATTTTGCAGCCCTTCACCCTATCTTCAAGCTCTCACATAAGTTTTGTCCATTCTTTGCAGTTTGCGTGAGCCTTAGGCAGATGATACAAGTGACACGTTTAGGCCTTGGCCCTCTTCCATCACTTGTTTTCTGTACCTTGGGAAGTCTAAGTCTGCATTCACCACTGTTCATTGTAAGGAAGAACTTTTTGATTAAGGCTAGGAGCCTATTTTGTCTCTGGATAGTATATGCTGCTCTGTCAACTTAGTTAACTGTCAGAAACATGTGACCTATATGGGTGTACTATTTCCCAATACCTTAGATGTTAGCAAGGGGTAAAGTGCTGGGTATAGGTACCCCCATCCCATAGATGGGGTCTTTTATCTCTGCAGGAGGCAGCAACCAATCTACCAATCAAGCCACTACTGCACATGTGGGCATAATTTGTTTTCAAATGTTTTCTTTATGTTTCCTTATTCTGGTTCATCCTCCCACATGCCACACTTTCATCTTCCCATTCATCTCTTCTTCTTCCCTGCCTGAATATTTCCATCTACAACTCCCTTCTTTGCTTTCTTGTTAGCAATATTCTACTATCTCCCCTCCCTTTAAGGTAAGTATTCCCACTCACACCCATCCCACCCACTTGTTTCCTGGCTTACACACATTTCTCCATGTTAGACATCCTTCCTTGTAGCTAGAGTTTTCCTGCCTTGCCCACAGTCAGGACAAATCTTTGTCACCCTCCAGTCCCACAGCCGCTCAGACCCAACCAAGTAAACACAGAGACTTATATTGCTTACAAACTGTATGGCCGTGGCAGGCTTCTTGCTAACCGTTCTTATATCTTAAATTAATCCATTTCATAAATCTATACTTGCACGTGGCTGTGCTTACCGTGTCTTCACATGCTGCTGTCATGCTGCAACTGCAGTGTCTCTCTGCTCAGCCTTCTGCTTCCAGAATTCTCCTCTCTCTTTGTCCACCTACTTCCTGCTGCCACTGCCAATCAGTGTTTTATTTATTGACCAATCAGAGCAATTTGACATACAGACCACCCCACAGCACTTCCTAAAGGGTTGAAGCTAGAAACCTGATATGCGAGAGAACATAGGGTGATTGTCCTTCGAAGTCTGGGTTAACTCATTTAGAACTTTTTTTTTCATCCATTTCCCTACATATTTCATAATAAAATTTTTATTGAAAGCCGAGTAATATTCCATTGTGAATATATACCACATTCTCATTATCCATTCATCCTTGTGGAATATCTAGACTACTTCCTTTTCATGACGATTGTGAAATAAATGTTCAGGTATCTCTATTGTAGGGGATGGTGTCCTTTGGGCACCTGTCCAGCAGTGATGTACCTGGCTCATATGGGGGCTATTTTTATTTTCTTGAGAGCATCCAGATGGATTTCCAAAATAGATGTACTAGTTTACATTCCCACCAATAGTCTATACAAGTAATGTTGACTTCTAATTTTCTCCAAAACTGTTACTATAGTGGGATTTTTTAGTTTTCTTGTTTTTTTTTTTTTTTTTTTTTTTCTTTTTTTTTTAAGACAATGTCTCAGTATACAGCCCTGGCTAGCCTGAAACTTGCTATGTAGATCAGGCTGGCCTTTAAATCACAGAGATCTTCTTTACTCTGGCTCCTGACTGCTAGGTTTTATCACATTGACCTGCCACTGTTGTTAATTAGTTGAACTTTATTTACTATCATAGACAGAGCAATACAATAGATAGAGTGTGGAGATACTAATAGACTGTGATACTTTTCTTAAAAAAGCAATTTTGCTTGCTAAGTCATACACAGGTGCACTTCTAACTATTGGGAAATTCAACTGGAAGAAAGAGTTGAGCTCAGGGTTCAATCCCAACATGGGCAGCATTGACCTCTCTCAGAAGGATTCTACATGAAGTTGTATTATAACTGTATACCTACAAGGAGGCATAATTCTTGCTGTTCAATTAGTAGCAACATACTAATTAAACAAAAAAATTATTCATAACATTTTAACCATGTAAAGGCTTTAAAAGGTGAGACCATAGAATATAAATAAACATAGAAAGAACACATTGACTAGTGAAGCATCATTCTAAAACTGGAAAATTGTTCAAGAATAAAAGCTGTGTAATTCCCCCAGCTGGTTGAATGACTAGCTCCCTCATCCATTTTCACAGTGTGATATATGCTGATAGTGCCTACCCTCTAGATTACTTTCCCTGTATCTTTCTCACTTTTTCTTTATCATTTCTCTCTTGGTCGTGTGGCTCTGATTCTGTTCTGTTACCAGATCATTTTATGTTTGGAGAGACATGGGGATCAAGATTCACTCATGAAATCTGGGTATGATGATGCACAATTTTAATCTCAGCACACTGAAGGCAAATGATATGAATTTAAATGCAGCCTGGTCTACATAGTGAGCTCTCGGTCTAGGCAATTGAGAAAAAAATTGACATGTAGATAAAAATTCTAGGATGATTATTATTATTATTATTGATGGTGGAAATTGAAACTCTTGGCTTCACACACATTAAGCATACACTTTAGCATTTAACTTTACTTGTCCATGGTGAAACATCTAGTGAGGTACATGAGAAAGAAAGAAAGCTTTTTTAAGGGCAGGCTACCTTTGGACATTAGTGACTGAGAATGTTATGGTTGGAATGAATCCATTCATCTAAAAATAAGAAGGAAAAATGGAAATTAATGGCCGAATTCACTTTTCCTAGATCCACCCTCTCTCCCTGTCATCTTGTTATATGAGATAATAAATGTTATTGTTCATTCTCTCAGGGCTTCGATTGCTTGAGGCATGAATACATCACTCTGTTCAGAATTTCTGATGTTGTCCCTGGTTGCTCATCTGAAGAAATTCGCATTTGTACAATCCAGGCCTGGTCAAACAGTTTGACTTTACATAGTTCTGTTCTCACTTGACTACTTTCTTCTCAGCAGTTTTCGAGGAGCCCATTCAGAACTTCAGTGCTTACACTTCCTGTATTGTTGTCCTGTGATCCACTGAACACAGCTGCCTGCTATTCCACTGCCCGATTCCAAAGTCACAGTTTATTTAGTCCAAATACATGTGTGTACATATGTGTGTGTGTGTGTGTGTGTGTGTGTGTTCATATGAATATATAATGTAAAGTGTGCTTGTTGAGTAGGGTAAGAATAGTTTTAGTTGAGGGTAAAGAAAAATCAGGAAGCATCTGATGAAATGTTGAACTGTTGATTTATTTCTCTCTTCGAATGTAATAATTATATTCTTTCACGTTGAAAACAAGAGCTGCCTATTCCCATGATGTCTCCATCTATCTTCAACTGAATGTACCAGGTTCTCCTGACTCCCTATGCGAAGCCTTGCCTTGGAGGAGGTGGGAATGGGAGGTGGGTTGGGGGGTAGGCTGGGAGGCAGAAGGAGGGAGGAAAGGGGGAATCTGTGATTGTTATGTAAAATGAGCAGAAAATTTCTTAATAATAAAAAATAAAATAAAATAAAAATTACCCCTAAAAAAAAAGAAAGAAAACAAGAGCTGAATTATATACAGTAATGGTCACTTAAAATGAAGGAAGACACAATGGTGACACAAGAATGGACCAGATGTTATATAGATTTTACCATTTGACACAGTCAGGAGAGGAGGTGGAGGCAGAAAGTAAGAAGGGACTCAGAAAGACACTGAAGACTTCACAGCAAAGAAACGTGGACAAAGGGAACATTGTCAGCAGAGCCCCACAGGCATGGGAGAAATCCACAGTGACAGTCACACAGCTTTGTTGAACTAACAGGATTAAACTGACTTCTGATCACTGCCAAATCCTCAGGACTTTCTCCAAGTCATTATGAAACGTCTTCAAGAAGACTGAGGGGGTGGAGAGAGAGCTCAGTGAAGTGCTTGTCTCAGAAGCATGAGAATCTGGATTCAATCCCTGCAACCCACATAAGAAGCCAGGAGTATTGTGTGCTTGTAATACTAGCACTGGGGAGGCAGAGACAGGTGGATTCTTGGAGCTTACTGGCCAGTCTTTTCCTAGTCGGCTCAGAAAGTAAAAGACTGTTTCAAAACACAAAGTAGACAGTGACCTAGGTATGATGCCTGAAAAATTGTCCTCTGCCTTACACACACACACACACACACACACACACACACACACACACACACACACTAGGGTAGGGAGATGATAAGGGTTGACTGTGGGCCTGAAAGAGTCTAAATGCATTAGAAATTTGAGCTTACATATTACTGTGACTACATTTTGGCTTAATAACAGTATCACTTTTGTTGAGGTATGCCTATAACCCATTTAGAGTCATTGCTCTTCTGTAATTGCTGTGAGGAAACACCATGATCAAGACAGCTTATAGAAAAAAGAGTTTACTTTAGCTTGGGCTCCCAGAGCATTAGCATCCACACCAGCATGCGTGAGAGCTGCAGCAGATAGCTGGCAGCATGGTGTCAGGAGCACAAAGCTGGAGAGGTCACATCTTAACCCCCAGCAGGAAGTGGAGAGAGTGAACCAGAAGTGGCACTGGGTCCTTAAACTCTCACATCAGCCTCCAGTGACACTTTCTCAAACAAGGATGAAACTCCCAGGTCTCCACAAAGAGTGCCACCAGCTGGGAACCAAGTGCTCAGATGTCCAAGATTACAGGAGACACTTGATCCAAACTACCACACCGTTGAATCTGAAATGGTGATGTATTCCTTGTAGACATGCAGTGCCATTTGGTTGATTAAACTGAACAAACTTGACTACTTCTCTAATTAACCAGGACCAGTCTGCCCAAATTTTGTCTCCATCCAGTAAGCAGCAAAAGCATCATCTGGAAAAGGCTGTTAAAATCAAGGCAGTTGTGTGAACTAGTCCACCACATGGTGCTGAATGAAGGAACTGGGGAATGTTCTTTTCTTTTCTTACAAGAGCAATAACCATAAACGGTAGCATCTGTCATTAAAGAAACAGCAAGGGTACCTTGAATCTCCAAATTGTTGAATTTCTAAAAAGTATCATATTGCAAATGTAAATCTGTGCCTGCAACATTTTGCTGTCAGAAGAAATTGATCTCTGGGTGAATGATAATCCTCAAGTGCATGGGCTCTGAGGAGATGCACCTGCCTTGGAATAGCAAATGAGTGGAGGGAGGACCTGGCACATGGTCTCTCTGGTTACAGGAATCTGTTTAAAAATAGGAGATTCAGAGTCTCATGAACAGTAGGACTGATTTAATTCATGGTATCTTGTTTCTAATTAATATTTTGGCTTAACAAATGTTATCCATGTGATATCCTTGGTAGTAGCTGAGGGAAATCAGAGGTATTCATAGATGACTCTCCAAATCCAAATTTTAAAGTACCATAGACATTATACCTTTTCGGGTACTCTGAGATGACCCATGGTTCAGCTTGCTGTTATCTAGGGACTAAAAGAAGCAGGAACTGAGTCTATTACAAGAGCTCTCTCCACACCGAGGATATAACACCCTGCTGTAAGGCATTTTCTCAGACACCATTATCTCCCAACTATATATGCCTCCTGAGTAACAACAAAAGCATAAGCCCTGCACAGAGAGGTTGTGTTTTCAAGCCGAGGGTCACCTTTTCATCTGAATTTGTGTTCAGTTCTTTGCTATTAACTATACAGTAAACAGCAGCCCTGACAATTCTAGACTTGTGACACTTGGAAACACCCATCTACATCTTACCAGTTATTTAACAGAATATATGAGACATCTGAAAATAATTTATACTCTGCCATCCTAAACTGCAACTATTTTCTTCACTAGCAGTTTAATGTTTCTAACATCTCTGATTTTACTTCCATGATTCTCAACATTGTTTTCATGCAAATAAATTAGTTGCATAAATAGTTTTGTAACTTAATATGGACACCTATGTTAGGAAATTACTTTCATTGAATAAAAATAATACGTGGTTTCGTGCAATATATACAGAAATGGGAAATATATAAAACAAAACAATAAGGAATTATTTAAAATGTCCATAGTGACTACCTTATTCTAAGTGTTTGAGTATTTTTGTGTTTCTTAATATTTAAATCTTGTGTAATGAAAGTAGAAAATGGAACAGAGCTTCTGATATGCCAACATTAGCAGAAGTATATTTTGTGTTTTCAATTGGAGATATATCTACTGTATGAATTTAATGTACATGTCCTTTCTAAAATTATGGCAATAAACTTACATACTTTTATTATCACAAAATGTTAGGTTTAAAATATCATAAATCTAGACATTATTTTAGATGGAAAATATGATTGTCTTACAAATTACACATAGATTTTTTTCTATGAATAAAATAAATGGTCATATATCAACTGATAATATATTGGAATATACTGCCAGGCTATTCACTATCACAAAAACAAAGTTTTTAAAAGAGAAGAAACATTTTATACTTTCTGGGCTTAGATGCAGTCTTCCATTAAGCCTTTGGTGAATTGTGGACCATCTGCAATTGAAATAAGTTTTATAAACAGCCCATTCTCAAACTCAGCTTAAAAGACATTTATTGTCTAATAAGTATTTATTCTGCTAATTTTGTGATCATAAACAATACATCTATATCTTAGAAATAAAAAATTACTTCTTTTCTAATTCATATTAGTTTTACAAACTATCAACTCAACCTGTTCTGATCAAGTGTCTGGCTGTGTCTAATGATTACCCTGTGTGATATATACGTGATTCTCTAAAGTTTTGTGCATTTTTAAATGATAAATCTAAGTTTTACATATAGAGATGCTGGACGTTTAAGAAATGTTTTCTCAGCACCATTTGTTGAAGAAACTGTGTTTTCTCCACTGTGCATGACTTATTTTTGATCTTTGTCAAACACGATGTGGCCGTAACTGTGGGGGTTTATATGTGGGTTTTCTCCCCCATCATCTATGTGTCTGGTTTTCTGCCAGTACTAGGCTACCTCTGCAAACATGACTCTGTGGTGTAACTTAAAACAAGGTATAATAATACATCTGATATTATTTATTTTCCTCAGGATCATTTCAATTACCCAGAGACTCTGGGGCTTCTGTATGCATTTTAATATTGTTTGCTCTCTTCCTATAAAGAATAGCATAGGAATTTTGATGGGGATTGTATTGAGTATGTAGATTGCTTTTGGTAGGCCAGACACTTTTACAATGCTATTCTTTTAACCCATGGTCATAGGTTTGTCTGTCTTCCAGTATCTCCCTTAATCTCTTTTCTCAGTTTTTTAAAGCTTTCCTTGCAGGCAAAGGTCTTCCATTTTCTTGTATAGAATTGTGATTTTTTTTAATGTAATCAGGAATGTTTGTCATTGGTGTATAGGTTTTGTGTATTAAATCTGAATCCTGCAAATTTTCTGAAAGGGTTTATCACATGATAGGGACTTTAGAATCACTCATACACAGAATCACATCACATAAAAATAAGAATCCTTTCACTTCTTGCTTTCTTATTTGTATCTTTTTATTTAAGTTGCTTTACACACGTGGATATTCATATGCTGCATATTTTAATTCAGGCTGTCAGCTACACCAGCTAGTGCTTTATAGGTTTTACTGTTCAATATAGAAATTATTCATGCGTAATGCTTATAATAACAATGAGATTGCCATGAAGTATGTTTCTGCTAGTAATTGTGTTAGATTTGGCTGCAAAGTAAGTTTCTACATATAAATTAGTTTTGATGAGAATGAATACCCTAAGTATCCATTATTTTGCATCATATGTAATACCAATAATGCACAGATATTATGGTTTGATAATGCACAATATAGTAATTTTAATGATTTTTTAATTTTAACTAGCATATAAGTCATAAAAGATATATGGCAATAAAGTGACCAATGCTAACATATATTTTTAGAAAATATATATGGGGCTATAGGTATACTTTAGTGGCTTGGGCTTATACAACTATTAGGACCTGATTTGGATCCCAGCAGGGCATCTTTGTGTATGCCAATCATCCCAGTGCTCAAGGGGTGGGGACAGAAAAATCACTAGGACTTGCTGGCTTCTCTCCTACCTCCAAGTTAAGTGAGACCTTCTGAAGGGAATAACCAGAAAGTGATAGATTGCGATGTCCAAGGTCCTCCTCTGTGTCCACTTCCCCATACAGGCATAAGCTCATACACACATATGCCATTTACAATATTCTACAGCATCTCTCTTACACTTAAAGATATATACTAATTAGATATGTTGATTTAAGTAGAAGTAAGTTTTACTTTCGTGCAATAAAATTAATATGTAGGAGAATAAAATTATAAAATTATTTTACTGACATTTAGGTCTGTAGTCATATAAATTCATTACATAATAAGAAAACCCAATCAAACTCAGAACTTGGAAAATTATGTGATATTCTCTAGTTAACTACTCCCTGTAGAACTTACATCAAATCTGGCATTGACTTCAGGTTTTCAGCATCTCAATGTGACACTTTCAAAAACTTTAATAATTTAATGAAAAGAAAGATTACTATACCAGCAATCTTCCCATTACTATCACAGAATACTTGAGGCAATTGACTTATAAAGAATAAAGTTTGTCTGTCTGTTTTTTGGCTTCTAATGTTGGTCCATGTTTGCTCTTGGCTTTGTCTGTTTATTGTTGTTGTAGGATTTTTGGTTTGATGAAAGCAATACACTAACATGAGCAAATAGCAGAGGACATCACCATGCTCCTAATTTATGAGTAAAACCAGAGGAGCAAGAAGAAGATGGGTCAGTGAGGGGACACTAGCCCACTCAATGGGGACTGTTTAGGACAGGCAGAATGTCCCTTCAGTGAGTATTATAGGACTCCTATAAGGGCACAGTCTTAAGTGACTCAGGAACCTCTTATAGTGTCTTATTCCCTGAAGTTATATAGTTTGGAATAGTGCCAAACTAGGTACTCTCTTGGCCTGGAGATATTCAGTATACTCATTTTGTGCTAATTAGAATCCAAAAGGTCCTGTAAAACCATTATCCTCATGTCAAAGTTCTGATTGTCTGAGCAGAACTTAGGAGGGAAGAAGAAAGAAAACATACTGGCATATGTTTTAGGGATTCTGTTGTATTTGTTTTGAGCTATTTCTTGAGTTTGCTTCTAAACTGGAATGCTATAAGGAACCTAACTAATCAAACTGTACAGTGAGTAATGAGATCAAATGTGAAATATCTCATGAAAACTTTGCTATTTGAAAGAAAATCAATTTGTTCATAAACTTGGAGAGTGTGTTCCTTGCAACAGATATAAAGCTGCAATGTAATACACTTGCTTTTAATGAACAGATCCTGTCGACTAAGCATGCCTGCAGCATAGCAAAGCCCCAGGTGAAACCTGATCCCATGGCCCTCAAGTATTTACTCACTATAATAGTAGTCTTCTGCCTTGTATGAGAATTGAGCCTGCTTCCATAATTTCCTTTCTAGTCACAAGTAGATAATGGCATTTGAGGTAATACAATAGCCTTGATTCAAGAATTGAAATTATCCATTTGAACTGGATAATTGAACTGGATAATTTTAACTCTACAATCGTCTTTCCAAGAAGGTTTTTTTTTTCTTGCATACCCAGGCAAACCTGGATTAGGTGTCTGAATCCTTCAGGGGAGGCAGAGGCTGTAGTCAGCACATCCCCTGCCCGTGTAAGCTATCAAAATGCAGGGTGGGCATCTAGAATAGTGTTTTTTTCCTTGTTCTTTTTTATTTTCTTTATTCTTCTCTCATACATTACATTCCCCTTTCCTACTCCTCCTTGTGCCTCCCTCCAACTTCCTCTCTCCATTCTTGATAATAAGGTCACTGTTACGTTTCCTACAAACATTGTGTTCAGATTTATGGTGACAAACTGTAGGCAACATGTGCCTTAGATCCTCACTATGTAAATTCAACTTATTAAAAATTTACTGTTAGTTGTTCATGCCTCTTCAGAAATAGTAAATCATTGAAAATCGTATTTAACAGAAAATACTTGATGTGGCATGTTATTTGATCAACCATTACTTCTGAGTCTACAAGCCAGCATATATAACAGATGTCAGGCCAAGTCACCCACAACTACATACACACTATTGATTTTTTTAATCCAAATATTGACCAATCAGAACTCATTGGTTGTAATAACATCTAAAGTTATTCCTCAATCATGAAAGTGCCATAGTAAACAAATTCCAAGTGCCAAGGGGGACAACTTCAACATTATTAAACATTTACTGAAAATAAATTTTATATGTAATTTATTTATTGTCTATGAAATATGCAGGGATTATTTGCAAACAAGTCCTTAACTGTAACATGAAGTACAATTCACATGAAATGACTGTACTTTATACATGTAGTCCATCACAATTGATTGAGGAATTCTAATTTTGAGTATCAATGAAAATGAAATAGGGATAATCAATTAAAACCAAATTTTATCAAAATTTTAAATAATAGTGACAGCATACTTTTTTAATAAAAAAGTTATTTTTTTTTCTTTTTAAACAGCATTCTTTTCAAAAACTTTTCTAAGAACTTAACAATAAGCAAACAGACCTGGACTCAAAATCTACATTTATGATTGGGGGTTAAAATCAATATTGCTTATTTGAACAACTTGAGAAAAATTTTGTCCAGTTAATATCAATGTAGGACAAAATCTAAATGAAAGACTTCACTCTATCCCTGGTGTGTTCCCGTCTCTGTAACGCTGAAGGTAATTAACAGTCATACTTTACTATAGAAAGAGGAGAAAATAAGGACCATTTTGTTCTTTGCTAACTTCTTTATCTGAAATGGCAGGTAGGTTGTTAATTGTAGACTTTGCTGTAAAGGTCAAAATTTTGACAAATCTCCTGGCCTATCATCTTACTATAATACTATTAATATTCAGCATCATGGGCTAGGAGCAAAAGCAAATCCTATTTCGTTAATTCTTCACAGTTAATGAAGATGATCAATAAAACTGTTCAGAAAATTAGAAAAACCTGTTACAAGAAATTGTCCCCCCATTAAGGAACTTGAAGGTAATATGAGTGGAAATATAAGGAAGCAAGGCAAGAGAGTAAGCAAATCTTCCACAACGTGCAGAGTTTTGTTTCAGAAGTCCAAGCCTTCAACTGATGCTACTGATTTTTTTGTTGTTGTTGTTGTTAAAGACTGGTGACTAGTACTGGTTGTCAATGTGACCACCCCTAGAATTGACTCAAGATGTTGGGCCCCTTTGTGGGAGATTTTTATGATTAGATTATTTGAAGCAGCAAGACCCACTCACACCGGATGGCTGCAACCCAAATAAAGTGGCATAGAAGAAGTAAATGGCCTGCTGACCCTTACTCATACTGGCAAGCTTATCTATCCTGCAGCAGCAGCAGGATAGATAAGCTTGCCAGTATTAGAACCTACCTCTTCAGGATTCCAATGTAAACTGAAGATCAGAAGCTCTCCAGGAATCCTCTAGTGAGGTTTAGCCCATTCATCTGGCATATGAGCCTTATAACCACCTCTTGTTGGTTTTGTTATGATACAGGCCTGCCATATGATGAGGGCATAGCAACACTGGGCTCTTCTACAAGTAGTACTGATTCACACTCTTGTCAATGGAACTCCAGTGCATCCCTTACACTCCAACAAGTATTGGGTAAAAAAAGGTTCCCTTTGCTCACCTAAACATTTGCAATCAGACCCACTCACTGTCCAATAGCTCACAACACTTTATTCCCCACAATGATACCTGGTGGACTTGACCTATAGGAGTGACACTTTGTGCTCACACCACAGTGCTCCTCAATAAAAAAGGGTTCTGTGTGCTAATACAGCTGGTCCTCAGACTCGTCTATCATTCAGATGAGGAAATTCTTCCTAGAGAGATCATGACCTCAAAGAGCAGGGTATAAAGAGAGTCATTAATGACACTTACACTCACTATCTTGCCAGGAGCCAGCCTGGCTAGAATTGGGACAGGAACAGCCTCACTGGTTCCTCAAAACCAACACTATGCCAGCCTCAGAGCAGCCATTGATGTTGATAAAGAAAAGTTGGATATCTCTATCTCCACCTTCAGAAATCCTTATCCTCCCTTGCGGAAATGGTTTTACAAAATAGGTGAGAGTTGGATTTAATGCACTTTCAACCAGGAGGGGGATGTGCAGCCCTAGGAGAGGAATGCTGCTTCCATATAGAGCACTCTAGCATAGTGACAGATTCCATGACAAAAGTAAGAGAAGGACTCAATAAGAGAAAAAGGGAAAGGGATGCAAACCAGGGTTGGTTTGAATCTTTCTTCTATTCATCACCCTGGCTGACCAAGCTGCTTTTCACACTGCTAGGACCGCTTCTGATCATATTTCTGTCTCTAGCATTTGGGCCATGCCTCTTTAACAGAGTCATAACCTTTACTCAGAAAAGGATGGCAGCAGTTGAAGTCTAGACCATGTGGGTGAGATATTAAAGAATCCAACCAAGGGAACTGGCGGGGGGCGCACCTATAATACTAGAATGCCATATGATGATATTGCTAAAAATTTGTTAGCTTTTATTTTTTTAGGAAGAAGTAAATGCTGTTGATGCAAAAGATAATGGCAAGGCATATGGCCCTGGGCTATAATGGCAAGATTTGATGGGATGATCATAATTATAGCGTTCAACATAGGTCATATGGCCAGCATACCCATGGCAGACTCCAGGAGTGCCACCCTCCTAGAGCTGGTAGTCAAGGATGGTAAGAGTCCATTAGGTGGACTAAACTAAGACAGGCACAGTCTCTGTATTTGAGGGCCCCTGAGGTGGGGGGTTGACAAGATTGGAGCCAAGGACCTCAATTCCCATTGTTTGCCTAAAAATTTTTAAAATAAAAGTGTGAAATGAGGCAGATAAGGCCCATACACCAGACGAATAGGCTAAGCCTCAAGTACAAAAGCAGTGATATGTGTGGTAGTGCCTTGACCCAGGGGAGCCTGGAACTGGACCTGCAAGACCACAACTGCCTATGTAAGACCCAGGGCCAAATCAAGAAATGCCACAATAACCATAGAAGCAAAACCCACCAAACAGCCCACACATAAATACCTCAGCCCTTTGTTTAATAAACAAGCTTGCTTGCAACCTCCTGGTATGGTGATATTTTATTTGTACTGAAAATTTATTTGATTTTATTTGTATGTTTATAAATAAATAAATGCCCGGGGGTCAGAGCTATTAGCAAGCCATAGTGAAAGCCAGGTGGTGGTGGCTCACACCTTTAATCCCAGCACTTGGTAGGCAGAGCTAGGTAGATCTCTGTGTGTTCAAGGATACAGCCAACATTTGAAACACACGCCTTTAATCTCAACACCAACCATAGAAGAGATGGAGGTCTGGACAGACAGGCAGTGACAAGGCGGTCATGTGGTTGGGTTTACAACCAATGAGAAGGCAGAACAGAAAGTCTATATAAAGGTAAACACACAAGAAGTAGGTCTCTCTCTTGGCTAAAGAGGATTGCTGAAGCAGAAAGGGTAAGGCTCTTAGCTCTGACCTCTTGGGCTTTTATCTTTACATTGGCTCTGTGTTTCTTATTTAATAAGATGGTTACTTCTACAGAAAAGAAAATCCTAAAATCCACATGATGACACAAAAGACCCTGGACAGACAAAGTAACCCTTGGCAAAAAGAGGAATTGTAGAGGGATTACCATACTGGATATATACAACTATTTGAATACTAGTTTGGAGGATCCAGTATTAGGGGATCTGGGACTCTCTTCTGACCTCCTTGGGCATATACATACAAGCAGGCAAATAAATCATGTACATAAATAAAATTAAATAAATCTAATTTAAAAAGCTAAGCATTTGAGATAGAGATAGAGTAATGAGTGGGTAGCCATTCCAGCTTTGATCTGGAAGTTCCAATCCCCATTGAGACTTTGGCAACTGTCACGTCTACGAGGCGGGGCCAGGGAAGGCACCGGTAGACCTGAGATCTAGATGGGCAAGCACTCTCTCTGTTCTGGAACCCTGAACGGTGGAGGTGGACTGAGCAGAGCTCCAGAGAACACTGCTGGCACTGCTGGACTGCGATACACCTCCCCCAGACCCCGCGACCTACCTATCCCTTAATTTGTAAGTTACACCATTAAATAAATATCCTTTTAACTATGTGGAGTGACCTTAATAATTTCACCAATATCTGGCACCCAATGTGGGGCTCAAGAGTTTTTTTTTTTTTAGTTCTCAGTCTGTTTAAGGAAGCAGGTTGCATGCTTATAGAGATTATCACAGCTCAATGCATGAAAGGAGTCCAGGTCAGAACACAGACCCATGGGATAATCCTCAGAAATCAACTTTGAACATGAAGTAGCTGAGTCCCAGAATGAAATTGATGTTTCTGCAACATTAAGAAAAATAGCATGGTCCTGGTACAAAAAAAAAAAATGTAGATCAATGGAATAGAATGAAAGACCTACACTTAAACCCACACAATTACAGCCACCTGATACTCAACAGAGATGCCAAAAATGCATACTGGAGGAAAGCCAGTATCTTCAATAAACAGTGCTGGGAAAGCTGGTTGGCCTCAGGTAGAAAAACGAAATTAGAGTCTTATCACTCACCTTGTACAAAAATCAACTTCAAATGGATCAAAGACTTCAAAGTAAAACCCAAAATGCCAAGATTACTAGAAGAAAACCCAGGGAGTATCATATAAGAGATAACTACAGGAAAGGACTTTCTGAATAGGACTCTATTTGCTCAGGAATTAATGCCAACAACTAGGACCTCATGAAACTAAAAACCTTAATTTTTTTTCTGAGCTTCCTTATATTTGCCATGTAGGTAGTTGTAGATTCTGGTAATAACCTTTCTTTCTATCTCTCTAACAGCAATTAAGTCAGGGTGAGATGTGTCAAGAGTTCTATTCACTCTGCCCACACTGACTTTCAGAACCATTTTCACAAAGCTGATATGAGACTGTGTAGACAATTAGGAAGCAGAATGTTATGTCTTTCTGTAGTCAAACACAATCATATTTTGTCCCAACTGTACTTATGTCTATCACATCCCAAACATTCAGAGTTCTTTATTGACAGCAAGAGCTTAACGTAAGTTAATGAATGAAAACTGATGTAGTCGTTGACACCTGAATCTTATATGCAGGTTATCAGGATGCAATGCAACCTAATTTCCCTATATGAAAGTCAGTCTTAAACTAGTTTAGTCATTATGTATAACAAAGTTTTACTATCATTGACATGATAGAACTAGAACTAAAATGTGTACAAAGCTACATGAGTTGTAGAAATTATCTAGTTTTCCAAATAATAGTAAATCCCCTGACTAATTTATTTCTTTATATACTTAAGAGTTCTTAAAACTATGCTATATACACATTAACAAGTGTAAAATATACAATATATCTTATGTGTAACTATGGTTATAGACATCATTATTCTTATATCTAAAAGTATATCATATGAAAACTCACTGTTAATCTATCAACCTCTATCCACTTTGAAAGCAGTCCTATCAATCTACTCTGTATAGTGAATATTCATATACTTCACTTTATTTTTGTTTATGCACAGCTAATTAGTACCAATGACCTGTAAGCCTGTATCTAGAATTAACTCTTGTTTGAAAACTGGCTTAACTGGACATTTATTTAACAAGTACATATTAACTAATATTTTATTTTTAGCTAGAAAAATTGAATGGGTGAAAATTGAAATTAAAACTATAGTCAAACCCAAGAATGTGTATGAAACCACAGAAAGAAATAAAAATAGAGATATTAGAGATGTTTAAGTAAGATACAACTTTAATTACATAAAAACACTTTGAAAATTATAGCTCATTTAGTCTTAATACGGTGTAGTAAAGTTTGCACAAAGGAAGAAGTTTAAAATATAGTTGTAAAAATGAGCACTCTATTCTAATTGACGAATGCTTTTCTTCCTTTGTTCACCAGAGGAGTTTAATCAACGGTTCTCTGCCAAGTCCATAATACCACATTTAACACTAAGCACACTCTTCTGTGAATAAGCAGTAAATGTATTATGATTTTGACTTAGCTGAAGAGAACAACTGCCCCTTATACATGAATATCTAAACTGTAGAGTGCACCTCTGATAATGACCATCACTACCTCTCCATGTTTTAAAGACACTGCAGATCCCAAAACAGATTGTTCTACCTAGACCACCTGGGAAGGAAATGAAGAATCTGAATTTTAATTAGGTTTACTACCGGAAGCCTTGCCTACAAAACTACCTAGAAATGTAGATCATAATACTCATTTCTAAAATGATGCATTCTAACACTTATACCAATGAGAGACTTGCAAGTTAGATATTATGCAAAACAGCCAGGAAGAATGCTGCAATACAACTATGAATGGAGCTTTGTTCTTACAAGCAGAACACAATCATTGTGGGTGTAGAAAAAAAATGTTTATATGTAAAAGTTTATTTTCCATCATGTGCTTTATTTTCCTATGAAGTTATGCATTCTAAAAGAAACTGTATAAGTCACTACAACTATCCTTGTGATTTCTTCTATAAAGAGCAAAACAGAAAATTACTTAACTGTTAACTAACATTTTCTCAATTTTGTGCATTATTGTTAATGTACTCCTACTCATATAAAATTATTTTCCTCATTCTTTAACACAGTTTCAGTGATTACAGAAAATAAATTGGAAAACATGAGCAGGAACTTAAATCTGTAGTGGACATACATTACAATATTTTGCTGTATGATTCAAAATTAAATTTACAGCCATAAAATAGTTAAAGCACATTTTGAAACTATACATTGAAATATCAGACAGATTTGACTACATGAATAATAGAGAAGAAAATATAAATTGTATTTGTAAGTAAATAGGTGATACAAGTTTATAGATTTCAAGGGCTTCATCCCCAAAAATATCCAGACAATATAAATAACTTACCTGAGGCCTTACTGCAAAAGCTAGGACTTGAAATTGTGACTGACAGCAGAAAACTTATGCTCTTAATGATTCTATTCTTGTCTGCTTTACAGCATTGATTGAGAGGGACTACATAAAGTTCATAGTACAAGGTTACAAAAGTGAAGTACCTGTCAGAGCTTTGGCTATGTGATGTTGCTTGAGAAACCTTATAAAAACCCTGCTGTGTCTCCGGAGCTGGTTTTAGTTTTTTTAAGAGCAGTACTGAGTTCAATGTGCTGCAAAGTACTTCTACCATTTTTGCATATACCATTCTGTTGTATACGTTCTGATGCCTTCTTAAAGCTCATGATATGGTTGGAGACTTCTTTAGGTGGGATTCACTGAGACACATAAGCAGGCTTTGTAGACATCCCTTTATCAAGCACAGAAGTGTAAAACTTTAACTATGTTAAAGTTGACTAGTATGATGGACTTTAAATAATTAGCAATTTAACTGTCCCTTTACAAAACAGAGAGATTAGGAAAAATCTTATAATTCATTTTCCTCTTAGAATTATTACCCAAATAAACAAAGATAAATGTTGAAAACTGCCAACTTTTTTAATCTAATGTGCCATAAGGATTGAGATTCATCAATTTAAAAACACTTGGAGACCAAACCAGGAAACCTGGAGACCATTTGCTTCTAACCTTTCTGAGCCACAATTTTCTTAACAACAAAACAGAACAGCATCAACAAAGTCAACATCCCCAACATACTATCATGTTTAGCTCATCTTAAGGGCTTTGAATATTCTAGCTCATTTAGTTCTCATGGCAACCCTGCAAGGTAAGCAGCTCCTCCACTTGCAACATTGTTTGAGAAAGGAGAGCATACTGGTCTATCTAATAGATTCCTACTGTTGCAGTAGGTTTCTTTGGGGCATTCTGGCTATACAGCCCTGGTGCTCTCATCCTTAGAGTGCTCTCCTTATCTTTCTAAGTCAAACCTCATAGTCTGACTATTAATTCTGGAGTTGTCATCATGGTCTGAGTCCAAAATGTCAAGGATGGGCAGGGGGACAGAGCAGAAAGCCATAAGGTGACTGTCTCTAAACCTTCTTGACTAACACAACTATCCATTCACTCTTTGAGCATCACTACATATGTTTTGTATCTTTTGGTATGTAATTTGCATTTGACAAAAGTAGAAGAGAAAAGATCACACACACACACACACACACACACACACATATGTATATATTCAAAAGGTAGAGAATTCTTTATCAATACAAGAACAAAGCAAAAAGTTGATTTTTTTCTGATCACAAAGGAATATAAATTGGGTATATTTTATTGGTAAAAGACTGTTAATGACCTCCATTAATTCAATTCTCCCAAAATTCAATGCCAGTACTGACAAAGCTGATGAGGATTTTGGCTCACATCCTTGACAGACATTTCTTAATACAAAAATATATAATTTATTGCTCAATCAGCTCTTCAACTTTAATAATGAGCCAATCTTTATATTCTTTGTTACAAAGTTAAGTTAAAATCATTTCCAAATTTTAGTGAAGTAAATGTGTTATTTTTTTAAATTATTAACTTTAAATTAAAATAATTTGATTTACAAATGTTAGGCAGAAAAATGTTCAAGAAGGAAGATACACTGTTTCTATGGCTACAGCAATCTTCACCTTTCAAAATCTGAGAAGAAATGTTTTCTGTATATGAGTCTAAGAGTTTAGTTAATAGATTTTAGCATCTTTAACAAATTGTCAATGAGAGAATAAAGAAATCACTGTTTGATAGAAGTTTAAAGGGTCAAATATGACACTGAAATTAACTACACATACATTTTAAAATTTAAGGGAACACCTTGCTCTCATCCCCCTTCCCACAGATGTATGATTGATGGCTTTTGAGCACAGGGCTGGCTTTGCCCAACAGTTGCATTCAGACCCAAGTGGTGTTCCATTATTTTTTTTTCCCAAAAATATCTGACTGAAAGAAATATCTACAAAGACACTTCTTCTCAAGTTCTGGGCCTTTTTTTGATACTCTTCACAGGCCGAATTAGGTACTCAAAACCAAGATGACATCAATTGTGGGGCAGGAGACATATAGAATTTCATGTTACTTAGGGATGCGCTTCTATGAAATTCTAAGAAGATATGAGTGACATTATCAAAGAGACTGATGCCTAGAGATACTTTTGGCATTCAATCTCAGGATGACAGCCCAGTATAAGAGTGTTCCTAAATTTGGGTCAAAGATTCATCATCAGCTCATAAGATACTTCCAAGTATTGACCATATTATCTTACTGTGTCCAACCCTAATTAAATAGGCTCGCATAAAAAGTGTATATGAAGTGATACAATTAAATAAAACTGGTATATAATAAAAATCCTCATGTTTCTGTTCAAAACGGTTTTATGTTTAATTAAATATATTTTTGAATGGTAATTAGTTTTAGTGTAGTGAATGCTTACAGAAACAAAGTCACAAACTTTTAGCTTTAAATATGTTAAATAGCTTAGCCTGACAATAGTTTATTTTGTGGATCAATATTTAATATTTTTTCCAAGGTGGCATGTGCTGTTGTTGATCATGAAGCCAACAAGCCTGCCTCTGTATGGTGGTCCATGATTATGATTGTGTGCAATGAGATCTAAATCCCTTTTTTTATGGGGTGTTAACTATACACACACACACACACACACACACACACACACAAATACACACACACATTCATCACTCCAAAACCTAAGTCCAGGTTCCTTTTATGGCAATACCAAACTTGCAAAATTATTTAAAATGGCCTGGCACATAGTAGGTCCTCAGTAAAGGCTAGTTTTTGTGCCTAGAAATTAATATCAGAAATGTGCTAGTGACATCTAGTGGTCACTCTTGCAAACCTCAGGAAGGCCATCCTTGAAATTCAGCAATCCCAAGCAATAACACATTCATTTTAACAAAAGCTATGAAAAGTTTTCAGTATTCTAGCCTTTTAAAATGAGCTCTCAGAATTAAAAAGACACAAACACATTAATAAAGCATCTTTGGATTTGAAAAACAGACACGTGTAAACCACTTACTATTTTTATATTGTAGTAATTTGTGCATAAGTTTTAGGAAAGAATGTTGCTATGTTTTAGAAGGATAATTTTACCTACTGAAGGAAATAACCTTTTGCAGAGTGTTAAAGAAAGAACAAAATGCCATGGCTCTCGCTTTTTTGAGAAACATGAACAACTATAGACATTTGCGTGTGATAAGTGAAGCCTATTTTTCATAGCTTTGGTTAATATGCTCATGAGTGTCGGCTTTATCTTGGTCTAACAGGAAGTAAGTTAGAGAACAGATATGGAAAATATCCCACAAGGAGTCAGAGCTGCTGGATGATGAAATAGCACCTTACTGACGAAGGTGTGCTGGGACAGACAGAAAGAAGACACACTGACATGTCTGAAGTCAAGAGGTGATCAGGATTTGACCCATCCATGAGAGGAAGAGGAAAGACTTGCTTATATCTTTTCTGTGATGAGACTTGATATTATAAAATCAAATGGAAAGCTGACCAGAAGTACCTTCAGGAGAGGAGGAGACGTACAAAGAAAATCAGGATTATGAATCCACTGTTTTTGCATGCATTTCACAACATTCAGAATATTTAAGTAAAAATACCCATGAAGTATACAAACACACAGATCTGGAAGAGATATAGTTTGAGACGGAGGCTTAAGGAATCTTAGCACAAAAGTGAATGTTGCAGCTGCCAGAGACATGAGATCGCCCAGAAGAAATAAAAACCTGTCAAAAAGCAAGGACCAATACAGGGTCAAAACCTGTTATATGTCATCATTTAGTCATGATATATAAGAATTGGACTTACTCCCATTTGCTCCAAATAGCCCATTAGTCAGTTAAAGACACATGGAGACCCAAAAATTGCTTTGACAATAGCTTGGTGATAAAAACTATCCCAGCAATATTAGAACATAACTTTTTTAAACCAAGTCTATGATGGGTTTAAGGTTGAAGAGCAGAGCTATAAAATGCTTTATAGTTCTAGGAAATAAGGTGGCTTTGACTTTTCATCTCATAGTCTAAAGGCTTTAACTATGGTCTTCCCCTAAGTCGGGATGGGGAAATGCTTTTCTTTCATTGCACATAAAAGGCAGCTTTTCAACTTATCTAATTTTCTCTCTGTGTTGTGTTTCATCAGTTTCTTTTTTCCCTCTCTCTATTCATTTCTGTCTCTCCTGCCATGCTTGTTTCTTGCTTCAGTGATTTTCTGGGAAGTGAGCCCAGTTGGCTTGATGTTTTGTTATTACAGACTACCTCATGAATTTGGGACGTTAGCTCCTTGGTGTTGGAACTAAGGGATGGAAGGAGAGTTAAGCATGCTCGCTACTTAAAGCCAACAAATTTATGACCTCCCCAAAGACACATAATCTCTGTTTTATTTTTAAAGTCCAGGTGATTACCTTCTCTTTAATTTCTGAACATATTGGGAGATATTATGAAAAGTACTCTACCAAATATTTTCATTGTATCATGGCTAGCACTTTATGTATACTAGTGTGCAGTAGCTTGGTTTACATATTTATATATCAGTTAAAGAGTGACTTTCTAAGTTATCACCAATAGGTTCAAATGCCGTTTAACAACATCATTACAAATTCCATGTTCTGAAGTTCCATGCCTTATGCAATATTGAGTAATCCATTAATCCTCACCAAACTCAAATCAAATTTATTTATTGAAAGAGGGATTACAGCTGAGGATGATTGTATCATAATTTAATGCTGACAAAAGAAAACAGGCAGTTTAACCAGTTAAGGTAGTTATTGAGAGCCACTGGTAGCAAAAGACCATGGGAGTGTACAGCAGGTAACAACTATTGTTCAGAAGGTCAACTTATCAGAACTAAGGGTTCTGTTACAGGAAATCATCATGCAAGGCATTAAGGAATTACTGCCTTTTGAATGAATTGGCTGTCTCTTGTGTAAACTTCTTGTGCAATAACAGCTACGTTTCTCCCCATTTACCATGCATTTTCATGTTAGGAGGACATGTAATCTCATGATTACATTTCAATCGTGGGCACAACTTTCCCTATACATTTGGGGTAATTGGACAACTGTCCCCAGCTGTGTTCATTTTTCATTAACATAAATCTGGCCAGGACCATTCTCCAGACAAAAGTATTTCGGCTAAGATACCTTTTTATCCAAGGACAAATACAGATAAACATTAGCTCATCTCACTTACAGATAAGAGAAAATAACCACTTGCAATTAAATCCTCAACTCCTTACCTTCACCCTGGGTTATTTACACAAGACCCTAACTTAAGAGATTTACTGCTCACATTCCTGGGATGATGTTTTAGCCATTTGCTAGTTACTGAGTTAAGGCAGTTACTTCCCACTGACCCAAGGAGATTCCAAGGCCAGGCAAGTGATAGGTACCAAGCTTCATTTCTCATGCAAATTAAGTTTTTATTCCAGGTCTTCCAGGTGTTATTTCTAGATTTTTCTCCTTAGCAATTACTCCCAGTAAAAGTGCTTTTACTAATCAAATACTACATGTTATGATGTAGGTTGCTTAGCCACCTAGCATATGTCCCCCTCCCTATCAGAAAGCAGCTGCAGCTGGGACCAGCAGGAAAAGCAGCGCCAGAGACAGTTTACTTTCTAGTGACATACTGACCCCTAACATTCTACCTAGCCATTTCTAGATTATAGTTTGAGCACATAAACTCCCTAATTGATCTTAGCCTTTAGTTGACCTTACCAGAGAACTTCCCTTTAGTCACTTCCTCTTTTAGGTTTTAATTGGAAGCTGACAATTATTGCTTTTTGTGTGGATCCTTATCACCTCTCTCTGCAACCCTGAAAACTTCAAGCTTCACATTGCCTTGCCAAAGAATTACTGCTTGTGTATATATACTGGTTCTCTGAGAGTATCAGAGGGAATTAATTGAGAAGAACAAGAAGAGGATGAAGATGGAAAGAACTAGATAGAGATGAGAGTACAGCAGAAGGGACTGAGAAGAGCTAAGCATGAAATCAGAAAAGAAACTGTGTAGACAGAATTTACTTAGAAGAATAAAGTGAATGAACTAATGAACACAGTGTGCTTAAATTCATTGAATATCCCTCAGATTAGTATCTTTAGCTGCTTGTAGCATCTGTTCTGGACCCTGGTAGAAATCTCCTCAAGGCAGGTACTTGGGGGAATTCATTAGGTGACACTGGCCTGAGATAGCAGATACACTTTAACGTCACTTAAATCATCAGCTCAGAAATCACAAAACTTCTCAAATTAAAAAACAAAAAACTCAACCACATTAAAAGTTTCCTTGTAAAGAATCCCTATAATTATTTTTTTCATTATTTTATAATTTTGCAGTTCAAATTCCCCTAAGATGTGGTCTAGAATTTCTAGCGTCTTCTGCAGTGGAATACAATAAGGGTAAGTGAGATTAAACAAACTTATTAACTTTACTATTATATGTAATTATCAATGAGCCTACAATACACGAATCACATGCAAGAATGCATGGAACAGCAAGGAACCAGCAAGGATTCCTCTAAGCTCAAAACTTACAGATCAGAAAAAGGAGGAAGAGTCAACTCAATAGACATCTGTTGGGATCTTTGGTGTAGAAACCACATGGATTCAATGGATAAAAGCTGTACAAGACCTGTCTGTGCCCTAGGGATGACAGGATGACAAAGCTAAGCAAAATCAGCCACCATGCAATGTGGTAAACATAATGATAGAGCTGATTACAACCTGGGACCCCTGGGATCTTTTTCTTGGGTAGGCAATCCTCGGCCTGAGATCTGTACTGGCCTCAGACAGTAGAAGCTCTGCTGCTCTCTGGCAGCTCAAGGGAGCAGTAACAGTAACAAGCAAAGAAAACTTCCTTGCTGACCACTTTCATTGGATATGAAGATCATTATTTTCCATAGACAATTTCACTGTCCATATTTGTAGCAATCACATGGAGTAGAGAACAGCACTATTTAATCTTAGGTTTCTTTTTTTTTTTGAAACAACAAACTAAAGTAGAAATTAGTCGACTTACACCACATGGCATGGCTGAGAACAAGGCACAGAATGCATTAGTCGCTACAAATTCTTGCCCTATAAAACGTCCATTGTGTGACGCTTCCTCCATTGGGAGCCACCAGCTGTCATTAGCTCCTGAATTAAAGACAGACGCTCTCAATCCCCCCCTCCATCCATGCTAGAATGGAGACTGGCTCTATCTTGTTCAGATCTTGTCCAGGCAGACACAGCTGCAGTTCAGAAGACACTTTTCCTATGTTTGGTTTTTGTCACCACCTCCCCAACTCTTTTTTTTTCTGAGATGGTCCCTAAACTTTGGGATGGGTATGTGTGAATGTGACACAGATGTCTGAGCATTCCCCTGGCACTTTTTCTCTGAGCTTTGACCAGTTGTAATTTTCTGCATCTATTGCACAAGGAAAGAAAGAAAATTAAAGCACAATGTTACTAAAAATGTTACCAAGCATAATATTGGGCTGAAACACGGAGGACCCAGGACAAATGATGCCACCGTATCTAACCTAGGAGTGACATCCTGCTAGAGAATGGTAAACTAGCTTTATCGCTATGTTGGCCACATTGTATGGTGGCTGATTTTGCTTAGCTCTATCATTCTGTTATCCCTAGAGTACAGGGCTTGTTCAGCTTTTATCCATGGAACCCTGTATGGTTTCCATAGGAAAGATCCCAACAGATATCTGTTGAGTTGAATCATGCTCTTTTTAATGATCTGTAAGTTTTGAGTTTAGAGGAATCTGTGCTAGCTCCTTTCTGTTCCATGCATTCATGCACCTAATTAGTATATTGTAGATTCATTGCATGTCACTTGATAGTGATTTCCTGGTCCATGGAGCAATAGTTGCTTATTACATCATTTTTCTTTTGGTGCCTCCTCTAAATTGACCATAGCTCCAGTGGATGGCACCTAACCTAGGAGTATATGGCCAGAACTTCCATTGGCTCACATACATGTATATTTTTTTTCTCTATACTTATCTCAGCGAGTCTTCCCTGACTACAACAGGCCATGACCATGAGATCTGCTTCTACGAGCTGTTAAATCAGAAGTATTTTTAATGAATATGTTCTTGCTTTTAAAGAAAACATAGAGGAAAGAAAGAAAAATAAAGCAAAATATATTCAGCAGCCATAGCCATGTAAGAGAAGGCATGTGGACAGTAGACTGGCTGGGACAACTTTGCTTCTGCCTTCCTTCTTCAACAGAACTGCAGAGACCATGGGCTTCTGAAGGAATCTGGGTATTTTCTATCAGTCTCTTTCTTTTATTCTAGAAATTAGCCTAAGGACAGCAACCCTAAGTAAATAAACAGGCATCTAGTTAACAGCTTAGCGAGACAGAGGCACAAGAAAGTTTGAAACTAGAAGAAAAGAGAGACTAGACCTAACTGCAACACAACTAGCCTCTGCTACCTCCTGGGTTCTGCTAGACGAGTCTTCTTCACCATGGGAAAAATAGATGCTGTTATCTGCACATAAGGGCAAATTTCCCAGAGTTGTCCTTTTTTTTAAACTGGTGTTTTCTTTGCTTTGAGTCTCTTTTAAACAGTTTTCTCCTATTAAAAAAAGAAATATTTTATCCTTATGTTATGTGTGAGAGAAAATAGAAGATAGTTAATTCTAAACCAGGCAGATAGTCAGGTAAAGTTCTTTCAATTTGGCCTACTTCCTGGTTCTTGTCCAAGTCTATTTCTTTGCGGGGGTGGGGGTGGGGGTGGGTGGGAACGATGGGGGGTGTCTTTGTTTCCTGGAGGTGGTCTTTACCATATGACAATTTTCAACTTTCTTCTCTTAAAATATCAAATCATATTCTTACTTTCACTTAAATATAAGAAACAGCGAAATGCATCCTGCCTTACCAAAACCAAAGAGAATAGAGGTCCAAGCTTGTGCCACACCATATCTAGTAGAGTATAAAACTCTAGATTCTCCAAGAACTTGGACAGATACTACCTATGTAACCTCCCAAGTGGGGAGTCTTTCTCTGCTCTATGGAGAATTATTTTCATTTTTTCAAAACATTTATTATAAATATGCTCATTTCTTTGTTTTTAATTGAAAATAGATTTTTTACATGTATTATGATTAGGTTTCCCCTTCCCATTGGTAGTTTGCTGTGGCTACAAATTTCCTGCCTTGCAAACCTCAGTCAGCAAAGAAACTGTCCTGAGAAAGGGCCTTTAGCTAGGTTGCATCATGTTTCTCCAGCTATCTTCAAGTGTTTGCGAGCAAGATAGATGCAGAATAAAGAGAGGATGTGAGGTTCTCTTTGACTCTTGGCATCCTCTCAGTTCCTTCCTTCCATGTCTTCAAAGATGCATGATGGAATGTCAAATAACACCTAACCATAGGATGCTCTCTAATGGGAAGAGACATGGAAAGTGATGAACACAGCCACTTGTACAGTTTAGAGGACTCAGACACTAACTTCCAGTGGCAACAAGTAATTACAATAATGAACCAACTGAAGATCCCCTCTGGATACCCCCAACTCTAGTCTTGGGTGTTGGGAATACATTTAGAGCTGACTATGCCCCCTGTATTTCTAATCAAATTGCCCCAGCTGGGAACATCAGAAAATCTAATGTGTCTAGGTAGGTAAGGAGTTAAGAAATTGGGAGAGGAGACAGATTCTCAAAGGCAGCTTAATGCTTTCAAACATTTGGGCCTCATACTGCCTTTCACTGCTTAGTTAAAAACAAGCCAGCATGGGCTAGCCTATTACTGACTCAAAGCAAAAGGTAAACTGACATCAAAGAAAATGGAGAGGTATTTCCCAAGTCCACATCCAGGGATTAGTGCTGTAACTGATTGCAAAGTTAAAATCCATAGTAATACAACAAAGAGCATCGTTTCCTTCTTGGGTGGCCAAGGAAGGCAGAGCTAAGCTGCAGTTCTTTGCCCAAGCTTGCTCCTCCCTGACAAATCATGATTTTCATGGGCGGTCCATAAAAGCTACAATCAGCAAGTTCTCTCTTCTTACACTCTTATGTTCATTCTGTTGACAATCTTATTTAAAGTTTCTCAAAGAATTTATTTTCCCCTACAATTAATTGTTTTATTAGAAAATCACGCAAAATATAAATATTATCTATTATCAGGATTTGGGGGGGGAGATTATATTTTGTTGCCATTTTAAGAGGCATTATATTTTGTAAATAAAAGCTTTTTTGTTGACTTTCTACTTACGTTAAGTATTATTTAAGCATGTAATATCCTCATGAGGGTAATCATTTTATTATATCTTGTCTGTTGCATTAAACTTGTATAGCTTTGCATTATGTATGTTTTGAAAAATTACACATTTCTATTTGAAAGTGAAAATCAGTCTGGCCTGGGATCTGAAAGGGGGAAATTTAGAAAATGAAATAAATTCTATTCTGAGTACTGAAATAATTTGTTTATATGACTTTAATGGGCATGGAAAAAATTCACATAGATTTTTTTCATTTATGTTTCAATGTTAATTATTAAGCAGATAATTTGTTACTGAGTGTTCTTAGTTATGTAATTCTTGCCCTTTCTTACATAATGGTGGGTCACTGGAAATAACTGATTTTTAGTAGGCCAAAAGAAGAAAACTGATTTCTAAGACTAGAACAAAAATGATAAAAATATGCACTGTTCTTAGAAATATTTGTTATCAAAAGGTGCCAACGTGACAGAGTCTTAAGGCTAAAATATGCTATGCATTTTTTCTAAGTAAAAAATTAAATATTAGTTCTTTGAGAGTTTCAAACAGCATGTTTTGATCATATTCACCCCTCCTCCAATTCTTCTAAGACTCACCCTCATTTCTGTATCCACCATTTTTTTTTGTTCTTCAATTTTTTTATATCAAGGCAAATTTCTTCTTTATTCTTGAACATATGCCCTTATACCAGAGGGTGGTTGACTTACCAGGAAAAACTATTTCTCCCTCTCTCTGCACCAAACAGTTATGAACAGCTTCATGACTGGGGGTGGGATTGTGTGTCCAGCTCTCCTCTCCGCCCTACAATTTTGGTCTGGGGTGTTCTTGCACAGGTTTTGTGCCTGGTGCCCCATCCTCTGTGTTTTCTTAGGATAAGTTGCACTGTTATGTCCAGAAGGCACTGTGTCCTTGTAGTCAGCCACAACTTCCGATTCATACACTCTTTCCTCTCCCTTTCTCTGAATGACCTCTTAGCCTTGGATATAATTTTTAGTTTTCTCTAAAGACAACATTTTTGTATCATTTGGGGATTATTTATATACATCTTTAATAACTGTGTGCCAAACAGAAAACCTACTGCAAGAAAAACCTCAAGAGTAGCACTTGCCTTTTTATGTTGAACCTAGTTGCTTTTTATTACCATGTTAGAAAAATGGGGAAAAAATGGCTTACTCATTTAAAGAACTAAGCGATTCCAACAAATAAAAGATGGAGATTTAGGGTGTAGATCAGTGATACTGCTCTTCATAGTGTGTGACAGGCCTTGTGTTTTCAGTTATGTGAACTTGATTACCTTTTCATGCTTTCCTGTTCAAAATACAGTAAATTTTAAACTTATACTCAACTTTATATTTTTTAAAATTGTATTCATTTATTTAGAATGTATGTGTACACAAGGATATGGGACTGTCTATGGGATTTGATTCTCGTCTTCTACCATGTGGATGACAGGAATAAAATAACTTTGGAAATCAAGCACACTTACCTGCTAAATCATCTTGACCTGAGCCTGGGTCTTCTGGAAGAGCAGGAAGTGCTCTTAAGTGCTGAGCTATCTCTCCAGCCCCTATCCTTCCTTCCTTTAAAAACAACAACAACAACAAAAACCAAATCTAGGATTCTTTTAATGGTTCATCATTCTTAGATTGCCAGGAAGATTTACTTTATTTAGGATATGGATTTGAACAGGATTTGGTAAAATGTAAAGTACCCTTGCTTTTCTTCTTTAGTACTGAAAATTAATGAAAGAAAGTAGAGGTTATTATGCTTATTAATCAGTATTTTATTTAAATTGGTGCCTTCCCAGGAGTATGGTTGATATACCCAGTGACACTCCAGTGGACAAAACTGATTTTTCCTTCCTTTGCAAATAGCTTCTTGGTTAGGGATGGGACTTGGTATACACTTTCATTTTCAGTGGTGGAATTTTGTGTCACATCAGTCTGTGTATATTGTGTGCATGCTGCCTCACTCTTCTGTGAGTTTTTATGTGTATCAGTCTTGCATCTAGAAGAAATTGTTTCCAAAGAGCCATCAACTACCTCTGACTCTCATACTCTTTCCACCTCCCCCTTCTGCAAAAATCCCTGAGCTTCAAGGGGAGGAGTTTAATAAAGACATGCCACTTAGGACTGAGGACTCCAAAGTCATTTATTCTCTGCACATTGTTTAGTTGTAGATTTATGTGTTAACTTCTATCTCCTTCAAGAAAAAAATATTTTATGATTAGAGTTGAGTGAGTCACTGATCTACAAGTATAACAATATGTCATTAAGAATCATTTCATTGTTATGTTTCTTTAGAAGAATAATAGGAGTATGTTTCCCAGACCTATGTAATTATGGGTTTTTGGCTTCTTTAGCCATGCTAGGTATCCAGTTAGCCAACAATCCTAACTAACCACTATGCATCATAAAATCATATTTTTTTTCTATTGGAAAAGGATACTGAGAGGATAAAATGATCTGATAGATAAGGCCATTAAGTTGTACGTGGCCTGTGAAAGGCACTCAGCAAATTACTGGTGGTTTTATTTTCATCATCTGCCTTTCTTTCATCTGTGAGTCTCTTGGAGCAGCCATGATGTCTTGCTGTTAGGATATTTTGTTATCCACATGGACTTTCCTAAACCACCAGAATCACAGCACTTGAATCTAAGTATAACTCTAAGAGGATTTTATACCTTAAATTGCTTTTGAGATGACAAATTCCAAATAAGTCATCAAAACCTATGTAGAATATATCATTTAACCTAAAAATTGGTTCATTCCCTACTTCATATTATAGAACAGGAAAAAAATATTTTTTATGTTAATCATGGTTCATAGGGCAGTATCTAAAGTCTCTGGGTTGATGAGATATGACCCAGATATTGGTACCCTCTATATTCTGCACTCTGGCCTTTGTAGCACTCTTCTGTTCTTATCTTAAATGATCTTCCAAGAAACCAAGCAAAAGATTGTGTCTATCAAGCCAAAGTAAATTTGTAATTGCTACAGTAGTAGAAAGAAGCCACAGACACTGTTTTAGTGATATCTCAGGCAGAAAACAAGAACAACTCAGTGTCTGACTGATTATGTAGTGTGCAACACAGTGACAGAGAAGCATTTCCTTGAGAACCAGAATAAACAAAGAAAGAAAGAAAGAAGGAAACCTGTGAGAAGTAATCTCTGTGAGAGGAGGAAAGAAATATTTGAAAGGTCAGGGAGAAGAAAAGACAGAAGGGAATGATGAACTTAAGACAGCATGAGCCTTTTTCGGGGGCAGGGATGCAATAGGGACCCCTGTAAGAATCAGAGCTATCTCTTCACAAGTTGGGGTAATTATAGGTAGAAACAGGGACTGGGAAGCAGGTTGAAAGATTCTTTGGGTCTGAGATTGGCCATTGCTAGGAGTGAATGAATAATGGTGATTAGTGTATAAAAGCATGAAAGGTGATGGCACATTTTTTATGGCCAGCCAGAATCATGGGTATGCAGGAGTTGATGTCAGGAATATAGGAAAACAAGGCCAGAACACTGATTATTATGGTTTCAGGGAACTCCCATCATTCAACCAAAACTAAGAAAAATTTCAAAATGTCCCAGCCATTTCTAAGAGCTTTAAATATAAGAAACTCATCACACACACACACACACACACACACACACACACACACACACACACACACACACACACACACACACACACAAAGAAAACATTCACAACAAGCTTAAACAATAATTTAAATTCCAGTTTGTTTGGCAAATTTTTAAGTTGTGTTTAGATAAATATGTTCCCTAACATTACACAACAATGTCACATTGCACTTGGTGGAATTATTCCATTTCCAGTTATACATATGAGTCAACCTACAACAAAATGAGAATTTTGACCTAGAAAGTCAAATAAACAAGAAAAGTAGCATAAAAGTAGCATAACCACTTTGCAAAGAACAATCAGGAGACCTAACAGATAATCTGCCTTCAAACAAAATGGAACTCTGTGGAAGAAAGACAAGACTGAGGGAAGCCCTTAGGAGGTTTTTGAAGGCTGTCAAGGCCCAGTTGTCTAAAGGATGACAGTCTGGCAACAGCTTTTGAGTCCCAGCCATTAGAGTGGACTCATAAGAAGAGTAAGAGGACAGGTCAGCAGTGAGATTATAAGTGACAGAGTAGGGAGTCAATGGAAGGTAAGTTTCCTTATTGATTAAACAAAGCATTATAGAAAAGCATCTTCAATCATAGAAGCAGCAATTTTGCGATTGTAAAGCAATGGCAGTTTAGGCTGCAGTGAATTTATCTTACTGCCTGGGAGACTTGAAAGACCTCTGAGAGACTTACTTCAAATAGAAGGTCTTGAGACAGGCTGCAAAGAATTCGAAGTGCACCCTACCCGAACACCATAATAGCTGACCATTCACCTCAGAAAAATGCACAAATGTAAAAAAAAAAAAAAAAAAAAACTAAATCATTGAATCAAGGAAAAAAAACTAAGTTTAATAGCCCCAAAGCAATCAAAAAATGCTTAAACTTTGTCTAGGTTGGTAAGTGGGTAAATTGGTAAGGTATTTACAGTGTGTCCAAAGTTCTGTCTAGAGTCTTGCAATGTAGCTCTAGTTAGCTACCTAGATGAACTCATTCAACCTTCATCAGATAAGGATTTATTCAGAAGTAAACAATGACGAATACAGTGATTCACTTCTTCATTACACATAGAAGCTACTTGCCACCTCAAAAGTGCAGAATGTTTTCATTATTATTTTGGTATTTATCTATAACTTAGTAGGACAATATCCTTTTGATTTTCTTTGTGTGTTCATATGGGATGAATAATCCCTGTGTCTGGTTTAATTCTTGGCTTTGTGAGTAATATATTTAATTCCTTTGGACACAAACACACTGCTTTACTCCTCTAGAGAACTCTGATACTCTTCCTTCTCTTTGTTTGGAAAACAGGTCCTTCAACTCCTTTTATCCCTTTCTCCAAATTCATATTTGCTTTATGTTCACTCCCTCTTTGTATCCTCTCCTCCAATCATGTTGACATTTCTCTAGTCTGTGTCCTCAGTCTAGAAAATGAACATTTTGACTAGTTCTGCCACTAACCTTATCAGTATACCACGTGCTTAACCTTTTCTTGGTGATCACTATGTCAACTATGGGCTAGTTTTTGTTGTTGTTTTGTTTTTTTCTTTCCTTTTCTTTCTTTTTTTTAATTCAGATCACCCAGTAGCAAGATAAAATAGATGTATGATTCTTTATTACTTTCTTCATTCTTTCACTATAAAAATGTCATGAAAATAAAACCATGCTGGCACACAGAATTTGGGGTAACCTAAATCTGTGTTTCTGGGCCATGGTCACTCATTTTTGGCTCCAGAGGGAAGTGTCTCTTATTCCCTGTGAAGTGAGAAATGGTTTTTGCATGGACAGTGGTATCAAAACCTAGCATTTCTGCCTGGCTGTCAGCTTTGCAACAGGATTTGCCAGTTACCTAAATAGTACATTACTGCTCGCTTCAATTTCCTGTGCATGCTCAAGCTGTTACCATTACCTCAAGAAGTAAATAGAACATTTTCAGTGACATTTCTTAAACCTTCTTATAAATATTTGGCAACAAGTCTTTAGTATTACATCCATCAATGCCTATTGGGAGTGTCTGTCATTTGAACTAAGACAAAGTCATTCATCTTAAGCAGCATCATTGCAGTTAAATCTTAATCAGTCATGATGGGCTCACAGTGAGAAATTCTGAGAGACTGTTTGGATGGCTTTGAAAATACACATATTAAAATTTAACTGTTCAGAGACACAGTGCACTTCTTTGTAATGTGTATACATAGTAGAACAGTCAGCATGAATCGGGGAGACTTGTGTCACCTCTCCTAATTTAGAGAAACTGTAATTGCATCTTTGTTTGCAGATGAGCAACCTCTGAGACTTGACAAAATGGCTTCCACCACACACTTTACCTAATTATCTTCAGTTTCCCGGAAGTTAGCTACCAAAAGACAGATCAGCTTTTAATGTCATGGGTAAAGCTAACATGAGTGATTAGATTAAGTTGAAGGACTTCAAATTACCCAGTGAAACTCTAACAGGAAATAAAGTTGTTGTTTTGAATTTTAATTGCCAATATTTAGTTTCTATGTGCAGAGCAAATAAAGGGTCAAATGGAGAAGTCATTACTGAGCTAGCATTGATTTGATGATCAAATCTTCCTATTAGAGACCCCAATTTAAGGCCTCTCTCTCACAAATATATGCATAAACATAATATGTATATAGTATATATAGTAATACATATTATTAGATTTTTCCCATAAGCCATGAAACACTTTTGAGAAAATATATTTTCAGTTAAGGCATACCACTGACATGTTTCCTATATAAAATTGTATTTATAATAAAAACAAGATTGGAGGCAGTGAGAAAATTAGAAACAAAATTTAATGAGAATTCTTTTTAGTGAGGACCAAATACTATATTTTAAAAGTAGTATTAATTTTAAAAGGCAATGTTTCTGGATGAAATGGACCATGTTTACCATGGCTCAGTAATAGTACCCTATGGATACAGGAGTTTAATGTTTTCTTCTCCACACTGTATGTCCCTGGTAGCATCAAAGATGGGTTGGGGAGCTGCTGCAATGCTGCTTAGTGTGAACTGTGACCTAGGAAGTAATTGATGTGCTCTGAGACTCATCATATTTTAGTACTTCTGAGGAAAAGCAATTGCTGCACCTATGAGTCTTGTAGGTCTTCCTTAGCAGCCATACACCCATTCAGTCATCCTGGGAGAAAAGCCAAGTACTGATACCTGCAAAGACGTCTTAACAGCTCACTTGTGTTCAATTTCAAGTATCTGATTCTTGCTTTTTCAACAGTTTCATAGATTAAGAGAGTCTTTGATAATATCACTGATTTTAAGTTTTATTTTAAGTCCATGTATTGATTAATAGTACATTGTTACTTAAGCTATAAAAGCCTTTATCCTTCTTTTTTTGATGTACCTGTTTTATATGTATGGGTGTTTAATCTGTATGTACGTCTGTGCATGAAGTGCCTGTGGAGAACAAAACGAGGAGGCTGATCTCCTGAGATAAAGATGATTGTGAGCTGCCATGTGGATGATGGGGACTGAACCTGGTTCTTCCGGGAGAGCAGTAAGTGCTCTTGACTGCTGAGCGGCCTCTCCAGTCCCTATGCTTCCTTCTATTAAACAGAATTTTTTAATGGTTCAGCACTACTGGATGGTTAGTAAGATTTACCTGATTTATAGGATGAATTTGATTATGGTTTGATGAAAAGTTCCTCTGTTTTTCTCCTTTAGAACAGAAAATTAATAAAAAGAAATAAGAGGTCATTATTATGAATCAATATTTTTATTTATTTGTTTTTTCATAAATATATTTAGATCACTGTTTCCCCCCTGCTCTAATTCTCCCAGGTCTTCTCCACTTCTTTATCCACCCAAGTTCATGTTTTCTGTCTCTGTCTCTCTGTCTCTCTCTCTCAAAAGAAAAATATGAAAATCAAAGTGAACACCAAAAGAAGTGTGAAAAAATGCCACTGAAACAAAAAGACCCCACAAAATACATGAATTCTTTGTATTGGCCAACTACTCCTGGGGATAATGCTTGCGTAGGAGTATGGTTCATACACCCAGTGACACTCGATGGACAAAACTGTTTTTCTCTTCCCCACAGTTATCAACTACAAATAACTTGTATTTCCGGCAGCTGGAGTTTTGTGTACACTTCCCATTATTTGCACTAAAATTTTTGCCTTGCAGGAGTCTGTGCAGATTGGTGCATGCTGCCTCGCTCTTTTCTCAGTTTGTATGTGCATCAGTTCTGTGTCTGGAATCTTGATCTATTATATCATGAAAAACACCTAAAGAATTTATCTATATTTCTTCCTCATCAGCTATTTTTCTGATGTGAGCCACCAAGAGAAAAAAAATATTCCTCTGGATGGAAAACAGAAGTACAAAGAGAAAGAGACTCTAAATAACAAGTATAAAGATAACTGAAATGTCAGATACTGAAAATACCCAAGTGTAAGTTAGAATAGTGAGGTAAGGAGCGAATGCCACTCACTGGGAAGAAGTCCATTTGTAGAGTAAGAAGCCACAGGTGATAGGAGGAGGAAGAATTATTTTCTTGTTTTGTAGGAGAAAAACACCTCCACTTTCCCCAATAATTTGATTAATAAATGTCACAGAAAATAATAAAAAGTTTCTACAAATGGAGCATTCCTAATATGATGTCATATCGCTACTATTGTGAGTATCCCTGCTTGATAAAATATTTGAAGAAATCAGCATCTATTAAGGAACACCTAAAAACTCTAGTGTGACCAGAGCAACTGCACACCATCTAAGAACACATCCTGGACTGACATGAGTTCCGTGAATTCCTAGTAAACATTTTAAATACTACATTCCACGTTTTTTTTCTAAAAGACTTTTCTGAACCCTCTGAGGACCTGCTGCAGAAACCCTTAATAGAAACATTCCTTATCCAGATGGATTGCATTTTCTTCCACTCCAGAGGAGTAAGCACAAATAATATATTTACTTAAATGTGCAAATTCTGCTTTCCCAGGAATGTATGGGAACATATGAGCAATATACATACATACATATATAAATATATAGAGTGTACATATATATTCACAAATATACATACATATATTCACAATACAAATGTCCTTAGTCACCATCGCTGTGCTATCATAACCATGTTCTCCTCTTCCCTCTCATCCTCCCTTTGTGCTTTCTTACCTCTCTCCCGCCTTGTACTGCCTCCAGTCGTTTCAAGCTTAAACCCTGAAAGAAAAAAGTGTATATGATACATAATTACACACAAGGAATTAACGAATAATCATAAAAACACTATAGTGAGTAAAAGTACTCAGGATTTAGTTCCTGACAAAGGACTTTGCTCTCTAGTGTTATGTCTGTTTTGCATAGTAGAATAAGAAAATGCAAGTCCTTAATACACACTATGCTTAAAAGAAAGAAGGGTTAATCTATATTTTAGCAAGATAATTGCAAAAATATGCTTGTGACTCAAGATGGAGAAATAAGGTTACTGATTGCTCACGTCTCTGTTGTCTGTCTGTCTGTCTGTCTGTCTATCTACCTATCTATCTATCTAACTATCCATCCATATCTATCTGCCTATCTATCTATTATTCTCTCCATCCGTCCATCCATCCATCCATCCATCCATCCATCCATCCATCATCCACAATGCCATTGTTATTTGTAATCCATGTTCATTGAATCATTGCAAATTAGTAAGGGAGTATAGTAGAACACTGATTTAATATCAAAACCAAATGCAATAGTTAATGCCTACAGTTATCCTAGTAGTGGTTGCTTATCCTGGAGATGTGAGGTGGAAATCACATCAATGCTACAGCACTTTTTTTTTCACATTTTTCTCATCCTGACTCCTTCCTTTCACTCTCCTTTTCCTTTTTATTTTACAGATTTTCTTTATTTATTAAATGGTTCTTTGATTTATACATTGTATTAGATATTGGAAATACAAAAGAATGTATATATAAAATAGTCCCCAAAGATCAGATGACTGGGCTAAATATATGTGATGACCATCTTCCAGGTCAGAGAAGGAAGACATATAAAGGTCTCCTTCCTGAAAAGGGCTGACATAGTCTTAAAATTCAGACTAACTTCTTTCATTTTATCCGATTTCATATACATATATGCAAGTATACATATGGACTTATAATGTTCTTTATCAATAGGTATATTTTAAATGTTCATCACAGAGCAATAATAAATTCTTGAAGTGATATATATATACATATATATATATAGTAATTGTTTTGACTTGATCATTATAATTTGTCTGCACATATCAAAACCTCAGACTTTATCTAATAAAGTGATACAGATGTTATATACCATTAAAAGTATGTTAACAGAGGCTGGAGAGATGATTCTGTCTGCTCTTATAGAAAACCTGAGTTTGATAACTAGCACCCATATGATGCCTCACAACAATCCATAACTCCAGTTCCAGGGGTTTAGATGTCCTCTTCTTGGCTCTATGGGCACCAGGTACCAACATGGTGCATAGACGCACATGAAGCCAAATTACACATATGCATATATGCATGTTACTTTTTTCAGAATTAAAAACTAACAGAAAATAGAAACATAGATACAAATTTATACTAACAGATTCAAAACATATTTTTTGATTTCTCTAGCTGATTTAACATAGTGGGAAAGCATGGACTTTTTTCATAACAAAATTAAGAAGTTCAATTTGTCATATTTTTCTCTATTCCTGCTGAGACTCTGAATGTTCCATAACTTGAGTTATAAATTTGCATTGTCTTCAACATATCAGGTAAAAAGATGAATTTGGGAAAATAATATGCTATGCTTAAATATTCTAGCTATACATTTCATAATTTAACAAAGAACCATTAACTTTATTGTGATGCTAATTAACAATCATGTTATAATAATTTAAATATTTCATATTTACAGAGATTAAAATATTGTTATTCCTTTGAACATCAGTATTTATGCTTAGGAGATTATGCAGTGATGTTTCAACATATCATTTCTTCATATATGAAACTACTATCTTGAATTATTCTGGTAAAGCTATAGAAGAAAATATTATTTAATCTCCTGCTCCCCTTTACAGAACACACATTACTTTGTCGACTCTGCAAAAGATTCTAAAATCCACTGACAGAATATGGATAACTAAATTTTAGCCTGCCTTTTGAACAGAGATGTGTCCCCATTCACAGAACACATTTTGAAAAGTTTGAATTCCAAGGAAATCCCAAGGAAAGAATATAAAGCCAAACAGCACTTCTCAAACATGGATGCTATGGATAAAAATACCTCGAAGTGGATTCATTTGCACACGTTTTAGCATCTGGAAGCAGTATGCAGAGCCATGTTTGAATTCAGGATGATGTGGTTTTCATCTCTAGTTCCCAAATTCTGCGTCTGTCCTCCAACACATTTCATTATCTCTCTCACCATAATCTTTGCAGTTTACGTTGATAATCATCATAACTAGCACACCTGTTCATCTTGAAGGTGAAATGAGACGTGAGCTATGCACAACAAAGGCCAATGCTGCTTATTTCTCTTCATCTTCCAACTCATCATCTACTCTCCAGTCTCATCATCAGTATTGCACATATGTTTAAAAGAAGACCAGTTTGAATAAAAAATACTTGTGGTTTTCCTTACATTTGAAAAATACAAATTATATAGGAAGTATTCATGAACAGACAAGGAGACAAGTCACATTTTTGGCACACATTTTTTTTCTCATAGGATATTTTAATAATTACCTTTTGAGACAGATTTTTCTTTTTTTTTCTTTTGTGGTGTAATGTACTATTTTTTAATTCAATCTTTCTGTTCTTCACCCTTCTGACTACTTTTTTCAGGGGTTTGAGTTAATTGTTATTTGTCCCATTTGCCGCTGATACCTTATTTTGTCAAATAGTTTCTATTTCCCTGGTTCTTCATTTTGCATATTTTCTATAGTTGTATCTACACGTTTATAGGCCTTTTAATCTACATTAACTAAACTGAGACAGTTTGTTAACAGTTTTATTTTACATTTTTATATATAATTGGTATTATCATGTGTTTTTTTCCCATTCTCAAACCCTTCACTTATTTTTATACAAAGCAATGACTTGATTGCTTTGTCCTTTGTCATTTCCAGCTCTGTTTCTATTGGCTGAATTTTCTTACTGGTTGTAAATCTCACTTATCCATTTCCTCTCTTTTCCAGTAATTCATTTTGTCTGACAAATATTGTGAATTTTATTTTATGAATGCTACATTTTCTCTTCAGAGAGCTAGAATTACTTCTTGCAGACATTTAAGTTTCTGCTGATTCAAACTAATTCCTCTGTGGCTTGGATGAAAGTAAAGGGAAGAATCTAAATTAGTTTTCAGTGTTAAATCCTGCTGTTCCTAAGACTCAGCTCTGTACTCTCCATTTAATATACAGGATCTCATAAACACTGTACTGACGTAGCCAAAAGAAACTCCAGGCTGTCGAGAGTACTGGTCATACAAGCATTCATGATACTCTAGTAACCAACCAACTTCCTTCCGGTTGCTTTTCTCCAGGCCATGGGGAAGGTTAGATTATATATGTGGAAATTCCCATTTAAAGACTTTAGTGCCAACATGAGACAGTCCCATAATCTTCAATTAGCTGAGCAGTGACATTTAAGACAAGTGGTGTTTTCAAGTCAAAGACATCCAGTCTCCTTCCTTACCATCTACCTAGCACACAAGAGAAAACTTTTGGCATTCCTTATGAGTTTTATTATTTCCACTGAAGCACAATGAATTCATTTAGAAGAAAATTAATGTATTTTCACTCTATTCTCTGAGACAGTTGGGCTTTCAGAAAAACAAATAAAAACATCAGCAGTCAAGTTATTCATGTGTATATATTCAAATTTGTGTGCATATTATCTAGCTCATAAAACTAATACAAACAGAGAATTCTAATTGATTTGAAATCTATTTCAATATTCTTCAAAAGTATAGATATAATATCTATCTAGTGTGTCTAAAGTAAATTATATTTTAAAGCACTCTGGGGAATGTGACTTGGCAAGACATATTTCCCACAGTATATGTATTTTCTCACTAGAGAGTATAAACTCTTTGCATTGATCAAAATTAATTACCCAAGACCAAACCAAAATATTATAAATATTGTAGGTAGAGAGAAGAATTACCCTGAAGCAAATGTTCTGCTGTGTACTAAATTAAGATGGTTTAGCAAGGCCTAAGTAGAAAAAGCTATTAACTGAAAAAATAGAACTTTTTACCCAAATCTCCCCTGTACTCAGATATTTGTGGATGGGCCCTTGCAACTGTTAGGGTATAGGGTCAATTGGGTCAGTGGGTGGAATAGTTGAGTAGGTGTGTGATGTCAGCTGTCAGAAAATTGGGCCTGTGAGAAACTATCCCCTTCATGATGGTCAGAATCCTCTTGCAATTCCTATCATCCCATGTAGATTTCATCAGGTCTGTAGTACCCAAATTGATGGAAATATACTATCCAGAATCTATGACTTGGTTGGTTTATTTTTCTGATATAGAAACATACAGAGTGGATGTATGGAATACACATTTTGCTCTTAGTACTTAAGATATTATTGTGTGATTTTTTTTAGACTTAAAATGTTATGATTTAATGGGATGAAGTAAAAATTTATTATTAAAAAGCTTATAATGACTGTGTGACTTTTTAACATTTAGTCTCGGCCATGAGGCATAGAGCAGAGACACAGGTGCTGTCAATAGCTTGAGGTTGAATAGCTCCATTGGACAGAGAAAGAAGCTTGCAGCTAGGAACCTGATTTATGCTTTGTGGCAGTTTCAGAATTTGAATCTCAGCTATTGGGGTTCAGATTCGCAGTTATCTTTGTCTAACAAAATCTGGCTAATACATCTATCATGCATCTTGTCTGAAATGCTCTGTAACTTTTGGAGCATTCTTGACCACATATTCCAAATTCCACAGCTTTAAAATTTGTAATTTTAAGCATAATTGCAATAATCTACATGAAACACAGCACCATGCCCAGCACCACGACTGTCTACAGTGTGTTTTGAGCTTTACTTGTAGTTTGAGATACCACTGCTCTTGGCATTGTACAAATGAAAGAGTGACTCTACCACAGTTTTCAAGTAACCATTTTTTGTGTGTTTTCTGTACATCACTGTACTGACTCAGTGTTCCAACTGGATTAATTCTATTCATACAGTCAACTTGTACAAGGTGAAACGAAATGACCTTTTACTAAATATAATCTATTTTCAAACTATTTTTTTTTAGAATAAAAGTCACCCTGCTTTGTATAATCATATTGTTCATCTTACTTCTCAGCTGTGGTGAATGACCCAGAAGAATCAGAGGTGCCCAGTGCCTGGCTTCTCACACCTTAGTAAACACTCTTCAATAGAAATTTAATGTTTGGGAAGAAGGGTTCACTCTTGAAGGATAACAGCAATACTTAACCCTCTGTATTATCAATAAACATCTCCAGGAGTTCAAAGATGTCACATTTCTTTCAGTTTAGGCTGAGTCCATGAGTTCCCCTAAGAGGCTTCCTATAGCTATTTCTGTACACCATGGCTTGTCAGAGATGCTGATGGAAGTACTTAAGGGATTAGGTAATTCCAACATGGCTTAATACCTTAGCTGTCCATCTTGGGGGTTCTCTGAATTCAAGCTTTTGAAAATTTGGATGTCAGAATTTTCCTTTGTTTGTTCACTAGTAGGCTTTGTATTTTGTGTTACTTTTTACTTACTTTTCTAATAAAATCTTTAAGCACATATGAAAACTTACAACTTAATCCTTATTTGAGATTCATTTTCTGAGTGTCAGTATTGAGGTACGTGACACCTCATGTGCTTGTTGAATTAACTTAGAAATTCAGAACTTTTCTCATGGCTGCTTACCCTCACAAAAACCTCAAGAAATCACTCTTACATCTAATCTCTTATCTTCTTTTAAAGTTAAAAAGCATAGTTTAAATGTGTGATTTCCTGATCATTCTTGCAGTCAATATATTGGATCTTTTCCTTATTTAATGTTGACAATGTAAGTCTCAGAGAAATTTCAAAAAGCATGTGCTTAAATATTTAAACAGCTCATCAGAATTTGATTCAAAAGTTGTTTAAAGACAAAAATCACTCAATGTCAACATTTATAAAATTATTTTTCTTTTTGTTCTATCTACTTTCGATGTTAGTCATAATACGCAACTTTGTTAACCTGTGCCTAAAATCTGTAATCCACACGAATGTTTCAAACTGTTCTTCATCTCCTGTTTCAAAATTAGAGATGTCATTATTCTCAGGCACTTTATGGCTTCACTATTAAGTTACTATCAAGTCATTTTGAAAATGGAAAGTGCACGCTGTCTTTGAAAACTCTGCACTCTTCTAAAGGAATACATTTGTAAATGACAAAGATTGTTTTGTGCATTGATTTCTAACTCCAGTTCAGCTTCCTAAACTAAAGTAGCAATCCTTAGAAGATTACATAAAAATGTACAGGTCATGAGGCATGTGACAACATCATAAGGTGTCTAAAAGTGCAATGACCAAACATTAAATAAAAATCAAGCATGTAAGGAACGCAGTTTTCCCCACAGCAATTGCTCACACAATTGCTAGTTCACCACAGCCTTGGTTCTGAACAAGCACACTTTTGTTCTGCCAATGATGTCACACCACACAATGTCAATGCATGCTGCCTGAAACACATTGGTTCAGATTGGGGGCTATCACATAATAAATATTGCAATGCTTGTATTGGTTGTATAAAGCGTTCTGCACTTACAAGTAACAAAATGGATTAGTTGTGGAAATACATTCAATATTGCCCATCATCATGACTCTGCATGTATGTATCAAATTAGATTATATTTGAATTATAGTATATCAACATGCTTGATTTTAAAATTGATATTAATGTCTCTGTTTTAAATTTCATTTTAAAATATTGTTTGTTAAATTAATTTTGTTTTAATATTGAAAAAATATATATGCCAAATTTTGAATGGCCTTAAGCACAGTTCTTCCATTTTGTTCGTCATAGTCATGAGAAGTGCTCTTTGCAATGTTGGCAATTATAACACCAAAATTTTTATAAACTCTGAAACATGTAAGATTTTCTAAAGCCTCTCCAATATCAAATATTCATCCAAAATTTCTTTATGGAAAATTAAATAAACAACCCATCTCATTAGTGTGCAAATTTGCATTAATCTTTCAAAAAGTGTAAAATTACATGCATGTCAAACACTTGTTTTAAAATAGATTTTTTTATAATTTATTATCAGTAAATATTTGATTAGCACATGTGTTTTATATGCTATATATTGAAGGCCACACAAAAAAATTTCAAATGTAAAAAGGGCACAGTTTGAAAATATTTATGATGCCATGAACTAAATAACTCGTGTTATGGAAAGCACATTGCACAACTACGTTCTATTGTATTGTAAGTGACACCGTCAAGTCTAACCTTTTTTAATGTTGAGAAACTGAGGTTAAAAGGTTAGGTAAATTTACAAGAAGATTTAAGTCAAAGGGAAGAGATTTGAATATTAAACCCAGAGCGTCTGTTTGCAGATACCCTTTGTGACTCAGAAACACACTTCTTCCAAAAACAACCTGTGTGCTTGAGATGGGCTTCTTGTTTGAAGTAGAAAAATATGTTTTTAAAAGTGAATTGAATAGCCAATTCATTTTATTAAAGTTCACAGAATTGACCTAAACAGTGTAATTTTTATACTTTGAAGAAGTAAATGCAAGATAATAAAATATTGGGTTTTAATTCATTCAGGATTTAGAAAGAAATGTGGGGAAAATATCAGGTAAATGAATTTGTATTTCAGAGTCCTTGATTCCTTGGAAAGAAATGTGAAATTCAATTGATATATTTCCTGAGGCAGACAAAGATTAAAAGAAAATTAATGTTACTGTACGGGCACAAATAACATTTCAAAGAGTTTGTGATTACGGTTGCTCCAGGCTAATGAAAGTATTAAACTAGTACAATGTGTCCATGTCCCCAGAATCCTGGCAGTATTCACTGTGGTACTGCAGAACTTAAATTTCTTCTGCCTCAGGGACTTGGATACTCTATTTTATGAGACTTCATGTGGTAAAGTTTCTTCTGAAGTGGACTACTTCTAGGATTTCTGTTGTTCTCAGTAGGGTGGTCATTTCTGGAAAAGAGTCTTTCTGCATCAGATATGAGACTAATCAACAATTCAGAATTATGGACACTCAGGGTACTGTTGCTCCTAATAGCTTCTACCTGACAATCTTAAACATGAAGTTGAAGAAAACGTCAGAAAATAAGTAATCCTATTGGACATAGATATATGTGTCATACTAATAAATACACACACACACACACACACACACACACACATATATATATATATATATATATATATATATATATGAAGACATACTGCTCTAGTGCACAGCAATGGTAGGAAAACTAACTGACAGGGAGTTTACATGCGTAACTATCATCATCTAAAGTGTAGCATGTAATATTGTAAAAGCTGATCATTTTCTTATTTTTAAAATTATTCCCTTGCGATCTCTTTTGTATTAGTTCTGTATTGTCAACCTCGGTTTTCTTAGTCTTCCTTACTACAATTTTCTTGATGAAGCCTACTTTGATTTATATCTAGTATTAAAGTCTGCTGCCCTTTTGACCTCCATGACAACAAAATATTCGAATGTACTCTAGAAGTTTATTACGATTGTGCGTCATCTGTAAGTGCCACATAAGCAAAAATTCTTGGCTGTGTTAATTTTGGAATGATCACAGATGGCCAAATAGTGCATGGTAGGTGCTGATTGAGCTAAGTATGTAGTTCAGTATTTAATGAATAAAATGTTTATGTTCAAATATTTGTTTTTATTTTGTTCATGTGAATGCATGTTGAAGAGAGAATACGTGTGCTCCTATATGCACATGGAAGTTAGAAGGAGACATAGACACCCTGGAGCTGGTGTTACAGGTGATTTTGAGTGGCCAGATTAAGATTTTGGGAATTAAATGTAGGTCCTCTGAAAAGAGCTAATTTTAGTCATCGAGCCATCACTCTAGCCCCTGAATATTCACATTATAAATTGTTTATGTATTTAAAGAGGCCAAAAAGCTTATATTATATGCAGTTAGAAAGCCTTATATGTAATTGCAAGCATTACAAATATAAAAATAAATACATAAAATTTTATTAATAACTTAGAAGATTTAGCAATTATGTAAATCTTATTCAACAATTAGAAAAACAAATAGGTGCTATTACATTTTTCTGTGAAATGTCTAAAGATAATGTGGACAGAACTTTATGAATAAGAAGTTGATTGTTCTAGTGGAAGCTCCAACTCAGCCTCTGCCACCCTGGCATCCATACATCCTTAGAGTCTGGAATGTTCTGGTGGAAGATCCACCTCAACTCCCTTCCCCCATCTCTTTGCCCAAACCCACCTTCAAAGCCTGCCAAACCTGTCTCCTCCCTCAGAGATGCTCAAGACCACTTCCACAGGGTTTTTAAAGCTGCATCCCAGAAAACAGACATATGGTTTTCCAGTCTTTCATACCCATCTCCTCTCTAGGTGGTGGTGGTGGTGGCTGGAGAATCACCCAGGAAAGCTTTACCCATTAAACTGGAGCTTTTGCTAATTCAGTCAGATTTGGACTAATTTGGATTGCTGCGTCAACAGAGAGGCTGATCAGGGTGCCAAAAAACCTCTTATTGATTTCAGACTATCCCTTAGAAAACAATTCTTGATTGAAGAGTGTCCCGTTTCTGTCAAGATGATAGTAGTTATTTCAAGATTCAAATAATTATAATACGCAAAATACAAATGAATAATTTCCACCAAAATACAGAAAGTGGAAAATAGAAATCTATCACATTTATTGTACTTTAATTTTAAACCATGACTTAAAGAAAAAAAAAAAACAGATTCAGTGCAGAAAGAATAAGTCTATATTACAAATTGAGTACAGATAGTTAAAAAATCATGACGTCTCATACAATTTTATTTAATAAAAGTTAAATCATATTTAATATGTTTCTTACACTGAATTTGTCAACACTTGCTAAGTAGACTCTATTGAAAATCCAAGAGGACTGGAAAATGATGGTCTTAAACTTGGCTTCCATGTGACTGCCTGGGCATCCCAGTGTCTGTCCATCCTTCCTCTGTGTTTCAAACTCTTCTTCACTGTATTAATCTGCATTATGGAGTTCTTTTCTTTTATGGTGTAACTAGTGTTTGAAGAGGGCTCAATATCTGCATTTCCTCAGAATTCCTTGAACTTAATGAATCCGTGGAAATCATAAGGTTTTGCAACTGTCTCATTGTCTAGAGTGGTTATTCTACTCTACTCTCTAGGTAATTTGCATTCTGTGGCCAGCAATAGAATACCAAATCTATTTGTCCTTTTCCCCCCTTTGGGAATGAGTCAAAAAGAAATGACCATGTACACCAACACAGATTATAACAGATTATATCTTATTGAATATTCATCAATATTTTGTAAAATCACTGAGCTTTCCTACAAATTAAGGGTATCTACTCTTATTTTCTTTTACATGAAATTTGCTTATTTTTATTTTATGTGATTTTTTTGTCTGCCTTTATGTCTATGTATCACAGGTGCTCACAGAGGTCAGAAGAGGGTGCTGGATCCCATGGAATTGAAGTTACAAATAGTTGTGAGTCATTATGTGGGTGCCTGAATTGAACCCAAGTCTTCTGGAAGAGAAACCAGTGTTCTTAACATCTGAGCCACCTCCCCAGCCCCAGGTGTCATCTCTTGACACATTTCATAGTGGTAATATGGGCCAAATGTCATTATTTATAAAATGCTCTTCTTAGAGCTGAAATACATCTGTAAATAAAACAGACTGCAGTCCTTAACCTCATGAATCACATAATTTAATAATTATAGTTAGCTTATTTTGTGGTTTTATATTTATATATGATGTGTGCATATTACAAATGATATTTTACAGAAAAAATATTAAATTAGGCACAATCACCTATAACATGATATACTAATTTATTCAACCAACGTTTTTCTTCTAATATTATTGGAGTAAAGAAAAGAGTGGCTGGATTACCTAATGAAAATCTATGGGATGGCAGTTCTAGCCCATTTCTTTGGTTTTTATGTTAATGAAATTATCACATGAGCATCTAAAAATATTTATTTTCTGTTGTGTGATATCTTGATCATATTATGACAACAAGATTTGCTTTGAATCAGAGGGTAGGGTGAGATAATATCTGACAAAAATTAACCATAGACCTTTGGGAGGATTGAGTATAGATAGAAAGATAGGAAGTAGTAGGGTAGAGCTTAGAAGGGTCTTGGCCCTTTTCGATGGAGAGACAACAGTTATAGGAGGTCATTGGTCACTTCTCTGCCATTTCTCTGATCATTCAGGCTCTTATCCTGATATCTAACTCCTGAATTTTTATTGATAAAGAATAATTCAATAAATGATAAATGCATTATCTGGTGGCCAACTCAGTGCTTCCCCTGGAGCTCCTCCTCAGGCCACTGCCACACCAGATCAGCTGCCTTGATGCCTGCTTGGGCTTTTATTGTTGTTATGACCACTATACACTCTCAGCTCCCAGCTCTGTGCAAGCAGTCTTAGCTGCCCTTAACCAGGCTGTGCACTGCCTGTGTTCTCTGACCAGTCATGCTACTCAGCAATAGCCAGCCTCTCATTTCAGCGTCATTGTCAGTAAAACAATATCACAATGCAGGGAGTTAGGTCTCTATATAGTTCCACGATGGATTTGGGGAGATAAATGTCCGGCTTCTAGGGATTGGAACTTTATCTCAGGTAAAACAAAGCTCAATGAGTTGAGTTTATAGGGCCAGAAGGATAAAGAAGGACATTAAAGCCATATGTGGCTAACATAGCAATGAATGTAAAGGGACATGATTTGTTACAGCCAGATTAACATTTGTCCAATCTCAGAAACAAGCCATAAACTAACGCATATTTCCAAAAGAAATATTAAAAGGTATTATAAAGAAGATTCACTGACCATTCAAGTTGTACATAAGTGGGACACAATAGCTGTTGATCTTTCAAAGATACCAATGGCCCTGCCTTTAAAATGGTTAACTGACAAACCTGTCTGCCTTGAGCAATAGCCTTTGACACCAGCAAAAAATTACAGGCATTAGAACAGCTGGTACAGAAGCAACTAAAGGCATAATATTGAAGAACCAACCAGTCCATGGAATTCTCCTATATTTGTCATTAAAAATAAATCTGGAAAATGGAGAATGGTAACAGATCTAAGCTATCAATAAGGTGATTCAGCCAATGGGCTCTTTAAAACCTGGAATTCCCTTGCCTTCTCTATTACCCAAAGGATGGTCTATTATAGTGATTGATTTAAAAGACTGCTTTTTCACTACACCTTTACAAGAACAAGATAGAGAAAAATTTGCCTTCATAGTGAATACTTATAATACTTCCCAGCCTGATAAAAGATATCACTGGAAAGGTCTTCCATAAGAAATGTTAAACAGCCCTACTATGGGTCAATATTTTCTAAAACAGTCATTGTAAATAATTTGTAATCAGTTTCCTCAATTTATAATTTACCATTAAATGGATGATATCTTACTAGATAATTCAGACGCAGATGACTTAGAGAAAAATTTGAAGAAGTAAAGAAAAATTTGCCTTGTTGGAGACTACAAATTGCTCCTGAAAAAATGCAAAGAGGAGATTTTGTTAATTACCTTGGATTTAAAATGGGTTAATGAAAAATTCAACAACAGAAAGCACAAATCAGGAGAAATCAATTACAAACTCTTAATGATTTTCAAAAATTTCTGAGAGATATTAACTGACTGTATCCCACAATTGTATTGACAACCCAAGAACTAAGTGATTTGTTTCAAACCTTAAAAGGTGATAAGCAGTTAAATAGTCCCAGAAAATTATCAACTGAGGCTGAGAGAGAATTGCTTTGGTAGAAAAGTAATTAGAGGATGCACATGTAGATTATTTGGATCTAGAGCTTGACTATATTCTGGTTATTTTATCTTCTACAAATTCTCCTATAGGAATTCTTATACATAGAGGAGATAATTTCTTAGAATTGATATTTATACAACAAACAGAGTAAGAAATTAAACATCAGTGTAGAAAATTTTTCTGAATTGTTATGAAAGGAAAATTAAGACTGCATCAATTAGCAGGAAGAGACCCAGCAGAAATTGTGGTACCTTTTACTAATGCTTAAATTGCCTCATTATGGATGGGAAATTAACATTGGTAAAGAGTTTGCAATAATTTTGGAGTAGGAGAGATTAGCAAAAAAATCTGAAAGCAAGAGACTGCAACTTATAAAGACAACTTATTGTATCCTTCCTCACATTGTATGGGGAACACCAATTTTAGAAGCCTCTACATTCTATACTGATGAACACAAATCAGAAAAGGCAGGTTATAAGTCTATAAGTTGACTCAAAGCCCTTATGATTCTGATCAAAAGTCAGAATTATGTGCTATTCTCATCGTATTATTTGATTTTCTAGAACCTCTTAGTATAGTTACTGACTCTCAATGTTCAGAGAGGGTTTGCTGTGTTATAATCCTTCTGTACCCTGTGTAAATTGCACTGTGATTAGTTTAATAAAGAAGCTGACTTGTCAATAGCTGGACAGGATAAGGTTAGGCAGAAAACCCAGACTAAGGACACTGCAAAGAAGGGCAGAGTCAGAGCAGTCACCAGCAAGATATGCAGAAGAAATAGAAGGTGTAAGATGAAAGAGGGGTAACACCAAACAGCAGGATGTAGATTAATAGAAACAGGATAATTGTTATAATAATAGTTGTAAGAGCTAGTTAGTAATAAGTCTGAGCTATCAGACAAGCATTTATAATTAATATTAAATCTCCATGTTGGTTATTTGGGAGTAGCTACCAAGACATAGAGAAACTCCATATACAAGTATGGATTTTTGTATATTGATACAAATTTAAGGTTATTTTTATTATATATGTATATATGTTTCTACTCTTGTTAAAGGTTTTTTGTTTGTTTGTTTTGTTTTGTTTTGTTTTTCCAAACAGGGTTTCTTTGTGTAGTTTTGGTGCCTATCCTGGCCTCGAACTCACAGAGGTCCACCTGGCTCTGCCTCCCAAGTGCTGGGATTAAAGGTGAGTGCCACCACTCCCTGGCTTGTTAAAGGTATTTTTATATATTGATACGAATTGAAGGTTATTTTTGTTAGTAACTGTGCATTTTTTTTTTTTTATTTTTTTTTTTTTTTTTTTTAGTAACACATTGTACACTTTCTACTCTTTTTTTTTTTTTTTTTTTTTTTTTTTTTTTTTTTTTTTTTTTTTTTTTTTAGCATTTACATTTCTACTCTTTCATAAGGTATTGTACCTATGCAGCTAATTTAACAATGTCATATACATGTCTAGTCCTTGAAAGTTACAAACTGTTTAGGATAATAAAGGAATGCAGGTTAGTAGCCATCTACTTAATACAATCAAACTTTTTCTCATGTTAGATATGTTTTCAAGGTCAAACAGAGATATAGTTTAGATAGCCTGGAGATCTTCAAACATTCCAAAGATCTACAGAATATTGTATTTAAGATGTTTTATTAACATAAGGCTTTTCATGACAATGGAGACATCATCTCCAGGCAGCATCAATCTACTTCAGATGAGATGACGGACATTGAAGAACCTTCATATGAAGTTTGCTTTTGTGGCAAAAGTCAGCCACTGGGCAAGAAACTGCCCTTGCCTCAGCTGCTCAGCCCCCGAGAGTGTGAAAACAGGAGAAATGGATCTACTCCTTGCTAATTGCTGCAAGAGATGAATTAAATGGGGGCAATGCTGGAGAGCTCCCCCTGGTGGTGAGAACAGGGGAAAACTGGCAGATAAAACAACCCTGCAGCTGTACAGGCCCAGAACCAGAGTTATGACTTGGCTGGTGGTAACAACCACTCCATCTGTGAGCTATGGAGCACATGAAAGAATCTGACTCTCAGACCCAAAGCTTCAGGATCTCCACAAAACAGGGCAACAAGAGGATATTCAAGAAGAATCCTAGTGAGAGCCCAGCATCAATAATATGGTAGAAACCAGATGCCTCGACACAGACCAATGACTCTTTGAAAGGAACACTTCCAAGTAAAGACAAAGGGATAAAGGCGTTTCCTACATGACTCACTATGTCACACTGCAGCTTCCACGACAAGGTTTTTAATTTTTCCATTTTTCTGTTATTTGTATTTTAGGAGGTTGCAGAAGCTGAGGGCAGCTGTCAAGGGAAGGGAAATGAATGATATAATAGACACATAGAAAAGAAAGAGGAAAAAAAGATTACTGCCCCCTTAATATTACAGGAGCTTGGGCATTTGTGTGCATTTTTGGCCTTATACTTGGAATAATTTAGCTGATGAGACACTTCCAAACAAATAAAATCTATTAATTTATACATTTTCCTGTCATAACAGAGAGACCATTTGATTATCACTGACAAGTTATTAAAAGCAGTTTTTCTCTTTAAAATACAATTATCTCTTAGGATTACTTGAAAGTTCAAGTACCATGTTTACAAATGATATAGGCTTAGGTTACCATCTTATTAATGAATGGCGCTAGCTGGATGTGTTTGTGCACCCCAAAGCATTCATCAGTCAGAGGTTTATTCCTGCCCAGTGGTGAAAGAGATGGTAAAATCCATTAGGTGGCTAGGCACTGTCCTGTGGGAATGAATGCTTTTCTTATGGAGTGAATTAGTTCCCAAGAGAACAAGTACTTACGACAAAGTAAGCCTAGAGCCAGAATCATTCTGGCTTCCTGTCAGCCCACAAGACCTCTTCCAAAAAGGTTCCTTTCATTGCAATGCCCCATCACAAGGCCCCTGTGGGCCTAGATGATGGAACAGTCCAATCTTGGGATTCCAATTTCAAAAACATGAAATAAATAAGCTTTTATCCCCAACTACTCAGTTTCAGGCACTTAGTTATTACAGAGTAATACAACTATTTCTCCTCTCTCACTCTCTCACTCTCTCTCTCTTTATCTCTCTGCCTTTCACTTTCTTTAGCTCCGTCATTTCTTACATAATGGAAACTCCCAGAAGAGCTCATACAACATCCCCCACTAATACAACCCTGATCAGGCTAACACTGTGGTCCATTCATGCTTACCTATGATGAAGATACTTGCCTATCTCTGGGCATACAAATTAATAACAGTAAGATACTTTTGAATATATTGTAAGTAGGAACTCTCCTTTCTGAGATAAGAATTGCTGTGGAAAAATGCTTTTGCACACTGGTTTAATAAAATGCTGATTGGCCAGTAGCCAGGCAGGAAGCATAGGTGGGATAAGCAGACAAGGAGATTTCTGGGAAGAGGAAGACTGAGTCAGGAGCTGCCAGCCAGCTGTCCAGAGAGCAGCATGTAATGACACACAGGTGAAGCCAAGGAAAGCATGGCAACATGTAGATTAACAGAAACGGGCTGAGTTTAAGTGCAAGAGCTAGTCAGTAGTAAGGCTGAGCTAATGGCCAAATAGTTTTAATTAATATAAGCCTTTATATGTTTACTTGGGTCTGAGCAGCTACAGGACCAGGTGGGACACAGGAAAACTTTCAGCTACAAAGAATCACTGATTGACATACTTAAAAGAATGTGTCCAAAACATAATGCTTTGCATACAAATTTTCCACTTCAAGCACTGTCTTGGATAGCTCTTCTTCTTACAATGCTTTCTTTGAATCTTCATAAACAATAATGGCATGTATTTGCTAGATAAAGTTGTGTGTAACAACTAAACATTGTTCAAATTCAGGCTGAAGAGATGGCTCAGTGGGTAAGAACATGTTCTGCCTTCCAGAGGATCTGCGCTAAGTTCTCAGCACCCAAGTTGGGTGGCTAGCAGCTGCCTGTGTTCCAATGTCTCTGTGGGCACCTGCACTCATATGCACATTACCATGGAAAGACATGCACCTAAACATAATTTTAAAAACAATAAAATAAGTCATTTTTTTGTGGTGTCCAAATTCTTTTTGGAATGTCACAAGTCCTAATTTTTTTTTTTTTTTAACTTTCAAATTTGCAGTAGCTTGGAGTAGAGCAGGGATATTCAGTCTCTTGGAACTCTGGCTTTCTCACCCAGTTCCGTTCTCCTTTCCTTTGGTTTCAGCTCATATTGCAAGACCTGTGATTGTTCCCAGGCAAGCACAAAAATGTGCAAAACTTTTAGCCCCCTCCTTCCTCTGGTACAATTCCTCCATCAAAGGTAGAACTTTTAACACTCTCTGGTAAAGACATAAGTACACAGAATTATTATTGTTTTTAGAGAAATAGCATGGCCACAAAAATGTGCTTAGCAGTCCTTCACAATTAGTCTTTGCAATTTTGGAGGTTTTCTAACAGCCATGCTGTTTTGTACTGTTCTTCCCCACCATCTCTACAGAATCAAGCAATCATCCCTTGTTATTCAAAACCCAACGTAAGTTCCCCATGTCAGAGGACTTCTATGAACACCGAAACTAAGACAGATATGAAGTTGATTACTGTCACATCACCAGTTTTAGTTATCTGGTTAGGATTCACCACTCAAAAGACCTTTCATCCTCACTTACTATTTTGCATACAGGCTATTTCTCTGCTTCATTATGCATGAGCTGTTGACTGTAGGTTCCATGTTTATCTTATGAAAACTACACACCAGTATAAACAGTGGCACATGGAACTCAAAGGGAGCTAAACAAATATTTATTAAGTGAATTGAATGAATAAAAATCTCTACAAGTCTTATCAACTAGATAATTATTTTTATAATAAGTATGATATTTATACATAGAGTTTTTATTTCATGGTTTAAATCCATTCAGAAGTAAAGAAAAATTATTGCATTGTTTCCCCTTTATAGTTGATCTTCAACATATCACCCTGAATCTAAGACTACATTCATTTGTCTACATAGTTGGAAATTTGAACTGGATAAACTTAAGTATTTTTTATTCAAAGACTAATTGTAGATGTGTGTGTGTGTGTGTGTGTGTGTGTGTGTGTGTGTGTGTGTGTGTGTGTGTGTGTGTACATGAATGCAAGTGTCTGTAAAGACCAGAGGCACCACAACCCCTGAAGCTGGAGGTGTAAGCTGCCTGAGATGAGTGTTGGGAACTAAACTCAGTTCATCTTGAGAGCACTAAATGCCCTTAACCATTGAACCATCTCTCTAGCCCACTGAATATCTTTTTGTTGTTGTTGTTTGTTCCAAAATTCTGTTAATTATCTGTTCTTTTAGAAAATTAGACTTCTTAAACCTCAATATTAATATTTTAGTTTGTGATCCAGTCACTTCTTGAGTTATACTAATAACCGAAGATTTTATCTCCATACAATTAATGCCAATAATTGTTGTAGAAAATTTCCTTCATTCCTCTAAGAGTGCTGAAAACTACTAAGTGATTAAGGCATTTAAATTTCCACTTGTGAGTATGACATTCATAATGTAGAGCTTGACATGCTCCGTGTACCTCTATTGGGGACTCAATATTAAAAAAATAAATCAGATTGTGTCACAGTCTACTGTTGGAAATCTTACTTTAATAAACATGCTTACTCCTGTCATTATTAATTTCTAGGAAAAACAAAATATAGAACACAAAAATAAATATGGGGTATCAGTTTAAAGTCAATGATATACAAAGCCTGAAATTCATCTGACAAATTGATGTTCCACAATGCAGAAATGACTACCTGTAGTTTCCTGTATTATCCAATGTAAATGCATCTGAGACCTGAATATCTGGACAATGATTTTTTCTAGGAAATCCATGAATATTCAAGAGAGAATGGTGAAGGTAATTGAGTAGATCTTAATTCTTCCATATTTATGATAGCCATATATATTTAAAAGTCAGGTGAAATAGTTTTCTGTCCTTAAGTTTCTATTCAAACTACTACTTTTCTTAGAGCAAGAAGGAGCTAATTATGTAAATTTTACAGCTGTACTTGGAAGGATGGATTTTAAATCAATCTGGGTGTTATCCCAAATACACTGTTCACTATCCACGGAAGGGCTGAGCACAACTGCTCAGTAAATTACAAGCAAGGCCTGAAGATCTAGTTATTTCAGTTTTATATTCAAGAAAAGTTAATCTTTAGTCTTTATATAAATATGTTTTTAAATATGAAACTAAACCTAGTACTACATACAAACTAGGCAAGTACTTACTACTGAGCAGAGCTATACCCTCAGCCTATTATTATTATTATTACTATTATTATTATATTTCAATATTTGTGTCTCACTAATTTGCTTAAGCAGGCCTTGACCTTGTGATCCTCCTGCCTCAGTCTCCTGAGTAACTGAGATTACAGGCTGTATTCTGTGGTTTTAAAGAATTCAAACCACTTCTTAGCCTTTCTAATCAGGAATTTGCAAACTGGCAGTAAACACTGAGGCTTCAAAGCAGTCCCCACCCCACATCACCAAAGTTGAAGCTGAATATAGCAGTGCTCATGTGAGACTGTGTTATGCTTTTTGGAAGTCAATTCACCAGCCCACAAATGCCTCGATTTGTTTTCTAGCAGTGCCTTCTCTGGGGCAGTGCATATTCTGCATGCTGAGTCAAGAGGGACAAGGAAATATGACCTTTTCCATTACAAACTTAGAGAATACACATTAAAAGTAGCTTGAGAACTCCTTTCGGCCGAGTCCCTAACTTATTTGAAGTACGCTGAGCTCGGGAATGTTGAACATTGCTTCTGTGATGACTCAGGTAGTGGGGATGGTCCGCAGAGTGCACACTGCTAGTTCTGTCACTTACTCTGTTAGGGGGATGGATAACTACCTATGCACAGTGCAAGTTGTTCCTCTCTCGTTCTCTCAAGACCCTAGCTGTCATTTCACTCTGATGTGTATGACCTGTTTGAGAGAGTTACACTTCTCAGTTCGCCCTTTTTTGAGTCACCTTCAAGTTCAGGATTTTAACTGTTGTCTGACTCCATAGGAACAGTCTCGGCTGCCAAGGAGGCCAGGTGAATCCCCAAGGTTTACCGCTCTGTGCTTCATTTCTTTTCTGCCGCTAACTGTGAGACCATTTGGCACAGCTGACGCAGAGCCCTAAGATAATTAGCTTTTCCTCGGAATGGCCCCGGCTTAAAGAGAAAAGTATGCGGCATTTGTTTCAAAAGCTAAATCTATCATTTGTAAATGTGACCTATTTTGGCAAGTCTTGGGTATTTCTGAAAACAGTTTACATAAATAAGATCCTGAAAGAGCAGATCCCCTGTGGCTCACTTCTGAATTATTCCTATCATCCTCCCATCATGACTTTCAAAAAAAGAAAAACAGGGAAAAATATGACACAAAATATAAAATACTACAAATTGGGTATAAAATGCTGCGAATTTTAATTAGAGTGGATGAATAATCTTTAATTCAGTAATTACACAGTTCATATAACTTCATTTTATAGACAAAATACCCTTAATACTTTGCATTTGAGAAAATTACTTCATATTGAATCTATCAGTGATCTCCTAACATTTTAATCAGATGTATTAATGGAAGAAGACATAATCAAATTAATTCTAAAATGATCCTATAAATTATAAGGAGGATAGAGTGAAAATAACTTGTAATTTTTACACACATGAGGGTATCAGATTAGCAATCTAAACACAATAAAACTGAAATATGTTTATTAATATACAAAATAGAACTCCCCAATTTGTTTAAAGTAGAACAATTAGATCGTGTTCTATATAATTCTTTATTATTATTTATATGTAATAAAGGAAAGTTCAAATTCTTATGGGACATTAAGAGAGATTCAGGGTTATCTCATTATATTCCAACAATGTAATTCACTGCTTAGATTTTTTTTTAATTTTTATGGAATATTGAACACTAATCCCTTCAGCATGAAATGCAAAATTGTTGCATCTCTTACTCAGTTCCTATTTCCAAAAACATTCATAATGAATATTATAATAATTATCACTAATAGTATAAAATGAGTAGTATATTACTTTAATGTCATATTAAAGTAAACAATAATGTATTTCTTACATCATGTTGTAACACACCTAGATACATAATGTTTCCCTAAATCCTGTGCCTTCATAGATCTCTGGTTGTTCTCAGTAGGGAGACTATTACTATAATATCTTTACTACAGACATCTTCAGGACAATTGAGCTTATATCACTTTGTCATGGATCTTTTAGAAATTCTCTTAATCAGACATTTCTTTCTGTACATGTCCTCACTTCTTTGAGTACTTATTTACTTGAGTACTTATGTCCTTACTTATTTGAGTACTTACAGCATGCTTCATTCTATGTGTTAAAAACCTGTGTGCATCTGTCTCAATTACTATAGTCTTAATTTAATGAGACATTGTATTTTTAAAGATGTTCCATAGAACAGGTAAAACATAACCACATAAATGAATATCCTTGAGTTACAATTTTCCATCTTAGTTGTTACTGTCTTCTCATAATGCAGATGAAATTTTGAATAAAGCTTTAAACATCAGCATTTGCTCAAGTACCAACAGAGGGACTATTGCTGATCCTGTGTGGCTGTTCTCTTATTTTAATTGCACATATTGGCAATGGAAAGTGTACTAGAAAGTCAAAATAGCCCTTCTAATATTGTTCTTTGGAGGGGCCTGCATGCAGAGCTCAGCCTTGGCTGATGTCTGAGAAGTTGACTTTTTAAGTCCCCTAAACTTGTTGGGGTACCCACCCACAACCAGGCACTGACTTAGCAGTGCCTCACCATTTCCCTGTAATAAATCCTGGCCTGAGGTTCAATGCCTTTAAGCTCTGCTAGTCCACCCAGCAAATGCTCAAACAAGAAGCTGTACAAGCAGCTACTTAGATGTATTTTTCAGCTCTTTTAAAAGACTTCCACTAGTCATTATTACTCCCTTTACAAAAGATGAGCAACTTAGTTTTAAACAGGAAGATTATTTTTCTTCAATTGATAAAGTCCCATTTGCTCACAAAATGGGAAAAAAAATGGCTATGTCTCCTTAAAAGCTATAATGAAAGAAAAGGGCAGTAAAATATATTTTAAGAGATTAAGTTCTAGTTTGAAAGATAATCGGGAGATAATGAAATAGAAAATACTATCACTAAATTTTATAATCAACTAAAAATCATACTATATTTCTGATTTTGAACTTTAAAGGAATCATTTATCCTCCATGCCAACCAATTCTAAGTATGTAAAAGTGGAGTTAGGAATCATTTCTGTCACTCCTCTTGGATGCTCATCTGATCAAATAAGTAAATTAACATACACACACATACACATTGGAGTGTAAACATGAATACAAGATCCTCATATCATAATCTTACTTGGATCTGACTCTTAGATTTGCTGGTGCTGTTTTTTTCCACCCAGAACAAGCTTTGTGTTTATTTTTGTAACAGTGGAGTATTTGAAACAATTTTAGGAATAAGTATTCCTAAATTATATTAGTAGGGAAGTTCTTGCCTAGATAGAATGAAATGACTCCTCATAAACTGCAGCTTCTCAGTCCAAAATAAATTTACTAATTTAAAGTACCAAAAATGGTAGAGCAGTGAGTGCTTTATTATAAGCTTCCTCTCAGGCACACTGTCAGAGGTTCTTCTTTCTAAAGTATTATTTTTCTCAATTGTGAGTGTGGATATGTGCATTTCACTACAGGTGACCCCCAGTGTCCAGAAGAGGCATCTGGATCTTCTGAAGTTGAAGTTACAGACAGCTGTAAGACCCATGGCCTGGCTGCTGGGAACCAAACTCAAGACCCCAGAGAAGTGATACATGCTGGTAACCACTGAGTCATCTCTCCAGTTCTAAGACAGGATTACTTTGAAGCTTGCTGATGTATTTTTAATGGCATCTAGAATAAATTCCTTCCGCGTAAGTAGCTCTCTTTCTTCTGATAGTTCATTGCTTTTCTCAAAAGGAGAGAACATTCATGTTTACTCATAATGTCACACAGAAAGATCAGAACTTAGTCTAATTGCACCAACTCCTGATTCTTCTTTTGGTTTTGAGTCTGAACCTTAAAAGGGAGGCAGTAATGATGAAATATAACACATTTCATCTGTATTTCACATTTTTCTCCAACGAGGCCACATTTCCTAATCCTTCTAATTCTTTCAAAGAATTCTACTCCCTGGTGACTAAGCATTTAAATATATGAGCCTCTGGCTGTACCATTTTATTCATTCCACCACAGCTTAGAACACACACTTCTTTATTTCTGTTTCATTTGAATGTGACTATTCGTATCATATGTATATCTATTTTTTAAATGAATCAAAATATTGTGATCTCTTAACAGAGTCCATGGTGGTTTGAATGAGCATAAACCCAATGGGCTCATAAGTTTGAATATTCGGTCCACAGTTGGTAGAACTGTTTGGGAAGGATTAGGAGGTGTGCTCTTGTGGAGGAGGTGTGTCAGTGGTGGTGGTCTTTGAATTTTCAAGATCCATGCCATTCCCAGCTCGCTCGCTCTCTCCCTCCCTCCCTCCCTCCCTCCCTCCCTCCCTCCCCCCCGACCCTCCCTCCCTCCCTCCCTCCCTCCCTCCCTCCCTCCTGCTTGTAGTTTTGATATAAGCCCTCAGTTACTGCTTTAATGCCATGCCTGCCTTCCTGCTGCCATGCTCCTTGCCATAATGGTTATAGACCCACCATCTGAAACCTTGGTCATGGTGTCTCTTCAAATAAAGATAAAAATAACCAAGACAGAATTTGGTACCAGCAGGAGTATTGCAGTGACAGGCCCCACTATGTTGTTTTGGAGGAATGTGGAAGACTGTGACCTTGGACTAAGGAAGCAGTTTAATGTTGTAATAATGGCTTAATGGACCATCCTAGTATGAGTTTAGAAGAAAGTAGTGCTAAGAGAAATGTATAATTTGTAGACCCCGATCAAGAGGTTTCAGAGAACAATATTAGCAACAGAACTGGAGACCATTTTTTTTTTTTTGAGATATTTCGGCAAAGAATGTACTTGCTATAAATATGCCTGAGGCTAAATTGAAGGGTTTTGGACTAATGTTAGTGTTAAGATTTCAAGATGCCCTAATATTGACTATGCTATGTGGTTATTAGTGATCATTCTTATGCTGGTCTGTAATAAAAAAGTCAAGCATGGCAAAAAAAATTAAATTTGAACTAAGATTTGTGCTGAAAGATATAAGGAGAAATGGAATAAAGGGAGTGGTGCCCTCAGGGCAATAGCCTATCCAGCTACAATTGACTTGGATCTCAGAAGAGACACTGGGCTTGTAAATCATATTGAGACTGTGAAAGGCTATGGGGACTTCTGAAGTTGGACTAAATGCATTTTTCATAATGATCTGGCTACAAGCTGCTGAAGGCCAGGGAGTGGAATATGAATGAGTAAATGAAAAGGGCCCCATAAGCTCATGTATTAAGACATTTGGGAAGAATTAGGAGGGATAGCTTGGTTGAAGAAGATGTGTCACTAAAAGTGGCCTTTGAGGTTTCAAAGCCCATGCCTTTCCTTCGCTTTCTACCTCCTACTTAGAGATCAGATGTAAGTTCTTAGATACTGCTCCAGCTCTGTGCCTGCCTGACTGCTGCCTTGTATCCCAACATGGTGGTCAAGGACTCACCCTCAGAAATTGTGAGCTGCATAAACTCTTTCTTCCATACGTTACTTGGCTCATAGTGTCTCTTCACAGCAATGGAAGAGTACCTAGGACCGAATCTAAAAGACTGCAAAATTATTTCAAAGAGATTAGTTTTTCTCTGAAATTTTGATTTTGAAGACTCCTTGCCTGCCTATGTTTATAAATAAGAATAAAAAGTAAGCAAAAATTAAAAGAAACAAATAAAGTGTCTAATTATAATACTATTCTAAAAGCCTTCCTAGAGAATATATTTATCAGTTGTTCTCTTTTCTGTTGTTTAGTAAAAGAGATATTTTTTAAAAAATCCTCTTGATCATATTGAAAATATATATGTTTAAATAATGAGACAAGGGCTAACATATAATGTGTGCTTATCTTACAGGGACAAACTTGGTAGGAATGAACTATGATTGGGTTATTTTCTTTTGGGTCTAAAATGGTGTTCAAAATCATCAACTTTAATCCCAGAAGAAATTGATCAGTTCAGCACAGGTCAAACTGCTCTGATATATTATTCTTATAAGACATCCCAAGACACTCAAGCTGCTAGGGAAATGGCCTTGTAGGTACTATAGATGTTGAAGAATAGGAATAGTATTTTAGAAGATAAAGTCTGAAAAACTTTGATCTGAAGCCTGGTCAGAAGTTACCTGTCACAGTTTTGAAGCCCACACAATAAGCCTTGTCTAAGAGGCAACATCAAGAGCTGCTTGATTAGGAGTAACTGAGCACTGAACCTGACTGAAGGAATCACTAATATGGATAAGAGGAGAAAGTCTAGATTTATTCTTCGTGACTGAAGAAATCAAACATCATTATTCTGACAATAAGTTTTAAAATATTCCATATAACTAATAGAGAAAAAAGAGACATTAAACTTCCTGCTATCATCTTATTTTTTCAAGGAACAAAATAACATATTTACATCCATTCCATTCACAATAACAGCTAGAGGAGATGGAGTACAGAGACATTGCCATCATGGATGGCAAGGATAATAGCTTAAATATTTTCTACAGTAAATTTCTGAAAGAGCTAGTTACCTCCACTTTCTACTACAATTAAATAAAATGCCAATATCAGTGGAAAACGAATTAAATGACCCACCACTAATTAACTTACTGTATAAACATGTATCAAATGCTTACTATATAAAAGAGATTGTTACATTGTACTACACTGAGAAACAGAAGCTACTTTAAGGAAAAGCAATGTAACAGCTAACTACATAGGAACACATCTGCTTTTTTATTTATTCCCTTTATAGAAATTATTACTGTAAAGTAATAGAAAAACACGGATTTTACCTTAATAAATACCCTCTTTATTATCATTTAAATATAACAAATACCCCATGATCAACATTTTAAAATCACATTTGTTATGGTTTTAATGCTACTGACTTCCAGCCACATCCAGATGGACCATGGTAAAGGAGATGATTCATCCTGGTCAGAACAAGGGGCCAAGCAGACCTGGTCACCTTAACTCATAGCAAGGGAGTAAAAAAGAGAAGGGATCATGATCCCACCAGTCTCTCTGGGGCATAATGACAATAACTTCAAGTGCCTCCTAGCTAGGCATCACATCCTGAAATTCCTGGAAGAAGATTATACCGTAGGGACCTTAAAGGGAGGTCCCAGATCCAAAGCTATGGCACTATCTATTAATGACACACACCAGTCACCGTAAAGTAGAGTAGAAGTAAACATGGGTCTTAATCTGACTCATAGGATGAAATAAGGCTAATAAATTTAAATTTAGTCCCAAACTAGCAGAAGAAAGAAGCATTAACTGTCCTAGCTGAAAACCAAGACCTCAAAGACGGCTAATGCACACATTCCCTGCAGAATTTATCTCCAGCCTTACTACAACATAAGAAAACATGGTGGAAAAGGCCAGTCCAGAGTGGAAACCACCGAAATTGGTCAGTGTGAAGCTTCCCTCTGTTTTGTGTGAGTTAAAGTTTTCTTCATTGTTTGTATAAGTTTAAATTGGCTTTTGTTTCAAGGGGTTGAAAATATTTGCATTGATACAGTCTGGCAGGAAGTCATTTAGCCTCACATCTTTTTCATTTACCATATGAGTCCTAAGGACATTAGCAGCTTATTATAGATATCTAATGAGATGGCACTTGTCACTATGCATTGGAATATATAAACTAAAATGCATTTTAAAATCATTATTAGGCAAATGAAGACAAAGAAAAACTAGCAATCACATTTAAGTTCACTGTCTCAAACTACCATGCTGTTGTAAATTAAAATAGCAAAACAAAACAGAAAGTGTATTTTTTTTTCACGTAGAAGAACTCAGAAATAAAAATTACAACTTATATGACAAGCGCCAACAATAAAACCGGACCTTTTGATGAAAACTGGACCTTTTCAAAACATTTCCTCTTTTATTCTGTAATAGGAAGACAAGGTCACCGAGGGACATTTGAAATGTTTTTTAGTAACTTGTACTAAATTATATGGAATTGTTGAATAAGAAATACATTCATCTGGATGAGAACACAGGGACTAATTCTTAGGTTTGACGACAACAAGGAAAACACAAGAGAACACAGGAGCCTGGAAGAGCTCCCGTTTGGGTGCATGGAAGGGTAAGAATGAATGCCATACAAAACAGCCTCCCTGTGGCTGGAACAGCTGGAGAGCTGGAGAACACACTCAGTGACAGTTGCAACGAACTTATTTCAGTCAATTTCTCAGGGAAACCTGCATCGACTACCAGCTTCCATTTTATCTTCATAGCTTTGAAAATCCCTTCTCCTCAGACGTGTCCCCCCTCCCCGCCCGCCATTTATATTGTTGATTAAATTATCCAAATCTGGTCATGAGTGAAGAACACAATTGTATCTTTGAAAAAGGACTAACTAACTGTTTGAAAGTCTAAATCCTCTCAGTGTGTCCTGCTAGCCCTTGCTATTCGCCATTACTTAAGTAGACTCAATAATAGCCCGTTCTCCTTCAGCACATTGCAGGAAAATATGTTGGTTTTACAGTGTTGCTGAATATTTTTGATTAATTTTATGAAGAACATCGAAGACACTGGGTAAGACGAAAACATTTCAGAGCTAACCATATGTTAGTAAATTCTGGTGCATCTAATACTGACTCCGGGGGGGGGGGGGAGAGTTTGTTAACAGGCCATGGCTAAAGGCCTGATTGAGTGATTGTTCAGCAGCCTGAACTATAGCAACAAAATTGATCCTCGAGAAAAAAGCAATTACTATTTTTGTTGGCATTTCAGTAGTGGTAGAGAAGTCTGTGGGAATTCTCACAACACAGACTAATGACCAGGCTTTAGGGTTGAAAATACAGGTTATTTCAAAATCATGATTTTATTATGGTAGTGGTCAGAACTCGTGTGCATATCTTTGGAGAAAAACTACCCATATAAACTCATGTTAGGCTGAAACAGTCCTCTAGGAAGGGAGCTATGATTGATAGAGTTGCCTTTGGTTGTTTGTCTGGGTAGCCAGTTGCTGCCATAGGAGTTATTCATTGTCTGTCTCTCTGATAGAATCACTGGTCTGCTTGCTCTCTTAGAATCCAGAACATCCTTTCATTTCTATCAATCAATTTTTGTGCTCAAGCTATTTTTATACAACATATTAAGAGTTACCACAAACCATTGCCATAAATAGAAAGGTATTTAATATTCAACCTTGGGATTATTACCTTCGAAATATATATAGACATAAAGTATACAAATCAATTCTTTCATTAAACAGCAATATCACACAAATCCACATCCTACTTTAAATGTCTTGGTCCTACGTAACAAATAAATAAGCAAACAAAGAAATAAAACCATTTTATTCATTATACATAATTAAAACCAAGACCTGGTGGAATGTAGGGAGGGAATGGTAATGAATAATATAGAATAATATAAAACAGATTGGAATGTGACATAAAGTAAAACCATTATCAGTGATTGTCTAGGAAGAATAAATGCTACAAAAACAGTACAGTATCGCTGTATGCTGTTTCATTCACTTTTCTAAAACAAAAAACAAAAAAGTACATGTCATTTTCTACCAGAAGTGTGTTTCTTATTTTTACATAGGGATTAGATCTAATATTTACTATATTAGAGAAAAAAGGAAGTACAGAAATTATGGAAGAAAATATAATTTATATGCTCAATTTTGGTTCCTCATTGCTACTGGCACTTCTGAGTTTGAGGCAAGCACTACTATTCCATTTTGGTTAAATGCAATCTAAACCTCAAGCAATCTACTTAAGAGCTATGAAGCCCTCAGCATACTACTTAAACTTCATAAGCTTCAGAATTTTCATCTACAAGATAGGAAGCCCTACACGTAAATATTCTCCTAAACTAAAATGTAAAGTTTACAAATCCTGAAGCCTAGAAGAAAGGGGACATACAGAAATGATGAAGAAAAATACTTCCTATTGCATCATGCCCAGGAAACAGAACAGTAGGAGAAGGATAAGACTTCTCAGGGCAAGAGTGACAGCACTATATGAAAGAATAAACGAGAATGATAACAGGTGATTGGAAATCTGGCCCCACACAAGCAACAAACACTGTGAATTCTTTTTCCATTAAGAGCTTGTCTCGAAGTGAGAGATAACCTGTCTCAACACCTGACATTGGTAGCTGCAGAGGCTGCATTGATTGGCTTGTGAACAAAGAAAATTCTAAGCTTTTTTTTGTTAATGGAAGGCAGAAAAGGGTATCAATGCTGTAATCAGACAAATTAAAGATGAGGTCTACCATAGCCATTTATTTAACTAGGAGGTGATGGTAAAATTCTATAGAATGTATGATATTAAATTTACAAAATAAATTATCTGCATGCGATTGTTTTCAAAAGTGGCAAAAGCATAAATCTACACTTTTAAGCAAATTCACATGCATTAACATGATGATCTAATTTGTGTGAATCAACTGATAGTCATCTACAGTCATCCTCATGCTGATGATCAGTATCAACCTGTATCTAACCATATAAGGTAGCAATTCAGAGGGCTGAAAAGCTTCTGAGAGAAAACTTATGAGTTAGAAGCACAGATATTAATGGAAGAGCAGCCTTGAGCAGAGATAAGCCTTCCAAACATCACTTGCCTTCTGAGAAGACAATGAGCTGCTACCTGCAACTACTATATAACTATGTAACAAGTCATCACTGGACTGTGACACATACACACTATTTTTTCAATAAGTTATCCTCTTTTCTGTTACACACCCCCACTAAAAATAAAATCTCACAGTTTTAAAATAACAGTGGAAGAAGATTCTGGAAAGATGACAGAAGAGGAGGCAACAGCAATTGCACATCCCATCAAGACAACAATTACTCTCACTGAGTTTCTCTGATTATAGATATTGATGATATATATATATATATATATATATATACATATATATATATGACATGGCTATGTATCTATTACATGTAATCTATATGTTTATTTATATGTAACTATGTTGAAACTCTGAGAGATATCAAAAGCTTTCATCTTCCATAGGATGATGTAGGAAGTTAATTTGTGGGATATAATCTCTTACTTTGGCAATGCCTACCCACTTTACCCTTCCTGTTACTCAGCAGCTATGCTTTTACCCCTGAAGCAACTCGAACACTTTTCAGGAGCTAGCAGGAGCAACAGGGACCTCATTTCTTACATAGAAGGACCAGTTTCTGGTCATGGAGGAAGACTGACAGTCACTGTTGCTCTACCACCCTCAACCCTGCCAGCGGCCAGCCACTTTGCCTTTGGCTTAGAGACTTTCTAGTGATTTAGAGGGTAGGCAGACATACTTTTATACTTAAATGTTCACTTTTTTTCCTTTTCAAATACAAATATTGAAAACCAGGGCATTCATTAGCAACTGTGTATACATATGGTGGATTTATAAATTCACCAAGCATACTCAAAGAAAGATTACGGATTTGAGGAAATAAAAAGCAAACAAATACACTTTGCAGCCAAAGATCACTTAAGCTTCCAGTTCCTTTCTGGAGTCTTAAGTGAGTGTTACTAGAAGCTCAGCCAGAAAGCCTTTGCCGGCTAATGAATTTTAAGCATGGTACCTACTGTCTTCTCTAACACATTTAGGATATCAGATCTTAAGTTGAGGTCATTGATCCATTTAAAGTTGTTTTATGCAGCAAGACAGATAAGGATCTAGTTTCATACTTCTATATATAGGCTAACCAGTTTCCTGGCACTATTTGCTAAAGATGCTTTCCTTTCTCCAATAAGCACTTTTGACTTCTTTTAAATAAAATAAGGTAGCTATAGGAGTGTAGGTTTATACATGAATTCTTAGTTTTATCTCAAATGTGGTTCCTAACTTCAAACATTTAGATATATCTGTTTAAATTGGAATACCCACTATAGTCATAAAGCTAGAGGCCATGGGGAGGAGAATTTCAAGGCAAGGGGTGGGGGGCATAGCATATGGATGGCATGAAAGAGCAAAGAGAAGGAATGGGTCAGAGAAGGTGAAGGGTGGAACAGGAGAGCAAGCTAGAAGAGGTGGAACAGGGAGGGGGAACTACCAACAAAGTATACTGAAACAGCAATATGGAAGCTTATTACTATAGAACTTTCCTAAAATGTATGCATATATAAAAGTGTTCCTTTATATATGGGGATAATATCTCTCCCAGATGTCATAGGTTATCAATCAAAAATTCCAATGCCAAATGTAACATACTTCTATTCAAGCAGTTGCTCAGAGGGGTCCCATAGACCCTCTAACAACACAGGCTATTATTGCTATAGCTCTTGGTCATTCTCTAGGACTTCATCATGAGATCTTATTGCCAAAGACACCAAAAAAAAAAAAAAAAAAAGGAATCCTAAGACACAGTGGGAGGGATCAAATTGTTATTGGCCTAGAAACTTCATTCCTACTGGCTACTTTTCATAATGGTTGAAAGGGTTCTGTATACTATTCAGGGTGAGGAGGTGAGTGGAGGGTAATCAACAGTCTTACCCGAATGGTCGTACCCGAATGGGAATCATGTGCACTGCAGTACAGACAAACCTTACAAGACATGTATTGTCATGCAGTAGTGGTACAAATATCCTGGGAATAACCAACTACTTTGTGATTGGATATATGGTCTGCTTCTCAAGATGTAGCTTATGCCTGTTAAGGGGGCCAAGCACCATGAATGGGTAAGTCATAGGCCCTAGGGTATAATTTACTACTATTATCTAGCTAAATAATACTAGACTGAAACACAAAACTTACCTATATAACCAAAGTTGTAAGAGAGCTATTATGTAACTGTTTTATGGATATGACAAGAGAATTTCACACAGTGGCTATGGCCACATGTACAAGACCAAGCCAGAGAAAATCCTTTAGCATGCATGGGGAAGGGGCTCATGAAATCCTATCCCTGGCTGAGTACCTAGTGACAATTGGTGGATGCTTGGGAAAGAATGTTAACTGTTTTAGGATGTAGCCCTGAAGACACTGTCTATGATCCAGCAGATAGCCCTACATCCATACACCTACCGATATAACCAGGTAGACTCAATGAGTTTAATAAAACTGTCAACTGTTCTTATGGCCACACAAAATGAACTAAAGTACACTTTTACATAGAAAAATACAAATATGACAACTCAAAATGAAAAACAAATAAATGGAAATCATCTCTGAGACATTATGGAGTAATTTCAGACAAGTTACTTCAAAAAATAGTGCTACATATACTCCAAAAGCTAAGAGAATGGAGAGAAACCTGAGAAGACAGCTCAGTGGGATGGTTCTACGTGAACTTAATCCCCAGGAGCCAAATTTAAAATTCCACTTGTAGTGCTGTGTCTTTGTAATGCTAGATCTGGGGAGATGGAGTTAAGCAAATTAAAGATAGGCTAGTTGAAGATCCAGTCTCACAAATGTAGATGGAACCTGAGGAGAGACAACCAAGGTTGTTGTCTGCTACACACACACACACACACACACACACACACACACACACACACACACACAAATGTTGAAGGAAGTCCCATGAACTCAAAAGAAGATGAATTCAAAGACACTTTCAGTCATATATAATGACTATGATATTTTATACATATAGTACTGTATATAATGTACTGTATATGATATATATTATCCAATATATGTATACAGAGAGAGAGAGAGAGAGAATCCTGCTAGAAGTAACTATGGTGATATATTATTTGTATTAAAATGTTATTTGTATGTTAATAAATAAAGTTGCTCTAGTGGGTCAGAGCTATTAGCAAGCCATAGGAAAGCAGGGCAGTGGTGGCGTACGCTTGTAATCCCAGCACTTGGTAGGCAGAGCTAAATAAGTCTCTGTGTGTTCAGGGATACAGCCAGTATTGGATACACATGCCTTTAATCTCAGTACCAATCATAGAAAACCTGGAGGTCTATACAGACAGGCCATGACGAGGCGGTCATGTGGTTGGGTTTACAACCAATGAGAAGGCAGAACAGAAACTCTATATAAAGACTTTAACACAGGAAGCAGCTCTGGTTTGGAGAGGTAGGACCACTGCAGGAGGAAGGGTAAGGTTTTAGCTCTTAGCTCTGACCTCTTGGCTTTCTTCTTTGCATTGGTTCTGTGTTTCTTATTTAATAAGGCAGTTGGTTACATCTACAAGTAACAACCAAGTTAAGAGATTCTAGAAATTCTCAATAGCGTGTTTAACAACTCTGGATGTCAGAAAACACTGAGCATACAAGAGATGAAGGAAGAAAATCAATCTGCCAAGAGTTATAAATATGACAAAATTGTCATCTACTCTTCAAGAAATTGACACATTAAAAATAATGTATCAATTATTATAATTGATACATTGTATCAATTATTAGCTTGGGCACACAGTGAGGTTGTAACATAGCATTACCATCTGACTGACCTGGAAATGCTACTATACAGCTGAACATTTTGGTATATTATTGAAATTCAAGTGATATAAAGTTAAGATTGAGTGCTAAAAGTTAAGATGTTAAGCATAATCTTCACAGTAATGATGAATAAAACTGCTACAGCATATGTTCAATGTGAAAGAAAATTAAGCAGTCCACTGTAGGTATCAACTAAACCCAAGATGTTTGTTCATTGATGAACAAAAAATAAATTTAAAATCTCCAAGGAATATAAAGACAAATCAAAATACATAAAAGTCATCATCCCTTTATCAGTAATTACTTCAAATGTGTGAGGTCCTTTCTCTAATTTTTAATGATAAAGATAAGCGAAATACAAAAGAAAAAATAAATCTAACTACATACTACCCAGTAGAGTCTCATTTTATATCCAAAGACAAAAACTGGGTAAAAATGAAAAAGAGTGGAAAAAGATTCTGAAAAAAAAATCAAAACAATCCATGAATGGGTATACTTCTGCAAAACAAAATAAAACTCATATAAAATATTAATAATAAATCAGAATGATTTGTAGGATTCTGTATCCCAAAATTTAGGGTCTATTTTGTAACTCAGGCATGAGAAAAATGCACTAGTCCCTTGCTTTGTAACTCAGATTACAAATTTGTAACTCTACAGTTTGTAAGGCTGTATATCAAACTATGAAGCTTCTATTCACCAAAGCAAACAATCAACAGTGAATAGACAAGCTAGAGAAATGGAGGAAATCTAACCATCTCTTCTTTAACCAGAGGATTAATACCAGTAGCATGCAAAGGATTCAAAAAATCTTAACAAAAAGCAACAATCCAGTTAAAACTGACAGATGACCTGAACAGACACATCTCAGAAAAACAACACAAAGAGAGGTACCTGAAAATGTACTGGTTTTAAAATTTGTTAGTTTTAAAATGACTAGTAGTGAAAATAATACTATAAATTTTCAGGAAGATGTGGAAGAAAAAAGAACTCCTGAACACTGCTGTTGGGAAAATAAATAAGTATATGCTCAATCAAAATCAGAATGAAGGTTCTGCAAAAAATAAAAATGGAACTACTATGTGACCCAACAACACTGCTTCTGGATATACTCCTGAAGGACACAATAACATGCTATAGAAGCACACAAACATTCATGAGTACTTCAACATCTTTTTTTAAAATAATTTTTTACTCGTTTTACACACCTTCACAATAGCTTATTATGGCATCTGCCTAGGTATCCATCAGCAGGTGAACAGATTCAGAAAAGGGGACAAATATCCACAACTGAGTCTTATTCCACCATAAAGAACAATATTATGTCATTTGTGTTAAAAAAAAAAAAACAATGCAACTGAAAATCTTCATTAATGAGCAAATTAAACTAGACTCAGAAAAGCAAATATGGGCCTGAAGAGTATCTCAGTTATGATGATATTTTATTTGTGCTGAAATGTGATTTTATTTGTATGTTAATAAATAAAGTTGCCGGGCGGTGGTGGCGCACGCCTTTAATCACAGCACTCGGGAGGCAGAGGCAGGCGGATCTCTGTGAGTTCGAGGCCAGCCTGGACTACCAAGTGAGTCCCAGGAAAGGCGCAAAGCTACACAGAGAAACCCTGTCTCGAAAAAACAAAAAACAAAACAAAATAAATAAATAAATAAATAAATAAATAAAGTTGCCTGGGGATCAGAGCTAAAAGCAAGCCATTTAGCAGAATTCCTATGGTGGTGGCACACACACTTAATCTGAGCACACAGAAGGCAGAGTCTCTTTGTGGTTAAGGAGAGCATGGTGACCCAAACCTTTAATCCCAGTACCAACCAAAGAGACCTGGATGTCTGTATAGACAGGCAGTGATGAGGAAGTCATGTGATTGGGTTTAGAGCCAATGAGAAGGCAGAACAGAAAGGCAATAAAAAGATAGTCACACAGAAAGAAGGTCTCTCTTTCTGGGGAAGGACGGCAACGTGTGGCAAACTGAAGGCTATTCGCTAGTGCTCTGATCTCTTAGGCTTTTAACTTTGTATTTGGCTCTGTGTTTCTTATTTAATAAGACCATTTAGAACTTCATCTACACTCAGTAGCTAAAACTGCTTGAAGCCCTGTGGAGGATGAGGATTCCAAGAGCCCACACTGAATGGCTTTCAACCTCCAACAACTCTGGCTCCAGGAGATTTGACACATTCTTCTGGCCTCTGTAGGGACCTACACAACTGTGTACATACATTCAGAGAATATACACTAATAAAAATATAAAAATTAAAATTTTAACCAAAAGCATACACTCATGTTCATTGAAGCAATGTTCACAATGGCTGAGATATGGGATCAGCTTAGGTGCTCATCAAAATATGACTAAATAAAGACATATGGTATATGCACTCAGTGGAGTATTATTCAGTCATAAAGAAAAGTGAAATCTTATCATTTTCAGGGAAATAGATGGCACTGGAGTACATTGTGCTATAAACAAGACAAAGAAAGAGAAACGATTCCTGTTTTTCTCTCACATGTAGTAAATAACAAACCAAAAATATGGTCTTAAAGTAGAAGTCTTTGGTAGGCAATGAGATAGGTGCTGGGAAAAGGATTGTGTGGAGAGTAGAAAGTCAGTTGGGTTTGACCAATGTATGCTGCACACATGTTCAGAAATATCACACTAAATTCCATTAATGGTACATAAAATTGATGTGTTTCATTTAAAAGCACAATGTATGTGTGTGGAAGAGTATCAATTCCAAGCCATACTTTCAAAAAAGCACCAAGGCCAACCCAGTGCTGAAGTTTTATTTTAAAAAGTAGCCACCATTAAAGAAATCATTGTGGAAGATTCTCCAAAACTAAAAAATTAGATCTATCACATGACTTACTTACCCAACTCGGATGCATATACCCAAAAGACTCAAGAGTCTTCCACAAGAATACCTACTCCTCATCTATCTATATCCATTGCTAACTTCTTTACAGTAGGTAGGAAATGGAACCAGTGTAGAAGTCTATAAATGAACAGTGGATGTTCAGGTATACAGTGGAATTTTATTCAGACAAAGAAAAGTGAAACTAAATTCTCAGGGAAATGGATAGATATGGAAATCATTACAATTATATAAAGTGAATAAACCAGGATAAGAAAGAGAAACAGCAAGTGAAAATTCTCATATGAGAAAAAAGAGAAACAGCTCTCATATGCGAATCCTACTCTCTCACTATTGAATCTGTGTATCTGGGTGGGGGCAATTTGGGCAAAGGCCAAGAAACAATAAGAGGGTCCATGAATTTGTACAAGAAGTGTTGTTAAGAGATGATCTAAGAAATTCAATAAAAGTAAGAAGGGGAAATACTGGGAGTTGGAGGGGGGTAGAACATGGAAAGTGGGGCAGAGACATGAGAGGGAAGTGGCCAAAAAGATCAATCAAAACAAAACGTATAAAAATCCCATATGGTACAAAGGAGAAAGTATAGCTTAATGAGATATCCAATTGATAGCAAAGCTCAAACAGCTGGAATTTCAAAGAGTTTTAATAAAAAAAATTCTTAGAGGATGGAGAAATGACCCAGGGGATAAAGCATCTGCTATGCAAACAGAGGTCCAGGATCTAAACCTTCAGAATCTAAGTAAATGCTAGGTGGACATAGTGGCTGGCTTGTAACTCCAGTCTGGGAAGGCAGAGACAGTAGATCCTGAGGCAAGCTGGCTAGAGTAACACTAGCCATAGTAGTGAATTCTGAGTTTGACTGAGAGACTCTGCCACAAAAGAACACAGTGAAGGCGTGCTGGAGAAGATTCTCCAATTCAATCTTGGGAACCGTTGCATACATATATGCACACTCATACACACCTATACACACATGTACATCACACACATACACACACATTATATATTACACATGAAAAGAAGAAACATTTTATATTCTATTAAAATTAAAAATGGTGGAGTGAGTTCTTTATCCATGGGCTTCATTTGAAAAATGGACAATAAATAGAATTTAATGTGAAAAGTTTTAGAGTGAAATAAAAAGAACCAGAAGATTTGTTTTTGTCTTTGTCTATTCTATCCCTAGAGTAGCTTGGGGTGCTCATGAACAATCCTGACATCTGAATATGCACACAGGGTGTGTGTATTTTTGTATGTGTGTTTCTGGAGATAAAACTCAGGGCTGCCCATGGACTGATAGGGATTCTACCACAAGGTGACAACAACAGATTCCCTCCACCCCTTTTTGAGGCAGAATCTTACTTAGTGACCCATGTTCACTTTGAATTTCCACTGTAGCACAGGCTACAGCTCTCTGAGAGGATTAGATTACAAGTGTGCACCCTTGGGTCCTTTTTATGTGCTTTGTACTGCTTCAAAATGTGAATAAATTGGTGAATGTCGTTATTGGAAGGAAGTTAAGCAAATTGTATTGTCTGAACGCATACAAGTGCGGAAGTGCCATTTGAAGGTAGCTGCTAGCAGCCTTGGTTAGGAACACTCAATGTCTGGAACTTAGACTGAGGAGGAAGGGAAGGAGGAAGCTATGTTCAAAATCTATAATTGCTTCTCACTCCATTTCGGCATAGCCAAAGGAAACAGGACCATGCTGGGGAAGTTTCCATGTTGCTTGTTTGATGAGCAGGTTTCCTTAGAAATTTTTATACCATAGTTTGCAAAATATACCACAGCCATTCTAGAACTATGAGCAAGAAGGAAAGTGGTTTCATATGGATATTTCTCTCTGTATTTATTCTCAAAAACACCTTTCATCCAATGCCATTGTAGAATTGTAGAAATTTTTATTATTGTGATTTGATTTTAGCTTGAGTGATAACGTAGTTTTTTCAGAGAAGAGACCTCTGTAACTCAGTTGTGGCTGTTGCATACTGCAAGATTTTTTTAAAGCTATCTCAATACTGCAGGGTTTTTAAGCTATCTCAATAGGCTCTTCATATTTTATTCAGTTTCAAGATTTAAAAAACTGTACCATATGGAAAAATCATAAACTTGAACATGCAAAAATATTTACTTTCTAGAATAGCTTGTATAAAGTAAAATAAAAAAATTAATCAAGATATTTTACCATTAATTAATGTAAAAATTACCAAAAATTAATGTAAAAAAATTAATTTGTTATTATAATATAATTTTACTTAATCTATATAGGAAAATAGAAATACATGTTCATATGAAATCACAAAAACATGCTTAACCATTAAAGTTTCCCTCTATAGGAATTTTGTAGCTTTCACTAACAAAGTACCTAAGAAATAGATGTTGAGTTCTTGAGTGGTTCATAGCAGAAAGTAAAATGAAATGTATGTAATGTAACAACTGCTTTAACTTCCTAGTCACACACAGATATCAAAAAAAGTTTTATACAGACATTTGTCATTAACAGTAAGTATGAGTTATTTAATAATAAACACAAGTCTTAGAAGTTTCCCAAGTTTATCTGATGAGAAAATTGGGTCATTACATAAAATTTATTTTAGCCAACCAATTTGTATGAGTAGACCATGTAGACGAAGTAATTATTGCACTTAAACCTTTAAACTTTGTAAAACTGTTAGAAAAGCATGAAAGAACATGGGAAATGAGTGAATTGTGTTCCCTGAACATGGCTGTTCCTGCATCATTTCCTATACAGCTTCCAAGTCAGCACAAAATAATGAAATATGGTGTTGACCAACATCTCAACATTGATCCATCAGCTTTTCAGTCCACTTGAGAATTTAAAGGAAGGGAACTATCCCATGGTATATTTTTCTATGAGTCAACCTATATTGAATAATATATACAGAGAGCTTTTATTTCCTGATTCACTGCAGAAATCATGTTATCAAGCTTAAGTCCTACAATTTCTATATGGAGAAGTGGAAGTCTTCATTATATATAGAGTCAAGTGTGCTGTTGTGGTTTAATGGGGAGGATTCTATCCATTCATTGCCTTTGATTTAGAATTTTAATTATTTAAAAATACTTGCTGAATAATCACAGATATTCCTTGTCTTAGAGGGATACTTTACAAAAACCCATAATACATTATTATATATTATAATATATGATAAATACTATAATATATTATAATAAAATTTGATTGAAAACACTTATCCAATGGACTATAGAAGCTTATTCACCCCATATCACTTCCCTACCATACTCAGACCCAGTGTTCATTAGCTAAATGATGGCCAAAAATCAATGAACACAGAGCCTACTTTAAAATAAAGTATTTAATGTCTTATGTAGGTTGCTGAATGCCTATATTCAAACTGGTGAAATAGTAAATGTATAGCAAAGGCTCCATATTTTGTCTTATGATCTCCTGGTTGAGCATCTTGATTGTTGCTTGGCAGCCTCACATGACGCATTCTACACACATCCCTATTCCAGAAACAGAGCCAAATTCAAAGCGCAAAGTACAGTTTCTACTGAAGACCCATTCTTCATTTCTATATCACTGTGTGGAAGTTCAACACGTCAGTGCATAGAAAGGCTTGAGGTTGAAAGCTAATACATTTATTATTCTTTCTACTCTAAGATTCTAACTTACAAGCTTTAACACCTGGAACTACAAACATATATTATTGTAGGCTACATTAAATGCTATTTGAAAACAGGAAAGTAATATTGTAAGTAAAGTCCACATACTAAATGAGAACAATAAAAGTTTAAGGATATATATCACATATAAATATTTAAAACTTGCTTTAGGGGGTAGAAAAACATTTTACATGATAATAAGCTCTGAAAAGTTTATGAATATACAAGGGTCAGAATTCTGTGTGAAATCTTAACAGCAGCATTAAACATGTATGGCAGCCTCAAGTAATGCAATGAATTTTGTAAACTCTTTGAATTTCAGTTTATTCCTTTGTGGTCTTAATATTCTTAAGGAATATCTGCATTGCAAAATTTATCTCAATATCAACAGGAAAAATGTTTTTATTCCTGAACAATCTGAGTAATTTAAGTCTTCAGATTATCATGTTAAAGTTTTCATCATTGTATACTATCTATCTTGATATTCTCAGAATTCATTCTTTAGAAATAATCAACATTAAAAAGAAATGGCCAAAAATGTCTTGTACTAAATTTTTGCTATCAATTTTCTTAAAAGTATATTTTATAACAAAGATAGCAAATAAAGATATTTAAGACTTTATTCCTATTCTTTCCAATAGATTTACCTTTTCAGCATTAGTTAAATGACATTTCCTAGAAAATTACAGACAAATTTCCCTTAAGATACAGATGTAAAAACTCTCAATAAAATAATTGCAAACCAAATTCAAGAACTGATCAAAAAGAAAATCTACTGTGATCAAGTTGGTTTCATCCCATACATGTAAGTATTGTTCAACAAACGTAAATCTACAAATGTAATCTACTATATATACAAACTGAAAGACAAAACCACATAATCACTTCATTACATTCTGAAGAGGCCTTTGACAACATCAAACACCCATTCATGATAAAAGTACTAAAAGGATTAGGAATACAAGGGACTTACACCTCAACATAATGAAGGCAGCTCACAGCAGGCCATAGTCAACATCAACTGATATGGACATAAACTCAAAGCAATTCTGATGAAATCAGGAACAAGACAAGGTTTCTTATTCTCACCATAACTATTCAACATATTACCTGAAATCTTAGCTAGGGCAATAAGACAACTGAAGGAGATCAAGGGGATACATATTGGAAATAAGAAGTCAAAGTATTTTCATTTGAAGATGATAGGATAGTATACATAAGTGACCCTAAAAATTCCACAGAGAAACTCCAACAGCTAGTAAACACTTTTGCAAAGTAGCTGGATACAATATTAACTCACAAAATCAGTAGCTTTCCTACATACAAATGACAAACAGACTGAGAAAGAAATCAGGGAAACAATACCTTTCACAATAGCATCAAATGATACAAAATATCCTAGGCTAACTCTAAGGAAGGCAAATGAACGGAGGTGGCTGGGATGGGAGGATCACATGGGGAGGACAAGGGAGAAGAGGGACAAGGGAGAAAATATGGAGAAACAGCTAAAATTAAGGGATATTTGAGGGATCATTTGGAAACCTAACACTATAGAAACTTCCTAAAATTGTGTGTGTGTGTGTGTGTGTGTGTGTGTGTGTGTGTGTGTGTGTGATTTAAATGAAATTACCAAAAATGGGGGGCACAGATCCCAAACTATACATCACTCATCACCAAATGAAGTTTCCAATCCAGGGATTATGTTACATCTAATTTAGTTTATGCCAAAGGGTTCCCTTAGGATCCCCAAACAACCCAGGCTGTTGCCAAGACTATAGGTTGCTCTCCACAAACTGAAGGTAAGGACCTATTATTGAGGACAGTAACTCATTGAACAGGTAGTGGTCAAGCTGGGGCCTACACTGAACTTTTACCCCTATACGCTAGCATCTTTGTTTCTAGAAGGTACTTGCATGATACCAACAGAGAACCGTAAACAACAACTCAACCACAAACTCTTTAATATACAGTGGTGTCCAACCTGAAAGATGTGCTGGTGTAACGGTGGCACAAACTTGTTGTAGTAACCAACCAGTATATTATTTGACTTGAGGCACACTCCATGAGATGAAACCTATATCCTGCTTGGGTGAGCAAGAACCTGAAACAGCTCAGGGACCTAGGATAAACCTAGAGTAAAACCAAATATTACTGTTTTAAAAACAAACAAACCAGAGAACAAACAACAACAAATCTTAACAACAACAACAATAACATGACTCCTAATGATAATCTGCTGTACTTAAAGACCAGAGCCTTCCTCAGCCATTAGCAGAGCAGCTGCCTCCTGCAGCAGATGGGAACAAATTCAGAAACCCACAGCCATACATTATTCAGAGAGCAGGAGACCTTGGAACAATCAGTTTTAAAGGGGAATGTCTTCATCAAGTTCCTCTCTTCAGGGCCTACAGAACCCTGTTGAAGAGGAGGCAGAAAGAATTTAAGAGCCAGTGGGAATGGATGACACCAAAGACAGGAAGTCTTCTGAGCACAACAGGATCTGCACACATATGAATCCATGGAAACTGAGGCAGCATGCATAGGGCCTGCACAGTTTTGCACCTGATGGAATCCTAGAACTGAAAGAAGTAGGTGCACGCTCTGATCCCTAACCCAGGAGCTATCTCCGATTCCTAACCATTTGCAAATGAAAATTTATTTTTATCCAGTGGAATATCACTGGGAAAAAAAATACTCTTGAGAGTAGGCTGAATGCCCAACAGTAGATGGCCAACAGAAAAGGAACACAATGGTATCTTTGGAGATTTCTTGTCTCATAATATCAATCAGAGCTTTTCCTATTCCTCTTCTTGTTGTTGCTAATTTTATCTTATTTCTTTATCTTTACTTTCATTTTACTTGTATTTCTTAGTGTTCAAGTTTCATTTTGTTGCTATGATTTAAAAAAAAATCTGACCAAAATCAATTTGATGCAATTTATTTGGCTTATATTTCCAGGACACTCTCTATTAAGACAGTCAGAACAGGAGCTCAAGGCCAGAACCTGGAACGGGAACTGAAGGAGAGCTACTGGCTGTCTCACTCACAGGCTCATATTCAGCTAGCTTTCTTATATAGCCAAGGTCCAGCTGCCTATGTATGGTGTCATTCATAGTAGGCTGGGCCTTCCATATTTATCATCTATCATGGTAATCCCTTACAGACATGGCCACAGACCATTCTGATGTGGGCAATCCCTTTGTTGAAACTCTCTCAGATGATTCTAAGCTTTATCAATCTGTCAGCCAAAGCTAAGGCATTTAGATAGAAGAAAAAATTGTACTCATAGGTGGCATGCAAGAACTAGTTAGTCTTTATATCTTTTGATATTTATTTTCTGCTTAGTGCTTGCATTCTGATATGCTTTGCACTAGGCACCTTGTCATCTTATGGGTATTCAGTAAGATTGCTTTTTTCCTAGAGATGTTGACCCTTCATCCTGCTTTTAAATATGTTTTTCCCCAAAACCTCTCTATTCTCCAAACAGAAATATGTGAAAAATGTTTCTTTAAGTCATAAGATTTTCCTATTTATCAATCTAGCTGCCAACATGTACACTGAAGGAAGTGCTTTTGATATATCCTGAAATCTCAAGAGCATAGCAATGGAGAATAGTCTAAGTAATGAAAATTCTCATGCTCTTTCTTCTCATTTGAAAATATTGTGTATGAGTGGGACAAAATGTAGAATAACAAGACAACAATACAAGAGGTACCTTTAATTACTGTTCTGCTTGGAGACAGCTCTTCCAGGATAGGGATACAAAGCTAAAAAATTGTCAGTCATCTGAGTGCAAGAGGAAGTAGGTAATTTTCCATGCATTGTGCTGTGACTTGGTTTTTGTGATAAACTTGAAGCAAGGTATGATTTCCCTAATCTTGTTCAGAGAATTGGTGAGCTAGAAAATTATTTTGAGAATATAAAATTTAAGCATTAAGCATTTTATATATTTAAGTGGATACATATTAACAATGATGAATTAAAGCTAGATAAAATAGTTGTGAGATGAATATGTTTATACATACATTCGCACATGCATATAATAAATTGACACTATTAAAAATACATTGACAAAAGGGGGCATTGGAGAGCACTGGAGAGGAAGAATAGCAGGATACAAGTGACCTGCTCAGGAAAACAGAAAAACAGAGAGGCTCTTTAGAAAAGAGGATGGGGTAAACATCAAAGAAGGAAGGAAGTGAGTAAAATAATAGTAGGGATGTCTAAAGATTCACAAGGAGTCATGCTATTAATTACTTGCCTAAAATTAAAAGCAATAATATATACGTGTAGTCCTGTGGATAAATACACTTAATAGTTTTAATGAACTTTCATCATCTGGGTTGATGGTATTCCCTCCAAGAGCAAAAGACCACCTAATAGAAACCTCAATCCCAGACATGAGAAGCCCTCTTTGGAGTTGTTAGCCAGAGATGTCTAAAAGACTTCCATTCTTACATTTTTGGTTGTGAGCCTAGCCATGGGACTGGACTAGGCCCTCTGGATAGGTGAGACAGTTGTTTAGCTTAAACTGTTTAGGGCGCTCCCAGGGTGTGGGATCAGAATCCATCCCTGGTGCATGAGCAGGCTTTTTGCAGCCCAGTACCTATGATGGGATACCTTGCAAAGCCTTATTCAGGAGAAAGGGGCTTGGAACTGCCTCAACTGAATGTACCCGGCTCTGCTGACTCCCCATGGGAGACCTTGCAGTGGAGGAGGCGGGAATGGGGGGGGGGTGAGTTGGGAAGGAAAGATGGGGGGCAGGAAGAGGGAGGAAAGGGGGATCTGTGGTTGCTATGTAAAATGAATAGATAATTTCTTAATAATAAATTTTTTTTAAAAAAGACTTCCAAAATATACAACCTATTGCCAGTGCCCTTGATTATTCCACAGGTAGAAAGTAAGTCCCTATTGCTGAAGACACAAGGCACTTCAGGAACAGGGCTCAGAGACTCATGAATTGGAAGTGACATGAAAGCCTCCTGCCTGATGACTAGCTTTCACGGCACATGAATATGCCATGCAAAGGACAGTCCTATCCAGCAATGGCATCTAGGAACCACATCAATGACCAACATGGTATGATAACCCTAAGGATGCAATATAGGCACATACACCTGGAGGTAACTAACAGCTCTCTAATTAGACTTAAAACATGCTCAAAAAGAGGAAAAATCATGTCTAGTACTAGAAATCTAGCTAATGACTCATTTCTCATGAAATCATAGCTATTGGTAGAGAATCTACACCATTTAATTTTTTTTTTTATTTTATAGCTCTTTACTACTAACTTCCCCCTTTTTATGCAGGACCCTGCATACATTGTGGAAATATTTACCCAAATATTTTTGGGTAAATTACTGGAATTCCACTTTGGAGCATAAGTTTACCCTTGTGCCACTGTTGCTCTATCTCATATTCTTTCCTTTTGGTTGTGTAACTCATCTTCCCAGTGACTCCATTCAAGATGTGCTAGAGGCCATTATACTGTCCCTTTTAGTGAGTAAAGTATTTTTTTCTCATTCTCAACATTGGAATCTTATCTGAATGTAAAATTCCAGGATTGGCAAAAAAAAAATATATTTCTGTTTGTCTTTGATGGACCCACAAATGGCTCAATGTTTATAAAGGTGCTTGTTTTCAAGAATACTTAACTGCTCTGAAGTTTCTTGGAGAATTAGTTTATTTTCCTTAGTAAATTATCTCAATCACAAGAGCTTTACACACATACACACACACACACACACACACACACACACAAACACACTCACTCACTCACTCACTCACTCACTCACTCACATATGAACAGTTCCTTTAATGAGCTGTATGGTCAGCAGCTAGAGACCATCTTTATCTTAGGAAGGATTTCTCCAGAAGGACCCACCAGTTATCTTCTTGTTGACAGACACTTGACTTGCTCCTAATGTCCTTCCAACCCAAATTTTCAAATGACTCACTTCTCGAGGTTCCACATTATAAGTTATTTCTATCTCAAGCTACACATCCCTTGTCTGTGAAATAGAGTTCTATGATGCTCACACAGCCTATTTCCTTATCTTTTTTTTTTTTTTTTTTTTTTGTTTTTTCGAGACAGGTTTCTCTGCGTAGCTTTGCGCTTTCCTGGAGCTCACTTGGTAGCCCAGCTGCTCGAACTCCAGAGATCCGCCTGCCTCTGCCTCCCGAGTGCTGGGATTAAAGGCGTGCGCCACCAACGCCCGGCCTATTTCCTTATCTTACTAAGCCTTCTAGATGCATATGTAAGTATGTCACCCGGAGTCTAGAAAGACAGTTATTTCATTATGGTTGTGAAGTTACATCCTTTAAAAATGCTTTTTTTTCTTTATTCTCAGTGAGTTCTTATGAGGTTGGGTAAATTTTAATTTTTTTCTTGATTAATCAAATTTTTGTTGTTGTTTGTTTGTTTCTAGAGCGATTAACTGGGTAATCATAACATTTCAAACATGTGTATGCGAGGAGAATTGTATAGATGGGAGACTGTGTTCTGAATATCAGTGAGATATGGCTATATTTCTTAAAATCTCCATGCATTCACAGACATGCTTTGATAAGGAGACACAAAGCCCACTTTACCATTAAAAGAAAGCACTTTTGTAAAAAGCAGACAAATACACAAATTAGGGCTCTGTCTTTCTTGTTCCATTTAGATTTCATAACCCAATATATAGTGTCTGCTAGCATATTCAAAGCAAGACTGTGAATACTTGCCAAAGCATATTTTTGTGAATAATGAACTCAGATACAGATCTCAGATGGGGCCGCTTCAGTCATGCAGACAATGTCTTCTCATCCTCCAGAGCTTGGGCAGCCTCCACACTGCTGCCTGAGCATCTGGGCTGCACGTGAGGGATTTTTGAGAACAAACTATATGGGAGCATTGTAATTCATGTGGACAGACACAAGTTGTTCAGTCCTTCGTTAAAACAGCTGGAATTTATTTTGTTGAAATGTTAAGACAGACAGTTTATGTGGGGAAAATATGTTCTGCTTATCCGGAAAGGTGCTTCCAAGAGTTTTTCTTCCTTCTACTTTAAAACAGAGATGCCTGCAACACCTGGTAGCTGTCATGTCACACTCAAGTGCTACAAATGACGGCATCATCCGTATCAGGGGATCTGTTGTGCAAAGTCATGGGGCTTCTTTCTTCCTAATTATCTCCAAGTGATGGATGTCTCCTCCATAATTAGAACTGAGGATTAGAAATGAATTGCTTTCCAAAGTTTCCCTAGTACAACTTAGAAAGCAACGATAGTTGATGGAGGGAAATTAATAACCTAGAACAACACAAAGAGAAATTTTATCACGTAATTTGCCACTTCTCAGGCTGCTGAACTGTCACCAAATGAATAATGTAAGGAGAACAATACAAAGAATCAGTCAACTCTTCATGCGATTAAAATAAAAAGCATCTGCTTCCTCATCCTTCCCTCTTGAACATCAAAAAAAAAAAAAAAAAGCCTCACAAATAGATTTTTAAATGTGGGTTTGTGTAAATGCCTGCATGTTCATGCATGTGTGTGCATGTTCATGCACGTGTGTGTGTGTGTGTGTGTGTGTGTGTGTGTGTGTGTGTGTGTGTAGCCAGTGGTCAGCTTCAGTGTCAGTCATTGGGTGTAGACCACCTCTATTTTTAGATGGGCTCAATCGTTGCTACTCGAGCTTACTGATTAGGTTCTGATAGCTGGCCAGTGAGTATCAGAGATCCATCTGTCTCTGCCTCCCCAGTGTTAAAACTCTTCAGCTTTTCCTGTAACTTTTAAACTTATTCTTTGAGAATTTCATACATGAATATGATGTATTGATCACCTTTACACTCACTCCCCAACTCCAAGTCCTCCTACATTCTTTTCCCCTTGCTATGTCTCTATCCCAAATTCATATGTATAACATATAATCACTGAATCCAATAATTTTTCTAGATGTGCATGGATCTAAGGCACTAGGGGCTACACACTTAAGGAAGGCTGACAGATACTAATTACAACAGTCCTCCTGGTCCTCTGGCTCTAGCAATCTTTTGGTCTCCAATTCCTTGCAACATGCCCCCTTGGAAGAAGAAAGTGTGAATAGATGTCCCATTGAAGATTAGCACTTCATTGTTATTCTCTGCTCTAAAGCAGTAATGATTCTTTGCATTGATGTTCTTCCCTTGTAAAAAAGAAGCTTCTCTAATGGTAGGTGAGAGTTGCTATAGGGATATGTATTCAGAAGGCAATTGGATACTATATCCATTTATCAATATACTAGTAGTAGGTTCTCCCTCCAGCCGATGACATTTCTAGCAACTGGTTATTGGCCAGGTTTATATTAGCAGCCACAAGTTCTTTCCTATTAAGCAAGCCTTAGATACAAACATATAACTACTGGTTACCTCCAAGATATTCATGCTACTAGTATACCACTGACCTATCTTGCTAGACTGGACTTTATTACAGCTCACAGGGTTTGTTGCTGGGTAAGACTGTTGATAACTTTTCTCCCCTGGCAGACGGCATAGCACCTTTCAGCACTATGACATCTAGCCATCAGAAAAGAGGTTTCAGGTTGGTACCAGCTTGACTTCTCCACATCTTAGGACTGAAGTATGTGTTGTCTTTGGCAATAGAACTTTATTTTGTGTGGGGCAACCAAGAGCAATGGCAATATCCTGTGTTGCCAGATAATCATACCTCCCTGACAACCAACCAGAAGAGAAACTTCCCATGCCTGGCACTGGCTGTTGTTTGACATGCTATGGCCTTTGGGAGGAGCATTGTCTCCTCATGTGATAAACTATTTTTTAACTTCTTTTTTTATTTTATTTTTTATGTCTTCACATCATGCATCTTGATCCCATTCATTTCCCCATCCCTTCATATCTGCCCTCTGCCCTTGCAACACCCCCCAAATGAAATAAAATTTAAGAGGAAAAAAGAAAACAGAAAGAAAAAGGGAAAGTCTCATCATGGAAGTTGTAGTAAGTCACACAGTATATCCTTTTGCCCATATATCTTTATTTGTAAGTGTTCATTGTAAATAGTCATTGGTCTGGTTCAAGGCCTCTGGTGTCTGCTATGCTATTGATGCTGGATCCTCACTAGAACTCCTCTTGGTGATCCTGGTGTTGCCCTATGTCACGGAAATCCTGAAGCTTTCAATCTGCAGGACCGGTCCCTTCACATGCTCCAGCAGATCACAGATGAGGTGGATGTTGGGGTAGGCCAACTCACAACTCTGGTTCTGGGCCTGGGAGTTGCAGAGTTGGTCAGCTACCCAGCTCTCCCTTATCCTCACTACCAGGGGGAGCTCTCCAGCATTGCCACTGCTAGTTCACTTCTTGCAGCAATGAGCAAGGGGCAGAACCAGTTCTCTTGCTTTCAAACCCTCAGGATATAGGCTCTCCCACACCTGAACCTTCAGGGCCACCTCTACTATGTTGTCCAAGCAAGGTGCAAGGGCCACTCTCTAGAGTGCTGTAGCTGGTTGTGGGGGGAACAGCTCTCCTGCTCATATGACCTCACAGCCAGTTGTTCTACCACCTGCTACAGGAAACTAGGGGCGGGCAGGACATCTCTCCCCTCTCCACACCACTATATGGCGTAGTAGTCACATTCTCAGGGCTGGTTCACCTGCACTCCTAGCAATAGAGTCAACTCTGCTGTGCTCCCCAGGTAAGATGCAGGGCCCACTCTCCCAAGTGCTGCAGCTGGTGAGGAGGAGGATCAGATCGCTCAACCAATACAGGTAGCAGGAGCAAGGGGGAGAGGGCATGTTTCCCCTGCCCTTTCCACTGCATGACAGATGAGGGGTGTGTGGCCAATTATCCCACTCTCACCCATGCCTTTGCCAACAAGGTCAGCTCTACTGTGCTATCCAGGAAAGGTGCAGGGCCTGCTTTCCCCCATGCTGCAGCTGGTGGGGGGAAGGGGACACTATCTCACTCTTATGATCTCAGGGCTTGCTCTCCCACCTGTGTCAGGCATACAGGGGTTCCAGGGAGTGCATCTCTTTCTCACCTATGCTGCCATATTGCAGGTGAGGGGTATGTTCTTGAAGTAGGCTCACCCATGTCCTTGTAAAAAGGTTCAGCTCTTTTACGCTGCTAGACATGGTAGACAACTTGCAGGGCGCACTTTCCTGAGTACTATAGCTGATAAAGGGAGGGTCAGCTCTCTTGCCAGCTCAAGGTGTTAGGAGCAAAGGGGTAGGGCATCTTTCCCTTGCTCCAACTACTTCACTGTAGATGAAGGTGCCAGTACCAGCTATGCTCCTCAGGCTGGCTCATCCATGCCCCTGTCTACAGGGTCAACTCTATTATGCTGCCCAGTCAAGGTGTAGGACCTGTTCTTCCAAGTGCTGCAGGAGGTTTAGGGGTTGGGCCAGGTCCCCCACCTACTGCAAGTGGCAAAGTGTGAGGGGAGGATGGCATCTTTCCCTCAATCATGCCACCACATGGCAACCAAGAGAGGAGTGACCTGCTTTTCTATTCACAAGTCCTCAGGGCCAGCTTGTCCATGCCCCTGAGAACAGGGTCAGCTCTATTATGCTGTTACGCTGCCCAGATGAGATGTAGGACCCTCTCTCCTGAGTGCTTCAGCATGTAAGGGGCAGGACCAGTTGTCCCTAGTGTTGCAGCTGGTGAGGGGCGAAGCCAACTCTGTACAGCCCTACCCTCTTGGTCTTCGGTGGTACTAGGAGCCACAGGCATCAACAGAGACAAAGCAAGGCTGCCTAAGTGCTGTGGACCGAGATATCTGCCAGAGCAGCAACGCAGGCCCAGACATCACCATGGCCTTGGGTAGCGATCAAGTCACCCACCTCAGCCCTCTCCTCATCTCTTTCGTCTCTTCAGATCTGCCTCTGTCTACAGGACCTGAAGCATTCTGTCTTTCTCTCTCCCATACCACAACCTAACAGTGCTACAACTATAATAGTGCTTGTCTGCCTGTAACTGCAAGGTGTCAGGTGGGCCTGTGTATTTTGTTTTGTTTTGTTTTGTTTTGTTTTTCCTTAGAGGCCCTGAGGCAAAGCGCCCCAGACCTGCATATGGCTTCCCTTTTCCCACTCAGTCCATTATGGTGCTGGACAGGACCATGCTTCCTCATCACAAAGAGATCACAACAGTGCCTAATTGCCTGGTGCCTCTAGTTGGTGCAGAGGTGTTGCTGGAATCCTCTTGCATGCCTAGAAACCCCAGGCTGCATTTGGATTATGGTTCGTACTTATGTTTCTGGCCTTTTCATATAGCTTCAGGAACTCTCCACAGAACAAACAGCGAATGAGCTCCAAAATATGCTCCACCTTGGATCTCTAATGTTGGATCCTTCTGTGGGTTCTGTCCCTCCCTGTATGACATCAGTTTCTTCTGAATGTATCCTGTCTCCAATTTAAAAAAAAGACCTTCTTTTTTATTTTACTTATGTAAGTATTAGTTATCTATCTCTCCTATGGCTGCTCACAAGTCAAGTCCCAGCCAGCCTGCATCACAGAACTTTTATAGGTATGTAAAGACATTGTCACTCCCTTGGCATTCCTGTTCTCAGGATTCTAGAGAATTTATCTCAATTCTAGATGGCACTAAGACTGGGAGTCAGACTTAAGATTATGCCCTTTCCTACAAAACATCAAATTATCTGAATTTGTAATTCATATAATCAGTTTTATATTATGCCATTGTTGAATGCTACTGTTTGCCTATTAAGATGTAACCTATGCTTCACAATCAGTGATCCTGTTTAATTTAAAGTTCTTTTGGTTAAATTACTAGAATAAATGAATAAGCAAAATATATTGAAATATGGGGGATGGTGTCAATAATGCACTTTTAAAAATATAGCATTTATACTTGAGATATATTCTCACACGAAGCATGTACTGTGTGAATGCCATGAATGTGTATGACACATGGGTGTGAACAAGTAGCTTTTCACTATTTAACCCATGGCATTCCCATGGTTGGTGTCCATTCCTTTCTTACATTTTCCTTCACAATACATTAAATCTGTGTCAAGGAGTCAAGCATCAAAGGTAAATAATGAATACCAAAACAAAGAAGTTTTTGAAATCTTCCTTATAGCAATTCTGCTTTGATGGCTGCTGAGGCAGGGAGAGTCAAGAGTCAGTTTTCCTTGGGGATGCATCTAGTAGATGCCCCTACAACCATGTACACAGAGGCAGCACACAGAAGCAGAACATCGGGGCAGCACACACAGGAAGCACACATAGGCAGTACACAGTCAGCACACAGGAAGAACACACACACAAGCAGCAGTGAGTATAAAACAAAGAGCACATGGAGTTGGGGGGAAAGGTGGGGAAGAAGATAGAGGAGGAAATGAAGAGGTGGAAATGAGTCATAGATCTGAGCAAAATATGTTATATGTGTGTAAGAAATTCTCAAATAATAAAGAAGAAAAAAAGTAATAGATCATCTACTATTCTAACTCCTCTGTGGAACAGGATCCCTGATTCTTGGATGTAACAAAAAATTATATTTTGAAAGTAGAAAATTCTCCCAACTCCATGTGCTCTTTGTGCATGTACTGCAGGGCTGTGAATGCCTGTGTTTCACTCTGTCCCTCTGGGCTTGGCTTGGGAAGAATGGGCTGTAGACAGAACACCTGTCAAAGGACTTTCTGTTTGCTATAGGGTGGTCAAGTTCCCAAAGTGCCAGAACACTAAAGTACATCCAGTTGTTTTTCTAATTAAGAGAGAGAGAGAGAGAGAGAGAGAGAGAGAGAGAGAGAGAGAGAGAGAGATGTTTATTGTAAATATGAAAATTGTAAATGTGTATTTCAAAAACAATATTTCTTCTTTCCATTATTCAGAAATGCTCTATATGTATAACTATTTTACACAATACATTTCAAAGGTATTAATTTTCTTCTTTTCCTGCAAATGATAGATATTCAGTAGTTATTGGATATAAATAACATTTATTTTTATCAAATAGTTTTAAAGCAAAAGGACAGTTTATTAATATATTTAAGAATATGCACATAAATCTACAATGGAGTAGTTTTTCTGTCGAGTTTAATAAGAAATACAGCTGGAGTTGATAGGGCGATTAAAATGGTTTAAAAGATGAGGATCTTAGAAAGGAATGCAAGAGAAAATAGAAAAGACAGAAAAAATGATATTTAGTAAGAAATCATTGGCACTGAATCAAAGGTAACTGTGAAGTATTTAAAAATAAGCAGTCTAGCAGCAGGTAGAGTCCTGGACTTCTAACACCCAAAGCTTAATGTGCTCCAGCAAAATGTGAGGCTTCTTAGGGGGCAAGCCAGAAAAAGCCTTCACCAAGAGACTCCTGCTCAGTGGTGGCAAGTAATCGGTGAGCTTGCTCTCACCATCACAGATATGAAAGTGAGGGCCCAGCTGTGAGCACTGTAGTGTGTGTGTGTGTGTGTGTGTGTGTGTGTGTGTGTGTGTGTCTGTCTGTCCAGGTGTGTGCATGTGGGACAACATGTGTATACATGTGGCAGGTGACTGGGGAAAAAGTATGCAGATGCCACTGCCTGTCTGATTCTGCTCCTTACTTATGACACACTTTAGATTCTAGTTTCAGCTCACTCACTCTCACTCACTACTTGTTTAGTTTTGATCATCCTTTTTCCTACCAGACTTAGTTCTCCTGTAGTTGTTTTATTCTCTGAAATAAAAGGGGTGGCTCCGTTTGTGGTATTTTTTGTATTGGTTGTTTATGCTGTTCCTGACTTTTGGATTTCACCTTCCATGATTGCAGCTGGGCTGGCAAGATATAGGTCTATGTCTTCTCCCTTGAACAGTGAGTGGCTGGTAGTTACATTTGTTGTGATAAAACATTGTAGTTTGCAAAAGCTGAAGTTCAAGCAGGCAATAGAAATCTGGAACTCTGTTTTGAAATAATATTTTTTCTTTTTTCCTTACCTTTAAGACACTATGTAGACTATTGAGGAAAAGGGGCTTTCTTGAGATATATATCTTTAAATAGAAATATTCATTCATGGAATACATATGCTTCTCCATTATTTATTTTGAAAAGAAAGCCATAAGATATTGTTACATGTCAAATAATCTTGTCCCAGAACCTTCTTCCATGATGAAATTTTTTGAATTTTAAGCAGTTCAGTACTTTTGTTCAGATAAAGTATCACATAGCTTTCAGGACTTTAGAAGGTCCCTGAATACTGCTGGTGTTCATTAAAGCACCAGTAACCGAACACCTCTATATGTAGACACCCCCACCCCCAACTCTTCAAGTCCTAGAAGACACATTAAGATCTTGTGTACTACAGGTTAGCAATAAACAATACACAGGTGCACTTTCAAGATGTGTTTCTCGTGGAAAACCTGTGTGGTGGCATTCCACAAGTGATTTCTGAAAACACATTTGTGAGCCACTGCTTGACATGAATGACAGTATGAGAGTGCCAGTCAGTTCTGGAGTGACAGTCAGAGAATTCATAATGACTTACTACTTTGTTTTAGTATGGATTTCTAGGAGCCTCCTTTGTTAAAAATAAAGCAATTCACCATACCATAAAATATCTTAAAGTATAAAATCAGAAAGTAGAAAAAGAATGTCCCCTGTAGACTCCTCAACCCCCAAATCTTCACACCACAGAGAGAAAAGATTGAGAGCTGAAATGATTTTTCCAGATGTTTACAGTATGTCTTCTTTCCCTGACTTTTGAAAACCTCCACACTTGCTTCTAAGATGCAGTGTAATTTAATGCAGGCGCCTGTCAGAACCTGTCAATCATAGTCCCTGCTTCACTGATCATTAAAAAGTCTTTGATCAGAAAATATGGCACTTTCCATCACATTACCAACAGAAAGGACTCACCAGATCACAGTTTAGAGTAACAAAATTTATGGTGAATTTTCTGTGGGAAATTGTCCTTTTGGTTTCTCAGATATTTTAAATTTTCTTTTGATTAAGCCACCCTGAGAAAGACACATATTTCAATGATAATGAGCTCCTGTGGAGCAGGCATGCAGGGCTAGGCTGTATCATGGCGCACTTCACTTTGATGGAGGGAAGTAACAAGATATATTGTGCACTCGCCCTAAGAATGTCACTGTCTACCATATTAAAATACATCATTCTTTATCTTCTAAATGAGGTCAAAGGTGGCTGGCTTATTTCTGGACTCAGTTCCAGAAATAAATATGTTTCTTTTAAAACATTCATCTCTCCTTTTCACTTATGTGTGACTCCAGTGTTATTGAGTAGAGTGTCATATGCCTAAAATAAAGCTTTGCCTTGTGATTTAGAATGCTTAGAAGTGCTTGTAGCTTACATCCTAACAGTGATGAAGATCTCATGATATTTTACCACATACTAAATGGAATCTTTATTTTTATCTCTCTTTTTGTTGTTGTTGTTGTTGTTCAATCTCTTTCCCCAGTCTTACTGCTTTGGTCTTACACATCTGTTAGTGTTATTTCCTGTATATTTTTGAAAAACTCTTTAAAAGATGCTGATTAACAAGCTTCCTGTGCTTATGCATACACTTACACTATGTTTGCCTGGTTTTAAACCTGAAGGAATGTCAGGAGAGGTTCCCTTCTCTGTTGCTCAGTAAGAACTCAGGACACTTAAGGGTTTAAATTACAGCATGGATTTCTGTTTCTTTGTAACTTAATTGAGCAGAACATAGACTTTTGATTTCCTACCAAGTAAGAGGTTGTCTATCTATCTATCTATATCTATCTATCTATCTATCTATCTATCTATCTATCTATCTATCTATCTATCTATCTATGCGCTGATGGAGTCTGAACCCATGGCTGCAACTGAACAGCTGCTCTACCATTTAGTTGCATTCCTAGCTCAAAGCTGTCTTTTTAATTTACCAATTATCATCACCTTTCATGGATGTAAACCTTGTCAGTGCTCCCTGGGGCAGGTTACATAGTAACTATTTTACAGATGAAGAGAATAATGCTAAAGGAAATCACTTATACAAGGCACATAGTGATTCAGTACCAAGCCCCATACACTCTGTTCTGCACAACTCCATGAATTTAGTAGCAATTTGCTTTGAATCAAAAGTATATTTTTAAAGTTATTTTTAACTATAAGATAAGATAGACTGAGCTTTCTTTAAGTTTCTAGAATACTTAGAATTGGCCCTGTATGATTTAATGCCAGAATGAGATGAAACACTTACAGCATTTTTTAAATAAACAAAATACAGAATTCTTATTTTATCGTATCTATATTTTTGTTCCTGATTTTACACATTTCACTTTGTATCCTTAAATGCAATGTTTTCAGAATTAAGGGGGATTTATAGACAAACTAGTGTTGTAGAGAAACTCATATAAAGGTAGTTTCAACAAAATAAATTTCATGAACTAAAGTGTGGAGCAAATTAAATATATGGCATTTGGGACAAAAAAAATCTGCCTTAGTTTGTCTGAAATTGAGGGTGTATGTTGAAAAGTCAGAGGACTTAAGGCTAAGAAGACAATTGGGATGCTCCTGACATCTTGAATGTCAGACATCATCTTACTGCAATAGCCAGGCAATCAATCTGACTGGGATCCTAACTCAGAAATACTGGAGGGACTAAGAAGAGGTCCTAGAAGGCTTGATGTAATAAAGGCATTCCCAGGCTTGCGACGGAGAATTGTAAAATAGTGCTGGTATTTATCACAGTTAAACTACCCTCCGGTATTTAAAACCATTCTAAAGGGTGCTTCTCCTTTGGTGGTGAGACAACTAAGCTCTCGGTGCCTTCTTGGTATTTATACAAGAGCCTTGGGGCCTTAGAAGTCAATGCAGAAAGAAAGAGCAAATCGTCCCTGTACAGCTCAAGTTGGACCATCATTTATCTCCTTGTATTCACAGCAAACAACAGGCTTTTAACAGCATTGTTGAGTTATGAGAACGTTTTGCCTATGGTTCTGCTGCAGCAGGAGTATTTGAACTTTTGCCTGAACAGTAGAGAGGCTCTAAAAACACTTCTGAGTCCCTGATCAGTAAGCAATTAGACTGTCCTCCCCATGGCATGCTGAGCCAGGCTCAGCTTGCTGCTCTCCAAATACAAAGCCACAGAAGAAAAATGGCAGGTGGTGCCAACCTGTGTGGCAAACCAGAATCAAGGCTTAAAAGACCAAGAGGGCCAGTAGTATTAGGTCCCCTCCCACAGTCATCATCCTTCTTTGAAGTTATCCGTGTTGAAGAATATGCAGTGCACTAGTTGCTTTGTCCAGCAATACCTTCAGGTTGGTTTTAGCCAAAGAGGGTGTGAACTGGAGACAGAAATGCAAGAGAACAAGAGCTTGTGTGTGTCTCTCCACCTCCATCCTTGTTTCCATCCTACTAACCCTGGACCAGCTTTTTTTCATGGCTCTCACTCTCCATGAGATATGATAAACATTCTCCTTGACCCATATATGCCTACAGAGGACAGACATGGGTTTCCAACTTCAGTTGTTGACACATTTCTACTAACCTTTTCTTCACTGAAACCAAGTCTTTATGTCTCCTCTCAGGACCCTGACTTAAATTCAGGCAAAAGTACTACAGTTCCCTGTAATTCTTCATCAGGTTACTTAGAGATCTAATTCTGCATATTTTTATGCATTTCCTTTTAGAATTGTCTTCAGAGAATATCTCCATGTATATTACAAGGTAGCAGCAAATAAAGAAGGGGAAAGAGCTCACTATTTTGTCACTCCCTTACTGAGAGGGAGGGGCTGTGAAAGTGAAAAATTTAGCTGGAGATGGGAAGTTCATCAAGCTACAAGCATTGACATCATATCTGGGAACTCACTGATAAAGAACATTCGTGGGCTCTACTCAAGACTAAACTGATTCAGAAATCTCTGAGGATGGATGCAAATAATCTGTGTTTTAAAAGACTTTGCAAGGAGTCTGCATGGTAAAGTTTGAGGGTACAGAACTTGATATAAAATAAGAAACACATTTGTTTTAAAACACAGTGGTGAGTGGTGCCTGTGAATTAAAAACTTCAGTATCTCACTATTCAATGCACTGCTCTCTGATCACTGTTTAAAATATCCTGACACTGAGAGGCAGCTAAACCTCTTGGCCATTGCCCTCTTTACATCTATGGAATCATGCTAATTATTTTATTGTCTTGCATAAATGCCATTGGCTTTTAAAACCTGCCCTGATTTTCAAAGCAATGGTGTTTTTCCTTTCTCTGGAATTTTGCATGTTGCATGTGCTATAATTTATAACTTCTGGACTAATATTTTTATCTCTTCATAGCGTTCACTTAGGTTTCTTTACCTGCATTACCTGGTTATTGAGAGTACAAATATTATTCTGATTTTCCATGAAATATTGACTCTAGAAATTAATTATGTAGATGGGCCACATATTATTCTTGTGTTGTTAGATTAGTCACAGTTATATTGCCAAACTTGAAAATGTGCATTAAAATATTCACTTCCAGAGAAAACTTCTTTGAAGTCTGTAAAATGTAATCAATACAAATAAATGCTACTTAATGAAATTACAATTTTAAAAGAAAGAAAAAAGGGGCAGTGTAACACAAATCTTAGAAGGTCTTAAAATAAAAAATCCAGAGCCAGATATTGGGGTCAAAGCTGAAAGATCAGAGAAGCAGAACAGCCAGCCAGCAGCTTACCTCTAAGAAATCCTCAGCCTCAAGAGGAAGTATTCCTGTTTCTTCACTCATTGTATACCTTTCTCTGCCCTGTAATCACTTCCTGGGATTAAAGGTGTGTGTCACTACTGCCTGGCTCTGTTTCCAGTGTAGCCTTGAACTCATAGAGATCCAAGTGGATCTCTGCCTCCTGAGTGATAGGATGAAGGATTTGTGTCACCACTGTCTGGCCTCTAAGTCTAATCTATTGCTGGCTCTGTCCTTTGATTCCCCAGATAAGTTTATAAGGGTACACAATATATCACCAGAGGCTGTGTTTTAGTTGCTTTTCTATTGCTGTGAAGAGACACTGTGACCTTACAAAAGAGTTTATGGGGGTGGTGTGGGAGGATAGAGGATGTGCTTACAGCTGCAGAGGTGAGTCCATGACTACCCTTGGCAGCAGACTGGCATGGTGCTGGAACAGTAGCTGAGAGATCACATACTGAGGCAGCATCCATGAGACAGAGAGAGAACTAACTGGGAATGGCATGGGCTTTTAAAACCTCAAAACCCACTCCTGACATACATCCTCCAACAAGGCCATACCTCCTAATCCTGCCCAAACCATTTAAACAATTGTGGATCAGCATTCAAATGTATGTAGCCAATGAGGGCATGCTTATCCAAACCACCACAGGCTGAAAAAAATGTCTAAATGGTTAATACACTTAAGGTTCTTGCAGAGGATCCAAAGAGGTCAGTTCCCAACATCCACATTGGATATCTCACAAGCCTGCAACTGCCTTTCCAGGAAATCACAGACCCTCTGGCCCCATGGGTACTTGAAGCCACTCTGTGCACATAAACTCACAGAGGAACACATGTATACACAAATAAAAATAACAAACACGAAGCAGCAAAAGCAATAAACATTTTCCTTTCTTTCATCTCTAGATATATGCTTTCTATCAAGTGTTCTTCTGAAACACGAGGTTTAAATGCAGACACACCAAGTCAGAACTGATGGGGCTGGCAGAATAGCTTCGTCTCTGAAACATTAATGATTAAGAAATAACCAGGTGCCAAATGAGTATGCAATGTTTTTCAGGATTAAGTAATATTAGGAAAACATCAATGTGACACAAACATGCATTGTGGTCAAAGACATTTTTATAGCACAGAATTTTGTGTTTTAATGGTTCATTTTATTTACTTGATACCATATATTATGAAAAACATATCTAAGTCACTATGTAATAATTTTTAAGTAATGCAATAAACAATCTGAAGTATTTTAAATTCTTTCAGAATTTATTTGATTCCAAAGAAAGATTAATACTCAAGAAACTAAGTAACATTGCAGAAAAGAAATTTGACTATGATTAGCCCAAAGAGATGTGGTCTGAAACATTCTGATACTGCTAACTTTTAAATACCAGACAGAAAAAAAAATTAGTCGAACCACTGTAGTAAAACTGTTTTATTTAAGAGATTTGAGATTGAGGATACTTTTCCCCTAAGCTTTATTTCTAAATATCAAGGATCTTTTATCAAACAGGCATTAGGAAATCCTTGACATACATCAGTAAGGAGAGAGAACAAATACCTTGAAAATCCACTTACTAAAAAAAATGTATTGCTTTTCTTGGTGCTGTGGCAGATCCAGTACATGAAGTACTGTGAAGAAGGAAGACACCCAGTAGGTATGACAAAGAGAGCATTGTGGGGCAGCGGGCTAGAGAGAGATTCTTCAAAGTGGAGCTAATGGACCTGCACAACTGAAGGTTAAAAAGGGGAAAATTAGTTACACTCATGTAACAACATCCAGGTCATCCAGGCAATGGACACTTTCACAGGCTGACTTATTGATACACTGTGCACAGGGAATTGCTACAGAAGTCACAGCAAAAGCCAGGGGCAACTTCCTTCTCAAGGGAAGTGTGGTTTCTCAGGAGAGATACAATTTCACTTCTGATTTTCCTAAAAATAAAGGCAAATTTGTATGAGATACTGGCATTTTAAGATCTTGAGCATGGACTTTCTGAAGACAGAAGACAGGACCTTGGAGACAGTAGATACCTATTAAAACAACTCTGCTCAACATATAATAAAAAGAAAACATGTCAAACAGAGTTGTTCCTGACAATGAAGGGGATTTCAGAATTTAATGATGGGTTTTCATCAAGTTTGTACATTTACAGCTAAAGGAACCATGTCACATTCTTTCTCTAGTTAAGAACAGGAGGATCAATCTCTTTTTCACTAGTTCTTCCTCCACAGCATCACACATCTGAGTGGACTCAGTTCTCTTCCTGCCTTTTCTAGCAGTATTACTCAATGTGAAATTGAGTGTGAATTTTACCTAAATTTAAATCATGGTAGTGCGACCTTTAAAATGCAGCCTCTCAGGCATGATGCAATACATGGCTTTAGCTCTCATATCACACAGAGGACATGGGACATCTCCATCATTGAGTGGGAGTCTGATGATATCACAATTAATTTAGATGTTTGTTTGGTTTTCCTTGGAGCATGTAAGATGTGTATTTCTGAGTTTTCTATCATATATGTACCACGATCACCCATGTTGTGTCATATTCTGTCTTCTGGTGATTTCCTTAACTCACTCAAGATCATATAGTATGTGTTGATAATTTTTGCTTAATAGTAATTATGCCATTTAAGGACCCAAATCTTCTGTATCTTTTATTATTATTTTAAACTACTATTTCAATGTTAGTACTTTTCTCTTTCCTCCCTCCAACCCCTCCCATGTAACCCTATACCTTATTCTCTCTCAAATTCAGTCTCTGACTTCTTTTCTTTGATTATTATTACACACGTGTGTGTGTACACACATGCACTCACAAATATTTAAATATTTAGGAATTACAAAATATAGAAATACAACCTGCTAAGTCTGTACAATATTACTTGTATGTATATATTTTCAAGGCTGATTACCTGGCAGTGGTTAACCAACTGGTATGCTCTTTTCTGGAGAAAACTATTTCTTCTGCTCTCAGCATCCCTTAGTTGCCTATAATTCTTTGTCTAGGGCTGGGGCCATGAAATTTACACCTTATATGTTACTGTCTATGGTGTCATTCTTTTTCAGATCTTATTTAGGCAACTGTGTTGATGAGACTTCATGGGTGTTATTTACCTGATGTTTATAGGTGAGATAACCTCACAGCAGTTTATTGTTCTTAATTGATTAAATTAATAGAAAAGAAGCATTGCCTGTAAAAATATAGTCAGTATCAGAGAGGCAATATCAATATAAAAGAGAAATACAGTGTAATACTGTGTTACAAACATTAACACTCTGCAAGCAATGTCTATTTTTCCTATGCTACCACAAAACAAGCATGCACTCCTATGTACCAATACAAGTTAGTATTATAAAACACTCCTTTGAGTGATTCGTATTTGTTAATTGTCGTAACCTTTTGAATAAACCACCCAAGTAGGGGCAATTATAGTGTAATAAAATAAGAAAATATGGTAAACAGATTAATTTGCATGAGTTTGTAGAATTGCAAAGGTATAGAGATATTCCGGCTTTTGTGACTGTTTCTGGGAACTTGGCTAGGTCAGATATTCTGCTTAAAGCCACACACCTGTTTTTAAACATGGAAGCACTTTACATGATCATTATAGTCATAGCACAGTGTGCTACCAGAGTGCAGCCCAGTCTTATTGAACAGTTATCACTGCCTTGTTTCCCAACAATCATGGACAGATTACCTGATATCTAATGTCTAAATCATGCATGATAGTTTAAAAATGTTTAATGGTCTCTGTTAGTACATGTTTACCTTTACTAGATGATTTTTTAACAGTATCTTAAGTACTTTTATACATTTTTTTATATAAGAAACTATGTGTTAAAATATTATTATAGTTACTGGGAGAGATTCAATAAGAATTCTATGAACCTATTTAATGACTATAACAGAGAGCGATGCCTAAGGGACTGGCAGGCGTTTCTTTGTTTTCCACTGACAGAGGCTCACTCTCTATTCCTTCTCTATTGAGAAGATAATCCAGAAAATTTTCAAGGGCTTTCATTCTGGTTTATGGTTGAATATAATTACAGACTTAGCACATGACTCTTCCATGTAAGTCTTAGCACTGAGTAACTGCATTCTTCTCCTGGATTTCTATTTTTATTTTCTGAAACTTATAACTGTTTTGAGCATGCTTAAGTGCATTAAAGTGTCTAAATTTTTTTTTACATCAGTATACATACATATATATATATATATATATGCAGAAACATTCCTAATAGCAATAGCTGCTCTTGTCTCAAACCAATAATAATTATTTCATATCCACAGGGAACCATGCTCCTCATATTCACCCTGTTAGGGCTTCAAAGATTTTTTTTTCCTTGATGAATAATCAAGTAACTGTTATCAAGATCTGAAAAGAAGTAGAGATTTGTTGTATAATTATAGAGAATTTGCTAATAAGCACGTGCCATATTTTCTTTCATTCAAATTGTTATCCATTGGCGTGTCTGGGGAGCATTAAATGCCCGTGTTTCCAGGTCATAAATCTACTATACTTTTGTTAGCAGATAAAGATTAGCCCTGATCTAGTGTACGTGTTTGTAATTCCAAGGAAAAACAGACTCTGACTCATTCATTAACTCATAGGTAACAAACTCAAAGAATAGTGTGCCGTGCTGATTATGTGAACCCTGCTCTACCAACAGCAGCTAATAGAGGATGCAGTATTTAAATGAATGAATGAGAAGCAGGTTTTGAAATTCTTCAGCATTGTGACCTTCATATCCCACCTGCGGTATAATAGGGAGGCTTAGCACCATGTGAGGGCCACAAATACACAACAGTATAACTAACAATTTTTCAGTGTTATGGCAGTGTAATTGCAATGTGCATCCAGTTGACGTTACTATGAAATTTCAATTGCTCAACCTGGTCCTGACAAGTTTTTGTAGCATGGTTTGCCCTTATGAATTTGATCAGTAGCTATAATCTGCATTTCCCTTCAACGTCAAGAACTAATATTCTATCAATTGCTGTTTTATCAGAAGTTGGAGAATAAAAGTATCTAGTAAATTAAATAAGACATTCAAAATTTTACTAGGACATAAGCTTTGTGTCATATGTTTTGCTCAAGTTTAAAAACTGTTGGTGTTCTGGGCATATCCAAGGTGAACAAGCTTAGGCATTTGGAAAGGTAAGTTTTCAAAAACAATTCTGACTCAGGTAATTTCAACTTAGAACTAGACATATCATGACATAGTCTTGTCACAAATGTAGAGCTAAAGTGTTAAAGTGCTAAAAAGTGCATTTTCTTAACAAATATGGCCTCATGTGATACTTGGGAAATAATGTCTATTTTCTAAGCTGGGAAAATATTAATGCCTTTCTCGATACCTAGTAAACTCAGTACTAAGCCATAAACATTTAAGCAACAAAATGGAAATATATGTCCACATCACAATGTCATTGAGCAATAAAACTGAATCCAGGCCACGGTGACACACATCTTTAATCCTAACACCTGGAAAGCAGAGGCAGGTGGATGTCTGTGAGTTTGAGGCCTATCTGGGCTACAGAGTGAGTTCTAGGATAGCCAGGAGGACTAAACAGTGTGACATTCTCTCTCAAAATAACAAAACAGAGAAAGAGAGAGAGAGACAGAGAGAGAGAGACAGAGAGAGAGAGAGAGAGAGAGAGAGAGAGAGAGAGAGAGAGAGAGAGAGAGTGGGTAGCCATTCCAGCTTTGATCTGGAAGTTCCAACCCCCATTAAAGCTTTGGTAACTGTCACACCTACAAGGCAGGGCCAAGGGAGGGCCCTGAAGACCAGAGATCTGGATGCATGGGCTCTCTTGGTTCCTGGACCCTGGACACTGGAGGCAGACCCAGCAGAGTTCTCAAGGGAACACCACCGGACTGTGCCACGTCTTTCCCAGACTCTGTAAACTATCCATTTACTTGTAAGTTTCCCCACAAAATAAACCTGCCTTTTAACTATGTGGAGTGGCCTTAATAATTTCACCAATGAGAGAGAGAGAGAGAGAGAGAGAGAGAGAGAGAGAGAGAGAGAGAACAAAACTGAAAACAACCCAGTGCGTCACACATAGATGTGGAGATAGGGACCAGATATGACTATAAATCATATGATGTGGAGAAGGAGAGGGAGAGAGGGAAGGAGGAAGAAATGAGAAACATGGAAGGAGAAATGGAGGGGGAAGGAAAAGGAGGAAGAAAAGAATGAATCAGGAGGGACAAGCTTATTTATGTTCTTTAGTCAATGTTTCTATGATTGTCTTCCTTAGGTATTATTTAGATAATGGAACACAATAAAAAGAGTGTACCAGGACTAATATTTTTGTATGTTGGGGCCATCATTAAGTAAAATGAGAGTGGCTTGGAAAGAAGACTTATGAGACAGCAGCAGTTGGGATGGTGGGTACAAAGTCACTAAGTGACTAATGAATGCATAGCTAGTGTAGAACTTTAGATAAGCAAAGGCTTTTTCTCTCTCTTTTCTTTTCTTAAGAAAGGGTTTCTCCATGTAGTTTAGGGGCCTGTCCTAGATCTCACTCTGTACACCAGGCTGGCCTCGAACTCACAGAGATCCATCTGGCTCTACCTCCTGAATACTGGGATTAAAGGCATGACCCACTGCCACCTGGCAAGCAAAGAATTTTTATGCAGTATATAACATAATAAAAATTATTTGCTATTTATTGAAATTTACATTTAACTTGGGAATTCGGTGTTTAATACTACAGTTATCTTTAACTCTGAACATTTCTGTGGTCTTTTGGTAATATCCTCTTTTAAACACTACCCTTCTATCAACATCACTAAAAGAAAGTAATCTCATTTATTCTCAATATTGACTTTGAAATTCATATAATCATGAGAAATCTTAAGTATAGTTTAAAACTGCATTTTTTCCACAAGTTTCATGCCAACACTGGACCTTTTGTGTCTCAAGCATTTTCAATTTTTATCTTTATTGCTTAATAAGCCATAAGTTTTATTAATGCCTGTCAGCTAATGGTATGCAAACACATGGATCATTCCTTTACACAAGATTGTTTAAATCCACTCAATGGCTTTTAAAACATTATGCGTAGCTATTAACACAGAAAGTACTGATCCATTTAGTGTTAAAGTGGTGCACAACAGAGTTTAATTGAGAAATAATCTAATTGGTTCAACCTACTATTCGCTGCATACAAAACCAGATGCTTTATTTCTTTATCTCAGAGAAGTAGTTTCCATTGATTTGGAACATTTCATAATTTAAAGGCATTTCTAATCTTACATCTCAAAGCAGTGTAGTGTGATGAGGACTCAATATTGTGACAATGATAGTACAGCCAGAAGACACAGTCTCTTAGCTAAGATGTTGGGAGTTTACTGAAAGAAAAGAGTGAATTTCAAAGGATGACATAAATATTATGTGATAGCTTTTCCTGGTTGTCAACATGACTACATCTTTAAATAAGTAAAAACCCAAAATGAAGGGCATACCTCTGTGGGAATTTTGCTTAATTTGAAGTGGGAAGATATACTTCTAATCTAGATCTTTGAGGTAGAAAGACACACCTTTAATCTTGATCTTGAGGTGAGAAGATTCACCTTTAATATGGATCTTTTGTGCTGAGAAAACTCACAATCTTCTGGAAGCCTACATAAAGACATGGAAGAAGGACACTTTTGTGCCTTGCCTGCTTGCACTTGTCTTGCTACCACATCCATTCTTTCACTTACATTAGAGCCTGCTTCTTCAGGGTTCTAGTGTATACAGAGAAGAAACTGAGATATCCAGCCTTCTGGACTGAGCAACTACTGAATTCTTGCACTTCTGTTCATAGCCAGCCTTTGTTGAATTATCTGGACCACAGCCTATAAATCATTCTAATAACCCACTTTCTATATAGAAAGAGATTGATTCTATACATTCTGTTACTCTACAAAACCCCAACTAGTACATATGATTATGTAATTATATACCCTCTAATGCTTTAATTGATTAAGGCCAAATAATTTAGATGATTTTGCATTATTTCCTAAGAAGAACTGTAATGGTAAACCAAAACATAAGCTACAGATGAAAATTAATAACAAGGAAACAGACAAACAGCAATGGCAAAGCCCATGGTCATCTGCAAATGCACTACAGAATGGGAAACACATTTAAGCTCAAACACAGCACATTGGCAAATAGTGTTTTGTGAATCTTCCTCCTGTAACAATTCTATTTTATGCTTAGTCTTTGAACACTATATGAGACAAACTGTCTTGGGTCTTCCATGGTAGTTTACATGGTGGTAACAAGTGGGTTCAACTGTTCCAACAAAGGATTCTGTGTTTGTTATTCAGATTGCCTCTGTCTCTTCTAGCCAGGGACTTAGGAAACTCATGCAAACTTCCTAGGGAGGCAGACTAGAACCAATGATGGAAACAAAGTCAAAGCCAAATGCACTTGGCACATGGAAGCACACCACATATACATGACAGGCACATACACAACACATACACACGCACACACACACACACAGACACACAGAGGCAGAAACACAGAGATAAACGTACAGAGAAAGAGAGAGAGACAAAGACAGAGAGAGAGAGAGCAAAATTGAAAGCTGAAGATGAATTATCACAGAAAGTAACTGCTAGTAACTCAAAGAGAGTTTTGAATCTACTGTAGCAGCATGACACAGAAAAATAATTCTCCCTTTGCAATTCAGGGCACTGCTTATTTAGGTTGAAGTGACCATGTCTACAAGGATCCATCACCTTATCAGTGTGCATACCCTAGCAGAGACGTCCTAAAAAACTTAGCTTTGCCAGAAGGTGACTTAAGCCAACACCCATCTGTAAGGATTTTGTTGGCATCAGTCTCAGTGGGAACAAAACCATGATCAACCACAAGAGTTGAGCAAAAATGTGTCTTCACGGGGTACTGGCAGGATGTCTGAGACCTCCAGACAAATATCATCTCACAGTCCCACAGTGAGGCTGGAAAAGAAATGAATGAAACAGAAATTGGAGGTGCCACATGCTTCTAAGAATATATGAGTTGGTCCCTGGAAATTTAGAAAGAAGACTGCATGATTTTAAGGAGGAAAAAAGTTGCCCAAGGGTGATGAGACAGCAAAATATTGTCCTTTACCAACTTTTCTGGTTTTGAAATTTCTGGGCTGGGCACCTTTGAAATGCTAAGGAAGGAAGCATGTGAGAAATACTTCAGTCTATAGAACACTAGGAATCTTCAAAATGTGCATGGTTTTACAAAGACAGAGTAGAAACCTGATTGCTAGACACAGTCATTGATATGGTTTGCTCACTAGTAAGAACATTCTGACTGTGACAGATTTCTTTGCTTAATATTGCCCTGATAGAATACAGTTGTGTTCTTTTAACATGAGCATGCTTATATGATTGACGCTTCAGATATACCAGTGAAAAATAAATGCTGTAATAAGAGTGTCTATAAGTCTTTATTACCCTATAAATGTGCTCAGAAAGAAGAGACACAACCCTTAGTCAAAATAATTGAGAAGTATTTGACTTCATACTGATGACATACATAACTGACATCAGTCAGAAAGCTATTTACTTTCTAGGGTTACCTGAAATGTATTACTACAAACCATTGACCAGGATTCAGGGACTGAAAAAATATGCATATTCTGAATTTAGTTGACAGTCATGGGACTGTCATATTTCACAGATTGTAGAGTTCAACTAACAAAGAAAATGGTATTTTACTTTCTCATTAGAAGTATTATTTATGCTTAAATAAATTGGTGCTCATCAGCACTTCAAAAATAATTCATCATAGGCTAGTGTTTAGGAAAGCAGTTATCAATCAACTCTAAAAATAATTTTAAAAAGCATGAAAATGGAGATGCAAAACAATTAGATTTAACAGACAAAAATGACCCTACCCAATTTTTGAAAAAGTTTGTAAGTAGCTTATTTATAGATATAAAACATAGAGATGTAGATATTGATATAGATATATGGGTATAGATAGATATAGAGATGTAGATACATAGATAAATAAGTATAGATATTTGAGAGAGAGATCAGTTATGATGATGATAATACAACATGGAATCAGAGTTCTAGGAAAAGGTAATACAACAAGACCTTTCTAAAAAAATTAAAAGCTGAACAGACAGACAAATAGACATGTAGGTAGGTGATAGATGACAGGTTGATACACATATATTGAAAATTAGATTGTACATGTATATTGCTATTAAAAATTATTAAATTATTTTGAAGTTAAAATATCTAAAGATTATCTTGAAATATTCTTGATTTATGTATTCCACCAAAGAATGGGGCCTGTCATTTTCCACTTTTGTCACTGCTGATATTAGTCTCATCAGTGCAAAAGCCCAGTCCCATGCTCCCACAGGTGTGTGTATTGTTCAGAGGTTTTCAGTGAGTGCAGCATATTTGTACATAGTTGCCCTTAATAGAAGTGCAAGTGCAAACAATAGGTGCGTTTGATGACAAAGATTTACGTATTTAATCACACACAGAACCACTCTGCTGTCTAAAGCTAGCCTGGCATGACCTAAGCTTGAAGGATCCCATTCATCAATGACTATGTGGCATTTCAAGAGGGATTTCATGTAATTCTCATCTAATATCCGTGTAATAAGCCTCTTCTGAGTGAGCTGTGTATGATATCTGTCATAATTATTGATTACTCTTCCCACTGGTAGGCAAATATGTAAACTGCTCATGAAAGCGAAGAGAGTTTGTGTGTGTGGCTGCAGGCAGAGCGCTCACATTATTTGTCCTCCACTTCATCATGTGCACTTTGTAAAGGCAGCACAAAGCTAATGGTGTGAACTTCTATACTTAATAGTAAGCCAAGCTCAGACATGGAAATAGTCAATGGGAAATATTTTAAGTGAGAGACACAGTCCAAAACTGATTAATTCATTCATTTGTAAATGGGCTTATTTATAGAGGCATAAGCAAAGAACTTGTCCTGAATGTAGGGATAATAATAATAATAATATTAATAATAATAATAACTGAGAAGAGATACCAATCATAAAATAATAGACTATGAAAGATATTGATACTGAAAGTAAAAATATTAGCTTATCACATTTGAACTGACAACACTAGCCATGGTTAGTGAGCACTTACTGAGAAACTATGTAATGCTTTATCTACAACAAAGGAAATTAGGGGAAACAGTAAATTGCAGAGGTCATTGTTCCAATAGCATTGGACAGAAGGTCACAAAGAGTACATGACACATGAGAAGCCAGTGTTGTCTTAAAATTCAGGAGGCCATCTGATGGGCACAAGCTATTTTACAATTGTAGGCTGAGAAGGGTACATCCAAGTGAAGAAGCAGAGCTAGAAAGGACTGAATCGAGTAAAGTTTCAAAACAGAGAAAAGTTTAGGTCCCATGTGCTGGTACTGAATTAATGGTAAAATCAGTACACAAAAGCTTTCCATTTGAGAAAAGTTATAAAAACTGACACAAAAGTTCACATACCAGAGTATGGAGTCATAACTAAGAGAAGATATTTTATCTAAAGGAAAACAGAACATTGTCAAGAACCTAAAATTAAGGAATAAAGTGAATAAATATACATTAAATAAAATAACTTTTGTCTGTTGATGAAGAGGAAATGGCTGTGATTGAAGATAAGGACACAACCCTAGATGGGAACTCAAAATGAGCTGCAATCATGGAGCCGGTAAATAGGAATTCACAAGTGACTCTCAGAGTGAAAAGGATAGGCTTTGACCCTTGGCGTAAGTGTAAGCGCTTCCGCAGACACAATCAGTAGAGGAGGTGCAGTTTGGTTTAGGGAAATGAAATGTATTTTATGAGGCACTGGACATGAGCAAAGCAAGTGTGAAGCTCATGGCAGAGCATGAGCTGAAGAAATGGATGAAAGACTCTAGATAGAGTGACTTTATAACTGTAGTCATGGCTGCAAATGGGTTTCTCCAGGAAAAAGACAGATTTCGATAATGCTATGTTCTGTACATTAGAAATTGTGTTTGGTATGTGTATGTGAGGGGTGACTGTGACATGTGCATGTGTGCAGCTATACTCAACTGTGCCTGTGTAGGTGCGAGCACAGCCCAGGGACTGACAGTGGATGTCTTCCTATGTCATCTCTCCATTTCATGTTGTGAGATAGGGCTCTCACTGAATCTGAAACTCCTCAGTGAGAATTGTGGCCAGAGACCCGTAAGTATGCACCTGGCTCCCTGGTCTCCATAAGTAGACATGGGATTACAGACAACTCTGACATGCCACACTTTACATGAGTGCTTAAGATTCAAAGCAGGTACCTTAACTACTGAGCAATCTTTCCAGAGCCTGCACTGTGACTTTTCTATATGAAAGTAGTTTCTTCTCCTTCCCAATTAAACGCAGAATCCTTTTTTCAAAATAAGTGTCATTAAGTCTTATAAAATATTAACAAATTCTTCCTGATCCAAGTGACCTGGGTCCCTTAAGAAGTCAGAAAAAATTCTTCCTTTCATGACTACATGAATTTATCTAGGATAAGAACACACACACACACACACACACACACACACACACACACACCACACACACACCATACTTACAGATATATAATATATATACATATATATGTATATATATATATTAGTAGTATGATAGTACTAGCCTATGGATAAGGCCAATTCCAGACTCTAAAACATGTAGCACACTTACCCTGGACAGTTTCCTGGTTGATGTAACTTCACTGAAGCACCTAGGATGCAATTGTATGTGCCTCTGGACATTTCTTATCACCAAAAATAAGAAAGTCATTCAGTCAGGCAAAGCAGCCTGAGTTCCATGCTCTTGGTCTAATTACATGGCAGGAACTCCTTCTCTTCCTCCTCGTGTCCATTGTACAGTTGAATTGCCATGTGGGGGGAAGGTTGATTTCTAAGTTATAATGTCTATCTTAGTTGCTGTTCTATTGCTGTGGAAAAACACCATGACCAAGGCAATTCTTCTAAAAGAAAGAATTTAATTTGGGGTTTGCTTATAGTTTTAGAGGGTTAGCACATGATCATTATGGTGGGAAGCAGACAGGCCTCTTGCTGGAGAACTAGCTAATATTTTTATATCATGATTTGCAGGCATCAGGCAGAGATAGCTAGAAGGATAGAAGATAGCTAGACAGAATATATAAATATATATATATATGTATATATATATACATATATATATATATATATATTTAGAGAGAGGGGGTACAGAGAGACAGAGAGACTGGGCTTGACTAATGTGGACTTTTGAAACTTCAAAGCCCATCTGCAGTGACACATCTCCTCCAACAAAGCCATGTCTACTCCAAAAAGGCCTTTTAATCTTTCCCAAGCAGTTGCAATAAGTGGGACCAAGCATTCAAATAATGTGTCTATGGGGCCAGTCTCATTTAAACCACTACAATGTCTTTAGGAGAATTTCTAAATTTTCCAACTCTTCCCCAAGATACTCTCTTCATATTATGTTACAGTTGTTCCCAAAAGTGTTTATTTTCATCAGGCCTTAAGGAAGAAAAACTTAAGAGGTTCCAACAGTTGGTATTAATCTCTAATTTCATCTTAATGTTTTCTTTCCTAAAAAAACAGATTTCACTAGGTATCTATGCCCTAAGCACTCCTAGCTGCAAGTACTACAATTTATGTATCGAAGCAAATGTTTCTATCATATTTGGGAAGTATGTGTATTCTTTTCTTCTAAGAACATTAACATGAGAATTTTTAGTAAGGGTAGACTATTAAGCACAAAGAGATGAACTTTACTGAAAGGATGGAGTGGGTCATAATCACAGTAGAGGTGAAAATGATGATGATGATTATAGAGAAAATGTATAGATTACAAAACTGGAGATTATTGAAACTTGTCTGTGGTGGTTGGAATGAAAATGGCCCCCATAAGCTCATAGGGAATGGCACTATTAGGAGGTGTGGCCTTGCTGAAGGAAGTGTGTCACTGAGGCTGGACTTTGGAAATTCAGAAGCCCAAGCCAGACCCAGTGTCACTCTTCCTGCTTCCTGCTTATCTGGATGTAGAACTCTCAGCTACCTCTCCAGCACAATGTCTGCCTGAAAGGAAAGAGATAGGGAGTATGTGAAGGAAGGAAGGAAAAGAGGGAGGGGGAAAGGAAGGGAGGAGGAGGATGGTAAGATGTAAGAGAAGATTTTAAAACATAAAGAAAAGAGAAGAGGCATGCTTGTACTTGGCTTACTGCTCCTTGACTATACATAAGACAGAAGCCACACAGCTCACAGCCTCTTCCTTAGGGAGTAGTGAAGAGTACGTGAGACTCTTACATTGAAGCCTTTCAAAGGGCTCCACAGTGGACAGAAAAGAACATAACACCTTAATGTCCCTCTAGACTAGGTCTTCTCAAAATCTTTTCACTTCTCCTCCTCCTCCTCCTCCTCCTCCTCCTCCTCCTCCTCCTTCTCTCTCTCTCTCTCTCTCTCTCTCTCTCTCTCTCTCTCTCTCTCTTTCTCTCTCTCCCTCATTCACTCTCTCTTTTGTTTTTTGAGACACAGGGTTTCTCTATGTAGCTTTGGAGCCTTTCTTGGAACTCACTCTGTAGCCCAGGCTGGCCTCGAACTCACAGAGAACTGCCTGCCTCTGCTTCCCCAGTGCTGGTATTAAAGGTGTGCCCTACCACCACTGGGCCACCCATCATCTCCTTAACCTGAAAATTTTTATATGATTGTGGGTACAAAGGTGCATAAAATAGGTTATATAAACCAAATATTTACTGATAATAAAACACTTTAAGTTCTTTCAAATATTTTAAAACAATTTGCTATACATATAATTTACCATCAATTGTAGAGGAAACCAAATTTGTATACTAGTGAGATGGCTATGCTTATTTTCACTAAAGGAATTGTATCTTGTTAGAGTATATGATGCTGCAGAATGAGTACCATCGTCAACATTTTTTCAGGGTTGATCAATGTTTTGATGTTATAGTTGCCAATGCTGAACATGGTGTACTACTTACATATCTAATACAGCATGGCAGACATATGCTTAAGACCATTTGTGAAATCAAAGCTTTCAAGTTCAAACATTCTAAACACAACACAAACCCAAAGATTTTCTAGCTGATACATGATGGTAGAAAAATACTTTATCGTAACTAAACCATTAGCTTTCTATGGGAGCAGAAAACCTAATATGACAATTAAAATATTATAGCACTTCTAAAATGGGTCCTACCGTGTTACAGACACCGTGTGTTTACACTGTGGGGTGTGAGTCATAATCAGGGATGGGAAGAATGTTTTCTGATCAGCAAATAGAATGTCCAAACAAGTGAGGGCTAACATAAGTGGATTAGTACATGCATCTGGACTCATAGATAGAAAAGAAAAAATGAGCAGAAAGCACATTTGAAGAAATGGTTGCCAAAAACTTACAAAATCCCGGGATGGACATACATCAAGTCTTAAGGATCTCAACAGCTCACACATGATACCACAAGGATACAATGGGATTAGAGGGATCTGCCTCATCTGTCTTTTCATGTGAGTGCTGGTCCTGAAAATCAAGCCCTTGTGCTTGTAAAGAGTACATTACCAACTAAGCTATCTCCTGATACCAGACATAAAGTGCTTTTTAATACACTTAGTAGAATCATAGTTTTTACTGAAGACCAGCACACTGTAACATATCAATATTTTGTTCTCCCATCAGACACAATGAACTGTCTTTAACATAACATTGTTTGTCTGGTAAATAGAAATCTTATGGAATTCCACTTTGATTTGCAAGTATTTTATTGAGTATTTTTTCATCTATGTTCATAAGGGAAATTGGTCTGTAATTCTCTTTCTTTGTTGGCTCTTTATGTGATTTGGGTATCAGAGTAGCTGTGGCCTCATAAAATGAATTGGGTAATGTTCCTTCTGTTTCTATTTTGTGGAATAATTTGAGAAGCATTGTAATTAACTCTTCTTTGAAAGTCTGGTAGAGTTCTAGGCTAAAACCATCTGGCTCTGGGCTTTTTGTGAGTTGGGAGACTTTTAATTAGTACTTCTAATTCACTAGGGTTTATAGGTCTCTTTAATTTGCTTTATTTGATCTTGATTTAATTTTGGTATATGATATATGTTGAGATAATTATCTATTTCTTTTAGATTCTCTGCTTTGGTAAAGTGCATATTTTTAAAGTATATCCTTACAAGTCTCTGGATTTCCTCAGTGTCTGTTGTTATGTTCCCCTTTTCATTTCTAATTTTGTTAATACTGATTCTCTCTCTCTGTCTCTCTCTGTCTCTCTCTCTCTCACTCTGCCTTTTAGTTAACTTGAATAAGGGTTGGTCAGTCTTACTGATTTTTCTCAAAGAACCATCTCTTTGTTTCATTGATTCTTTGAATTTTCTGTTATTTCTATTTATTAATTTCTGCCCTGAGTTTTATTTCTTGCCATCTACTTCTTTTGAATGTGATTTTGTCATTTTGTTTTAGAGCTTTTAGACATGCTGTCAAGTTAGTAGTATGAGCTCTCTCTATCCAACACTTTCTTTTAATGTACACACTTAGTACTATGAACTTGCCCCTTAGAACTGCCTCCGTTGTGTCAAATAAGTTTGGGTATGATATATGCATTATCATTCAAATCTAGAACCTCTTTATTTTTTTCTTAATTTCTGCCTCGACCCCTTTTCATTCAGTAATAAATTATTCAGTTCCCATGAGTTTGTAGGCTTTCAGTTGTAGTTTGTATCCAGTTTTAACCTGTGACAGGAAGACAGAACACAGGGAGTTCTTTCAAATTTCTTGTCTCTGCTGAGATCTGCCCTGTGACTGAGTACGTGGTCAGTTTTGGTGAAAGCACCATGAAGTGCTGGGAAGACTGTTTTGTGTTTTGGTAAAACATTCTGTAAATAGTTCTCTGTTTAGTTTTCATCTAGATGACCTGTCTATTGGCAACAGTGGATGTTTTAAGTATTAAGTTTAATTTAAGTTTCAGAGAATATTCCAGTGTACTTTATAATAATCATTTCTTCCTTTGCAAGTTAAAAGGTATAGAATTAATCATGAATCTCCTTAGAAATATTAAAATTTAAGCATATTTCTACTTTTTTTGCTGAAGACTTAAGGAAATTGTGGAAAATAATTTATTGTAAAAAAAATCTGAGAGGAGAAAAATGTATTTAAAATGGAATTACTAAACATTTAAAAATTACCTCATGTTCCTTTTATTTAATATGTAAGATTCTGGTTTGGGAAGAGATACATAATTTGGGTAAATGGAATTCCTGGAACCAAAATAATATACATCTGTTTATTCTATCCTAAATGCTAAAATGAAAGTTGGTTCAAATGCAGAAATGTCAATTAAATGGAGTTTGTCCTCACTCATCATGATGGAAAAATAGACTGTCCCTTCAGAATAGGTCTAGGTTTTTTTTCTTGATTTTAATGCTTTTAATATTTTAACATTCTAATTATTTATAATTTTTGACTTTATAAAAATGAATAAATATCAAGAAGGTCTGTAAAGTGCACATGATTGATAAAATTCAGAAAAAAATAATTGGATTAAATGGGAAGGGAAGATATGAGAATTTCCATTAAATATTACCAGTGTTCATACTGGACTTTGTCAACCTTTTTAATTTGTATTAAGGAAAACATTCTCAAAAACATATTTTTATTTGTAAGATTTTAATAACTTCAGCACAAGAATGAAAACACCTAATACAGGCTCTTCCCATGTTATTTCTTTTCTTGAGTAGTTCCATACAACTTTCAATTTCATAGTCCATATTCTTCTTCTAGAACATGTTATTTATATAACATGTTACTTCCAGAATTATTTCTGTGAAATAAATTTTATCTTAAGAAAAACACTTAAGTAAAAAGGTATATAAAATGCAATACAACACAAATATAGAACATTCACCTTTTACATTGTGTCATGAAAAAAAAATGAATCAGAAAATGAAACAAAAGGAATATACAGAGAGAGAGAGCAAAGCAAGTTTCAGTCATAATAAGCAAACTTTTAGCTGGGACAGATATATAGTGGACATATGCCTTACAGGTACATAGTAAGATTGCATTGGAAGAAACGCCTGTCTACGCTGGACATTAATATTCTGCTCTCAGCTGTCAGTGGAAGAGAGATTCAAATGAAATATCATTATGGGGTGGGTTATAAAACCACAGCACAATTTTTATCACTGTATCTTTCACAGAATTTCCCAGGAAGATGTTTTCTGAGTTTTTTAAGAAGAAAAATGATTTTTTCAGTTTCTTCATTTGGATAATTAGAACTATGTAATTTAGGTATATAATCTCCAATACATTTGTGAATGTGTGAGAGAGAAATTGTGTGTGTGTGTGTGTGTGTGTGTGTGTGTGTGTGTGTGTGTGTGTTAGAGAGAGGAGGGAAAAAAGGGGGAGAGAGAAAACATATTACAGTGATAAATTTTTTTTTTGATTTGTATTGAGCCATAGGCTTTAAAAAAATGCTTGCTTTATTTAACTTTCTGAATAGGTGGTACATTCATATGATTAAAAACACATTTTATACCAAAAATACAATGCCACAGTACACACACATGCCCTCCCTCCTTGGCTTTTCTATTTCCATCCACACTTTTTTTTTTTTAATATGCCAGCATATACAAATATAAAGCCTTCTTTCTCTCTGTCTTTACTTGGAGTGACATCACATACACACCATCTGCTTTTTATCACCTAATATTCAATGGCCACATATCACCAGATAGCTTTTTCACTTTAGTGGTTGCTTGGTATCCTTACTGTGGCTGTCATTATTTAGTTGAGCAGTACCATTCTTGGGCATTTGGGTGGTTTCTAGACCTTGTCCACATGTCATTACATGCTTGTATACGTACATCTCTACAGTAAGTATTCAAAAGTGAAAGACTACACACACAGAGTTGGGAAAGGCACTGACTCAGACGCTGCCCTCTAGTTCACATACCATCTACCGATGGACAGTGCTTGCTCACCCACATCACTATCAGAGACGGCATTCAAATGCTAGACTCGGATGTTCTGATAGAATATAAATTTAAAATATTCATTTGCTGCCTAACTATATAAAATGAACAACTTTTAATACAGGAAGCAGTTTCCTGAACTTTGTCCACTTTTACCACATGGCCATTAGAACCTCACCTGTTAGAAGGATGAATCCGTAAGTGTGAGGAGTGGCATATTCTTCCAATTGGTTTTTTGGCTTTGCTCTAATGGTTTTATCATGCTGTTGTATGGTCTGATTTACCAGTTCTTTGGTGATTTCTGTATTAACTCACAGAATGTCTTCCTCACTTCAGACCAAGACAGTTAATCCACCAGTATTTGTTTTTCTGATTTTCATTGATGGTTTTGCTTTTTAAATTCTGATCCTTTGGGATGGATCCTAGGACAAAATACAGGTTAAGAAACCACCCTTATCTTCCCTAGAGGATAACCTGGTTGTTCCTGAACCTGGTTGTTCCATGACTAGTTTGAGGCTACATGTAGATAAGACAGATCTCTAGTATCTTTGTGGACTTAGCTCTTTGTCTAGGCTCTATTCCATTTCACCAGTCCATTTTCTGTATGTACTAGTAGGCATTGTTTTAATAAATAATATTTAACATTAGTCCTCAGCCCTCTCATGGTGATGCAATATTAAAAAAACATACATTCTGAGGACAGTACTGGAACTTCTCATGGAACTCATGGCCAGAGTTAGTATACCCTGAGGTCACTTATGACTTAAGACTGCTATCCTACTGTGTACTCAAATGTTTGTTTAACCTGCCTTTAAGAGAACAATGTTAACAGTCACCCTTACTTGCCCTTGGAATTCCCAATGCAAAGCTATAATCTTTTTTCTTTTTCCAAATAATTGACTTAACTTTATTTTATGTGCATTGGTATGAGGGTGTCTGATCCCCTGGAACCAGAGATACAGTTGTAAGCTGCCATGTGGGTGCTGGGAATTGAACCCGGGTCCTCTAGAAGAGCAGCCAGTGCTCTTAACCACTGAGCCATCTCTCCAGCCCAGCACAGCTAATAATCTTAAGTTACATACCTCTTCATATCCTTGACCCAGAGTAATGCCTGTGTGTCATTTGCTGAAAACAGCAAATACAGAAGTTGAAAGCAATCTTCTAAAATGAATATCCACCATAAATGTTGAACACAACATTTAAATATTGCTTGATAAACAATAGTGTTTGAAATACTGTCATGTGGGTCAGTTGGGGTTAACTGGAGTCTGTGACTTGGTCCCTTGTAGAACTCCGTTAAAGATTTCTGTAACGTGTCACGAAGTCCTTCCCCCATGTGATGCCTTCTGTACTACTCAATAAAGAGCAAAGCCCTTTGTGAGGGATGAACACACAGGGATAGATTTACAAGACAGTCTGAGGCAGGCAGATTCAAACTGATATGACAGACACACAGGACAAGGACAGAAGACACAGGGAACATGAAATAGACAATTCAAATCCAGGCTCACTCTTGGTTAAATGACACCAAGGGGAGTGCTCTGATTTTTCCTAATTGTGACACCACACATTGGTGAGTCCGAGTTACTGTGTGTCCAAACTGACCACATCTCCTCCTTCCTTTCCCTGCACCCTTTTGATTTGTTCTTCCTCCATACTGTTTGATTCCACGTGAGCTTTGAAAAATTCTCTTTAGCACGACAGAACTTTGTCAGACTGTTTTTTGGGGGGTCTCTTTCCCTCCCTCCCTCCTTCTCATTACTTTCAGGGTCTCGTGTGTCTCAGGCTGGCCTCAAACTCCCACTTCTGATCCTCCAGCTTCCAAGTGCTGGGATCAGAGGTGTAAACAATCGTGCCCATTTTGTGCTGTGCTGGGGATTGGACCCAGGGCTTCCTACCCATGGACAAGCACTCTGCCTACAACTACATCCGTAGATGCGAAGGCACTTAACCTCTTGATGTCTTTCTTCTTCTAACTCAGCCTCACATGGTAAAGACTCTTTTAGGTTTTAACTACCTGGGGTAATTCTTTGAGTAGTCTTACTAAATGGAGCAGTTGATAAAGGTATGGCAGCACCCACGAGGTCAGAGTTCACCTTGTAAGACTAAGTCTCCAAGAATGATTTTGGGCTTACCTTCATATATTAAAAAACAAAAAACAAAACAAACCAACTCCCTCCATTTATTTGTTAAAAAATTGGATATCTGTTAAAGACTCATAAGTGGGGGAGCCCTTCAGTGAGTGCTAAACTTGGTAAAAGTGCAAGTGCAAGAGTTCCTTAAGGGCAGCTATGAATATGGGATTTGACTCTTCTGAGGTCTGGAAATATAGCAATAAGTGAAAAAAACACTCCTGCCACCACACAGCTCAGCCTTCATAGCCCAACCAGATTCCATTCCATTTATAGTTAAGACTTCACCTGAAGAAAATGCCACTGAGGCTACATGCCACCTAAAATGTCCCCAGCAGTACAGGTAGCCTCCTGATGCTACCAGCACACTGACTCAGGAAAGCCATCCAACAGCTACCAGTCAGGGCCTCTCCAAATCATCCTGCCTAGGATGTACCTACAGCTGGGCAAAGCCTTTGATAGGCCCTTGCCCTGTAGACTGAAGTATGGACGGGGCCAGTGAGTTTACTTATAGGGAAGTACGTGAGGATGCTCAGTTACACGGACACAGCAGCCCTGGGAAGGCACTGTTTATCTGATTGTATGCACCCTTTCATGCTTTAGTTAGGGTCTTAAACCATGGCTGGGAAGTGACTAGTGGGCGTCAGAATCATGGGTAACATATGAACAAAGGTTGGTAGACAGGAATTTTGAGGCTCATATAAGCTGAATAAAGTGGGCCTCTAAACTCCAGTTCTAAGTTAATGTTTGGAGACAAGGTCTATTCAGAGTACCAAAAAAAAAAAATCAGGATTTGAAGGGTTACCCAGATGAGGCTTAGGGAAAAGAAGCCACTGGTAAGGAAGGTATCTACATCAAAAAAATGGAGCAGGGACAGATCAAGGTTTGAAGAAGGCAGATGTGTATCCCTATAGGAGCTGCCAAGACCCTACATTTGGATCCAAAGATCACAAGCCTGGATTGCATGAGGCCATACTGAACATTGGACCTACCCAGGGCAAGGATGAGGCAAAGGTATAGGAGGAGTCCAGTAGTTTGAGACAGAGATGGCCACAGCAGGTAACAGGTATTTTGTTCTTTGGGGAGAGGGTTTTTCATGTCACTACCAGGAACTATGAGTAAGTTAATGTGTGATCCTCTCCATATGATCTCAAATCCAAACTCATGACAACTGCCCAGTCCAGCACTGTATAGGAGAGATACCCAGTAGACCCAGTGAATTCCACAGCCTGTCTTCACAGACCCATTTAAAATTTTTTTTCTCACTTTGTCTTATTAGTTTAGTCTTTGCTGAGAACTCTGACTTGAGCCTGCTCCTTTCAGCAGCTCCCTATCTGGTCCCATCAGAAGTTGTGAATAGCTCGTACCTACCGGATAAAGTGGAAATGGACATTGATATGTTTGCCCCAGTCTCTTAAGATCTCTGCCCAATAAAAGTGAAAGGATCCTTTTTCTAGAATAATTGGCTTAACTTTAATAATAAATCTTGATAAATTATTTGTAACCTTATAGAACAAACAACGGGCTGGAATGTATGTAGCCCAGTGGCAAAGCACTTGCTTAGTAGGAGGAGTAAGGCCGAGATCTGATGGCCACTGTGCAGGTACACATGCATATGGGTACACAATATTCTAGTAATACACAGTGTAGATCCAAAGGAGATTATCATAGTGCTTCTGAAGCACCCACAGTGACTAATGCTGCTTTTGCTCTTCATAGGGGTGAAGTCTTGGTTCAACACTACAGTTCACAAAAAGCAGTTGAGTTTTAGTGAAGGAGGAATTTGAGGTACACTAGGATTTACCTGATCTATGCAGATAAACATGGGACAGAACAGTTATTATGAGTGTGTCTGGTAGTCAAGACTGAGTTAACAAGAGCTGAGAATACAGCTCAGTGGTAGAGCATTTGCCATATATGAGTAAGGCCCTGGATTCCATCCTTGCGGCAGCCACAGAAAATAATTCATAACTGTGACTGGGATGTATGCTATAATAACTTGTAGTTCACAACTCATAACACTCAAATGTTAACTGTCTAAAGGAATATGTGCCAATCAATGATAGGTATGAACATAGCTTGGCCAGAATCATTAGCTGTGTGGGCAAATGACACTTCCAGCATTCAGAAACTGTGTGTCCTGGCCTTGTTACAGCAGACCTCAATGCTGGTACCACATTTACCACTACAGTGATAAATTTTAAGAAGGCAAAAGTCACAGAAAAAATATAATCATATGATTCACTTTATTGTTCATATTTCCTGCTACACATCATTGAAACACACATGGAAAGAAATAAACAAGAATACCCTTGATAAAAAGAAATTCTGTGATGTTTTAACACATAGCAGATACTTTTTGGAGGCACATATCACAGAATTCATTTTGGCTTTTAAAAGTAGCTTATAAATAATTATTTGATTGACAAAGACAAAGAAAATTAGGTCTATAATTTTCAGTAAACAGATCAATTCTAACAAACCGCTACTAAAATTTTCCTTCATGTGTTACAAGAAATTTTACTCAAGTGTCATGTTTTTGGTTTTATAAAGAGAAATTATGTGGTAACTCAAATATGTAGCAAGAGAGTTGCAGAAATTTCTAGCAGTATTTCATACTGCATGTAACAATGCCCAAGAGGAAAGCGGCTATGTGGGATCCTAGTTATCTGAGCATAAAAATTTATGAATATGATCTGCCAATTATACTGTAATTCCCTTAATAGATTCCCAGAAATATTCAAGAGCTCTAAGAAACAGTGAGGATACTTTACTAAATAAAAAGCCATATGGCTCATGAAAATAAATAACTTTCACTCAGTGTGAGACCATGGGAAGGGGTAAAAAGCCTGCAAATTAAAAGAAAATATAATTCACGTAGCTGATAAAGAAATGTTCTCTAAAACATTTTAAAAATAAAGTATCAGAACCCAATGGTAAATGTCTTACACCATCCAATTTGATATGGGCAAATGACATGGACATTTTACTAAGCAAAACATAAGCAAAAGCCACTACAGATTGTTCACAATTTTTAGCTGTGAGAGAAATGTAAACTAAATCTCAATACTTTATCAGCATACATACTGCAGAGTAAATAAAAACAAATGAGGAGACACACATACAGATGTGAGCAGGCCGATTTCCCCCACCCAAAACCTCCACTAGGTGCATATGACTATTCATGTTTTGACTTCAATCCCATTAAAACTATAGCCTGTAAAATTATAAGATAACAAACTTTTCTTGACTTTAGCATGAGTGGTAATTTTTATATGAATAATTGATAACAAATAACAAGCCAGCAGTCTATGCTTGAGATTTTTTCTAAGAAGATGAGGCCACACAAACAACACAGCAGCATAATGTTTCTCCATGAAATTTGGATCTCTCTGTGTAGACCATGCAGGCCTCAAACTTATAGAAATCTGCCTGGCTTTGCCTCCCGAGTGCAGGGATTAAAGGCATGTGCCACTGCTGCCCAGCCTAGGCCTTACTTCTAAATGAGAGTTACATTAATAAAAAGCTTAAACTATGCAGAAAAAAAATTAAAAACTTAATTACCAGAATCTCTATGGTTGTAATTACATGGACTATACTTTTACTTCAGCTTCATTTCTGCAGATCCCAAAGAAGCCAACAAACACAAAAAGAATACATATCTAAGGGCTGAATATCAATTTACTGTGAATTCTTTTGGGCAGTACCCAAAGCTAATATGGAGCATATCATGAAAACTTAAATAACTAAGTTCAGTTTTATACAGTGAAGTCAACAAGATATCATTCAATTCTTATTGAATCTGGGGTCCAGAGTATCCAGTGGCAACCTTGATCTCCTAATCAACTCACTATCTACCCTTGAAGAACATATTTAATTAGTCTTTGTCTAACTTTATGCATCTATAAAATGGAGATAATGAATATCCATTTTCCTCATGGGGTATTTGAAGGAATTAATTATTATAAAATACAAAAAATATTTGTGGATGGAAGTGATATATCAAATTACTGAGAGGACAAAGTCGTATGGCTTATCCTGCTATGTGTTGGTAAGCACCAAGCAATGCGTGATTAAAGCAGTATTAATAATACTCATCGTTAGGAGAATCATAAATATGTTGAATGATATGAAGAGATAAATACATTCTGGTAGAAGATACATATTTTCTGAATTCAACCTTCTTCATGCAGATTAATATATCATCAAAAAAAGATTATTTCAACAACTCTAATAATAAATACCATGGCAAGGAATCATATATAGAATACATGGACTATGAATTTAGATATACATACTTCTTAATTCATGCTGTATTTCGCAAGATGACTTTCAGTAAACTGCTTTAGTATACCTACTGTGGTAGTTTGAATGAAAATATCCTCATGGGATAATAGGAACTGGCACTATTTGGAAGTGTGGCCTTTTCTGAGTAGGTGTGGTATTGTTGGAGAAGGCATATCACTGGGGGTGGTCTTTGAGGTCTTAGAAGCTCAAATCCAGGCCAAATGTGGTTCACTGTCTCTTTTTGCTGCCTTCGGATCAAGATGTAGAACTCTCTGCTCCTTCTCCAGCACCATGTCTGCCTACATGCAGCCATGTTTCCCAAGATGATGATAATGGATCAAACCTCTAAAACTGTAATCCAGCTCTCTTATAAATTTTCTTTACAAGAGTTGCTGTGGTCATGGTGTTTCTTTACAGCAATAGAAACCCTAACTAAGACACCTAATTAAACAGGAAAAAAAAATGAACAAAATTGAAAATAGACTCAAGATTTTGTGAGAAAATAAATTTATACATAAGGAAAAAATTAACATAATGTTGGCATAAAATAGATATTAAATATTACTTAGTCTTCTATGAAGAATTTAGTGAGTACCTATTATGTACCAGATATAGATACTTGCTATTGATTATTTTTGTCCTCCAAAAATTCATGTGTTGATAGCCCAATTCCCTGTATGACAGTATAATCATAATTGGAGATCAGGTCACTGGGAGACAATTAAGTCTCCAAGGTGGAGTCTATTCAATGTGATTGGTGCCATAATGAGGAAAACCTAGAAGTAGAAGCTATTTGTCAGTGTTTAGATACACCAAAGAGGCAGTCATTTACAAACCAGAAAGTGGTCCATCATTATAGGAACCAAATTGGCTAACAGCTTGATGATGGATTATGCAGCTTTTCAACATAGAAAAAAACTGAATGTTTCTTATTTAAGCTAGCCTATCTGTGGTACCTATTCTAGCAATTCTGACAGACTATGACATGGGAGCATTGGCAAGTGAACTTTCAAGGAGTTTGCATCCTAACAGACAGTGAACAATGTACAATCTAATAAAAGAACATGGTTTCAGATAATAAAGTATGTAATGGAGTAGATACATGAGGTCAATGTTTATAAATCATAGGGTGCATCTGCAAACTTCTAGAAATGCTTGTGTCCTGCCCAGAAAAAATTAAGCCACAGTTCCTATTTTGGGGGCAGATAAAATTGTTGTGTCACTTCATGGCACCCGGGAAGCACAGGAAGAGAAAGTATGCACAGATAAGATACACACTTCAAAGGCAAGAATCTGGGAGCCTACCTCATCCAGAGATGAATCCTGTAATAGTCTCTTCAGAACTGAAATTTAAATCTTGGTGGATCTTTCCTGTGATTAGTATTATATGGTCAAGAGATAATGAGACCATGATTGGAAAAGGCACAGGGACAAATAGACAAACTCGTGGAACTGTATGAACTGTAAACCAATGGCTGAGGAGCCCCCATGGAACTGGACCAAGCTCAATGGATAAGTGAGACAGTTAATTAGCTTGAACTGTTTGGGAGGCCCCCAGGCAGTGGAACCTGGACCTGTCCTTGGTGTGTGAGCTGGCTTTTTGGAACCTAGGGCCTATGCTGGGACACTTTGCTCAGCCTAGCTGCAGGGAGGAGGAGACTGGACTAGCCTCAGCTGGGTCTACCAGGCTGGGCTGACTCCCCAGGGGAGACCTTACCTTTGAGGAGGTAGGAATGGGGAGCAGATTGGGGTGGGGAATGCTGGAGGGTGGGAGGAGGGAGGACAGGGGAATCCATGGCTAATATGTAAAATTAAATTAATTATAAAATAAAAATATTAAAAAATTAAAAAAAAATAGTCCATTCAGTTAGTAAGTACTCAAGTATCCTGTGGATAACCATAACGACTTTGCAAAATTGTTTAGAAAGTATAACTAAAATGATGCTTATGCTTGGCAATGTTTTATCTATTTTCTTTCATCATAACTCCTTTCATAGTTCTAGTGGTTAACTAAAATTCAAACATAACTGAGTTAGTTGTCTTAGGTCAGTTCAAATAGAAACCGACAAGAAGAAAGTTCCCAGTACTCCAGAGGACAGGACTGATAACAGGTGAGACAAGCGTTAACACCTGTCCTTCAGATTTTTCAGCTAAAACTTCAATGGACTCTGAAACAGAAATAATTGGAATGGCAGCAGGTCCCCGAGCTAGCTTGCAGTAGGTAGGAGGACAGAACAGGTAATGATGCAGAGGCCATTTAATCAGAAATCTAAGCTCCAGGAGACAGGGAGGATGGGGTAACACTAAGACTGCAAAGTACTGTGGCAGACAAAGCGGCATCTGTAAGATGGTATATTGATACCTGAACCGGTCCAACTTGTGAATGTGACAAATTTGAAAATGAGGTCTTTTAAGATACAAACATGTTCAAGTGAGAATGGAAACTAGCCCTGTGTGGATGCTGCCCACACAGCCAAAGAAAGTCAACACAGGAAGGAGAAAGACAGTGAATGTGAAGTGCAGGAGAAGGATAGCCCTGGGGGACCCAGCAGGGAATGTTTTGAGGTAGCTATAGGCTAAAGGATTCTTCGCAGCTGGAATCTGAAGAAAGGACTCTTCTAGGACTGTAGAAGGAGTATAGCCTGATGGGCTCTGTTTCAGGCTTCCAGTCTCCAGAACTGCAACAGAGTACAACATTGCTTGATACTATCTAGTTGGGGGGCAGGGAGCGGTCAACCTTCTGTCTCATTCGGGAAAACTAATGCAAAGGTCAAAAGGAAATATGTTAGGATTTGAGAATCAGAATACTTTCACAGTGAGAGGACAGCTGGGAAGCTGAGGATTAAACTGGGAAGAAAGAAAAGGGCAAAGGTCAGATCAAGAGCAGAGCTCAATGTGGAGACCACTCCCAGGCAGGACTACTGAGGGAGTGGTCAGGTAACTCCAAGACTGCAACCCAAGGCATCTATGAACTCTGAGAGAGATATCTGGAATTTGGTTAAAATATTTGAGATCTCATTACACTAGTGAAGGGTTCACAACATGCCCCCACGGTCGCATATACCAGGCGGACACTTCCGCCTAGCCAGTTCTAAGTCAGGATAGGCATTTCCTGGTCTCTCGTAACCAGGATACCCAGCGGACCTGGACACCTCTGCCTAGCCAGTTCCAGGTCAAGATAGCCATTTCCGGGTCAAGGCGTCTAGCGTAACCAGGATCCGTGACGTTTCATGGCAACGTAAGCACGCAACGTGGCCATGTGATCTACGCACACGCGTGGAGTAGTGACGTGACCTGACCACACCCAGCCGTTTAAAAAACTGAGAGCTATGTTCCCGGTTCCTTCTTCTTCTCCACCCATGTGTCTCTCCCACAGGCCTGCGAACTCTCTACCCCTTTATCTCTAATAAAACTCTTATAAGCGGATTCTGTCGTGTTTCGTGACATTTCTTTGCAGGGTAAGAACACAATGCGGCCAAATAACTAACAACTAGAACTCAAGAAATGCTAACAGACTATAGGTATCAAAAATAAGTAGATTTAGATTTTATAATTTTAAAATTCCAGTAGCTCTGCAAGCTGCAAAGTTAGTCTCAGGTTGGCTGTTGGCCAGTATTTTTGTTATTCCTTAGTAATGCCCAACTCTTCTCAAATTTATGCATTTACTTGTGGTAAATAATCTTTCACATTCAACCAATGGAAAAATGTAAGATCTGTTTCTAAACTTCAGGCATATTAGAAAGAGTTGTTTAAAAAAAGAAAGAAAGAAAGAGAGAAGAGAAAGAGAGAGAGAGAGAGAGAGAGAGAAGAGAAAGAAAGAAAGAAAGAAAGAAAGAAAGAAAGAAAGAAAGAAAGAAAGAAAGAAAGAAAGAAAGAAAAAAAGAAAGAAAGAAAACAATGGGCATAGACATGCATACCCAGTACTCATGAGGCTGAAGCAGGAGGATTATAGTGAGTTGCAGAAAAGTCTGGACTCCATAGTGAGTTTTCAGTCAACCTGGACCACATAGTGAGGCCTAGTCAGGAGAGAGAAAGGAGAGAGGGAGGGTAGGAGAGAGGGAGAGGAGAGAGAGAGAGACCCCTATGGAGTCCACTGTACTTGAAATCCATAATACCTTGCTCTCAGAAGATTCCAGTTCAGCCCATAGGAGCTAAAGGATCTGGACCCGCCAGCCACTCCTCTTAAATTTTTAACCAGGGCAACCTAGACATTGTTTCCAGAAACAGTCTCCAAGGAGTATTCACTAAATGTTAGAAGTAATTGCAGGGTTTGGTAAAGCAGCCAGAAGTGCTAATGAAATCCTTGGCCACATTAAGAGCTGACAGTATGCAAGCTGTGACAGTCAGATAAAAGAAGGGAAGTTTCACAGCTATGCTGGAACTATATTGAGGCTGAAGTATTGTTTTGTTGTGCATATCATATTCTATGAAGCATGTGTGGTTCCCTTTGGTAGATTTTCATCAAGGAATGCAGTTCATATTAGTGATACCTGTGTGGTGCAGAATCTATACCCATGTTAAGATAGGGTTCTCTTCACTTGCAAGTACAATTTAAATTCTCTTTGAGGGAATTGTTTCATTTTTAAAGAAGAATAAAATATTTACTTTGCATCAGTCACTTATGCCGACTAAGACTACATCTCCTAATGCCCAGCAGTTTCCATTTGATAGCACACCCACTTTGCCAGGGCTTTGAGAAAGGGAAGTATCTCTGGTTCATGCCATATATTTGAAATCACTATTCCCTCCTGCTACCCTTCGGAGGGAACTGTGAGTATCTCACTGTCATCCTTACTATTCTTAAGACTCAGTTTTTTCTTTAACCTTGGATCAGAAATCTCCTCAATCATTCACTCATTCTACGTAGAATTAGCAGTTTTACATTTTCCCTCCAGAGGCTGGCTATTCTCCCATCTTTTTAAATATTTTGGGAAGAAATGGATAGGCAATATTTTAAATGGAATAAATATCTTTTCATTTTCCTTCAGCATTAAATCACCAGTGTTTTTCATCACTCTGAGAAACAACACATTGTTTTTAATGCACAAATATTCCAGTTAATTATTATGATAATTAGTATTAATTGTGTCAATGTTTAGTGTCTGTTCTAGAGAAAAGTATGAGTGACTATGACCAGAACATAGATTTGAGTATGCCATAAATTCCATGTTCCAAATTGATAGCAGCTCCATGAAGTTTGTATAGTAACAGAGTAAATCACAAATACTTTATAAATACACTACTGGTAATATCAGAGAGGCAGATTACAGAAAAATATAAAAATCTCAGATATAAGTCTCTGATATTATCTGATGATATTCTTAGCACTTTAGTTGGTAGAAACATATCTGTTTGTATATTTTAAAATATTTAACTAATAGTTATAAAGATGTTAGTTCAAAAACAGAGTTGATCAAGGATAGCTATGAATAGCTATGAATAGCTATGAATAGGCTTACAGATAACCCAACTAGGCTTTTGACCTGTAATGGCCTAACTTCTACACATTCATGGAAATATAATAAGTTAATCAGCCTTGCAGAAAATTCAATGTAGGGTGCATTTATTTATCTTTATTTTCTAGGAATTTCCTTCATAATTATAATTGTCAGTTCCACACCTGGATACCTTGAAGGCAGGCTTCCCACCATACCTGTGAGATACTGTATAGATTAAGATTAGCCTCTGAGAGTGTATTTGAGGTCCTGCCTTGGTTGCATTGGTTGATGCGGGAAAACCCATCTTGACTATTCCAGCAGGGGGATCCTGGAATCCTGAACTGAAGGCAATAGAGGGGTAAGCTGAGCACTGTCAGGCATGCACCCACTATTACGTTCCTGATTAAAGAGCTAATGAGATCAAGTTCCTCGGACGTCTGTCTCTATAACTTCCATACTATGATGCACTACAGTCTGATGCAGACCTAAATCCCCTTTCCTCTAGCTGCTTTTGTTGGGCTATTTTATTACAATGATAGTAAAAATACTGACAGTTACAGTTTCTCAGCAACTCAAAGTTCCACAATGGGGGTGCTTAAGCGTATTCTTTGGTGGAATATTCAAGGGAAAACTGAAAGGCCTGTACACATACACAGAGATTCAATGGTTCTTGTGTGCTACCAGGCATAAAACATTCTCTTGAAGCCACAATAATTGCCTGTTGAATACAGGCACAGTACACAGACTAAAAATAGCTGGATCTGCTTCAAAACAATCAGAATAATGTCTTTGAAAACCTAGGCCAGCTGTATAGAAACTTTGCCATGAACTGCTGAATGGAAGCCTTGGTGAGTTTCTAGAATATATATATATATATTGCATAGCTGATCCAATGCTTAATGTTTCCTTTTCTGCTGATGATCTGGGTACAGCTACAGCTGATGACTAATTTGCCTTTAAGAGGAGAACAAAACAAAGTAGATTGCCAACTTGTGGCAATTATTACAAAGAATCTCATTAAATTACATATTGATTATAATACCTTCTAATTTCACATGTTTTGCCACAGCTTAAATTAGCACAACAAACAGAAAGATGTAAGAGTTTCAATGATGGACAAAAAGTTAGCTATCAATTTTATTTTATTTTATTTTATTTTATTTATTTATTTATTTTTTTTTTTGGTTTTTCAAGACAGAGTTTCTCTTGTGTAGCTTTGCGCCTTTCCTGGAACTCACTTGGTAGCCCAGGCTGGCCTCGAACTCACAGAGATCCGCCTGCCTCTGCCTTCCGAGTGCTGGGATTAAAGGCATGCGCCACCACCGCCCGGCTCAATTTTATTTTAAATATTTATGATTTAAATTGCTTAAAACAAATATGAAGTATAAGTTTGACTGGCATCCCATAATGTAGTAACATAAATTTCACAAGTGTCACTTTTCATGTTCTAACATCAGATAAGAACATGGTAAATATTACCAGCAGTAACTGTGGTGTTTTAATATAATCAAAACTCTCTCCTGGAATTTTACAAAGATATGACTGTTGAGGAAGCCAGAAATGCAGGTTATGAAAAATACAACAGGATTATATCAACTAACAAAAATGTCAAGAAAATATTTTCCATTGTTTTTCTCTATTACATGTTACAAAAATATGAATGGTATTCTGATTTTATGTAAACTTATCTCTTTCTAATAATGTCTAATATAATATGTCATGTCTGTGAAAATATTATATTTATGGCAATAGTCAAAGGTATTTGTTTTTATACAATATTATTTTCAAATCCATGTTGCACGAATCCTAAATGGTCTTATAATAAAAACCCGGAGTCAGATATTGGGGTAAATGCTGAAAGATCAGAAAAAACAAAGGAACACAGCCACTTCTCACCTCACTAACTCCAGGAATCCTCTGACTGAATGCCTCTGAGTCCTCAGCTGAAAGGGCTCTAGTTTCTGTCTTGTCATGCCTTATATGCCTTTCTCTGCCCTCAGACATTTCTTTTTCTGTCTCAACCTGCCTAGGGCTGAAATTAATGGTGTGTGTGTGTGCTTCCAAAATACTGGGGTTAAAGGTGTGTGCCTCAACCGCCTGACCTCTATGTTTAACTCTGTGGCCTGTTCTATCCTCCAATCTTCAGGCAAGTTTTTTAGAGTACAACAAAACACAAAGCTATGGTTAAATTTACACAATAAAATAAGCATTTTATAAAAGTAATAAAATTAGTCGGCATTTCCTAAACAACCTAACTAGTATAGCATCCCTAAAAAATGAATACCTCAATTTAAAAAAGATATATTTAGAAAATTACCCAACATTTGAAAAATCTCAAAACCCTACAATAAATTATCTTCCAGGAGAATTTATTTAGAAAGTACACAATGGTCCACTGTGATTCAGATGGAGAACTTGATGTGAAGACCAACAGGGAAAGGCAAGTCTTCAGCAACACAAAACAGTCCCCAGGAACATGTAATAAAGGACATAGCAGTTTACCTTGAGAGTACAGAGTTGTAAAATATTTATGAGGAGCATAAAATGCCTTCCCTAAATGCTGTGCAAAAGGTAACAGAAAAGGGCAGTCTGTGGTCTGAGGGCTACATAAGAAATAAAGGCAAGCCACAAAATTCTACTATGACTTGCTAAGCAGATATAATCTAAAATCCACAACTTCCTTGGCAATCTATCCAAACTTAAAACTTCTTGGCATCTACTCATGCATAAATATATCTTTCTAGCTAGAAGTACAAGATGAATTACCACATAGCTTGATAGATGACATGGACCCACATGATCCAAACCTACTACTATAGAGAGTTTACCAACTCACCTGATTCACAAATTCTGGCCAATCCCTGCTTAGAACTTCTTTCTCATCTTCTGACCCAAGGCAAGCTTGTAACCCTGTATAGTTGCTACTTAATTTTGTCTGCTACTGTGGGTTATCTCCATGAGTTATCCAACCTTACAATCTACAGAATTCTCTATAGTATTGCTGGTCTCTGATGAATATTTTAATTATATCAAAGTTGTAAATATAAGTACATGGTGAGCTATTTTGCCATACGGTTTATCCCAGGACCCTTTTACACTTGGTGTGCTACATGCTTCAGTTTGAGAGGCTCAAATTTAAAGCATTTTGCCTGTCTCAGCTTCCTACCTGTTGAGATTACAGGCTAAAGCTACCACTCCTGGCTCAGTTTAGCTTACATTGAGTGAATTACCTTAAATAATCAATCTATTTCATATGATGAGCAAAACTGCTTTGATTTATCAAAATATTATATATTATATAATTATATGTGTGTGTGTTTGTGTGTGTGTGTGTGTGTGTGTGTGTATAGAATTCAATGATGATCATCACTCCCCCTAATGTTTTGTTACTCACTGTAATATTTTTATTTATAAGTATGCCTTCACCATTTCCTGTCATTACTCTTGGAAAGGCAATTTTCTTTTCTTTTCCATTTCTTATCTTCATTCAGTATACTCCAGGGATAAAAATGACTAGCTACTCTTTAGTATATGGAAGATGACTTTAGCTTTTGTCATATTGACATAGAAATAGCCAACACACTCACATACACACATATGCCAGGATGTTTCTATAAATTTATTTTGCAATCTCAGTGTATATGATTCCATGTTGATTTTATATTTTTCTATTACAAGTGATTTAGGTTCACTTAAGTAAATCTATATCTTCCCATCCTAGAATATGTTGTCCAAGCACATATCTGCAAAGACTTGTTGAATCTTTTAGTGATGCTCTTCTGTGGTGCACTATTTTGGAATGTGAGTGTTTTTTCTGTTTTATTTTTTCTCTGTTTCTATAGTCATCTTGTATCCTAAAAAGATCTGACTGGTCTCTACTTGAAGAGTCTGCATGTGTAATGTGGAACCAGGAGATCAATCCTTGCTCTATTAACCTGTAATCAATTTGTTACATAAAACCTCTTTTGTTAAGACAACTCAGATTTCCTGTTTTGAAAATAAAGGAATTGTGAGTCACTTTGTCCCTTAGGCTTCAATAAGCTGGTAGAAGTAAGGAGTTTAGTAGATGGTACTTTTCCAAAAGGACATCTGAGGACAAACGTCATGTGGACAGCTTAGACAATAAAAAATTGTTCAATGTATCCTAACAACAGTAATTCTTCTCCAGTACGTGTTTTGTTTTAATTTAACTAACCAAGTACTTGTTCATTTATTCATTAATCCAAACAACATGAGATTTCATTATGAACAGGGCATTGTGCCCAATACTGTCAGTTACGCTGAAGAGTATAATAATGATTACCTCCACACACTTGCTGATACAGAAAAAAAAAAAGCCAGTATTTCATCAAATTGAATGAGTTGTAATCTCCCAAGGAGGCTAGCATTTAAAGAGCTATATAAACAATAAGCTATTGTATACCACACTGTATGGTATAGACACAAATGATTATTATAGACTACTGAAAAGCCACAATAGAAGGGCAAAATGCTCTTGAGAAAAGCATCTGGATGTTAAATTTTACTAGCAAACATTATAGTCAAAGTATGTTAGAAGAGAATGTCGAAATACCCACATGGAGAATTTCAATTTTTTTTCCTTTAGAGGTTTTTTATTTTGTATTAGGTGCTGCTGTTACCTTGTTTTTAATATTTGATATTTAATTCTTTAAACCTGATGTATTGTTGGATTTCCCTGAGTAGACCCAAGCTAATCTCCTTGGCCTATGGATTGTCTATAAACAATAGTAAAATGGGAATCTTCAGATGTTTCAAGAATAAACACCCCTGGAAATAGTTTGTGCTAATTTGAATGAAAATGGTCCCCAAAGACCCATAGGCAGTGACACTATTAGGAGTTGTGGCCTTGTTGAAGTAGATGTGGGCTTGTTGGAAGAAACATGTCACTGGGGGTGGGTTTTGAGGTTTCAAATGCTCAAGCTAGGCCCAGGATCACTTTCTCTTCCTTTTGACTGCCAATCTGTGTATAGAACTCTCTGCTACCTCTCTAGTACCATATCTGCTTGCAGGCCACCATGCTTCCTATATGACAATAATGGACTAAACCGGTGAACCTGTAAGTAAGCCTCAATTAAATGTTTTCCCTTTATAAGATCATGGTATCTCTTCACAACAATGAAACTCTAACTAAGATAGTGTTCAGCAACATTTAGGTAGAAGAATGCAGAATTTCAATGTTATATTTCAAAAGCCACATAGCCCTTTCTATTATCACATTATTTATGATGTTAGTATAAAAATAGTTTATTTGAATGTAAAAAAATCAGATTAGACTCTAGGGATTAGATAGAGAAACATTCTTAGACACGAGAGAATGATGTATAAATAAATGATTATTGAAAAGAACATGAGACACCTTCTATAGAGAATCTAACACTGTACAGGATTACATTTATCCAAATGAAAAAAAATAGACCTCTAATAACACTATTTGTTCTTTAGGGTTTTATTTGAATATACTCCCAACTGAGACCCCATTGAGCCCCTTTGCTGGAGGCAGTGTAGAAGGAATATGCATGACATAAGTCATGCTGCTGGCTGGTGAGAGGGTCTAAGAAGAGTGAGACAGATTGAGGTCATGGGAAACCTGAGGAGATATGCTTACAATACTTACATGCATTTTCTTAAACACTGATTTGTCCTCAGCCTGAGGGCCTAGTAAGTATGAGTTCACTAGCCTATCTCTAAGGATAATGATGGATTTTGTTTTCTCCTGTTTTGTTTTGGCTCTAGGGTCTCAAGCCTCAAAACCATTCCAGTTGTCTTATTACAGGTTGTTTCATGCTCTTTTCAGCCTTGTAGGTTCAAAGAAATGGCTCTCTTTTCTCCCTAGGGGAACACCTGTAATCTAGATTTTTATCTTAATTCCTGGTAGCAGGATCATTGGTTCCCTATGTTTCAAGGCATCATCATTTTGAGGATGCATGTGTGTGTGTGTGTGTGTGTGTGTGTGTGTGTGTGTGTGTGTGTGTGTGTGTGTTGTCATTTACTTGTTGAAATGTTGAAGGAGGACATATCAGAATTTTATTGAATCTGGTCCAGCATTCTGGTCTCAAGTATAAGACTTGGATGAAATGCTCTATTAAAGTTGAAGTTTAATAATGATTTAATCCTGTAAATTTAATCACTATGATTAAATGAATTTTAAACCTTCTCCCTTAGATTCATATGTTGAAGCCCTAACCTCAGTGTAATACATAGATGTGAGACCTTTGAGAGCTGAGCTGAGCTCAGGAGGGTGGAGCCTCCTCAGGATTAGGTTTGTTCATTTGTTTGTTTTATAAAAAGAGATTGGAATCACTCACTCTTTCTACCACATGAGGATGTAGTGTTAAATGCTCATCAGTTGCAAACCAAGAGAAGAGACCTCACACCACAGTAAATTTACTTTCATTTGGATCTTGTGCATACAGCCTCCAGATCTCTATAAAGTAAATATTTTGGCTAATTCAATCATTTGTGATATCTTAACACAGCAGCATAAAGTTTCCAAGACATTATTTTTCAAAAGTGTCTGTTTTAAGTATGGATATACATCTACAATTGAAAACATGACTGCCTTTAAGAGGAAGGAAGACAGACAGGGCTCAAATCTAGTTACTTTAATTCATCAGTTTGGGGACTGTAGCACGAATCTTAAAAAGTTCTTATTAATGAAAACAAACCCAGAGCCAGGTATTGGTGAACGCTGAATGATCAGAGAAACAGAACAAGCCACAGGCCCCTCACCTTGCCAATTCCTCAGCTGATCCTGTCTCCTGAGACTGGAAGCCTCTGTTTCCTCATCTGAATGGATCTCAGCTGAACTGCTGCTCAAAAGCCTAAAAGCTTAACCAGCTCTAGTTCCTGTCCTCATGCCTTAAATACCTTTCAGCTTTCTGCCATCACTTCCTAAGATTAAAGGCTCACTTCCTGGGATTAAAGGTGTGAGTTCCCATGCCTGACTGTTTCCAGTGTGGCTTTAAACTCACAGAGATCAGATGGATCTCTGCCTCCCAAGTGATAGTATTAAAGGCATGTGTGCCACCATTTTCTGGCCTCTATATCTAATGGCTGTTCCGTTCTCTGACCCCAGATAAGCTTATTAAGGTGCACAATATTTTGGGGAACACAATATCACCACAGGGGACTAGCAACAATTTGGATTACTTCTTGGGCTTCATTAGTGACTTTGTAAGAGTGCCCTTAGTATTGTGTCACCTGATAGTTTGCTGAGATTTTCTTAATTGAGGCTCTCACTTATTTGAAAGCTCCTTTTCCTTCCCAGCTCAGGCTGATAATATCTCTAACCCAAGTTTCTCAGCAAAACTAACTCCTATGTCAGCTGGAAGGAACTTTTTAATACAACTGTTCTCTGCTTGATTCAAGTTATGTTATGGATTATTCTAACTCTTTAGGATTTGTCAGTAAATAAATCTTTGCTCTTGTTTTCTTTCAATTTATATTGATATAGCAATTTCCTCTTCTAATAGCCTCTAACTGCAAACATTATGTGTGGAATGTTTGAACTATGACAAATGTCAGTTCACATTGACAGTGTAAAAATCTTAGGTTGTTGCTTCAGAAAATATTTAACAATTAACAACAAAGTGTAATGATCCCAACATATAAAAATCAATACAGAATGTATTATTATGTGCCAACCTAAAATTAATTTTAAAAAGAAAAAAATATCAATTACTTGGTGAAATTTTTATATTGTTATGAAATGTGGTTGTTTGGGTATCCTTATAAATAGACCCTGATCAAAGCTTATTTGGGAGCCCATAATAGGAAATATCATTTAAGACTGGAGAATTGAAAAAAAAAAAAAAAAAGGAAAATCGAAACATGCTGGATTGGGGAATCATTGCTATCATGAGTATTACTAATTCATTCAGACAATTAATTCAAACCCATCAGGGATGCTAGATGCCAGTGTTTTCACCTGATGGTTTAGGGAGCTGGGTGTTTGTGCAAATTCAGTGAGTAATTGCTTGAGGTCCTCCCAAGAGGGAGCTACCTCTCTGGCATTTCAGGCCTACCAGCAGCACTCTGTGCAAAGGTGAAGGCTAATTACCTACAAATATGGCAATGGTAATTTATCAACAGAGGATTAAGGGCAGGCACCAACAGCTTGCCTGAATCTTAAACAAAGTTCAATGTACAGAAGAAAACAGGTGTGATAAAGTGTTCTCCCCTTCACATAGCTCAAGGGCCAAATGAGCACAGGAATTTGGGATGAGACCTGACTTCTTATTCACGTCTTCTAAGCATCATCAAGGCATTCCTTCTTCCCTAAATTTATTTCAACATTCTCTGGAGTCTCTTTCCCCTGCCACTGCCATGGTCCCTTCAAGTCACCTCCATAATGCCACGGAGAATTCTACTGGATCCTTCTCCAAATGTTCTGATTTTGGTGCGTCCTTCGATTTCCATCAATAACACTCAACTCCGTGACAGCTTCCTACCTAGTCTACCTGCTCCCACTCTTCTTTCTGTACTGGATTCTTTATCAAGGACTCCATATTGTCTTCGTAAATCATTTCATCTACGTGTTCAAACTCATTCCACTTTTTATCACTCAGGACTACAAGTACTGACTGGCTCTGCACTCACAAAGCTTTGAAGCACTCCCTGCTCACAATTGTTTTCTTGCTCAGGCCACTGCAGGCACAAGGGTCTTGGTGATATTAACATAGAGTATTCTCTCGCCCAGTGCCCTCCTATCTCATTATTGTATGAGGTCATAACTGGTGGGGATGAATCTGTTCCTACCCCTGCTTTGCTTACAACTACATCCATAGCTCTTTGAATGGTGCTGTATCCATTAGTATAGGTTTACTTATGTCTCATTAACGAAAGAACTAGGACATTAAACAGCTCAACCTAGTGAAAAAGTCTTTCACCTCCATCTGCACAGTCAATGAGACTCTGGAACAGAGCTCTAGTCAAGGTCACAGAGTCACACAGACTAGTAAGTCCCACAGCCACCCTAATGTTCAAATTTATTCAGAACTGTACTTGGACATGCAAGTCAGATGGCAGGAATCAGGAAGTATAATTCTCTTCAGGGTTCTTGAAAGCAGGCACTTTAAACCCAGATTTTAGAACAATGAGCTCCAAGCACAGCGTTTCCTGTTGAGGATAGGCTTTGCAGGACTGAGGAGCTATGATATGAGCTGCAGATACTGTTAGTGAGTGAATAACAACATCGCTGATTGTTGTTCACATGGTGGCAAGGGTGATGGAAAGGAAGTGAAAACACATAAAGAGAAGGAAGGGCAAGAGAGTAACATCTAAGTGAATCATTAGAATTTTAATTTATCTCCTAATTTCTCAATATCTATGAATGTGCATGAAAGATGATCTAGAAAAGACCCCTGCCGGGCAAGAACTGACAAATTATATCAATGGTTAAATCTCAAGGCTGATCATTCTGCTCCAAATTACTATTTTGTTACAATTTAGTCTTGGCAGGTTGTATCTAGGAATCTGTGCTCATGTTGCAGATTAATAAAATTGCTGACACAGATTTTTTTCAAAGCAGTCTCATATGAACTAATTTTCCTCATTTTTGTAATGTCTCACTTTTCACTTCTGATAATCCTCTTTTTCTTTAATTTGACTAAAGTTTGTAAACTTTGTTTATTATCCCAAACTTTCATTTTACCAATCTCTTCCACCATGTTTCAGGTATCTATTTCATTTATTTCTGCCCTAAACTTATTCAGTTAACTTTCAGTTAGTTTCTTATTTTCTTTACATATATAATTAAATTAGATTGTTTATTTGTGATCATGCTTTATACTTTATCTCAAGATAATTTTGAAGACTTCAGGCACATCCCTGGCTAGGAGGCCATCAGGGTCTATTAGTCAAACTCCATTTTGCACTGCAGTGGTCTGCAGGTGGACACTATGCTGAGAGACAGTGTAGGGAGCTGGCTTGGGTTTCTCTCAGGTAGTCAAGGTCTTACAATGTAAGGTAGCTGCAGTCATTTCATACTAAACATACAGTGAGCATTTGATGACTTTTCTTGTGGTGGTTTTCTTAATTAAAGTTTGTTTTGCTTGGCATAAAAGTCATCATATATTCTTTTGTTTGTTCCTGTTTGCTTGGAATTATTGTTCTCTTCTTTATCTTGACAATATACTAAGCTTTACCGGTGACTTTTATACGTCCACAGTTACAACTTAATACTTAATATGCTGTGGCTTCAACCTGAGGTATTTCCTTTACTCTTTCTTGTAAGTCATGTCTGGTATTAATTCATTCTCTTGGAACATTTTTGAGGGTTTTAGGTGGGGTGGGGGGGACATGGGTGAGTACAGTGTGATCCTTGGGATCTGGGCAGGAGCTGGGCACTGTGTTTGGCCTGGCCCCTCCCTCAGCTTCTGTGGATCTGAGAGTGTTTAATGTGCATTTCGGAAGGTCAGCTGGTTGTAGTACTGTCACTCAACAGGTTTTCATTTTCCAGTAGTTTTCCTACATTACTCACTCTGTCCTATATTTGAAATCAGAATAATAAAGTTATACATACAAACATATTTATAGCATTTCTTACACTTTCCCTGGGCAGTTATTGATCTTGATGCTGTATCTATTTGTGCGCATTCACTTCACTGCTCCCTGCTTTAACCCAGTGCAAAGGACTTCCTTCAGTATTTCTATCAAGGAAGTTTGCTATTCATAAACTCACTAAGCTTTTGTGGTAGTCTGAGAGAGTCTCAATTGCATTTCAATTTTTGAAAGGCAGTTTGGATTCTTGCCTTTTTCTTTTTTCTCCTTGCACTGTGAACACATCTGTAGACTCCTGCTGCCTCTGTTTCAGTGAGAAGTCAGTTATCTTTTCCAAGATATATCCCAGAGTTGCTTTTATCATTCTGTGTTCAAAGGCACTTTATCTTCCATGTTGGACTATTAGGTATTGGGGTGCAGACCTCTTTAAATGTAACCTGCCGAAACTCATTAAACTTCTTGGTTGGTATTTTAATCTGCTTTTGTCATTTTTTTGAAAGTTTTGGACATCATGTCTTCAAATATCCTCTCTGACAGTGCCCGATTCTCATACTTATTTGTATGAATGTTATGTTTCACTGGCTTTTGAAGATCTATTCATTTTTCTTCATTCTTGTGTTTGTTTCCTCTGATTATATTCTTTTGATGAATCGATGTATGAGATAGTGTCATATATTCTGTTTTTTTTTTTTTCATTTTGTTGTTGTTGTTGACAATTAAGTGTTTACTTAAAATTAAGTATTTGCTTAAAATATTTTATAAGACACATTTTAAAATGCACCTTAAAGGTCACTTGAGCACTAATTCTGAACACTGTGTTCCTGTCATGCATATCTGCTGAAGGTTCTTCTTTATCTCTGCCATTGGCTTATGACTGAATGCTGATTTCCTTAAACGTTCAATCAGCCTGCCTTTCAGCCTCTGCAAAGTGATTTTCTATAGGTATTGGAGCATAACTTCAACATTCTGATAGCTTATACTCTACCTTACCCTTACTTCCTATCTTATGGTGAACCTTCAGCATTGAAGAACAGGCCATTTTTTTTCTGGAAATATAAATAGCCTCCCATATGTACACAGTCTGCACAATTATGTGGACTCTAGATTCCAAGGAATATGTCAGATCCTTATGAGACATTTCCGTCCCCAAAATTCCCATTTAAATTGTATGGTATGGAGCTGGGAAGATGGCTCAGGAAGGAGGTAAAGCAACTGCCACACAAGTGTGAGGCTCTAATTTGTGCCTTGAAAACCTACATAAAGCTAGACATGGTAGCATTCCTGTAATCCCAATGCTCCGAGGGGGAGATGAGAGGCAATGGCAGAAAAATCTCTTGAAGCTCCCAGGCTAGCTAACCTTGGGCACACAGAAGAAAGCAACAAAGACACCCTGCCTCAAACAAGGTGGAAGAGGATTTACCCAAAGCTTATCCTGTTACCTCTACACATGCACTGCAGTACCCACCAACCCCCCCCACTCCTTATAACATATATAAAACAAACAAAAAAATGGCCAGCCTTTTATTTTCCCCATCTTGTATAACAGCCCCAAGCAACTGTAATATTTAAAATTTGACTCTTGGAATACAGTTGTTTGCATTGAGTTAACTCTAAATCAAATTCTGAGTGAGTCTGATTCATAAAGTTGGGAGGCAAAACAAATACTGATTCATCTCTGGGAATGGAGTTTATGAAAGGTCTTCAGATCCATGAAGTCCATTTCATTACTGCAGAGCATTTTTAGCCTGACTTTGGTGCAAACATGTTGACTATCAAGAGAAATCCTTCAAGAAAGCACAGGGTAGTGAACATGGCAAGCTAAAACACAGCAAACATAATTGCGATTCAACCATCTGACTTTACTAAATTTGTCTTGACTTTACTAATGTGTTATTGAAAGACTTTCAGATAGCTAATACAACCAATCATTTCACTTTATGCCATTATTCTAATTATTTTATAGACATTGGATTTTCATATGTCCTTGATCTCCCACTTCAGAACTGTTACCATTTGTTATATTTCACAGGTAGATTTCACCTCCCTAATTTAAGTGGTAGTTCTATGTTTAAAATAGCTGTTCATACTTTATTGTTATACTCATGGATTTAACTAGAAATAACAAAGAAACTTTTTGTTCACCTAAAATTTTGAATAATATACTATTATTATTTCTCATCAATTATAAAAGGACCATTGTACAAAAATGGTAACATATAGAAAGGTATATAAAATTTATGTAGTTTTTATTTCTAACAATAGTGTTAAAGAGATTTATTGCCTTAAGTACAATGGTTGTTTTCTAGAAAGCTTTTAGAAATCACATTAATGAATTAATTAATTAATGAAAATTTGAAAGAAATTATGCGTCCTTTGCTCCAAAATAAAGAGGAGTTGGGAGTAAACCTTATCTGGCAGTAAATCCCAACTCGTTGAATAGACATAATTATCTCGAGACTTTTGAAATGTCATGAAATTCTGTGCTAATTCACTAGAACTTCTCTATGGGAGAGCCACAGGCTGGGCCACTCAAATGCAGAAATACACTGGGTCCTGTCCTGGAGGCTGGGCTCCCAAGGACAATGTCCCCTGCTTTGGACTGCAGAAAGATGTCTTCTCATGCCCTTGATGGGGAGCTTTCTATGGTTCCCTTCTTTGGCATTTCACCTCCTTTTAATAAGAATACCAAACACATAAAATTATGGACTAGCTTCATTTATATTCACTTATTTAATTTTAATTGTATTTTATAGACCCTTGTGTCAAGAACACATCCTGTTACTGAGAGTTAAAGTTACCATGTAGGAATTTGTGAGGGACAGAAATCACTTCATAAGAGGTATTAGAACCTATATATACATCCATTTCAATACCACCTGCTTATCAGTGTTCAAAGATCAGATAATGGGCATCCAAAACTCAAGTTGTATAGTTCTGAAAGTTCTTAGAGCCTCTGAAGCTTTTCAGAATAAGTATGAGTCAAATTTGCTTCAATATTTCAATATCAATGTTAGTTTTTAAGATTCTTCTGTTTCCTAAATTATGGAGATGCATTAGTAATGGTCAGTATAATAATGGTTTTGCAGTTATAATACTATTTAAAAACACTATTTTTAAAAACATCCCTGAATAATTAGTGATACAGTGAACCCTGGTGGTTGGATCTAACAAATAATGACATTCAAATTTAAAACATGATTTTTCTGTTGCTAGAATCTAAATATATGTAATTACCTACATTCATGTTATAATTTACCCCTTTCATGCTACTCTGACTGTATTAGCATTACTCCTAATAAACTGCCTTCAGTGACTACAAGAATTTTTCATTATCCCAAAGTTAACAAATGAATATTAAAATAACCCCATGTTAAAAACATGCATACTGTGGTTACAGGGTAAAGTAATCCAATCCTATTATGCTTGTAACATTATCCTGAAGGTGAAAGGTAAGACCCTCAAGCCAAATCTTGCCTTTTGCCATTAATTAATATTCTGTCATCTCTAATGAGCATTACTGTAGTAAATGCTGCTTGCTTAACCATTACATTTTTAAGTTCGATACTTGTGCATTATGCTTTCCCACTTGTAATGTGATTATAATCAGTTAGGATATTAGCTACATGAGTCACTGAGACAAATTTTGAGGAGCAAGTTTAGAGGGCATAGAGAATTCACAATTTTAACTACTCCTTTATTGTGCTGTCAAATTAAATTTGGATTTAAATATTCCTATTAAAATGAAGCGAATGCAGTCACAATATTATTCTTTCATTACCATGTCTAAATGGCATGCTAAATATAAGGGTGACAGGTTCTCTATTCGCAGTTTTGACTACAGTTGGACAAAGCTATCATTTCAGTTTTAAAACAAAAGAGAAATACTTTTGCCCTTTTTCATTTTTTTTATGTTCACTGATAGTGTAGTAATTTTTAATCTTATATCTAAAGAAAGTAATATTTGTATACAGAGCATCCTAATTTAGAGCCTGTGGAGTCATAAATGACAAAGAAAGCTCATGGTATAGTAAGGCTGGCTATCCTACAGATGAGGTGTTTACCTCTAAATTCCAGGCCACTTTGAATTGAAATAAAGTATTCCCTGAGGTGGTAGGAGCACTAAATGGGACTTCTCACAGCACAGAGAAAGTGCTCATTTTACAGGGACTTTCAGAATAGAAGATTCCCAAAATGCAATCATCTAAGCATTGTGAGGATTTGTTATTATCTACTTTGATTTACCTTTTTTATCTGTGCTATCAGGCTAAAATAAAATGATTCAGGCAAATTAGCTCATTCAAGGAATCAGTTGTCACATTTTTAGATCACTCAAATGGCCAGTTTAAAGTAATTCTGTTCTGTCTTATACTAAGGCATTGTATGGCACAGCATATTTTAGCCTTCTGTTATCACAATATTACTCCAACTTATTGGATGATCGACTGACCAAATATGCACAGACTTGTATTTTGTATTAGTTAATGTAATTATCTTTATCCAAAATGTAAATTGGTAGTATAATAATATGTTTTTAAGTAAAATCTGCATAATATATCAATGATCAATGATTTCTTTCTATCTTCCTTAATTTATAAGAATTCAAAGAATAAGATTTTATATTATCATTCAAATACACATTTGAAACATTTCTTTGACACTGTGCTGGTTCAAATAATAATGATGCGGCCCCCCCCCCCCCCCCCCCATAGGCTTTTAGATTAAAATGCTTAGTCACCAGGGAGTTGCATCCTTGTTGGAGTAGGTGTGGGCTTGTTGGAGGAAATGTGTCACTGAAGGTGGGCTTGGGGGTTTCAAGTGTTCAAGCCATGCCCACTATCTCTCTTCCTGTTGCTTGCAGATCCAGATGGAGAACTCTCAGCTACATTTCCAGCACCATGTCTGCCTGTCTGTTACCCACCATGCTGATAATGGACTAAACCTCTCAACCTATAAGTCAACCCCAGTTAATTGCTTTCCTTTATAAGAGTTCTCTCTTATAAATGGTGTCTCTTCACAACAGTAGAACACTAGTCTAAGACAGACATACTGGTCCTTTTCCCATAATTTTATGTGTATAACCTAGTGATACAGCCAATGTAGGTACAGACATGTATTGAATATGCCTCATTCACTGGGTCCAAAGCAGAAAGATAGATCAGATGGCATATGGTTGATATGATTTAGGCTTTGGATTGATCCAAAGTTACTATCTTCTGGCATGCATATGTAAAGCCTTATAAATGTGACTATGAGAAAAGGCAAAACTAAAACTTACATATTGGAATGAAGCAGAAACATTTGACAACTGTTGGGCAGTTAGAAGAAGGTAGATGAGTGGAATACTTGGAGAATCAACCCTGTCTATGGCTCTGAGAAAAGTAAGCCGTGCAAACTTAGGAACCAGGAAATAGAGCCCAAAGAAAGGGATAGTATGGTACCTGGACTCCCAGGAAATCTCAGTTTTCTAAAGCAGTATGGTTTTCTGGAGATCACAGAATGAAATCAGTGGGTGTGAACAAAGGCTATGTGGCCTCTCAATGCACAAGTGTTAGCAGCAGTGCTTGGGCTGTGGTAGTGGGTAATGAGAGCAGAGCTGTCCATGTAGAGTGAAACTTGAAAGGGTGACTGCATGATCATGAGAATATGGATGCTTCTCTCAATTTCCTGGGTTGTTTCAACTTCTAGCCTTTCTTGCCTCACATACCAAGTGGGGATATCAGGCCTACTTTCTGTGTAGTGTTCACAAAGCCCTTCTAGAAGTGGCTAATCCTTAAAGTGGTGAAAACTATTCCATGATTTCACAGAACAGCTTTGCTCAGTCTCCCTATGCTTAGGAATTAGTTAAGAGTAGGAACACAATTCCACCACACGTGGCAAGGAGAAGGTAGCTGGGCTTCCAAACACAGAGCTTCCCTTGACAGAATGCAGATATGGAGGGAATGGCAACGAGTCAAATTGAATGCCTGACAGTTAGAGGAATATATTTATCACAGAATGACGGTCACCCAAAATTTGCCTCCACAGAAGGCTGAGAGGGATACACATAGAGTCAGTCATTGTCATTCCTGTCTCCATCATCTTGAGAACTGAAGGGCAGCTAAGTTTCCAGGTAGGAGTTTATTGTCAACATTTTAGTGTAATCTGCATGGAACAGCAACAAGGTGATGAGCATAGATATGGGAAAACAAACCACAGTTGAAGGGATAAGTGTCTTTACAATGGGAAAGAAAGTACTAAAGTTACAACCAAGATGTTCCATTTTTTTCTCCATTGAGTGTGTTTTTTAATGGTTGAATCTACTTTGGAATCGAGTCTCATTTTTGCCTATATATCTTTGGACTGTGAGCTACAGTGTTATACATAAAAATGTATTAAATTAACTTTTTGTAAATAGAGTGAATGAGTGATGAAAGCAATGTGCATGAATGTCTCCTGTGAGATACAATTTTAGGTATTACTTTATTCTGACCCATGACATTAAATTTGTAATTCTTATAAAGAAATTTCTGTATTTATGAATCACTGACTGAGGCAAGTTTTTGCTACAACCTTGTTCTAGAGCACAGGTTAGATGTGAGCTAGTGAAAATCTAACTCTGAAACTAGAACTGGGCTATTCATTTGAAGCAGACACAATAAATGACTGAGATGGGCAGAACACAAATGGTCTGTATCATGTGACAAAGTTAATAACAAGAGCTGTGACCAGAGGTAAGAAGGGATGCTCTAAGATTATGGGCCAAGTCTGATGGAGGGAGGCAATCAAGGCAAATGCCTTTCAGAGAGGCAAGCAGAGATGCATGTGGATACCTAATAGTCCAACATCAAGGAGCTGTCTTTCTCTTCCATCCTCTAGTCTCAGGTAATGGTATCTAATTTATGTTCATCATGATATTTAATCTTATTTCACTTAACATCTTCATAAGGTAGGGATAATAATTGCTATTTGTATTTATTTATTTATTTGTTTGTTTGTTTGTTTGTTTATTTGTTTGTTTGTTTGTTTTCCGAGACAGGGTTTCTCTTGTGTAGCTTTGCGCCTTTCCTGGAACTCACTTGGTAGTCCAAGCTGGCCTCGAACTCACAGAGATCCGCCTGCCTCTGCCTCCCGAGGGCTGGGATTAAAGGCGTGCGCCACCACCACCCAGCTAATTGCTATTTTTAAATTAAATGGTATAAGACCAAATATTACTTAGTGAGGTGCCTACAAATACCAAGTTTAAAATAAGACAATGTAAAACTCATACTAGCTGTTTACTTGTGGTGTTAACTGTGGAAAACTTATGCTCCCTGAGCCTCAGTTTGTTTATCTCTGAGAATTTGTTTACTATTTACGCTGTGAACTAGAGAGAATGGTGCAAACGTCTACCAAAGTTCTTGGTATGAACAATGACTGAGGACAAAATCCCTAGCAGGATGTCTTGTGTATTCCCATTTAGAATATCAAAATACCCCCCTTTGAACAATGTTCATCCAAGACTACTTGTAGCCAATGATCACGGCATAAGAACTGCTAAAGCATGTAAGACCAAGAGTATGTAACTGGAATGGTGAGTTGAATTCCAGGCACCAAGCATTGACTACCCGCCTCCTCCTGTGGGTAGAGTATAGTTTCCTGCTCTGAATATATTGAGCTTTACACTGAAGCTGGTTTGGGATGAGCGCTCTTACAACTGCCGTCTTTCGCAAATTTTGAACTTTGGTGTTGTAGACACTAAAATTACATCCTGGGGAGCCCAAGGAAAACTAGGAGACATACAGAGTGAGCTAGAACTCAACCCATAAACAGGAACCAAACCCCCAAAACTCCAGTGTAACCCAGTGTAGTTATTGCAAATCCACAGTGCTTTGAGCAAATAAATAAATTTTACCACTGCTGGGCTTAGAAGAAGTTTGTTGTATCCAACTCTTGTAGCAAATAAATGAATAAAATCCAATGCAAAGACTAATACAGTGTTCAGGGAGAGGCTGATATGTTAAGATTTCCTTCTGGTTTCTTACTGAGAGCACACAGTAGGCTCACTGGGAATGCCTTTCAGTCTGGGGTAAGTCTACTTAATGTTTTACATTGCTCATAGGGATGTAGCTTCTCAAATGAATCTAAAACCACCTTAATGTTTTGCTGATATTTCAGCTAAGTGCTGTGTTTGATATATTGTGCACCCTAAAAAACATATCTGGGGTCAGAGAACAGAACAGCCACTAGATATAGAAGCCAGGCATGGTGGCACATACTTTTAATCTCAGGACTTGAGATCTCCTATATTGCTTGGGAAAGACACATGCCTTTAATCCCAGAAGTGATGGTAGGAAGCAGGAAGGTATTTAAGATGTGAAGACCAGAAACTAGAGTCTTTTTAAGCTTTTAGGGTTTTTAGCAGCAGTTCAGCTGAGATCCATTTGGGTGAAGACTCAGAAGCTTCCAGTTTGAGGAAACAAGATCAGCTGAGGAATTAGCAAGGTGAGGTTAGCTGCGGCTTATACTGTCTCTCTGATTTTTCAGTGTTCACCCCAATATCTGGCTCCCGGGTTTGTTTTTATTAATAAGATCTTATAAGATTAGTGTTACAGTGCTGCATTGCACAAAATCTTTGATTAAAATGATTTTATAAATTTATGGTTTCATACAGACTCAAAAGGATCTTTTCAACATGTCAATATCTTGTAGGGGCAGAGCCACTATCTCAGGATACTTATGGGTCATGAATCCCATTCATGTCTACTGTAGCCCTATGACTTTATCCAATCTTAATTTCTTCCCCAGAGTACTCCCTACTAATACTAGCACATTAGGTTCAAGGTCCCAGTATTAGGATTTAAAGGGTGGGAATAACAAGCATTCCTTCTAGAACAAGCTCTGTGAGGTTGGCAAGTAGGTCATAGACACCTGACTGATCAGTAGTATGCATATACATTGTTTATAAAAGGATTAAAGAAACTAAGAGATCTGGTGTTTTGTTAAAAATCTGCTCTATATTAGATGACTGTCCCCCAAAAGACTATGCATTAAATGCCTAAGTTCCAAATTGCATTGCTGGACAGGTAGATATTTTAGGAGGTGGAATGGGAGGTACTTAGATTGCTGGGACATGTCCTTGAAGGGATTACACTAGTGTTTTCCTCACTTTTTCTCCTCCCTCATTCGGTCACCCTCCCACCCATCCCCACACTCTTTCCTTTCCTTCTCTGTCCCTCCCTGGATTGTGATGTAGGCAGTCTGCTCTGTCACAGATTCTCCCACTGCCATCCAGGTTCTCACACCAGAATCTCAAAGTCAAAGGACTCCTGTTCTCGGACTAGAACTTACAACCTTTAAATCCTAACGAACCTCTTCTCTCTGTAAGTGTCTTATCTCAGCGTTGCAAATAAATTGAATTTAAACTTAAATTAAGGTTCAAATTAACATATGATTTTTTTTTAAGGAGCCAACAAAAGAGGTATAATTCTCAATCATTTTGTAAATCAAACTGGATGTTATCTCAGCATCTGTGTGAATATAAACAAGGCTTCTCTCTATCAGGCAAATATCTTTGATCTAAAACTATATGCCCCCGTCTTTTCTTCACAGTTACCAATAAGTCCTGTAGTCACTGTCGTTGTACTCTATTGTGTTGTCATTCTCTCCCCAACCTCTGTCCATCTTCATGTGCTTTCAGTCAGGAGAGCCCCCTGTTCCCCATGTTGTTCATCTAGCAAACTACTACTCTCCATTTAGACTCACCCTAATTCAAAACATTAGGTGGATTTCTGAGCCCATACTTCCCAGGAAATGCTGTGCAAAAAAACAGCACAGCATTCTGACCATGCTTGTTGAAGATACTGATATGATTTTTCATATACATTCTTTCAGCTCTAAGCAAATTCCAGTGTTAAATATGCAGCCTATATGTTCATCATGAGCAAATGGTGACACTGGCAAGTTCTACATGTTGTTCTAGATCACAGTTAAGATGTCTTTCTTGGGTCAAAATCAGATCAGAAACCACTATATAATGCTTCTACATTTGTATCGCACTCACATTATATGGGGAAATCATTTTTCCATAATAAACTTATAAAGCTCATAGAAGTATCATTATACCATTTTTATATTATTATATATTATACACATTATTATATATTATATATTATTCTAAATTTTAAACAAATACTTCAAACATTTATCATAAGGATAGGGAGAGTTGTGGGTGACATATACCATATAATGAGAAAGAGAGCCACTGCCTTCACCAAGACCAGGAGATATATATGTAAAAGTGACAAGATATTTGTCATAATGGGGTGCATTGATGCAGTGTCCTCTGAGTATTCAGACATCATTGTCTACGTGCCATGTGAAGGGTGAGAAGTTCTGTGAGGAGCATTTACTAATGGGAGTTAGGTTTTATGTAACAGACACGTCGTCGTCGTCGTCGTCGTCGTCGTTTGTTGTAACACTAATATAACTCTTGCTCTCTTGTAAAGTGACATTGCTCTTCTGTACAGTAGACATTGGTGTTCCTTTGTTCATAGGACATTTACCAAGTACCTTTCTGTAGCCACCTACTCTTCCAAACACAGGAATAAATCAGGAAAAGTACATTACAATTTCTGTTTGAGTTTATATTCAATTAGAAAGTATAAATAAATATGTGTGGTTCATAATAGATGGTGATGTCAAAATGGAAAGGAGAGATATGAAACAAGGACAGAGTATTAGAGGTGCATTTATAATCATATTTAGGCCATACAACTCTAAGAGGTGAAGAGGTAAAGGTGACTAGGAGAATAGGCTCACAGGCAGTAGAAACCACAAAGTGGGCCTCTGTGCACACCGGGAAAAGTGGAAAGTCAGACTCCAAAGAACTCAACATGTTGGGAGGGCAGGTGGGCCAAACCGGGTGATGTGTGTAAATTTACCCAACAGTTAGACTAGAATTCACTGGAAGGTTTGAAACAGCAGCTCTTTGGCTTACCTGTGGCAAATGAATTAAAAGGAGCTCGATGCTGGGAAGAGAGAGGACCTTTTTGATCACCCCTTGTCAAAGACACAGCAGTTAACTTTAGGCACTATTACATTTATTCTTCATATACTATTTTAAGTGCAAATTGTATTACATTAGTTTAAGGTCAAGGTGTTGAGTACAGAAGAAAATCTGGTAACCATAATTTAGAAAGAAGGAATTCACTTAATTCTGACACAAACAAATAAATACAATTAAATACCATTGTCCTTCTATTCTTTTAGTTCCTCTGTTCTCCAGCCCTTACCACCCAATCTTTAGTGTTCAAATGTAGCACCCAGATTCAGTGTGCCTTCAGAGGTATCTGTTCTTAGGGCTATTGTTACTTCAAAACTGAACAACTTAGGGATGAAACAGTGGCTTTAAGCCTATCAACCATTTGAGCACTGCCAAAGCTAATTGTCTTAAGCACTGAGCTGCTTATCCTACTCATGTAGTGACCAAACAACATTACCGTCTTAGAGCAATGTTTTTACATTTCCCTGGAAAAGTTGCTTTTCTAGGATTTATAGTGTTCTCACAGAACACTATAAATGAAAGCATGTACAGTGTGAGCCATTTTCTCAACTGAGGCTCCCTCCTCTTAGATTGCTCTAGTTTGTGTCAAACCAGCACACACGTGCGTTCCATCACAAGACACTGAAGATTCTCTTACCATAGGTCACCTACCAAGTACTTAATAAGATGAATAACGATAGTTTTATCATGTTTCCATGGTTACTTTATACCAAGTGGCAGAGAAAATGCCTCCATTGGATTGGCCTGTAGGCAAGTCTGTCTGTGGGGGCATTTTCTTGATTAATGTTTGGCATTAGAGGCCCAACCCATGGTGGCAGCCCCTTCCTGGGCAGGTGGTCCTGGGTTGTGTAAGACAGCAACCTGAGCTGAGTGAGCTGAAGCAAGGAAGCCAGTATACAGAGTTCCTCCATGCTGTCAGCTTTAGGCTCCTGTTCAACTTGAGTTCCTGCCTTGGCTTCCCTCCATGATGGATTGTGACACACAAATGCACACACACACACACACACACACACACACACACACACACACACGCCAAATAAACTCTTTCCTTTCTAAATTGCTTTGGTTGTGGTCTTCACGGTAGCAATAGAATACAAACTGATACAACATTCATTATTTTCATAAAATAAATGCCCAAGGAATATTAAGTAAACTGTAATTTAAATGCAAAGAAACATGTAATAAATTAAATTATACAATTGGATCATTTATTATTAAAAGTTAATAAAGTTAATATTTATTACCAAACCTTAGGTTCTAAGAAAATATAAATAAGTCTTGATATTCATTCCTGAGACCTTTCACTAAAGCTGAACAAGTTTCATGCAGCAGGATAGCACTGAATTTTATTTCATGTGGCCACACACTGAACAAGGGAGTAATACATAAATTATCATAGAAAGTATGATTTGAAATGGGCCTATGCAATGTATCTCTATAGGAAAATGTTGCAGAAGTTGTCACTTGTTGAGTGGAATGAATTTTCATGAAAATCAACAAATATTGGTTTGTTAGCCTTATGGAAGTTAACAGGTGCTTTTCTGAGAAGTATTTTAGAGTCAAGTTAATGACAGATTAGAGAATGTCAGAGACAATTGTAATGAGCTTTATATTTTATTTATAAAGGATATGCCTTTAAAAGTTGGGTGTTCTTATAAACAATAAGAAATTTTATGGAGAGAAAAATGCTTTTGTTTCATTGGACGGTTTTCAGGCATAAAGAACTCAAGAGAATATGTAATACAGTTCCAAATTATTTGTTGGTGTGTCAGCAAGCATGAGTCAATACAAAATCATTGCCATATATATATATATAATGTATATATATTATTATATATAGTCTCCTCATGCATATATATATATAAATACTAAAAACACAGCCTTTGACCTGTATTACAGGGTTGCAGCAGCCGTGCGAAGGTTGAGAACCATGGCTGTAGCATGAGTTAGACCCTAGTGGTAGAAATAGTCATTGAAGGTGGGTCTTTGAGGGCTTGCCCAAGCTCCTGGTTTTGGCACACATTCTGCTTCCTTATCTACCATGACATGAACAGCCTAATCTGCACCCACCCATGCAGCCCACATCCTCCTTGGCACGTTGAATTGAAACCTCAGAAATTACTACTCCAAATAAGTGCTTCTGCCATTAATTTGGTTCTGTCATATGTTGTTATATCTATGATGTGTTAATAGCAGGAATTGGCTGTGTTTCTCAGTGATAGAGCTCTTGCCTGACCATTGTTTCTTGAGTTCAACTGGCAGTACTGGAAACAACACATAGTAATGCAGAGAGTTGGAAGCAGAGAGTTGGTTCATTGCCTTAACTCAGTCTGTTTATGTGTATCTTACCCTTTGAAACTGGTTTGCAGAAGGCATTTGGAAAATTTGTATATGCAGGTTAAAGAAGACCTAGAGTGATACAAAGTCTAATGGGATATTCGTATATTAATTTGAAAGGCTAGAATGCTAAGAGTAATGGAGAAAGAGAAAAGTAGACTTAGGAGGTTTCAGATGGGAATGAAGTTTTAACTGAAAAATGGAACTAGAGTTTTGTGATACATTCGGGCCAAGAATCTGTTGATATTTTGCCTATGTCCTCAAATGTTGAGAGAGTGAGTCCAAAAGTAGTCAAGACAGCATAACATTCAGGCTGTGGTATAATTAAATATCATGGCTGCCTTTAGCCAAGTTCACAATGCAAATTGAGAAGAAAAAACAAAATAGCAAGATATGAAAAACATACAAAAAGCAAAACAAAATGTGAAGTTTAATCAGAAAATGAGCTTTTTTTTAAATCTATGGACGTAGTAGTCATTAAATAGAGGAGTGTCATTACATAGTGTCCAAGCCTTTTGCAATAGGAAGGTAAAGAAAACACCATGAGTACATTTCAGAAATTAAAAACACCAGGCTTCAGGGAGCTGAAAGAGTATAGAATCATTTGAAAGATGTTTTCATAAAGAAAGAGAGAGAGCGAGCTATGCTGCTCTATCTTTGGACATGGCCACTTAGGGAAGTCGTGTCACATATCCAACCCGCCAGTACTTAAAGACCACTTCTGTGTTGGTTCAAAGGTCCACTGTTGAAGCTGGTTGTAGAACCTGGTACACATAGTGCAAGTTTTGCATATATACACAATGCTAAAGTTGGGATTTTATGAAGTCTTCCAAGAAGATTTTTTTTTTTTTGAGAAAAGACTGTGAGGCTATACTATATGTAGCAGGGTTGGGTTCTCAACAGAGTTCCCAGGAGAGCTTTGACTAAAGCAGTAAAGGTGAAGTTCATGTTGAAATGGAGACTACAGGAGGGTGAAGATGGCAGAGATATGAATACTTTTTGAAAATCTTTAGGTACCTAGTGTAGACAGACAAATAGAGACACCATTTCCCACAGGAGTTCACAAAATGAATGGCACCATGTCTTGGATACTAGCCATGAACTGACAGGACTTTAAATGTTTCCTGCTTGATTTTCTTTGTCACCATCTCTCCTTTCTGTGCTTCCAAAACTCCCCTTTGTAATGGAAATGTTTACCTTATGCAATTGTGTATTTTGAAAGCACACAACTCATCTTTTTCATTATATAGGTACAGTTGCCCTACTAACAGATTGCTTTCAAGCTCAGTAGTCATTTTGCACTTGAACTTTTAAATAGTGTTGGAAATTTTAAAGCTTTGTAGAGTGTTAAACCTAGAATACATGTATTTTTGCATCATGGGAATCCCATGAGCCTTTGAGGGCCAAGGGCAGAAAGCCATGGTTTGAATCTGAAGTGTGCTCTTTGGGTTCATGTCTTTAATGCTTGCTCCTCAGTTCACAGGACTTTTTAGAGATTCTGTGGAACTTAGTAACTGAAACTAAACTGGAAGAAAGTAGGGCACTAGTGGAAGGCTTTTGAAGGCTTACCTTGTCCTGTTTCCTATTACATACTCTGCTCCTGGTCTGCCATGATGTGAACAGTGTCCACCATATTGACTGCTATTATAAACAGAACTATTCTGTTATTATGGGCAAATATCTTCCAAATCCATGAGCAAAAAGTACGTCGTTCACTCTCTCAGTTCTTTCTGTCAGATGTAATGATCACAGTGTTGGGGAAATTAACTACAACAAGCATTGCCACAGGAAAGCAATAATCTGCAAATGAAACTGTGCTGAGACAACGTGGAGAAGATTGGCTATTTCCTCATACAGATTTAGAGAGCATGAGTTATAGGAAGGGAGATAAGAAATGAACATGTTTTTTAGGAATATGGCAGCATGGGGCCTCCTGAGGAAAAAGCACGCTATAAGAGAGTGAGCAAGTCCTGTTATTTCCATGAAAAGTAGTGAAAACAACATGGTAATAAACAGCTCACAGTGTTGACAACTCTATTATATACTACTGCCAACTGACAATTCCAATACTGTTTCCTTCCTATCCACAATAGTAGCAATGGGAAAGAGAAAAAAAGAACATGTGCATATGTGTAGTAAAATTAACATTCAGAAATCTCCTATCTGCTTAGCCATCTATACCCAGAGAAGTTCACTAGAAGTTAGTGTCCCTTTTGCCCTGGAGACTCTAACTTTCTAATTGCAGTGATAGTAAGAAGGTTAAAATAATTTAGAGGTTCAGAATAAAGTGTTACCAGCTATATTTGCTGGAAATCTTTCTCCTGTGTCTCTCTTGGTACCTAGGCATAAATCCTGCTTTACTTTGCAGTTAGTCAAAAGCAAATCAGACACGGAGCGTTTTTGTAACATGTCTTCAATTACATTTATGAAAGACATTTCTTACATTCTTGTTGGATTTCTAACAATGCTTATGAACCATACACAGAATTTCAAGCAGGAGAATTTATGAAAAGTTAGAAAGAGAACATTTAATCCACATTTCCCATGCTCTTTGTATTTCATGAGATTTATTGAAGGAAGGTAACTGAAAAAAAAAAAAACATACTTAAAAAATCATTTTCTCTTTCACAAAATAGAAGCTTTTTTTTTATCAGTGTTGCTTTTCCTTTCTGGTTCAAAGACTTCTACACTGTAAGGAATTCCTCAGCAAGTCATTCAGGTACAGAGCAATTTTTGTAAAAGTAAAATTTTATCATCCTTTCTTGGATAAGAGTACAAGACTGAAAGTCATGTTCTAAGTACATGCTTCTATTTTCTTCTCTCTGTGCAAGTTAATCAAAGTCAGGACTACTGAGAGAAAAAAAATGTTTGCTCCACAATCCTTGGGCATGAGGTAGTAGATAGGAAGGACCCAAATGCCAACTTTCTTGGAACACACGCAAGGATTTGTTAGAGATATAGTTATTTGTTCTCTTAATGTCTATCCACCCTGAGTGAAAGTCTAGTGTAATACTCCCATCCACTTGGCTTACAAAAGTGCCTGAGCTGGCAAAGATCCCAGGAAGATATTATTAAGTGTAAACCAGGGCTGCCTAGAGATACCACACTGGTTTATTTTTGATGTTGCTATCTGTGGAACTCAGAAATTTGACATACAGTTGTCTTTGTGTGTAGAGCATGACAATAAACAGGTATTTCACTGTGCAATCATATTGCTTTCAGTAGTACCCAGGGGTGCTAAAAGTGGCATCTCTCCGGTATCTAAGATAACCAGGCTTGTGGTCAGAAGCCTTGCTGATTTTAATTAACAGATATGCTTGCTAAAGAGTTATCAATATATGTCTTCTGACTTCATATGACTGCAAACAGCCTGTGTACCAAAAGAAATGAGTTAGATCCTACCTTTCTGAATCAGATAGCTAGAGATGAGGTAATGCATCATTTTTAACAGCATTTGTCTATTTGCTTGGTAGATAGTGACATTAGAACTCAGCACTGTGGTTTCGTACTATTCTTTGTTTATTCCAGCCTTCAACAGAAGATATAGTTAATATATTTTAATATCCATTGAGTTTAGTTAATCTTCAGATGAAAATTTAAAGGATCTGTAAATGAAAGCTCAAGGTGAGAGGTGATGTGAGAAACTGAAACGGAAACTCATTCATTCTCTCCAAGAATCAATCTAGAATATCATATTATAATCAAAACATTATCAAGCTGTCTATTGTCTTTTCATTTTATTATATAATGTTAATTAGGATTTTAGAAAATAGTTCTTAATCAGAAAGTTAATAATTTAACCTCAGGTTCATCTAACATATCAGTCTCTACGTAAGATGGAAGAACAAATCCTAATCTCCTTTTGTAGCTGTCACTGGTTCTGGTGGGGGAATGATGTGAAGATAAAGACCATCTCCCTGATGTAAGATCAGCTCAGGAACAATCAGGTACACTGTACCATCAGGTGATGGTTTATTATGTCTAAGTCCAATGTTGGCATCTGTTCAGGAGAGATAAGGGACCTGCCATTTAAAGGCCAAATGTTTACTAAGTGAGATGTAAGTAGTATATAAGAGGAATGATAGCTACTGTTACTAACATTTCAGACTTCCACAAGTTTCTAACATAGAACAGATACTCAAGAAATTTAGTGGAACAAAGTAATATATGAATGACCTGACATATAGTTTACTATATTTTAGAAATTTGTTTAAATAAATGTATCACATTAGAAGAAAACACACAATTGTGGGAGGCTTCTGATCTCTAGTTGGATGCTTATACAGTGCTGATGCTTCTTTTGTTTTGTTTGTTTGTTTAGTTGTTTTGAGACATGGTTTCTCTGAGTAGTCCTAGCTGTCATGCAATTTGCTCTGTAGATCAGGCTGGCCTCGACTTCAGAGATCAGCCTACCTCTGCCTTCTGAGTACCAGGATTAAAAGTGTGTGCCAACATCTTTCATTTAATAAATTTTTTAGTTTTTTTTTTATTATTTAGACAGGGTCTTACTGGTTGTCCTAGAACTCGTTATGTAGACAAACCAGGTTGGCCTTGAATTCACAGATCTCCATCTGCCTCAGCCTCAGAAGGGATGGGACTAAAAAAATACTTATACCACCAGTTCTGCTTCTCATCCACTACCATGAGGATTGCCACACCCCCACTGCTCCATAGCACTTAATACATTTTACCAGTATGAAACATGATATTCTTTTAGATTATTTACTTTTTTTTTTTTTTACAAATGGTATATCGTCTCATTTCATTGTACAATTACCTACTTTTCTAAATTTAAAAGTATTCTTAAATATTTGATATAACTAACTATAAAGACCATATTGGTATCCTTTTAAACCAATCAAAGGGGCAATCTATGGAGGTAAAAATAACACAAGGAGCTGCAGATGTGACTGAAACTGTTGATGTTCTTATATACCAATATCGCTTCTTTTTCTCTGAACCAGTATGTGGCGTAGTCCCTCAAATCAGCATGATGAAAGTTGATCACAAATTGTGTTAAAATGTACTATGTTCCTGAAATGATCATGTTGAATGTATTTTTGATGTTGTAATTGTAATTTAAAAAGTAGTGTGCTCCTGTCTCAAATCTTACCAGACCTTACTTCTATGGTGATTTGATTTGTGGTATTGGTCGGCTTAATAGTTCAGGACCCCGCACATTGTGGATGTCCAGGAAATGTTTCAATTAAATGAAAAAACATCTTGAATAAACAATTAAATGGAAAATACTGGGAAACCACATATTTCCTGGTGTTCAGAAAAGTTTGTAAAGAACCAAATCTTTGGAATATTTCAGCTATGTCTTTTCTAAATATATAAAAAGCTCAGGAATTTCAATATTACATATTTCATAACTTAAGATTAATTACTGTCGAATGCCAGGAAGTAACCTCAAAATTTACATTTATTTAGAAGTTCAATCAATAGGATTTTCAACTGTAAAAATAGCACACAAACTCATATTTTTTAATTATATGGATTTTCTCTAGAACATGTGATATAAATACGAATATATATGTATGTATATATGTATATATATATATATAGGATTTGAAACAAATAAAAATGGAATTTCTCAAATTCTGAATAAAGTTACCTTCCAGCATGACACAATATATTTTATATTCTGAAAATGTTCAATCAAAAAATTAGCATCTAATTCCATATATATATGCATGGTGAGTATATATATATATATATATATATATATATATATATATATATATACTCATGTGTGTGTGTGTGTTTATATATGCATAGAGACAGAGAGAATGAGGTTAGCAAAGCAATAGCTTTAGAGTTATGCAAATCAAAATCTTAATATGTTAATGTTTACTTAATTTGAAATTAAAGTAGTTGACTCAATTGGTAGAGTGGGAATTATAAAACTGTACATACATACATACATACATTTCCCTTTACCTTCAACAATGAAGTTCATGCAGAATAATGCAGCTTGCCTGGTTTAAGAGTTAAAATTCAATAGATGACTTTCTCATTAAGTAAACATGTACATTGTGTAATGAGTGATTGAAGGAGATTTTATGTGTACGTCATGAAGACTGAAATGTAATATCTGATTTAGGAGACAACAAGGGAAAATTTAAAGCACATTAGTCAGGAGAAAAAAATGCATTATATCTACCTGTCTTAGTTGATGCAAATTACCTATTTCTATATCAAACAAAGCATGTTATTTAGGAAGAGGAAAATCATTTTTGTTCACACATTTAAGATATTTTACTTGTCACTTAAAATCTCTAGAGATAGAGATATTTACATAAGAAAAATGTGTTTAATGATAAAGTTGTAGGAAGGTAAATGACTAAATATGTTGCTGGGACAACAGTGTCACAATGAATTACTCTGATAGGTACAATAATGATTCTGAGATAAATATTGTCAAGTATGATCAACTGTCTTGAAGAAGTTATACCAGGACTCCATCCAAGGAAGCAGGCAGCCTAGCTGTGGATTTTCACCTCTCCTTTGTTTCCCCAAGTCCAACCCCCCACTCTCATCTCCATCTCTGGAACAAACCACCTGTTGCAGCCTCCCCTTCTGCTCTGCCTGGATATCCAACTGATTACTCAGACCTTCTCCTCCAAACTTCTTCTTCACTCATCTGGTTATTCCCCCCTCAAACATCAGCAGACATTCCCTCAGAGCACTCTGGGCTGCACGAGCCAGAGCAACAAGTAGGTTAATAACAGATCTTCACTTCTCGTCTTTAAGTTCAAATCCAATTCCCCAGTCTCATCCACAGCTATGTAGCAGACCACCTACTGCAACCTCACCTCTGTCCCTGCCATCTTTTCCAGTGGATCATAAAGATCTTTCCCTCTAAACTCCCCCCCACACACCAAACACACACACACCTTACTCATCACTTTATCCCAGGCTCCAACTCCAGCAGACATTCCCTGGGAACTCACAGGGCACTCTGGGCAGGGAAGCAGATGAGATAACATGCAGATCTTCACTTAACTCTTCTCTCTTTTAATTCAGTCCTTCATTCTCACCTTCAGCTCTGTAGCAGACCACTTTCTGTGGCATCTCTCTCCTATCTGGCCTCTTCTCCAGTGAATCATGAATATCTTCTCCTCCAACATCCCTCCTCACTCATTGCTCTGTTCCAGTCTCCAACTCTAGCAGGCCCTCGCTGGGAACCCAATGGCCAAATCCTTCAGAAGATAGTAGGCCAGCAAAGCCTGAAGGCAAGCTTCAGCTTTTTGCTCTCTCTCTCCTCTCCTTCATATCCATTCCTCAGTCTCGTCCCCAGCTTTGTAGCAGACTACCTACCTTCTGGAGCCTCTCATGACTCTGTCTTAGATCCTGGTGGAACAGTCTGCTTGACTCCCTCCTGTGGGAACTCACTCCATTAGCTGGTCGCCGTTCTTAAGTGTCAAATCTTAGTACCTAGAAACACATTTCGTCCAGAACCTCAAGTGGCCTATAAGGATCCCAGAAGAATTTCCTACTAGGCAATACAGAGCCACCACACTCTCTTAAGAACCAGAGACAGCAATAGACACCAAGGACAAACCACCCATTCAACAAAGATAAGACCAGATATCTGACCGATAATTAGAATCCTTCAAAACCCAGAGCCTGGACACCAGTGTAATAACACACTCAATAAGAGCTAGGACAAGACATCTCCATGAGAGTTAAGCAACCCTACTATAGTAAGTCCTGAATATTGTAATATAGCTGAAACACAAGGCAAAGACCTTAAGACAGCCTGTATGAGGATGGTAGAGGTCCTTAAAGAGGAAATGAATAATTCCCTAAAGCAATCTATGAAAACACAAAAAAATGGACAGAAATTAATAAAACTGTTCAAGACCCAAAAGTCAAGGGGAAAATAAATGAGGAAACTGAGGAAAATCTGGAAATGAAAAATTTAGGAATTTGAGCAGGAAGCCTAACCAAGAGAATGCAGGAGATGGAGGAAAGAATCTTAGGCAGTGAAGACATAACAGAAGAAATGGATAACTCAGTGAAGAAAATGTTACCAGGGAAGATCTCTGACTCTTGTGCATCTGATTTTTGGTGTGAGGTACTAAACATTCTTTCCCATTGTAACCCAATATACATTTGCAATTTACATAACAGATTATATGGTTGTCCCTCAAAAACATTTTCTTTTAGAAGATTTCATTCTGATAACAAACTATAAGGAAAATAACATCATGGATTGTGTGTTTCTAGACATGTAAGGCTTTACTCCTGCTCCACGTGAATGACTGACATGCATGATTAGTTGTTCAGAGATCAGTTATTCATTTAAGGGACCTGTTTCTAAATTCATGTGCTTAAAACTGAATGATAGAGGCTTTCACAAACACAAATCACAGTGCTTTATGAACACTTACGAGGTATACAACTTAAATGCTAAAACTATTTTTAAATATGCACATTTGGGAAACATGAACCAGGAGATAAAGTCAAACATACTTATTTCTCCAGAAAGCTATCGTCCTTTCATTTTTACTCCATCTTTTGTCCCAGGTTAGATACCTTGTCATTACTCTTAAGACAAAGTGTGTATGAGAAGCCAGAATGGTGTGTGTAACACCTAGTCTCTCTTCTGGACCTTTAAACAACAGGTAGCAGAGAAACAATGGTAGCTCTTACTCTCTACAGAGAGGAAGGAATACTTTCTCCTCCCTGAGTCACTTTCATTTTATTGGAGGCTTGAGTAGACACTAAGACTCAGGGAGCAGTAGGCAGCACCAGTTTCCCCTTGCACTGACACCATTTCCCTACTTCAGAAATGAATTCTCCTTTACATGTTCCTGGTCTTCCAGGCAGTCAGGAAAGAGTGTTCTTTCTTCGCTATGAATGTGTCAATACAAAACTACAAGTTTTTATGTCAAAAGAAAATAATCAGAGTTTATTCTGGAGACAAATATGTGTGGTAATGGCCTAGAAACATAGACTTAGATGTTCTCTTTCTGAACAATACTTGTCTTATCTAAATAAATTTATGGTGCGCATATACCCAAAATTAGTTATTTAAATTTCTAATCAAGTGTCATTATTTATAACATAATGTATTTTTAAGTGTTTAAACATTTCTTTGAATATATGTTTTACTTGTATTTCTGTGCACCATGCTTGGTTGTCTGATGCCAGAGGAAGCAAGAAGCAGGTGTCACTTCTCTTCGAACAGGAGTTGTAGATGGTTGTGAAATACCGTGTGGGTGCTGGGACCTGAACTAGGGCTCTGTGAAAGTGCAAGTGCTCTTAACTGCTGAGCCATCTCTTCAGCACCACTGTGTGAAAATATCCTTATATACAGGATTGTCCTTTTCTGTTTTTGGGTCTTTTAAATTTGCATTCTGTCTAGTAAAAAGGTTAAAATTTACTGCTGTAATCTACAATAGTAGTTGCTTCTCTTGTAAACTTGCAAGAATAACTTTAACCATTCTTTAATAAACCCACACACACACACACACACACACACACACACACACACAATTTACCTTGATTGTTCCTTTTTGTGTTTTTTATGCTTTAAGTAAAATCTAGAAAATATTTTAAAGTAAAGCAATCATATTACCAGTGACAATCCAGAAAGCTGTATCTGAAAGAGAAGGCATGCCTATAATCCCTTAATATCTAACATTTACCAATATAGGGAAAACTTAAAAATACTGGTTTTTTTTTCTTAGCAAATTTAGGTTGTCATTACCTTATACAGAACTTTCTTATTTTAAATTTACTTTTCACTGTACACAGCAAAGGTGCATCACATGATGTTTTGATATATATATCTATTAGTATCCAGAGGGGCCTGGCTGTTCTGTTTTGTAAAGTGACAACATATGGCAGTGTGATGACAATTACTGAGTGAACAGAACAAGTCAGATGTAGCTTTTGTCAAATGGTGTATACATGGAAAATTAAAATTGAATGGGATCTTATTATGATAACCTCTAAGGAAAAATAAGCACAATGTCAAAAGCAATTTGTTGACTATACTTTTCCTCTGGTTCTAGGACAAATGAAAAGGAGATATGTCATATTTATTATGTAAGTAAATCTTTAGGCATGTTTTTATTAATCAATAAATACTAGTGGTACACAGCCTACAGCCCTGACACATACCCTGGACCTATTTTTCAGCTTTTGAAAATAATTATCAACCTTAATGTGTGTGCACCATGAGGTGCAGATGATCAGTTTTATAGTGCTTATACATTTTATAGAAATAACTATAACACTCCCATAAGTATTTTATACATGTTTTATGCAATTGAGTAAGACTTGCAGAACAACAGTGTTACAGGTAAATGAAGAGAAATATAAAAAATATTCATACTCTATAATAAGCACATGAGAAATTCTCAAAATACTTCTTGAAAGTATTGATTTATGAGCACGCTGTATTTAGCAATGGAAGAAAAGAAGGAGAGGTGGAGAGTGGAGAGAGGCAGGAAGGTTATTAAGATCACAATGTGAACAGTTTGTTGTTATTAAAGGGACATCCTGAATTTGTACCTTTGAGGAAAGTGGTTCCAATCTGCATTGACAGCTAACACATGCTTCCCAGCTTTTGAGGAAATCAAAAATGTCTTTTCATTATCAATTGACTCTAGTTATTAACTCCAGATTTTGTTTTTTCTTTCTCTTCAAGTTGTCTTTTATTGGATTCCTCTTCCAAATGTACTGACCATTCAAGTGGATGAAAAAATTTATGAAAGGAATGCTTTATGAAAGTGGATGAAGTCTTTGCCTTATCTGTCTATAAAGATGTCAAATGTAAGACATAAAAAAGAATTGAAGAGAATGAACTATAGAACGTTTTGTGTCAAACAAAAATGTTTTTGTATGTTGAATCCTAGGAGAATACTTAAAGGGATAAAGTCAATAAGGGCACATACAATTTTATTTTGTAAATAAATATATTTATAGTTTTATTTAACACCATAGTTTACACCCAGCATTTGGTCATTCATATTTTATGTTATATAAAGATCCAAATAACTTAATAAATTTTATAGCATATTTCTATACATTACTATTGATAATTCTTTCATTGTATCTCCACAAAGGAGAGGGACTCATTAAGATCTGCTCTTCTCTCCTGAGCCCTGTGGCCCTTCTACTGACCAACATCCTGCCCACAACACTGAACCACCCTTGCAATAAACTATACCACTCAAGAGAGCCTTCTGGCTACTATGCCATTTGATGAAGTGGGCTATCATAGAAAGGTAATAAAAAAGGGCCCACAGAGGTTAAGTTCAGCGTAAGGCCTCTTCTTGTACCACATACATTCAATAAACTTCTGTCACTCTGCAATAGATAAGTTTGTTTTTCTGCTTTTTAAGGATGTAATTTGCTTCTGTCTGTATTACATTCTGTGGTTAAATAAAGGCCACACATATTTGTTCCATTTGAAGACATCCAAATTTCACCTCCTGGTGTTAATGTAATGAAAAGAGGTCACAAATAATCCAGTTCATCACTGGGAACTGTCCTGCTAAGATGAGGTAACTAAGGCTTCATTTCAATTCTATCTAATGCACATAGAATGTGACATAAAAAAACACAAAGTTTATCACAAAGAAACAAATGGTTTGGATAAAGAGGATGATCAAACAATATTTACTGCCAAGTGGAATATTACATTTTAGTATATTTGCATATAGAAATAATCTTTAAATAAAAGTATGCCATTTAAAAAAAAGTAAGTAAAAGCAAATGTATGTCCATTCAGTCTTCATCAATATTCTGTGGAAACTGTTTATAAATGCAAAAGTATACAGTGTTTATAATGAAACAATTTCTGCATTACATATTCTGCAAGATAGTTAACAGAAGGAATCAGAAAAATTTATTTTTCTCAGTATTTAACATGTCAAAGTTCAGTGATGAATTATTCATGGTCAAATGATAACTGAATTTAGCTTGAAATATATACTGGTTTAAATAAACCTCCAGTGCATGTAGGATTCCACAGGGCCTTGAAAAGAAAAAAAAAAAGAAATGAATGGCAAATAACAAAATGAAATGAAATTTTAAAAGATGATATTAAATGTTTAAACACTTAAATAAAAATACAGATTTACATGAAATTCTTCTGTTGTTGATTTTATGTTAAAATGTGTTATTAGCATTCACAAAGAATATATATTTTAGTAATGTAAAATGGAAGGATGGATAGTTGACATAATTTTTCCTTTCTTTAAACAGGTAGAAAATAGAGTTTTTGTCAACTCTTTATGCATTCTTCAATGGAAAAACATTAAGAAAATTACGTAATAGGTAAATAGCACAAGGTTCTCTTGAAGATTGCGTATTCCACAGTTACTATCTGAGCCTTAAACACTAAGACTCAGAACGATTTCCATAGTCTTCAACTGTTATTGCCCTACTCTTTAGTCCATCATTTCTGCTGAAACTTCACATGATAGGAAATTAAAACATTTCAAACTATTTCATACATATTAAAACAAGAAAATCCACTTAGTAACTATTCATGAAAGGAAGTGCAGTGTCTAGGAAGTATAGAACACTTTACTCATTCCTAATCACAGTAAAATTGTTGTGAGAAGATCTACAAGATCACAGAATCAATAGTACAAGACTGTTATGTACCAATATAAAGGATATATCTGTGTATGTGTGTGTGCGCATGCACACGTGTGCCACGTATCAGTATATAAAATATAACAACATATCAGATCTGCAACTATGAGGCTTCTAAAGCAATATTGGCAGCTTCTGAAGGAATTCCACACAAAGAGAAACCATCTTATCTGAGTCCACACCAAGAAATATCATAAGAAAGGGCACTCAATAACTGAGGCACAGGACAGCAGGTTGTGATAGAGCAGTGTCTGTGGAACAGTTCTCTATGAGAACAGTGGGTGCTATAATAAAATCCCATTATCAGAAAATGAAAAATCTGAGCAATCATTAGGTTTAAGAAATTCTGATTTTACCCTTGCAAAGTTTAATGAGACATGTAGTGTGTGTGTGTGTGTGTGTGTGTGTGTGTGTGTGTGTGTAGTATGCACATATTATATACTAGTAGCATTTTTAAGAGACACTTGTCCATTGTCTCACAGAATATTGCTCATTTCTTGGACATTAAGGCTTATTGTTGCATACTGTGAATGAGGCTGCAAGGCTTGAATGCTTTCAAATTAGCACTCAGAAGCTATAGCTTCAGTGGACAGAGTAGTACTACTGTGAATGAAGTGTATAGTGATTAATTCTCTTGGTCCTCAAAAGAAAGCTCACTGAAGATACATAACCAGAGAAATGTGTAGAAAAACGTATTTAAAAATTCACTTTTCAAGGTGTATATGGTACTGTTTGATGATCCGTTAAGCTTGTGTACGTCACATAATTTTTATCTCTTCCTTTCCTGTTTTCCATGCAAAGCATATTTCTGGGTCCAAAGGATGTTTCCTTGATCTCACTTACACTAGTCCATAGCACTACATTGCTTACTTTTTCACATAAGCATTCTATTATTTCCGTTTTTTACGGTAGGGCATATAAATTAAATAGCATAAAACAAGGTACTACATGATAGAATCCTAAGTTGCATTCATTTATTAGTAGTCTAAAGATGTCTCTATATGACAATATTGATATTTCATCTTCTTTCTTGCCTGGACAACCGTCTATTTGGTAATGGACTGGTTTCTATCGATAAGTATTTGTGTTATTTCCATCATTATCCTTGATCATAAATGCTGACTAGAGAATATTTTAGGAGCATGTAGTTTGGTATTTATGGAAATATATGTCTTGGTAGATTTTGTAGTTGGACCACACTGCTTTATTGCATTCTCAAAACATTCTTTGTCAGAGGGTGTGCATGTGGCAAGGTTATTCATTAACAGGATATGTTTTAAAGGTACATTAAAATGCTCATGTGATTAAGTGATATTCAGTTAGTTAAACTATAAAGAAAATTATATTCTACTATTGTTGCAAAACAGTAATTATTATATTTAAAATGGCAAAATTTAAGATTGTATGGTTTATATATGTGATATAGAGATGTGATTCTGTTTGTGTGTTTAGTCAAATAGCATGGTGGCAGCAAAAACTTTCAAAGATGCAAAAATTAATATACACCCTCACATCCACTGATATTTGCATACTTTCTAATTTACATGGAAACATTTAGTTTCTCATTTCATAAATATTCATAATCATGAGTAATATTATCGATGCTTTCACAAAAGAAGAATTAAACCTTTCAGACTCAGTGAATACTTGTAAACCCCTTGTAACTAAGAAGTAATCTTTTAGGCCTGGTATGGAAGCTCAGGCCACTGAGGCAGAAGAAGGAGTGTTGTGAGTTCTAGGCCATCATAAACTACATACTAAGTTCCAGGACAGCTTAGGCTAGTAAGACTCTCTCTCAAAACGGCGGGAAAAAGTTCTTAGTTGCATTTTTGTAGGCTAATTCCCAAAACTAAAGATTTGGAAAACATGAGATTTGGAGCCTCTCATGAATTAGTCCTTCCCTGAGCCTAGAAAATGAACAGCTCATCCAGTTCCAGGTTCTACCTTTAAACTGAAGAAAATGCTAAATCTTTTATACTGCTTTTCTTCTAGAAAATAATTCTATATTGGACTATAACATCAATTTGATGGATTAATTCAAATTTCATCCATTTATAAACATAAAATTCATAAAATAATGATAAATCTGAAATAATTCTGATATTTATAGAACTGACTCTAAGTATTCTGAACTGCAAATTACACTCCTTTGGTATAAATTTTCTATATACTAATTCAGCCTCATAAATTTACAATTGTAATTACCATCTTAACTCAGCATCACTAAAGAGTATAATTTCCTTGCATTCTTACTTTATGGTGCATAAGGTTAATGATATATGTGGCTTGCTTTTAAGAAAGTTTCTAATGGAATAGTCTAAAAATTCCTCCTTCCATGCCAGTTCTGTATAAATACATTTATGAAACTTTTTTCCTTAACTCACTATGACTACATTGTATAATCACTTTATATCTTTATTTTTAAATACTTTCAATCTACAAATTTCAGTATCTTTGACCCCTAAAATAATCCATTTCAGTTTTCTCATTGGCAAGAGTTAGATAAGCTTGAAGACCCTCAAATCCAAGAGTATGAAGCAAGTGACTGAGAAGTATCAACCTTCAAATAATGAAGCAAGTATTTTTATATTGTTTATATTGCATAAGATATTGCATGTGACCTGGAGATGATGCCTCACATACAGCAGGATGTGCAACTACTGGACCCTTTTTATAAGAACTTGAGTACATGACAGTGGTTCTAATGTAGCTCCTGGAGCAATCTCTCAGAGATACTAAGGGATAAATGTGCTTATTATCAGTTCTTCCAGAGAGAATGGAGAGGGAAGGAGAGCGGGGAGGTGAGGAGAAAAGACACATGTGATTATCAGGAACTCTGGATGAGTTTAGCTTTACTCTCACTTCTTATTCCAAGTGGAAATGCAGAGGGTTACTAAGTCATGGTTCCTTCAGGTGGAATGAAAAGAAGGCCTAAGTCTGCTGCTCCTTCAACTGGATGGGACACAGCAGGCCAGAGTCTCTGCTCCAGATGACAAGACAAAAGATGCCTGGGTCCTCTGTTTCCTGGGATAGGCTTTGATTCTCTAGTGTAAGTTTCCTGATACACTCAATCTACTCCCAGGCCTAATAGCACAGAAGTCCCCTTTTTATCCTAGGTGGTTTCTATGCTAATCTGACTATTCATATCCAGGACTGTGACAAAGAGAGAACAATTCTCTCACTTACCTGGACGCTCAAAACGTTTTCAGGCAGGAAATTATAATATGATTTCTATCAAAGATGCTTTTCTCTTGACTTTCAAGGCACACAGCTCACCCTCTCTGTTTCAGTATCCCTGTGTTACTCTTCTGATGCCATCTCCACTCTAGCCTCTCACATAATCCGTAACTCCTTCCTCTGTTCCCCCTCCCTGTGCACAATGCACTTAGAACCTTTTATCATTTCTTAGTTTGTTTGCCTTAAACTATGCAGATTAAGCAATTGCCCACTCCATAGGAGACTATCTGGGGCTTTTCAGTTAAAGGTTCCAGGTAAATCGTGATATTTGTTGAATATTAGTTCAACAGATTTCTAAAGCTGTGTTATAAAACCACATTGGACAAGCCAAGCATCTGAATTACATAGAAAGTAGCCTGTTTACTAAGCATTTTTCACTGAAGTTTTAATCAGGCATTTAATATGATATGAAAAATAATTGTCCTAAAGCAAACAAAACTCTATAGCTCTTTACATATGTGATTTAATTTCTATGTATAAAGAGAAATACCTGAGTTGAGTGAGTATTAAGAAATGGAGCACTTGGAGAAAGACATTATTTTTTCTGGCAAGTGCCAAGACATATCCATACACAATTGGACATTCTGACTATGAAAGATGACAGAAGCAATGTATTAGAGCCAGGAAGATTTAAAACAGTAAAGGTTCTTAGGAACAAATGAGAATGCTGAATTGACAACTATTCAACTGAGATAATATATCAGCATATCACAAAACCTTCCTTTTCTAGAACACGGAGCTAATCAACCAGTGCAGAAAAAGGCAAGCATCTGCATCCCTGTCCTGAGAGACAGGGCAAACTCATCTCATACATTTCACGGGGCTAATCAACCAGTGCAGAAAAAGACAAGCATCCACATCCCTGTCCTGAGAGAAACAGGACAAACTCATCTCATATATTTAAGGACTCTTTGTACATTAACTGCCATGAGAAGCTCCAGCGCAAAATCTAATAAATCCAGGAGAAGTTTCAAAATACACAGAAAACTGTACTGAGAAATTCTCTCAATATCTTCATGTATAATGAATATCTTGTTATTATTTTTCTAGCCTATAAGTAGAAACTTCATATATAAAGCAAATTTCCTTGAGAAAGTAAGTTAAAATAGTTGAAAAACACAGGATAATACTAAGTCAAACATATATATATATATATATATATATATATATATATTATACAGGACTTAATCAGAAATATAAATGATTGTATAATTCAACAAATTTTCAATAGTCAAGTGAAAACCATCGATAATAAATACACTGATCAGAACAATTTCATATTTGATTAAATATCTGGTAATTTCACATTTTAGAAAGTGATCAAAATCTTAAACATTCAATAATAATAAACATATTCTCTAAAATTTAAAACATATACAAAGTAGTAGATCTCTTCACTCAAAATTCTAACAATAAAAGACAGATATTATGATTAATCTAAGTGAAATCAATGCATTACTTAAAATAAAAATTTATACTTGAAGTCAATCATATTTACATAAAATAACTTTTTATAAAACATAGCATGGAAGTAAAATATTACGCTAAGATATTTAATTAATTAAATCCTAAATTTTATCAGTGGATAATATTTAAGACCTTCCTTGTTGAATTTAGCTATTCACTCTCAAATAATTTAATCAAATTATTATTTGCAGTAGCTCTGAAGCTTCAAAATATTTACAAACAGTATAATGTGTACTATACAGAGGCCTTTAAATGTATGTGATGTAATCAGAAAGATCCAATCGGTTGATATGGTCTTATAGCGAACAGTGTTGCTTCCTGACCCTACACATTCATCTTCTATCTGGTTTCAAAAGTGCAGGTGACACTTAAGAAATTATTCGGTTTCAAGATTCCTGATAAAATTGTTTCATAGGTGTACTTATTTAAAAGCCTTTAAATTTATCTATAGTGGACTTTTATTAACATATTTCATTGTGTATTCATATAGATTACTTTCTTATGTAGCATATATAGCAATAACCATGTCCTGAATGGTAATGATGACTTGGTCTTTTGTAGTTTGACATTCACCCCTCTGATACATGATCACAATTGGTCCATGAACAGCAAATGGTGGTTGATATTGTCAGCTTCAAAAAGCAGGTAGGAAAGTGTAAGAACCAAGGATGATGAAAAAGGTTTCAACTAAATTCTTCTTTCTTTCCTGAGAAGCTCTAGCAAAATTGTGAATAGAGGTTTTATACACATATGTGTGTTTGTGTGTTTATAAAATTCTAACATAAAACAATTTTATGAAATATTATGAAGAAAATGTTATAAAGACAGTGATTCATATGTACATGTAAATTAAATTATTTACAAATAAATATTGCAGTTGATGGATAATACTTCCTGTTCCTGGAGAAGTGTGCATGAGTCACATGTGTCCCAGTTATCATGCAATTCATCATTCTAACAATGCCTTATTTTTAATTGATTTACAATATTTCTTTCCTCAAGTTTTCATATAGAAAGCACTCTCAAGTTCATTCATGTAGTTAAATATAGCTACTTTCATAAGTTTCTGTGCATTTAGTCATTCATTTGTTGATTCTGCAGATTGTGTTATATTTAAATGACTAGGAAATGCTAAGCATATCAGCATGAACTGAGTACTGTTCTCTGTTAACAGCTCTCCAAACCATAACAATTGCTTATGTATGGGTATGCTTTAGGAGTCATAACCAAGGAAGTATTCTTCCTTGACCTCAGGTCACAGGCTGATTTGCCTTCAACACATGAAGAACAATGAGGACTTTAAGAGAACTATCATGTTCTGGACTCCTTTATAAAATTTGCATTTATAAATTTTAAAACCAAGTGCTAAGATGTATATTGCAAAAAGAATATAAGGAGCCACAGAGAAGCAAATTCAAAAAAGTTGGCAGGTAGCTGGGGTCCTAATTATAAATGTTCACAGCTTAGTTATTTCTCCAGGGGCAGCATTCACCCCTCAGACAACAGTTCTCACCAGCATTCACAATGGGATCTAAAACCTGACACTGTTGCATAAAAGTCTTTTATTATTTACCTATGTTGACTCACTGAGCCAGTTAGAATGCAGGTACTCAAATATTAACTTCCAAATCAAGCCCAAATGCATATGGATAGGTCTTCCCTGTCTTTGTATTAAGAATGCATTACTTTTCCTAACAATCCAGGCACATCACAGATCCCATGATTAAAAAAAAAAATGGTTTCACTTTCCTGGAATTCAGATAACTCAGCTAAGAATTGAGTGCTTTGAAGTAGCTGAATTCTAGCTAACCTATAGTATACATGTGCTATGATGTATATTGTAGAACAGTTTGATGGTGATTGTGTTTTTATAATTCTTTTTGAAACATCTTTGACATCCAGTCTTAGAAATGCACAGATGATTGTCTAAAGTACATGTTGGATCTACACCCTAAGAACTGATACACAAATATATATTTACAATTGTTATATCAAGGAGGGGAGAAGTCCCTCAAATGAAATAAATAATGGATTACTTATTTTAAACTATCCTAAAATTATAAAATTTGTTCCTTTCAAAAAAAAAGATTAGCAGCATGTATATAACATATAAAACTAGGCTAGAAACATTGTTATAATGATATTAGTATCTGTAGAATATTTAAACATCCAGAAGAAAACATTAAAATGAATACTATAGAAAAATTCCCAAGAAAATAAAACATAGGTTTTAGCACCTTTAAACTAATGTTAAATTTTGAAAACAATTTGTCCTAGAATTCAAAACTGGATTAATTTGTGAAAGAGACATGTAGTTATTGCAGTATTAACAATACTGCTGCAGTTTGCATGGCAACACAAGAATGCCATCTACATTCATGTTATCTGATAACATGAACTATAAATATAAACATGTTATCATTAGAGTGAAATGCTCACAAAGCCGAATGTATCCAGTTTCTTGTGAACAAAGTAGTGACAGCTTACTCATCGACATTTCTAAGTGTAAGAACAGATTCTTTCAATAGATGGTGATGAGCAAGAGAAATCCTTTACTTTTCAACAGAGGAGAGTTGAAAGCAATTCAACAAAACACAAATTTTAGAGCTGTGTTTAAGATTGTTATTTACACCAGCTTTAGGATTTATGGAGGATTATTGGGTTAAGGCACATTTTACAATCCTATCAGCAAGTATTTTACATTAAGAAAAAATACTAACTTTTAATTAAATTACTTGCATTGCCTACACTGAAGCCTGAGAGCTAAAGCATTATTTTAACATTGTTTGCCAAGTTGGAGGTTTTCTTTTATATGCCTGCATGTAAAAATGTTTGGCTTTAGGTTATTGCAAACCTAATAACTTTATTAAATTGCAAATAAATAAATTAGAATTTCCTTAAAAACAAATTATCCTAGTATTCTTATGCATATTCTGGTGTGTCTTAAGATTCACTAGCTCAGAAAAGCATGTAAAAGATGTTGGTTTAAAAAAATTAATAGGACTTTTTTATGCCACTTGGGGCCTGGAATTATCCTTTCCAGTTCAACCAGGTATTTGGGGATTGTTTGAGAACAAGTGAGGGCTAGCTCACAGTCTGATTCTGTTCAGTCAACACAGAACACCACAGCAGAGGTAAATAAGCTGTGGAAGTCTGAAGACCAATGAAGATGATAAAAAAAAAGCTACTTATAAAAAAAAGCTCATATAGCTACTTACATCACATCCTAGAAGTTCAGTCTGCGTGGATTTATCTACGCGTGAAGCAAAAGCCTTCTGTAGATGCTGCACTTTTTCCTACAAAGTAGAAAAAGAAAAATACAACGACGGTAAGCCATGTGCTTCTATGCTAGTATTTCCTGCTTATTAAAATTTGATTAATCTCTAATTCATGAACCAGTGTGTGTGTGTGTGTGTGTGTGTGTGTGTGTGTGTATGTGTGTGCGCGTGCGCGCGTGCCTGTGCCTGTACACTCAATTATGGTGGTATTTTTTGAATTTGTGTAAATATTTGCAGCTTAGTTTTCCAGGCATGACCATCCCACTGGATCATCGTTTCTTCTAGTCTAAGAGTGACTGTGGTGTTTTTGCATGAGTAGTGCCCCCCAGAGTTTCAGGCATTTGAACACAACTGTCAAAGTATGTCTTGCAATTCTGCAAGACTGGAACACGTTTGTAGGTTGGATGGAGAAGCTACGGTCACCCCAGCTAAGAACAGAAAGCCGAATTATTTGCAGACTAACTTAAAGTAGAAACGAGTGTGACATGGAGCTTTTTATGGGTAATAGCATTCATAAATAACTGAAGTCACAAAGATTACTATAGTGATGGGCCTAAATAGCTACAAGTTCAAAAAGTGTTTAATGAGAGTCAGGAGAGATATGACAGTGGAAAATGAAGCCAATGGAGCCAAGTCAGGTCAGGAGGTCCAAATGTGACAAAGGCTGAGACAAGTGAAGAGCCCAGAGCAGATAGGACAGAACCCTGCACAAATGATTCCTGAGTAGCTTCCTTCTCTAAGTTCTACTCTATAATTGAAAGGTCAGAAACACAATTTGACATCAATCCAAGCACACTGATGTCAACTTGTCTGTGGCCTTAGATCACGCATAAGAAGCAATCAGAGCAAAGTAACACAGAGAAGAGGGGCCTCTGGCAACAAGCCAAAGCAAAGTTCTCCGCCACCTGTGCTTTTTGTTGGCTCCCCAATCCTCTAGGGGTAAGCAATCCCAATTTCTCTAGGCCCCTGGGGGATAGTGGGAGGTTAAATTGATTCAGTTTCTCACAGGCAACTTTTACAAATAAATCTGTAAATGGGATTATATCATTGACTTTATCTTTTCCTTTCTAAGCAGTTAACAATTTGGTATTTCTTAGTTGAAATACACAGGTTGGCTTTTTTTTCTTATTTAAAATTAATAATACATGTGTGCATAAATTATAGAAACATGGCAGATTTTGTAGAGAGTCAAGGTAAGATGAAAAAGATGTCTCCTGGTTTACGTTTGCTGATGTTTGGGTTACTACATGTTTGCTGATTTGGGGTGCTGTGTGCTACTGCTACTGAGTACAAGTATTTTTTCCTGTTCAAACCTCGAAGTGGTTAAATTATAGATTGGAGATAATATGACAGTTTAAAACATAACTATCATCATAATAAATAAATGCATATAAGCCAAAAATACAGTTTATTTTAACTTATGGAGACTGTTTAACTACATTTACATTTTCTTTCCTGCTGTAATCTTTACCACTGTAATTATCACCACTTACAGCAGATGCAAATAATTCAGTTTAAGACAGATGTCAGGCGCCAGAGCAAGTAATACACACAATTTATGTATGCAATAGTCATTTAAAAATATTGTCACTTAAGTACATGAAATAAACACTGAGTTAAAGATCACACAAGACAGCTGGGCAGTGGTGGCACATGCCTTTAACCCCAGCACTTGGAAGGCAGAGCCAGGCCAATCTCTGTGAGTTCGAGGCCAGCCTGGTCTACAAAGTGAGTTCTAAGAGAGTCACCAAAACTACACAGAGAAACCCTGTCTTGAAAAAAAAAAAAAGACAGTAAGTGGAAGTGAAAATTCAAACCTTCCTTTGTCTTCAACCTTAGTTTTCTTATATATAAAGATATTACAACTCTGAAAAGCTATAAAGAAATGATTTTATCTCTGTGTCATATAGGAAAGAAGACATACCACATACATAATTTCTGTAGTCATTGTACAGCCAGTAATTGCAGAGTGGTAACAAATTATTCTTGAGGTTCACCTGTTTATATTCTCTTTCAGACTTTACTAGGTTATGCTTTTCTATAGAAGGACTTAATGCTGCCTTAGATTTACCCATGAATTTCCTGTAAATATCACAATTCCACAGAATACCTACTGCCATATATATGATCAGTAATGCATTTTATAGCAGGAGTCAGAAGTGAAGGATAAGGATAATGTTGAGTTATAACACAAATTTTGAAGAAGAGCCATGTGGCAAAGCAAACATGTAAAAGCCAAATTTTGAGAAGGTATGAAATCCCTTCAATAGTCATGTCAGTTAATCACAGCAGAATATTCTAAAAATATTCTATTTATCCTAAGAGTCATAGTCAGGCATAAACATATTTTGGGGGGCATGTGTGTGTGTGAGTGATAAAACAGGCATTAATAGACTTGGTATCCAGAGCACATTCTATCCATATAGAAATGCTAATTTCATATGTTGGCATCATCCCCACACTCCGTGTCCTAAGTTAGATTCTTAGCATTCACATGCTAGTTTACAATTATTCATAACTTCAAGGCCTGGGGCTCTAACACCCTTTTCTTACCTCTGCAAGCACCAGCAATGCATGGGGTGCACAGAAATACATAAAGGCAAAAGACTCACATACACAAAACAGATAAATACAAAGAACCACAGTTGTTTAAAATGTAGTAGTCTTTTTACATACAGATAGCAAACACACTTGGAAAGAGATCTTGGAAACACTCTTGCTCTCAAACCAAACAAAGAAACAGAAAAACTGGAGGAATAAAACTAAGCAATATGGTTACTATGGAAACCCTAGAATGAAAATTGTAAGACCTTGAAGTCAGAGACTGAGGAAGACACTAGAAGATGGAAAGATCTCCTATGCTTATGGTTTAGTAGAACTCATATAGTAAAAATGAACACAAAGGCACTGTAGCTAGAGTTTTTCTGGTCCTACCTGGCCCACGGTCAGGACAAATCTCTCTCACCCACCAGTTCTGCAGCTGCTCAGACCCACCCAAGTAAACACACAGAGACTTATATTGCTTACAAACTGGACGGCCGCAGCAGACTTCTTGTTATCTAGTTATTATATCTTTTTTCTTTCTTTCTTTTTTTTTTTTTTTTTTTTTTTTTTTTTTGGTTTTTCAAGACAGGGTTTCTCTGTGTAGCTTTGCACATTTCCTGGATCTAGCTCTGTAGACCAGGCTGGCCTCAAACTCACAAAGATCTGCCTGCCTCTGCCTCCCGAGTGCTGGGATTAAAGGTGTGCGCCACCACCACCTGGCCAGTTATTATATCTTAAGTTAACCCATATCTATTAGTCTATAAGTTGCCATGTGGCTCGTGGTTTACCAGTACCTTACATCTCGCTTGTCATGGCTGCGGCTGTGTCTCTCTGCCTCATCCTTCCACCTCCCAGAATTATTCTCCTCCTTGTCCTGCTACCCTATCTTTCCTGCCTGGCTACTGGCCAATCAGAGTTTTATTTATTCACAACATACAGGACAACCCACAGCAAGGCACAATTCAAAGATTCAATGCAAAAACAAATAAATAAAAATCCACACAACATTTTTCACAGAAGTAGTAAAAAAAAGTCCTAAATTTCATATAAAATCATACACACACACACACACACACACACACACACACACACACAATCACACACACCAGATAACCAAAGGAATCCTAACTAAAAATAATAATGCTGGAGTGATGACTATATTTAATTTCAAGCTAAACTTCAAAGCTATAGTAATCAAAACAGCATGGTACTGGTACAAAGACAGACAAGTAGATCAATGGAACAAAATAGATGACCCAAATATGAGTACATGTAATTACAGTCATATAATATTTGGCAAAGATGCCAAAAACTTAGAGTGGAGAAAAGAGGCCATCTTCTTCAAAGAACGGTGCTTGGAAAATTGAATGCCCATATCAAACAATAGCAATTAAGTTAATTGAAGTGGAAAAGGTCATGAATTTGGGAGGGGATGGAGGAGTACACAGCAAGAGTTGCTGGAGGGGAGGGGCAAAAGTAATGCAAATACAATCTTCATGTATGATAGTCTCAAAAAATAAATTTCAAAAGAAGTAAATTTAATGGAAACAAGTCTAATTTTACTTTGTTTTTTGGGGAATGGCACCATTGAAGAATATTTTTCCATTTACGTATGCACTAATTGCTTTGAATGTCACTGAAGCAGCATTGCAAACGGCATAAATAAAATATACATAAAATAAAATTTTAAATATTTCTAAGAACTTAAATTTCAGACTTGAAACTATCAAATGAAGAGAAGAATACAAACATAAGATGCTTCAAGGTAGTGGAAGGGACCATGATGATTTGAATAAGACACTCAGAGGTCAAAAAAGTTATCATAGACAAACAAAATTGCATCAAACTAAGTTTTAGCACAACATACAATAGCCTCTGCATACTGTGTTGTGTTACTGGAGGTTAAAGAACAAAAACAACAAATCATTGTTGTCATCCCTGGTTTCCAGAAGTTTGGCAACGAGTAGGTTTAAACTAGGAGAACTGATTTCTAAAACCTTTAAAAGAACTCAGTCTGCTTTAAAATAGTATAAACCTAACATGAATCTAGAGCTTGTAGTGATGGAAATGAAATACTGCTAATAATTAACATGAAAAGAACATAAAAGATGACTTTTAAAATGGAAAAGTAATGTTATTCATTATAATAAAATCCACACAGTGTGGTGGATCAAATTTATTCTATGAATTAAGTGGGTGAATGGAATTTGAACATCATCATGCATTGGATTTTGAGGTCAATACAGAATTATTTACATAATACGAAAACAAAACCAAGCGAGAAAATCACAGGGATTACTTAACAATGCCAAAGCTAGAAATGAGCACAGAAAGGCAAAGTTATAACTGCACAGCACACATTGATTATTCATATACCGGCCCCCTTTAATGAGCGTGCATCAGTGCAAACATTAGGAGAATTAGAAGGAGAACAGCAGCCAGGTAAACAAACTTCCTTGAACTTTCTGGGAGCTACCAAGGACATAGGACAATGTTTTAGTGAAATCCAGTCATAACAGGGCAACTTCCTTGATGTTCAAAGCTAGTCATGGTAGTCATGGTGTTTTTCAGTACACATGACCAGAACTCTAGGGATGACCAACAATGACCCTGATGATCTAGTGACACTGGAGGTCTGTGAGGAGGAAAGCCAATGAGTGTAGAGCAGGAAGAAGAGGACCTGGCAGACATGCATCAGGGAGGACTGTTGTCAACAATTATGGCTCAGGCTGCATCATTGGAAGCTAGAAGCTCGTGAACTGCCATGCCTTTGAGTGTGACTGCCTACAGGTATATAATAGTCCATGATCTTCAACTGTGAGCAATGGGCCCTCCATGTCTTCTATTTCCTTTTTTCCAAGGCTGTTTAAATTCCCTGGAAAAGAGATGTGAAAATATTTTCTCTTTCCTTGTTAGTTTTTTTTTTCTTTTTTTCTATTTTGATTTTGTTTGTTTTTGCAGACAGTAATGATACAACTTTGGCTTCTATGAGTGTAGAAAAGAGAGCCCTGCTTGGTTCCTTTATCATCCTTTTCTGTTTGGAATGCAAAACTGTTAGAGAACAAAAGTAAAGGGAATAAGAAAAGCCGTTTCACAACTGTCAGCAGTGAACACTGGAATTCAGATAAATATTGGTATAGCTGTATCCTGCAATGACTCCATGGATCTGTGCTGCCCATTGACTTGGGAGAAGTTCCTGCTATTGCTCACACAACTCTGCCTATGTGAAGAGGATTCTGTGGGGTCAAAGAAGGTGACACAAAAGCCAAGTCTTTCTTTCTTGACCATACCCTAAATAACCAGAACACTGGGACCATTGGCAATTTAGTGTCTGTCTGGATCAATCCTGAGGTGTCAACTGTAAAGAAGGAGTGGGTGGCTGAGTGCCAGAAGATACGGGTTTGATGTACTGATTGGGTTGCTCATACACATATTCTGGCTCTGAAGGAGAGAATCCAGTGTATACTAAGTCGGGGTGGATCCAAGTCTGGCCCTCTCCATATTGTTAATTTCCTGGACAGAGTGCTATGGTGTAATAAATAAATAAATAAATAAATAAATAAATAAATAAATAATAAATTTTAAAGTCTGTGATTTGAATATAGTTTTACAAATAATGAGAAAACTGCAGTTGCTAAGATAGGATAGAGCATCACTGATTCACCAGCTTTTAAAGGGCCTGATTTGTGAACCCAATAATTAGAGTTTCATTCTGTGAGCACCCATTCATGATGCCAGGCTGCAGCTCACACATGTTTGCAGCTGAAATGCCTTCAGTTTTTAGTTTGCTTCCTCCAGAAAAGTAGTGTGAGGATTTAACAGGTTCAGAAAGAGGCAGAGATAGGAGTTGCAATTTTCTTGTATTAAGCAAGCAAACAAACAAACAATAAAACAAAACCAATGGGTCAAAACTACGAAGACAAACAGAAAGTACCAAGTATTTAAGAAATTTATTTTCATTGGATTTTATGATAACTGAATTAAAAAACTTCCTGGAGCCCACTGCAGTGAGAATGCTTTGCTGTTGATGAGTTTTCCCAGATGTACAGCTAAACACATTGCACAGCACATTTGAAAATTGTGAACAGATTGTCTATACGAGATCACACAAGCTGAAAACATATCTATCTATCTTTAAGAAGAGTTCAGTTTACTTCATTTCAACAGTAGCTTGATCTGTAGAATCTGGAGTGAGAATGATTAGAGATTGGAATTATTAGGAATACTTGCGGCCCAGATGAAAACATATAATATTCTAAATGAAAAGCATGGGGCTTTGCTTTATAGGGTGATGATATTAATCAAAAGGGTGCTTTCCACTCTGTTCTAACATCATTATTGTAGATCCAAAGTTGTTAGATATGCCTCAACCCCTTGCACATTTGTGAACACTAGCAAATACTAGTGGTAGATATTCAACTTTTATTTTGTTTCTTGTGCTTATGGAAGGCTGATCAATTTATTTATATTATAAGTTCATGCTCTTCCCAAGAAGGCACAACAAATTAACAAAGTCCACACAAAGAAGAACATGGAAGAGATGGCTTTGAGTTAGATATTTCAGAATCCATAGATGTTAATGTTTAGAATAGTAATAGTGGGCACTTAGTGATTAATCAGGAAGAGCAGGAGAGGAGTTGTGACTAGAAGATATTAGGCATATCATTTGGTTTTCTACCTACACACCCAAATCATTAGTTAATTACTTCTGTACAATTTGTTTCACAGTTTGAGGCATCTGTTTCGTTTGTACTGCCAATGCCCTCATCTGTTCCCTAAAGGTGAGCAATGGGTGTGCATAGAAAGGTATTAGTTGTGTTCAGAATACCAAGTCTTACTCCCATAGCCTCTGGTCTGGATTAAATGGAAAATCCTCAAAATGTCTACCAACTTGGAACCTTTGCACACAGCCTTATTTTCACTAGAGTTTGGAAGGTGCAACCACAATAAAGGAGGCTCCTTTGATTAATATGCTATTAAACATATATGTGTGGTATCACTAAAAGAAGAAAGTCATTCTGATAGTGTCACAGAAAAAGCTGTCAAGAAGGCCACATAGAGACAGAAGTAGTGGTCATAATGATGGGGCCTCAATTAAGAAAATGCTCAGTTTCCTCTGTCTATATTTCCTTCCAGGTGGAGCCAAATAACTTCACAAATTGCAAGCAGCTCTAAAATGTCAGGAATTCTCCTTTTCCAGAGAATTGGAAGAATGCATTCCTGTGCTTGTTGACTTTTGACATCTGGTCTGCAGAAGAGAGGCTATGTGCTAAATCCACTTGTGGCACTTGTTACAACCACCCTGAGGGGACTAATGCAGTCATCTAACTGGTTCTTGCCTTCACACACTCTCCACTCCAGCTTTTCTGTAAAAAACATGTTAGCAACTTAAAAATATAACTGGATCCTTGTTATATAGCAAATTTCCTCCCAGTTAATCCTGTTCATCTTGCCAGGAAACTGTGTAAGACACCAGATGTTAAAAAGGAGGTAAGATAACATGGTGTTCTAAGGGGAGGTGAAACATTCCAAAGTGAAAGGAAGCTTGTTAAGCTCAGGAAGTAAACAACTCAATAGCTTCAGGAAGTATGTAAAACTGACCAGATTCACTAGCTTTCTACCTCCCCAAGCAAATACAAGCTGTAAGTAGTGTTAAAAAATACTCTCAGACAAGTTGCTGGAAGGAAATAAGAACAGCCAAAAAGCCTGGAAGAAGCTTAGATCAACCGAGCCATCTGGAAGGGACATTCTCTAATTTGCTTAGCTGCCCGAGATGGGGCAGTGTATTTAAGAGTTCCACCTTTTCTAAGCTATTACCCATCGGGGTTGGCTTTGGTGATGCAATTCTTTTTATTTCTAGTACTGTAATTAGCCTCTCACCTATATTCCTATAAATAGCCCAATAAAACACATTGAGTAGCCAAATTGAACTTTGATAGTATCTGTCATTGGATACCTGTCTGGAGTCAGTAGAATTTTGTTCATGTCTCCCCAAGATGATATCACACAAGAATGCTCTCAGTCTTCTGTTAAAATAGCCTAACAAACAACTTGTTACCCAGCACCAAAGAGATGTTCTGAAATTATACACTTACAAGCAACATCCTACAGAATGAGCAGGTTGCATTTATGTTTAGTAATGCACACACCACACACATGCATACACACACATACACACATGTATGTAACAATAATAATAAAAATAGACAACATTAATTTACAAAACAGCAAGGTGGGCTACATGGGAAGGTTTGGAGAGAGGAAAGGGAAGGGGAAATGATATAACTATATTATAATCTCAAAAATTAAAGAAATAATTAATGTAAGAGTCTGTGTGTTTATTTTATAAGTGGGCTCCGGGACTGGTGGGACTTGACAGGAGCTAGAGAGAAATTCTTCAGCTACAAATGGTGCCCAATGTGTTGGCAAGAGTTTCCACCTAAATCCTGTGTAAAAAGATTCTAAAATGGAGCTAAAAACAGTTCCTAATTGTCTCTTTCAAGTTAGCGGCAGCCTGCGTGTTTGAGCTACTATCTACTATGGTGGATTCCTGGCATGTGTGATCAACCTACAGTATGGCTGAAATGAGGCCTCCCTCTGCAAGTGGCACGTTAAGCTGCATGGTGGATTTAACCTTTGCTAGTACAAAACAAATAAAAAAAAGAGGTTTCTGGGCTACACGCTGCTTTGATAGAAGCATAGACCCACTATTTCTGAGAGTTGATGGCTCCCAGAGCTGGCAGAAAACCATGTTGGGAAGCTGGAGTGGGTGGAGCCAGCAGCCACAGTGCCATTTCAGTCTTAAAATGCTGCAATTTAAAGCAGTAGGTTCAAGGTAATATAAAAAAAATAAGCCACATATAGATGGCTACCACACAGAGAATCTGGATTATGTTCTCTTTGATATTCGTCACTGAAGAAAAACATTTGATTGCAAAAGCTGTTGAGTTATGCCAAAATGTATATTTTAAAGGTACCTTGACTTCGAAATTTGGCTATAAGGATATGTTGCTTTGGAAAGGAGGCTCTGCTTTTGTTTCCACAGAAAGCCAGAGGCTATGGATTTGTTCCAGATTAAGATACATCAGGTTTGACCAGCCATGACCCCCTGAAAGGTCTCTGATGACACAAAGGCCCAGGTGATCCAACATCCAGAACCATTTCAAGGCAACTGGCTCAGACGATACACCCTCAGGGACTACTCCATAATCCTAAAATTTTCTTTGTGTCTCCATAAGATACAGTGCCCCCCTCCAGCAGGAAATAGTAAGAGAAGCTACACCCAAATTCCCAAATATACCAAGCTGGCTTTGGAGATGTGTAAAAGTTAAAACCTTCCTTTAAAAAAAAAAAAAAAGAAAGAAAGAAAGAAAGAAAAGAAAAAAGAAAGGAAAAGAAAAGGGGAAGTGCTGTGGGATGGTCTGTATGTCAAATGTGTTACTCTGATTGGTCAATAAATAAAACACTGATTGGCCAGTGACCAGGCAGGAAGTATAGGCGGGACTAACAGAGAGGAGAATTGAGAGAACAGGAAGGTGGAGGAAGACACTGCCAGCTGCCGCCATGACAAGCAGCATGTGAAGATGCTGGAAGGCCACGAGCCACATGACAAGGTATAGATTTATAGAAATGGATTAATTTAAGATGTAAGAACTAGATAGCTAGAAGCCGGAGCCATTAGGCCAAATGGTTTAAATAATGTAAGAGTTTGTGTGCCTATTTTATAAGTGGGCTCCGGGACTGGCGGGACTTGACAGGAGCTGGAGAGAAATTCTCCAGCTACAAATAATTAAAAGAAAAAGCAAAATTAGATAAACAAATAAGCAAACAAATAAATATTTTGCTGGTTAAAAATTGAACAATTTGAGATTCCAATGAATGATACTTGTCACATCTGACAAACCAGTCCTTGAGAAGTGGCTAATTAAAAGTAGAATGTCAAATTACAATATCCACTGCATTTTGAAGAGCCTGTACAAAAAAATACAATTCTATGAATAATTTTATGACTTAAAATCATGTTACCTTGGAAAACATTATGCTATATAAAATGTATTTGAAATATTATTAAAATTGTCTCTTGTAGTTCATTTTATACCTCTGTTACACAATTAAGCCTCTTGGTATCCTCTTCATTGCCTTACATGCTTTCTCTTACACACCAGTCTTCCACAAGAACACTGGAATTTTTCATATTAATGCTTCAGCTGCTAGACTGGATCAGCACCATTACAAACTGAGGAACTCCACAGTCTCAGGAGAACACTTCTTTAAAGACAGAGTCCAGTCTATAGGTACTTCTACTTCTTAATCTTTTCTTTTTAACATCCATCCCATCGCTAACATTTTTCTCTTAGTCTTTTTGTCTATAATTAGCCTGACTTTTGCCTTAGTGTGCTAACCCCTTACAGGAAGAGTCATGCGTTTTTAGAGCCAGAGAGTCTCCAAACTGTCTTAAAAAAATCTGGGCACACTTTCAGCCTTCAGTACTGTTTTGAATAAAGAAAGAACCAGGAAATGAGTGAGGATAGGTGAGGTTTGAGTGGCATTGGTAAACAAGTGGTGAATTTGACAGCTCACATGTGTTTTCCATTTTGGCCTTAATGTTGCTAAAGTGAGAATCCCTGTAAAATGGCTGGCATTTGCATGGTACATAAATTTAAGGAGGAACAGATTAGAAAAAGAAAATGGGCTCAGTGGTTGTTCCAGTAATAACAGGCTGTGTAAATGCCTTGAGATATAATAAAGAGAGTGGGGCAGTTAGTGGGACAAAGGTGAAGATATTGGAGAATAGGCACAAATCACAGTTGTCCCTGAGGAATTACTGATGCAAATAAGATGTATTGATCTTCATGTAGAAATTAAGATTTACTTTATTTACAGCTCATATAGTTCAGCTTCACTCTTTGTTAAATCTTACATTGTGAGAAATTAATGAAGTAATGAAACTGATTGTGGAAATTAGGGAAGAATGGTAAATGTGGCTTTAGGCAATAGGGCCCAGAAGAATTTCTGGAAACTCTAAGTCCTAAATGTTGCCTTACTTTTAGCATCTTGGTCTGAACATGCATTTCTATTTGTCAGAAATGCTATCCAGTTCCCTAGCCTTTTATTAACATGAGATAGCATCTGTGAGAAATGTTCATGAATATTTACCTAACCTCCATTTATTTTCATCTATAAACTTGTAGTTGACTTGGGATAAAGAAATGTGCTTTTCTTCCTGTTGGCATGAGCTTTCTGCCAGACGAATCTCAATATTCTAGGCACTATGAGTACAGTGCCCTGCCCTCGGAGAGGTCTGCAATCTCCCTTTGTGTCAGCAACTCTAGAGGGTCATCAGTTCTGGTGGGAAAAGAAGGTGCTGGAAGCTAAGATGGCTGAGCTCTAGTCTATGCATGGAATGTATATGTATGATGTTTTAGTTTACTTTCTCTGATCTTCTATTTTACATTTAGCTCTGAATTCAAGGGACACAGAAGGGTATTTGTTCCCTTTGAAATGGAACTAGACAATGAATGAATCTGGAAGAACCAAATATGAATGCAGTCACTGGGAACACCCAGGAGAGCTAGGACAATTCAGACAACACAACAGTTCATAATTCTGTAATTCAACCTTGAAAATATATAAAACTATGAATCACTACAGAGACCTTCCTGCACTGACAGTCTGAAAAGATGGCAGAGTCCTCAAGCTTTCTTTTTGTTTGATACTTTTATTGAAGAAGATCAGAATGTAACACTGTGCCAACTTCATCACTAAAAGTATTGTTTTGAAGAAGATTCTCTTAAAGCATAGTGAGCATTTGATAGTGTGTTGTTGATTCAATGCCAAGGTATATAAAAATTCTTATAATAAATTGTGAAGCAGCACAAAATACTACATTCATTGACAGAGATGTGCTGATGACAGCATTTTGAAAACATGTGCATAAGGGAGACAAAATCACTGAAGACTCACCGAGTCAGCACAACCTTTGACTTGACAATCAACCTGTAAACAGTGGGGGTCATGAACAAACACCTCAGTAGACAAACTATACACACATATCCAACTGTCCTGGAAAACCCAAGAGGTTCTAAAGTTAGGTCATGAACTATTCTTCATTTTTTCCTAGAGCACATGCATAAGAAAAAGTAATATAAAAAACAGAGTATGTCCATATATGTATTAATTATATGAAGATCAACCCTAATACAGTAGATAATCTAAGAAGACTGCATATTACCAGTACAGGAATTACTTGCTGATTGTGAGCATCATTTATTACTCTTTTAAATATAAATGTTAAACAGAGATATTCAAAATTAGGTAACTAATTATAAAAATTTAGTGAGAGTCAAATATCTTGATAATTCATCTACCAGTAATGGTAATACATTTAACTATGCAGAAAAATAATGGGCCCAATATTTCTTTGTGAAAATAAAAATACAATAAAATGTTTATTTTGTTTACTATTTATTGTGGCATTGCTCTATTTTTATGCAGCTAATTCCCTATTATGAAATTTATATCCCAATAAACTCATTGTAAGTTGAAAGTATTCAAGTAAAAACTCTTTTAATATACCTAACCTGCTATTCAGCATTGCTTAACAACATAACATATCAGAGGGCATCTGTGAAGCAGGAACCACAGTTTAAGAAATGGCTCCATCAAACTGGCCTTTGGACTTATCTATAGGACATTTTCTTGATTTTAATTGATGTAGGGGGACCCAGACCACTAGGGATGGTACCATGGCAAGGCATGTGGGATTGGTCTATATAAAAAAGGCAACCAAAAGTAATCCTGGGAGCAAGCCAGTAATTAACATTCCCTCATGTTTTCTGCTTCATTTACCTGCTTTAGCTACTAACTTGATTTCTCTCAGTGATGCATTGTGACCTGGAAGTGTAAGCCAAATAAATCCCCTTTCCACCAAGTTGTTATTTTGTTTTGGTAATGGTGTTTATCACAGCAATAGAAAGCAAACCAGAACACCTTCCAACTTTTTATACTAATGTTTATCCTTTCTACCAAGCTGCAGAACAGGCATGTCTACCTCAATATCCCTGTGCATCCACGATCTCGGTGTATTCACCTCCTAACAGTCTCCCTCCTTTGAGACTCTCTAACAGTGAAAGATGCCCAAACTGTTCCACATGAAGACCTTCTGAGTCTCCCTAGATGCTTAACTCCCTTCATCTTCTATCAATCTCTCACGCGCTCCAGCAATTCCACTTAAATAATGTCCATATTTTCTGCTTTCTCTCTACTGCTGCTGCTCTCTTACACTTTTCTCTGAGGTTGCTGGAATATGCTTCTGAGCATCCCCCCAACCCCCAGATCATTTTGCTGACTGTGTGCTCCACAGGACAACAAATCTCATCTGCCCAAATGAAATGAGAATGTGCTTGACCGGCTCCATATAAATTCTAGGCAGGGCTTTAGCACTATTCAGGACATCCTTTGGGATCTAGTGTCAGATTATGTATACGGCATGTCACTTTCTTGGATATCCATAAATACTACTTTCTCTTCAAAGAAACTAATGAGCTTTCCAGGCATCTTAAAAGAACTATCTCACTCAAGCCTAAACAGTACTCTTTTGGTCTTCTTCATATAATTAAAGATCATGCTTCCCCGGATTCAAAATTTCCATGACCTTATGCATACCATTTGCTTAGCACTCTAGAAAGAGAAACTAGTTTCACTTTTACAACTAGAATGGAAAATTTTCCATTTTAAATGTTATCACTTTATTTACTTATTTATTTATTTTTATTGTATGGTTGGGGGAGTCAGGGTGTTAGGCATGCTTACCACAATATGTATGTTGAACTCAGAGAACAATCATCAGGGGTCATTTTCCTTTCCTAACATGGATTCTAGGAATCAAACTCAGTCAGTAGGCTTGGTGTTAAGTGCCTCTACCTGATAACCAACCTCACCAACCCCATGTTTTTATTCTTTTTTAAAAGACCCAATAAAACAAAACCTTGTGGCAGACACTTAACATTAGAGACAATACCCCATTTTAGTCTAATGTTATTAATTTGTTGTATAAAATTTAATAAAGAATACCATGATAATGATTTTATTCTGAATGTTGATCACCAAATATTATAATGATGATAATGCCTGCCTACCAAGGGACATCTTTAGATTTTTCTGATATTATCTAAAAGTTTTCACAAAAGCACATTTTTCTGGTACTTCTACTGAATGTAATAGCAGCTATTAATTTTATCATGAAATACTATAATTTGTGTTCTCCACAAGGGGATGCAAACAAAGTATTTTAAGGAGTTAATAATTGTATAGACTAAAGTTATAGGCAATTAAAAAATAATGTTATTTGTTTTTAAATTCTCCTGCAGCCTTGTAGCTTTGCTCCATTTTTAAATCAACCTAGTGAGAACGGACAAAGAAAGTGGCTGGATGCTTGACTAAATGTGACATACACAACCCTAGAGCCTTCTACTCTATCACCATCAATCTAAATTCAGCAGTCTGTTACTTTTAGTTTAATTTCAAAGCTGTCAGAATATAATTTTAATCAAACGACACACAAATTGAATTGAACTCACCATTGAATCCTAAGCACTACCAAGTATAATTACTCATGTGCTAAAAGTAGCATTCAACATCCAGCACATGGAGAACGTTTAGTGACTGATGGATAGAATTAGCTACTATAAGCGGTTGTGAGCAGGGGAGGTGGTGCCACTGCTACTTGACAATGCAGGAAATAAAGAAAGGGAAGGAGAAACTATGAGAAAATGAGAGAAAAAGAATGAGAGAACATGCAAAACACAATACAGACAAAAGAGAAAGAAGGGTGAGAAACACAGGGCGAGGAGAAAGGTGTAGAGAAAGGGGACACGGGAATACTAAGTTAAATAGAAAATCATTGAACATGTAGGATGCTATGTAGACCAGAGAATGAACAACACGACCTACCCTTTGATGTTACACATGCTTCTGCTGTAATACAAGGCTCTCACATTCACGCTTTCCTGTGAGTATGTGTATTATGGCAAAAAAAAATAAACTTACCGGTCTATGTTTACTGTGTTACTTAGTCTGAAAAATCGACCTACCTGTGTGACTCACTGTCAGACTATGTACTCAGAATGCATGAGAACTGGCAACAAGTAGCCACACAAAAGATAAGTTTGTTTAATCCATTAAAAGGGCGTGGTAATTGTTTAGGACATAAAACAAGCAATATGAAAAAAAAAATGCTATTTGTATAAAAAGAAAGGAAACATGGATGTGATTTCAAAGGTCTTATTACAGGTTATCTATTTTAAAAATATCTGAATTATTTTAATTCTGCATATAAATACAAATTTTCACAAAGGTTTCTTTTAGCTGATGTTTGGCATTTTAACACTTAACAAAATGTCCGTTCAAAGAAATATTTATAAGGTCAGTTTTTTTAACACCTACTTTCACTGTAAATGGATAATTTTTCACTGCAAACTTAAACAAAAAAATGTCAACTCCACAATATTTCCTAGGTAGAAAAGAAATATGAAAGAATCATAATGACAGAAAACAAAAATGAAAATGGTGTCAAAAAGAAATCATTATAGAATAATTATAAACCACTAGGTAGTAATTTCTATAATGATAGCACATAGAAATTTGATACAAATATATCCCCTAAGAATTTAGCTGCTTGAAAAGATGAGCAATTTGCATGGGCTGCTGGTCACGTCCTATAAAAATGTCCATGGAGGTACCACAGGGTAAGAAAGACAGAATTCAAAAAAACACCACCCAGAAGTTCATTTAACCTGTGTGAGTAACTCAGAGCCATGGTTCGAGGTAGGGAGTGGGTACAGGAAGCACTGAGAAGATGTTTAAAACTCTTCCTTAGCTCTCCCATCTCCATGACTTTGTTCTGTTATGGCACACCCTACCCCCTCAAGAGCTGCCCTAGAACTATCTGGGCAAAGATTGGCTGGATGAGGTTGAATGAGATAGAAGCACACGTGATTTGGACATTTCTTCCTCTGTGTCTCAGATTTAACCCACAGTATTTTTTGACTGCAGTCACACAGACTGCTTCTTTCTGTATTCTACCAGAGAAACAACAATAGGTGTAATCTAAACAAGAGTGATAACCTGCCTGGTTCTTCCAAAGTTAAGTGGGTAGACACCTACAGTACATTGCATCGTATTCCAGGCCCCCATTCCAGAGCTTCTCCAAGTGTAAAAAGCACTTTTAACAACTGAGTCATGTAGAGGGAAGTTTCTCAGTGCCGACAGTCCAGCAGCTGCTTATAAATAATCACTCAGAGGCTTATATTAATTATAAACTGTATAGCCTATGGATCAGGCTTCTTGCTAGCTAGCTCTTCTAACTTAACTCAATCCATTTCTATTAATCTGTATGTTGCCCCATGGCCGAGGACATCTTGTTGCTACTTCGGCAGTGTGCTGGCATCTCTTCTGACTCCACCCTTCTTGCTCTCATCTTCAGTGCAAATGTCCGGCCTAACCTTATCTTGCCCTGCCATAGACCAATGCAGCTTTATTATTTATCAACCAATTAAAGCAACACATATTCACAGTATGCAGAAAGACATCCCACAGCAGAATCATGTCTAGACCCATAAGGAAAGATTTATTTTAGTTTTTAATTAAAATATAATTACACTATTTCTCACATTTTCTTTCTTTCTTTCAATCTTTTTCATATACTGACCTTGTTCCCTCTTGAAATCATGGTCTCTTTTTCTTTAATTGTTATTGTTTTACACACATACACACACATACATGGTTAAATTTGTTAATACAACTTGCTCAGTCTGTTTAGTGTTACTTGTATGTATATGTTTTCAGGTCTGACCATTTGGCACAGAAGGAAAGAATTTAAAAGAGATATGGGAATTATGATTATAATTTTACTGTTGGTGAGGATGGAGCAGTTGCACAATTATGCTTTCTCAGCCTAATCACAAAGGAAATTCTGCACTTTGCTTCCTTTCTCATCTTCAGATTTTGTGAGACCAATCACTAACAGACTTTTGCATAGTTTCCTTTAAAGTGTAGCTAGTTCATTTAATATAAAAAGAGCACATACAAGCCCATTTCACTTTCTTGCTGATTCAGATCACGAGTGGATTACATGGAATGTACGAAGACAAGTTACTGCAGCAAGCGACTGGATATTGCTATGTGGCTGCTCTTGGGCACAGAGCCCATCCATATTAACCTCTACTGAGAATGTGAATTTTCAAGGATATGTCAAAAATGATACAGCCAAATAGTGGAACTTCAGAATAAAGTTTGAAATTAGTGATTGGTGAAAGAACATGCCTGCAAAATAACTAAGAACAAAATCATAACCGTACACTTTATTTTTCTCATCAGACAGATAAAAGCCAGACTTGTAGGTTGGTATCAAAGGAAATGGCTGTGACACAGAGAAAATAAATGTCAGGTGTAGTGGCTGAGCTCATTTTTCTTCTTATTAAACTTGCCAGTTGAGAGAGAAAATAGCAGTTTGATATATAGGCATAGACTGGAGTCCTTCTTTAGCAATATTTTAGCTTAAAGAATTTATACTACTCATCACATCTACTTATATTGAAGAATATCTAACACAGTACAACTGAATGTTTTAAGCTGGTACAAAACTTTGAAAGATATATATATATATATATATATATATATATATATAGTATTTCTATTTCTTTATTATTTCTTTTTTTAATTATTTTATTTTACAATATAATTTAATTCTACATATCAACCATGGATTCCCTTGTTCTCCCTCCTCCTGCCCCCCTCCCATCCCCCCAGCCCACCCCTATTCCCATCTCCTCCAGGGCAAAGACACCCCTGAGGATTGAGATCAATCTGGTAGACTCAGTCCGGGCAGGTCCAGTCCCCTCCTCCCAGGCTGAGCCAAGCGTCCCTGCATAAGCCCCATGTTTCAAACAGCCAGCTCATGCACTGAGCACATGTAGTAATTAGCTTTTAAATTCAATTTAAAAGCAAATAAAAGAAGTACAGTAAGATGGCTCAGTGGGTAAAGGTACTTGCTGCAACAGTCCTGAATATTTGAGTTGGAAGTTGTCGTCTGACCTCCATATGCATAATGTGAATGGTGCCCACCCTCATCATGCACGCACAACATATACACATAAAACAACAAATAAAGTAAATAAAAACCAAAAGAGAATCATTTTTATTATTTGACATTGTAATCATATAGATCATTTTATTAATCATTTATTAATATCTATTTTTAGCTAAGATGACAATTTCTATGAAATTAATTTATTAGGAAGTGGCCTTGGGAACATTGAAGAGTGAGAAAGGAAAGCAGGGTAGGGAAGAAGCATTGGGATCGTGACATCTTCAGTACTTTAGATAGCCACTTTGGCTCCATCTTATGGGAAAGTTTTAGAGAAAAATGTTGTCACTCATCTGTGTCTGCCTGGGGAAGGGAGCTGGCTTAGGGTCATCTCTGCACTGGCCAGAAATGTAGGTGATATGCACTCAGTGATGGCAGGCAAAATAGCCTGCAGTTCCCAAAGCTAGCACAGCTCACATGCATCCCATGGATGGGATCTGAAGTAAATGTTCACCCTAGTACAATAGTCACAATAATGCATTAGTCTATACATGCGGGCCTGAGCACTGAGGGAACATGACTCAGTACTGGCTGCATCTCTACAATTTACCTAGAAAGACTCCAAGCTTTGGCAGGAGAGAGGACCATTTCCTTAGGATATGGCAAGTAAAAGACCTGCATGCCCATTCAGATTAGTGGCAGTGCTCCACATTAAAAATAAATAATAACTAGGTTATCTTTATAATCTCTATCCTGTTTGTTTAGTATTTCATAATATCTCTTCACAGAGTATTGAAAGGCAGCTTACATGTACCTTAATTGAATATATTATCTAATATTAAAATACTAGAACTTTAGCACATTGTTTGCTAAACAATAATATTGGAATAAAATTGTTGTTTTCTTTATATCATGATTTTTACTTTTTAACATCACCAATATGTTTACATTATTTATAATCTCTCTTATACTATGTATTAACATTTTGTACATCAATCATTTCATACAATGATCTCCCACAGTTTCATCTATTTGGTGCTGATTAATAGGTATTTTTAAAGCAGAATAATACTGCAGAGTATTTATATGTTAGTTTATTTATCCATTCATCCTCCTGTGCATTCACAGTTGTTTCTAGGTCTTGACTAGTTTATACAAAAGGATGCAAAATTAAATTAAAAAAATAAAAATTTCAGAGTCTGAGACATGACTCAATTATTAAGAGCACTGAATTCTCTTACAGAGGACCTGGGTTCAGTTCCCAGCAACCACATGATGCCTCACAACCTCTGTAACTCCAGTTCTGGGTGGTCCAACACCTTCTTCTGGTCTCTTTGCTCACCAGTAAACAAACACATTTGAAATAAAAATCAATAAATCTTAAAAATAAATTGTTTAGAATAAGAAATACAGGCAGGAGCTAATGAGTCAGTACAAGAAGCAGTTTTCAAGATCCAAACTAAGGTGTGGTGTGGTTGCACACACTTACAATCCCAGTATTTACAATGAAGGGACAGGAGTGTTCCATAAATTTAAGGCTAGCCTGGCCTACATCATGATTTTCAGGCTTCCCTGAGCTGCACTGGTGAGACATTAATTTAAAATAAAATAATAATACACAGTAATAAAAATGGAAAGCAGTGGAGAGTATTTAAATTTAGTATAGAAATTGAAATAGTTTGTAAACGTAATTCTCATCCACATAAAACTGACGCTGGAATCAACTAACAGGATTTTTTTTTTTTTTGGTTTTTCGAGACAGGGTTTCTCTGTGTAGCTTTGCGCCTTTCCTGGAACTCACTTGGTAGTCAAGGCTGGCCTCGAACTCACAGAGATCCGCCTGCCTCTGCCTCCCGAGTGCTGGGATTAAAGGCGTGCACCACCACCGCCCAGCGGATTTTTTTTTTTTGATATAATATTGATATAAAATTTTTGTACCTTTTGATTTTTTTCTATTCTTTCATTTATAGAATACTGACCAGGAAGTGTTTTAATTAGTAAAATGAAACAAAAGTATGACACTGATACTTAATACTACACAGAATTTCTGTTAAAATGTCTTATATAGTATTTATAAACCTGTTAGTTTGGTTAAAGTGAAACTTTGGTGCTCGCTGTCTCTACAATGAGGACTAAGCATTTGCTCGGAGTGGGGCTGCAAACACTAATGGTTGAACACCACCAAGAGACATGCGCATTTTTCTCTTTAAAGTATTTGCCTCTCAACACTGCTTTTTCCAGCTGGGTTCTCTGTTCCTTTGGTGTTGTTTGTTTTTTTTTTTTTTCTAAAGAGCTTGGTTTTCAATGAGATAATATAAATTCCTCAGTATGATTAGGCATTTGTTTCTATTGAGTTGTGTTAAATGTTAACCTCAGGTGTTGAGTTTTGCTCTTGTCCTAATAGTTCCAGACAGTGACTGCTAGAGAGAACAACCGGGCTTATGATGGAGGGAAAGGGAACAAAAGGAAGCCTTGGTGTCTCCCCGACATTTGCACAAAAGAGAAAGCTGGCTGTTTTCTGCATTTTTCCTATTGCAGTTTATTGGCTTCTTTCTCTGTTTTCATCCTTTCAAAGTATAATTAAATCAGGAAAGGGCACTTAATCTAAGAGTATAAAGGTTAGAGTGAAGTGATGACGAGCAGTGTGCTGAACCAGATATAAAACTGCCATTAGCTCTTTAATCCACAGGCTTTCTCTTCTTGTTTCTGTAAACATAGCGGCTTTAACCATCATTCTCAATTTCAAATAACTCTTTAAGAGTTTTTGTAACCTCTCTATCATTGTGGATTTCTAATTAATATCTTTCTTTAAAAATTATGCTATATATCTCTCCTATATATAATAGTAATCCAAAATGTTATAAGATACTGCTAAATTTGTGGTTATACTTTCTTTAAAAGTAGAGGAAAAGTGTTTCATTGGTGGATTTGAAATTAGTCTAACCTCTGAAACCTAATGAGACCACACTAGAATTATTAGTATAATTTTCTTTATAGTTATGTGTGTAAAAAAGGATTCAGTTCTCCTGGCAATCAGGCGTAACTAGGAAAGAGCATCATTCTCTCCCCAACACCCTCCTTAGGAATGGCAGAACAACAGCAATAAATAATGACATATTACTACATCCCTTGTCTGTCTTAGTTACAGTTCTTTTGCTGTGCTAAAACATCATGACCAAGGCAACTTATATAAGGAAGCATTTAATTGGGGCTTGCTTGGAGTTTCAGAGGGTTAATCCATAACTATCATGGTGGGCAGCTTGAAAGCAAGCAGGTAGACATGGTGCTGGAGCAGTAGCTAAGAGTTTATATCCTGATCTGCAGGTAGAAAGAATTAGACTAGGCCTAGCATAGTACTTCCAATTTCAAAGCCCATCCCCAGTGACACTTCCTTGAGCAAGGCCACATCCCCTAATATTTCCTAAATTGTCTATTAACTGGAGATAAGCATTCAGACATTTGAGCCTGGTAGGGGTTGATTTTTACTCAAATCACCATACACATTGATGATTATTGTTTGACTTTCATCAGAGAAGCTGCTTGCAGTAGATATTAATTAATGCAGAACCCCATCATGGGACAATGTGTGGAGAGTGGGAGACTTTGGAGCATCATCATCTTTACCAGTTTCTTCCCTTTAAGGCTCAGGAATCTAAGCAGAAAAGGAGGCAAAACGATTATAAGAGCCAGAGGTGGCGGAAGATACCATGGCAAATGATGTCCTCCAGACATAACAGGACTGATATACATTTGAACTAACCAAGACTGTATTAGCAAGTGCAAGAACTGTACAAGTTCAAACCAGACAAAATCCTAGCACAGAGAAGGGGAAGTGGGCCAAAAGTCTCACCCAAACAAAGAAGTTATTCACAATTGATAACTGCTGGGAAAGGAAAAATTAGTTTCTCCAATAGAGTGTCACTGGAAATATCAAGTGTATCAAGCACACTCCAAGCAAGTCCCTATGCCCAAAAGTAGTTAAAAAACACAAAATGGACTCCATAGTTTTGTTTTGATTTGTAAATGTTTGTTTTGATATTTTTATCTCTGTTTGTTTTGATTTTCAATGTTTTTTTTTTTTTTTTGACAGAGTGGGAGTTAGGGAGACAGGAAGATATAGAGAGAGACAGAGACAGTGAGAAAGGAAAAAATAAGAAGTTGGGTGGGAAGGGAGGTGGAGAGGATGCGAGAGAAATTGGGGGAGGGGAAAGAATATGATCAAAATATGTTGTATAAAAATATGTTTAAGTAACAACAACAAAAAGAATGACAACATGTTCCCTCTCAAACCTTTGTTTCTTGCTGGTGGTGTTCTCCACCAGTAGTTTTTCTAAATGTTCTGACAGAGCAGTAGTGCCCCTTCCTGGGAGAAACTTCTCTCTGTTGGAGGTACATAAGAATTTCCGTACATTTGCGGACCTTTGTCCTTGATGCGCTATCTGAGGGTGAGTAACCCTGTCTTCACCTTGCTATTGAAATGTTTTCACTATGCTGACATGTTTGTCTCACTTCTTCTAAGGAGTGTCACTGCATGACACATGCTTATTAAAAAACAGAAGTCATAATTCAAATATGGGAGGCATAGAAACTTCTGACATCATGGGATTATGGTGAAGCTGGCATAGACTTAATTCCCCTTTTCACTTTTAGAATGATTGTGTCCTTAGAGAATGAGTGAGCACCTGGCAAGTTAATAAATCATCTTTGCATATCATCGGCCAGTAACATAAAGACAATGATATATTATTGCATCTTAGAATTTTTCCAAGGATTAAATGATAAGAAATTTAGCACACAGTGTTTGGTATATTTTATTACCAGTGATGATAATCTAAGATTCAAATCTAGTGATAAATATTTTCTTACCAGTTAACATGTACTTATGGAGCATTTCAGAAATATCTGAAGTACAGCCAAAGACAAACCTCTAATTCAAGGGAATATAGAGTTTCCTACTTAAACTGACAGGCATTTCTCATGGCTTCCTATCTGTAGTTATTGTATTTGAGCACGGTGAGCTGAGTTTCTTCTGTGAAAAGGAAAGACCAAGGTTGTATTAGGAAAGATGGATTGAGACAACAAGAAGGAGATTTTGGAAGGTTAAAGGGGCCCATAGCTGTAAAATGAGAGTTTGCAGGATTTTTTTTTTTTTTTTTTTTTTTTTTTTTTTTTTGACTCATGTATTCTTTTCCCAAGTACAGCTCAATCTCAGCTTCTCAAATGGTGGGAAATGTCATTTGAATCTCAGCACAACTGAAAAACTTCCAGCCCTTCCAGGCTGTGCCTAGCAACTAGGAAGATGGACCAGCCCACAACTGAGATCTCAGCTAATTCCAAGGAGAAATTATAGGAGAAGAGTTAAGACAAAGCTGATGGACATCGAGAGCATGGAGGAACTCCAGGGGAACTTACCCAAGATGAGAACTGGCATGCCAGTGTGTGTGTGTGTGTGTGTGTGTGTGTGTGTGTGTGTGTGTGTGTGTGTTGTGTGTGTCTGTGTGTTCATGTGTCTGTGTGTGTGTGTCTGTATCTGTGTGTTCATGTGTCTGTGTGTGTCTGTGTGTGCATTTGTCTGTGTGTGTGTGTGTATCTGTGTCTTCATGTGACTGTGTGTGTCTGTCTCTGTGTGTGTGCGCATGTGTGTGTCTGTATCTGTGTGTTCATGTGTGTGTATGTGTGTGTGTGTGTGTGTGTGTGTGTGTGATGGTATTCAGGAAAGAATAGCGAAAGGATGAGGATAAAGTCATTAGAAACAAGGCCCCATGGTAATGCAGTCATCACAGTGGCAGGAAGACCCTTGATTTGCTAACTTGCCCAAAGACTTGATATGGTTAAGTATTCAATACATTCTGCATCTCATTGACACTTTCTGTGCTAAGGATATGCCTGCAAGACCTTCTTGCCTTTTCTGATTATAAGTTTTCTAAAAGACCATCTCCTATTGCTGCCATCCTTTCCTTGACTCTATTTTTGTTATAACACATCGAATGGAAAATGCATCTCAGGATACATCCTCTCATAGTGGGAAGGATATCTTCAGCAAAGGCAAAAAGTACACCCAAAAATTTCCCAAGATTTTGTAAGAATTTACCACTCCCAGGATCACAGTGCATGCTATGGGACAGAGCAGGTGTTCTATATAGCCTGAGTAACAATTCTTGAAGTCATTCGGCAATTCCACACAACAAATAGTGCATTGGCTTTTGACAGCATGCAACATTTCATAACCACAATTAGATCATCTTTTCAATACACTTCAGAATTCAAAGTGCAAAATGACATATTGAGTAACACATTTCCCTGTCCCTCTCGCTTTAGCCATGTCTCTCTAGTCTGTGGCAATGACACAGTATTGGGGAGAGTCCTGAAACAGATGTGTGGATACTTCAGAATACTTAAGTGACTTCCATGCAGGAAGCAGCTCATGGTCACTGAGTTCCTCTGGGGGGGAGGGGTTGTGTGACTTTGCCTTAGTATAATTTCTTGAATGATGTCATTGAAGAGGTGTAACATTTCCCCCTTGACTCTTTATTATAATGCAGAACTAGACAAAATGAGTTTATGCTTTTAGTAGAGGCAGGCATGCATTAAAAGTTTTTTCTTTCTTTTTTTCTTTTTCTTTTTTAAGGTCTACCTCCAGTATAATAGTATCTGAAGGACAAATCCTACAAAATAAAGGGCTTTTCCTATTTTTTATCTTCACTACATTGGTGTGATATTCCCTACCACTGTTTCAAGTATACTCTCTGTCCGCCCTTGCTGTCAGGGATAACACACAGAGGTCACCAGTCTTAGAAACAAGCTCTCCCTGTCTGGATCCCCTCTAACTCTCATGTTCCCTTCTCTTTTTATTCCAGTTTGACAGTTGTACTTCACATAGAATCTCTACACTTTCTCAAGTTACTCTTGAGCAAAACATTCAGGAATAATTTCAAGCACATGGACATTTAGTTTTAAAAGTCATTAGTTTTAAAATAGCATATAATTGTACTCAATACTGGTACTGTCAATTTTTTTCTTTTTTTATTATAGTTTTCTTTTTTTAATTTGAGAATTAATTTAATTTTACATATCAGCCATGGACTTCCCTGTCCTCCCTCCTCCAAACCATCGCCTGCCCCCCCCCCCACCCCCGCGCCCTCTCCCTAATCCCCATTCCCACCTCCTCCAAGGCAGGTACTGTCAAATTTTAACATAATGTTTTTTCTGGACCAAGGTTGTAGTCCCCTCCCCGCCCCCCCAAAAATTGGTAGTTTTAAAATTCCTCTGTATAGACATTTAACTTACCTCTCTAACTAGAATTGATTATCGTAATATTTTGATGTTTATCTGTCCTAGCTTTCAACCTAATTTTTCTGTGTATACAAGGACAGATGGTATTTACAAAAATGGGATCATGTCATACTTTTGTACCTCCCTTCTCAGTGGGTGCTTTATGCTGTCTTTGAATGTTGCTATTCCCTGAATGTCTTTACCCTTAATTTTCCAACAGTTTTATAGAATTTGCTATACACCAAACAGTGTCCCAGAAAAATCATTTCTATTAGCCACTGGACTGACCTCTGCTCTCTGCCTTGGACAAGGATATATAATACGGTTCCAGACATCTGAAAAAAGAATTATGTTCAGCCCATCCACTTTCTCCGTTTCCTTTTGTCTCTTGCCTAGAATTTGTGAATATCCAAAATAGCTTCACATTTCACTCGGTTGATTTCTACTGCAAGTTACTCCCAATCTTACTCTGATTAGTTACTAATCCTGTGATTTAACTCTTAAAAACCATTAAAGGAATTCTCCCACACCTGCTTTCCTTCTGTCCAATTACCCTCTGGATGCCTGTGTCAACCTTCAGCTTTATTTCAATCTTGTTATGTTTAATTTTAAGCTATGCCCTTTAGACACAGCTTGTGTGAAAGGAAGGAGCTTGGAACATCTCTACAGCATGAAGCCATAGCCCCTCACTGTCAGAAGACAGAAGGTCTAACTGGCACCTGTCTCTTCCTCTGCTCTGTCTCTGCTCCCTCCACTTACACATTCTCCATTAACACCAGAATATTTTTAGTTCCTTACGGAGATTCAGTTATTTTAGAACTGTGTGCAGACTTTCCATGCTTGTCTGTCTTTTCTATCCTTGAGACATCCTTTGCTTTTCAGCTCTGCAGAATTCCATTTCCCCATCTTAGTCCTCATTTATTCAAAATACTATCCCTAGTGTATCACTGTAAATACATGTTAAGTCAGAAGTGAGCTGAATTTAAATATTTTGTAAATATGCATACTTTGACCATAATATGTTTTGTGTTTTTAAAATACCAATATTATGACTTCTTATTGATTGACACAATCATGCCTACCAGATATAGCTGATTCTTTTAATTTTATGCTGTCATTTTTAGTGAAAGATTAATTCAGCTTTTATCCATGTGCCTTAGATGATTAGAGACATGAGACAGTATATTGCTAAGATTCAGAACTTTCAGGATTAAAACTCCATTCTCACTATTCACCACACTGGTATTTGGAGGTTTTACCTTCCTAAGCCTCCATTCTCATCAATTTGTTTGGAATGATAATAGAAGGCTATGTTACAGAGATATAAAAATTAAGCAAAGTCATGAAGAAAACATACTATTTGTTCTTTTTTTTTTTCATCTTTTTTGTCAAATTCATCACTTGGTTAAACTAACATGTACTCCAGTGAAACATTAGCTATACCCTTTCTAAGAGACTCTGATACATGGCAGGTTTCCAGGCGAGATTGTCTTAACATTTTCACGGATATACTTAGGCTAGCATTATAAAATGAAGAAGAGACTTTTATTGGTGTTTCGTGGTATAGGGCAGGTGAATAAAAATAGTACCATGCCTATTTAGTGAATGAATGGTACTCAGCTGTAGAAGCTCTGGTGCTGTGGATATCGCTCTATATAAATAAAACACTGATCGCCAGTGATCAGACAGGAAGTATAGGCGGGACAAGGAGAGAGGAGAATTGGGGAAACAGGAAGGAGTAAGGGACATTGCAGCCAGCGCCAGGACAAGCAGCATGTAAAGACGCCGGTAAGCCACCAGCCACGTGGCAAGGTATAGATTTATAAAAATGGGTTAATTTAAGATAAAAGAACAGTTAGCAAGAAGCCTGCCACGGCCATGCAGTTTATAAGTAATATAAGTGTCTGAGTGATTATTTTATATGTGGATTGTGGGACTGCGGGGTTTGGTGGAACCTGGAGAGAAGCCCTCCAGCAACACTCTGGTGATCATAAAAATACTTCAAAAGAAGATTTGAGATGGCTCAGCTGGCAAAGGCACTTTCTATGAAGCCTGAAGACATGAGTTTGATCCCTGGGTCTACATGGTGGTGGAAGAGAACTGACTCGTAAAGCTGTCCTCTGACTTTCACCCGGGTGCCATAGCATATACACTGCCCCAAATAACCAAACATAACAAAAAAGTTTTCAACAACTCTAACTCCTGTCTTAATGGGTATGCCAAATATATTATCTCATTTAAATCTTACCACAGCCTTTGACATAGTAATTTCAGATAGTATGCAAAACATTGAATAAACAATTTAACTATATCTAGAGTTTCTAGTCCTCTTGATTTCAGCCTTGTCAGAATCTAGTGTCTGTGCTAATAGTGTTCTCTTCAGAAAGTCTTCTCCTGTGCTAATGCGTTCAAGGCTATTCCCCACCTTTGCTTCTCCCAGGTTCAGTGTCTTTAACAAATTCAGAGTTGAGTTTCATGCAGAGTGGTAAGTGTGGATCATTTTACATTGTTCTACATTCAGCCATCCAATTTGACCAGCAGCATTTGCTAGGTTTAATCACTGTTATTTGCCACACCAAGAAATGGCAAAAAATTTTCCCACTGTAATGATATCATTCATTGTAGAACACTTGTGCTTGTGTACTAGGACTTTCCCTGTGCTAAGTTGCATTGTGAAGGAAGGTTCTATAGGAAAAGAGGAACACACATCATCTGTAGGACTTGTGTATGCATATGTGTTTTAAATTGAGGTTAATAATGAATAAAAAGATCCGAGAAATAATTTTTATCTGAGAGCTCTCTTCTTTATTTCCTAATACTATGACTATATGTATATATATATATATTATATATATTTATATATATATATATATATAATTTTTTTTTAACTTTTATTTTATTTTACAATACCATTCAGTTCTACATATCTGCCACGGATTCCCTTGTTCTTCCCCCTCCTGCCCCCTCCCATTCCCTCCAGCCCACCGCCCATTCCCACCTCCCCCAGGGCAAAGCCTCCCCTGAGGACTGAGATTGACCTGGTAGACTCAGTCCAGGCAGGTCCAGTCCCCTCCTCCCAGATTGAGCCAAGCATCCCTGCATAAGCCCCAGGTTTCAAACAGCCAATTCATGCAATGAGCACAGGACCTGGTACCACTGCCTAGATGCCTCCCAAACAGATCAAGCCAATCAACTGTCTCACCTATTCAGAGGACCTGATCCAGTTGGAGGCCCCTCAGCCTTTGGTTCATAGTTCATGTGTTTCCATTTGTTTGGCTATTTGTCCCTGTGCTTTATCCAACCTTGGTTTCAACAATTCTCGCTCATATAAACCCTCCTCTTTCTCGCTAATTAGACTCCTGGCGCTCCACCCGGGGCCTAGCCGTGGATGTCTGCATCCAGATTCCTCAGTCCTTGGATAGGGTTTCTAGCATAACTATTAGGGTATTTGGCCATCCCATCACCAGAGTAGGTCAGTCCCGGCTGTCTCTCGGCCATTGCCAGCAGTCTTTTGTGGAGGTATCTTTGTGGATTTCTGTGGGGCCTCTTTAGCACTTTGTTTTTTCCTTTCCTCATGTGTTCTTCATTTACCATGGTCTCCTATTCCTTGTTCTCCCTCTCTGTTCTTGATGCAGCTGGGATTTCCCACTCCCACAGGCTCTCTTTCCGTCGACCCTCGCCCTTCATTACTCCCACTCATGTCCAGGTTGTTCATGTAGATCTCAGCCATTTCTCCGTCATTGGGCGATCCTCGTGTCTTTCTTGGGGTCCTGTTTTCCAGGTAGCCTCACTGGTGATGTGAGTAGCAGTCCTGTTATCCTTGTTCCACATCTAGTATCCTCCTATGAGTGAGTACATACCATATTTGCCTTTCTGAGTCTGGGTTACCTCACTCAGGATGATTTTTTCTAGATCCATCCATTTGCCTGCAAACCTCATGATGTCATTGTTTTTCTCTGCTGAGTAGTATTCCATTGTGTATATGTGCCACAATTTATTTATCCATTCTTCAGTTGAAGGGCATCTAGGTTGTTTCCAGGTTTTCGCTATTACAAACAATGCTGATATGAACATAGCTGAGCAAGTGCTCCTGTGGTATGATTGAGCATTTCTTGGGTATATGCCCAAGAGTGGTATAGCTGGATCTTGGGGGAGATTGATTCCCAATTTTCTAAGAAAGCGCCATATTGATTTCCAAAGTGGTTGTACAAGCTTGCATTTAGTCCAAATTATAAGACCAATCCTTCCTAGTCCATGCTCTAGGAAGTGTGCAAGTGTGAATGTATGTGTGTTTTTACACATCCAAAATATCTCAAGATCATAATCATGACACTGCAGAAATGAAATTAAGGTTGAAAACTGAATATGTAAATTTTTGTAGTGAAGCTTATTATAAACTTACACACAGAGAATTTGTTTGTTTGATACAGGATCTAATTCTGGAACCCAGGATAGCCTATATGGTCTTGAACTAACAGCAATTCTCTCATGCCTCAGTTTCTTGGCTGCTGAGAGCACAAGACTAAGCCATTTTATCTGTTTAAATCTTCAATGCGTATATTTTAATTTTTAAGAAAAATACTACCCAATTTTCAAAGAATCATTCAAGAATTCGTCATTATTAATAAGTAAATGGATTAAGAAATCACACTAAAAATATTTAAATAGACCTAAGTTTTGCTGTGTACTTCTTGCAACATTCAAGACATACTTTAACACAATGTGCTCCAAACTAATATCAAAGTAGACGTCTGAGGAGACCAGACTTCCTAAGAGTAATGGAAGATGAAGAACTTGGCTGCTCAGAAATGTGATTAGACTTTTAAGAAAAAGAAGACTTCTTGATAAAAATGATTTGGAAAAAACAGTGATAAATCAGAGATGTATTTACAAGTAAAAACAGATAAATTTGTTATTCCTATCTAATAGCTAATAATTTAAATAGATGAAATATTTTCCCATACCATTTCCTTGATCATTGCAAATGTTATACTTATTCACTGGGGCATAAGAAATCTTAGCTCAGTTATGGATATCACAATCTATTCAGCAAAAGTTTTCACTTAAAAGGGAAATTGAAATTTAGTAAGAAAACTGTAGCTCCTCACATGCTGACATGTCTCATAAACATACAAAGGTGTCATGGCAAAGCTTAAGACTTTGAAATGTTTAATGTTAAAACAAAACAAGCTAGTATGTTTGCTCAAGCTTCATATTTGGGATGGTGAGGCTAAAGGATCCCTGCAAACTGAAAGCCATTATGGGCAGCCTGGCTCACAGAGTAAGATCATTTCAATAATCTTCCCTCCAAACAAATAAACAAAAAACAAAACAAACAAACAAACAAACAAAAAAAAAACAAAGGAGAGAGATTTGCATTTCTCCAGAAATCATGGATATGATAAACCCCAAAATCCTAAAATTGTGTGAGACTCCACATAAACTGGAATATGGTTGTTACCATCTTGTTTTAAAGAAGCTATGAAAAAATAAGTGATGGCAGCTGATAAAATGGCCCAGTTAATGCCTTCTGTAAACAAATCTCCTTGGTTCATAGCTCAATATATTTCAATTGTATTATTATGGGTGTTCAGCTGTGTATCTAAGGCCAGGCTGATCTCAGTGATCTCAGTGGTAGCCTGTACTGAACGTTATGAGACACTGCCTTTCCTATGTATGATGTCTCCACATTAACCAATTAATGATTCAATTACAATGAAGAGTGACCTGAAATTAAAACACCAGATAGGGTTTTTTTTTTTTTTTTTGTTTTGTTTTTGTTTTTTTTTTTTTTCATTAGAACTCACATACCTGGAAATGTGCAATGTTATGCCAATGGAAGGTTTTAAGCAATAAAGTTAAGTTAAGTGGTAGGATAAATGTTCAAATGCTCACATAAGCAACGTGTTAGGGGCTGGGAGCAAAATCACCAGAGGTAATGCCAGCACTTGTTAAAAATCCTTGATTTTTGGAAGACATAGTTTTGAGTTGTGTCTGGAAGGATCTGAAATGACCATTTCTATGGTAAGAAAATGGTGACAAAAGTGAACGTTTATTTGGTAACTAATAGGTGATGGGAGTTATTCAAAAACACCAAAATTACGAATTTACTTCATTATCATAACTAGTATTCCACCTCACCCCCCCCCCAAAAAAAATCGAAGTTACAGAGAGACTGGCTATCTTACTAAAGCTCATGAAAGTAGTGATTTGAAAAAAAAAAATCTGGTTCCCACTCAGAATATTCCTCTTAGAAGCAAAGGTACTTCTTCCTGAAGGAACAATTAATATTATTAGAGAACCCTTTCTTAGGAGTTGTTTTAGAATTGCCTCACTTATTCCCTATAATAACACTTAGGAGACAGACTTGGTTCTCTGCAATTACCAAAAGGCCTCTAGCGTCTAAAGCTAGTAAACATGGGCCAGTTCACACTCAGCTTTCTCTACAGTACATACTGGCATATTTTTACTGGTAATACTTTCTTACAGACAAAGACAACATGGGACAAGACAGATTATTCTGCCACTGACACCAGCTCCAGAAATACTTATTCACAGTAGTTCTGGGAAGACAAGAAGATCAGGGTAGGTTTTCTGCTTGTGTGGTAGAGGCTTCAGTGAGCAACCAGAACCAAATAGTTCTAAACTCTGGCTTGATGCAGAGCAAGCCTTATTCACTCAACCTTATTGACATTCCTTTAGAAAATGTTATTAGCTGGTCTTTCTTCTTGGATGTAACATTAATTTATTTTGTTTAAAATGTAATTTCAATGAAATTTAGTTCATCTTGTCATTTTTTTAAAAGATTATTGTCATAAAGAGATGTCTCCTCAATGATGGGTGCCTATGGGTATAATGACAAATATTTAGAGTGTAGTTGAGGATTATGCTGGTTTAGTAAAGCATAAGGAAACATTCATGACTTTACAAGCTGTGGGCATTTGCCTAAGTTTCCATTACCAGACACAATCTTTCTCTTGTTGAGCCACTCTTAAGCCCAATTAGAAAGTTGTTGGTTATCACCTAGGCATGCATGCCCCTACAAGATCTTTGGAGTTACCATGTCATGGTGGTCTTTAGTATGGTTCACAGACTTCATAGCAGAATAGAACTGTTGGTTGTTTTCATCCTTTGGAAGCTTACATGGTGCCTTCTGTTACCAGGGAAGCTAGTCCTTAGGGAGGTAACATTCAGGTCAGTTTCAGCCCAGGAGCTCTGGGCCCTGCATCTAAAGTGCATACTGTCTTCAGCAATAGGGAGTTACCCTCCACCTCTTGAGGACAACCAAAGGCAATAGCAATAGTTTTGAGACTCTTTCAAACAACCCTTCCAACTCACAAGACTGCTTCCCATGCCTGATGTTGGGGTTTTTGACTGTGGTCTTTGGCTCATAGAGGAAGACCATTACAGAAAACCATGACCAGCCAAAATGCAGACTTGTAGAGCTCAGTACTAATGGATATATCTACAAAACAATTCCCACACCCAAGGCTCCAGAAACATTGTTTACGTGGAGGAAGAAAAACTGTAAGAGCCAGAGGATCATGGAATTTTCTGTGATACTGTGTCCCTAGTAATGCTAGAAGCTACACTCATAATGTCTCATCAACATGATTGCCTAAACACGAGCTGAACAAGGACAACAACAAGAGATACACCAAAGTATATGGGAGAAAGACCAGGAGGCCTGAACACTACACAGAGAGCTATGGGCAAATCAGGACTACTGAGGGTAGAAGAAATAATCCTTGCCAGGGAAAATAACATCAATTCATTATCCAATACCAAATGGTCAGCCCTGAAAACATACATAAAAGTAACATTATACAGACTGTGCAGGTTATATTTAAGAATATATATATGCATGCAACAATTAAGGAAAAAGTGGCCATTTATTATTATGATTTAAAAGAAAACAAAGAAGGGTATGTGGAAGGGTTTGGGCAGAAGAAAAGGAAGGGGAAAATTATATAAATATATTATAATTTCAAAAATAAAAAAAAATGAGAAAGAAACTATTGGATTATAATGATGTTTTAATTCACTTGAATATACATTAGTTATACAGAGAATGAAGAGTGCTGTGGTCTGAATATTGCTAAGGGTCTGTTCCTACTGGAGGTTTGGTCCTTGTGATTGCAGCATTGAAAACAGTTGAGAATTTTAAGTCATTGAAATTGTAAGTCCTAAACCGTGCGGTGGTGGTGCACGCCTTTAATCCCAGCACTCAGGAGGCAGAGCCAGGCGGATCTCTGTGAGTTCGAGGCCAGCCTGGGCTACCAAGTGAGTTCCAGGAAAGGCGCAAAACTACACAGAGAAACCCTGTCTCGAAAAACCAAAAAAAAAAAAAAAAAAAAAAAAAAAAATTGTAAGTCCTTAAGCCATTGAAATGGTGTATGATAAGACTGCTCTCTTTGACTCCTCTGAAGTTCCAGTTGGAATGTTATCAGTAAAGGAGCAAGCCCAGCCCCTTCATCCCCTCTTTCTTTGTTCACTCTCTATTCCTCCTCACATACACTTGCCCCCCCCATCCTATATCTACAGAGCACTTTGCCTGAACTTCCTTTTGTCATTTGGATGTGTGACCACAAAACTGAGAACTAAATGAGCTCCTTTACTTCATTAGTAGCCTATCTCAAGTGTTTTATTACAGTCATGAAATCTAACTACTATATGAGGAAAAGTGGGGATGAATAATAAATGATCAAAGATGCTTACACACTGATTATCAAAACAACTCTGAGACAAAAGGAAGTGTGTAACTAAAATGTCATCGGACAGTGAAGGAAGATTTGATTTTGATTGGGGAGATTTAATGAGTCTATGAGGAGTTTATAACTGGTGCTTAAAAGAAAAAAATATTTCAGTGACTAAAGAAAACACTCTCACACATACACTGGGTAGTTGAGTACGGTTTAGTGACATACAAAGGGGACTGGGTGGGGCTCTAGATGTCACTGTGTACATTAGTGATAGCTCTTTCCAAACTGAGAGAGGCTTAGGTAGGTGATAAAAGCAACCTTATCAGAGATATCTGTTGATTCTCATGTAAAATGTTATTGTGACTGATAAGAAAATAACTCTCATTTACAAAGTTTAAATTTTAAAATACCATACCATTAGCCTTTCACGTTACTTTTTTTTCCCTCTGTGTTGTGTTTCCAGTCAGGATTTGGGAAATGTTATTTTCTGATTTAAGTGATAGTTATTTTACACCAGGAACTACCTTAACAATAACATTTAGAACTAATTGCTGCAGGTTAGAACACCCTTGGAGTGACAATAGCCTTAAAATTGGCTTTTATTATTATGAATGATTATCTTAGCAGTATTACTTTCAACTTCTTAGCTACTGGCTTTTGAATTTCAAATGGACTTCGTTAAAAAAAAAAAAGCTAGCTTTCTGGTCTTTTAATCGCACAGGTGAGAGGGGGGCTATATTTGTGGGAAGCAAATGAGAAACTGAAGTCATGCCTGGTCCTTCTTCTCCAGCTGTGTCCCCATGAAGATTTGATGATGTTTTCAGTATGAAAAAAGGCAGGCAGAGCCATCGATCACAATGGAAGGCGTAAACAACACCCTCAAAGCACAATGTTCATGATTTTTAAAATGTTTTGTTGTGAGAGAAAGAATTTATTCAATGCTTTCTTTCCACCAGGAAAACAACATTGCAACAGTCTACCCAGGTCTTTTGTTTGGTTACATTTCATTAAGCAAATTCTGCAGAATGCCTTTGAATATGCCCAGAGAAAATTTACAACTGACTAGGCTGCATGTGCACTGACCTTCGCTCTTCCTGTGAATCTGCAGTATGGCTCATTTTAGTCAAGCTGTTGAAACATTTGTGGCATAATGCATCAAATTAAAGCAACCAGCTGTGATGCTTAATTTAAGCTATAAGTTTATGAGCTACAACCACACAATACCTTTGAGTATAATTGATATTGTATGTAACTGCACTATGATGACATGCAAGAATTGTTACAAAATGCCGATAAAATGTCACGTACTTCATCGTATTAAAGCCATTTGGACTTCAGGTTTAAAAAGAGCACCATCATTTATACAAAAATGAAAACCAGAGGATAAATGAATAGACTTCCATATCACTCTGTAAATATAGATGAGATGTGAAGTCATTTGTTCTCATGTGTCAAAAGAGAGGTCCTTTGTTTTATCCTCCATTGTTTATAATGGAATTTCCCCATTATTTACAACATTCTAAAACTTGGAAATGTCATTAACCATGAGGCTCCACTCTGTTTATCACATCTCTCATTGTTTAAAAGTGAAGTCATTTAATAACCACCAAAACAAGATGATTCTCATTTATCATGTCCCCTTTCTTTGTTCCGTATGATTCAGAACACATAATTGCCTGAATGTCCCAGCTGATACTGGCTGTGTCATGCTATAGATCACCTAGAAACTCAACAACTTGAGAAAATACAAGATGTAGATAGGTGGATGGAAGGAGGTAGCTAACTTGGTAGGGATATATAGTGTAAGGTTGTGATATCCAATATGGGCATGGTTTGAGTTTTTTCAGTAGCTAAAGATGATTAAAGAAAATCATTTCCTTAAAAAAAAAAAAAAAAAGTGTTCAACAGGCATACTAAACTCACCTGTAAACATTTGCTGAATTTATTTTGATGTCAGTTTTAAATTTGCATTTTCAGATAAAGCTAAAAAATAAATAGGAAAATGGAGTAACTTTCTCAAGGGCTCTCAGTGTGGGCACAGGAAAGCAGAAGCTGGAGGAGTGTGGAACATTTGATGACCTGGCCAAATGCCCCAACCACAAAGCAGCCTCAAAATAGAAACCTATTTCTTCCTAGGAATAAAAAACTACCTCTAGGTTTGAAAGACATAAAATACTTTCACAAATATCAGGGGAAAGTAACATTTTAAATAAGTTCACAGGTTTGCTACACAGTCACTGGCTTTATATGCTTATTTTAAAGACTTCACATACAAACCCTCCAGTGATTTGTGCTTGTAGATAAAGGATTTATATAATCATATCATGAGAACATATTTGTTAACTTTAAAAATATCCCCTAAAGCTGTGCCTGGAGATAAGTGGAAGCAAAAGGGAGAAAAATGCTTCCACAGCACTTCTATGTGGAAGAGACCATTTTTCAGTGCCTCTGCCTAGGTGCACAACTCAAGTAAGCAGAAGCTGGATAGAAAACCAAGAGTGAAGACTCTTTCACCTTCCCTGAACCAGCATTCTCTTTCACCTTGAAAGCAGATTAAGGAGGAGAGGTGGAAAGCTAAATCATTAACACATCTGGAGGCACAGTGCTACATGTTGGTGTTTGAATAGATTTTTGAAATGAGTTAAAATAAATCCAGTTATTAAAAAGGCATCTTGATAGATTTGAAATATAGGAAATGCCCACTGGGACCATGACTGCCATCTGCTAGCAGTGTAAACTAGGAGAATAACATTTAGAGTAAGGTCATGGCACCCCTGATTTTTAGCTTAGTATTAGTTGTTTGTTTCCCAATATTGCTATAAAAAATCCACTGCTCCTTATTTTATTTCAAAATGCACACAGAGATATATACATTCATATATATTTCAATTGTATTTATTTGCTTAGGTAGTCATAGCACATAAAAATATAGGACAGATAGAACACAGCATGTAGGAGAACACCATTGAACTGAGGCAAAATGAGTATTCAGAGCTGATTAAGGTCAGAACACTACATACATTGTCATCTATGTGGATTTTTTTTTTTTTTGTGGTTTTTCGAGACAGGGTTTCTCTGTGTAGCTTTGTGCTTTCTGGAGCTCGCTTGGTAGCCAGGCTGGCTCGAACTCACAGAGATCCGCCTGGCTCTGCCTTCCGAGTGCTGGGATTAAAGGCGTGCGCCAACAACGCCCGGGCATCTATGTGGATTTTTAATGGTAATTAAAGTTTGGTTTGCCATTAACAAGATGTGATCCCCCAAGATGAAAATCACACACATATATTAGATAAGAATTTGTAATGGAGATACTGGAGAACATAAAAATCACAGAAAATGTTTAAAATGGGTTTGGCTATGTGTCACAGTTTAGAACTACTTATGTTATTGTACTGGAGAGATGTAGCAAACACACAGCTGCAGTGAAGTGTATGTCCAAGAGCTGTTGTTTATAGTTTGGATCAATCAAGAAATGAGCTACTGAGCATGTACTAGGTTCTGTGAGAAAGACAAAACCACATTTACAATCTGTGTACCTCAGCAGCATTCAATATGGATGAGGAGACAAAAATAATAGAGGTGATTTAATAATGATTAGTGTAACTATAGAACCATAAAATGAGTTGCTGAATCCCAGAAAAGACACATCATTGTAGGAGCTTCACAGAGTTAGAATCACCCTGGCAAACAGTCTTCTTCACAAACAAAACAGAGCCACAGAAATAGATTACTTTCTTAATGAAGATAATTGTCAATATTCCACCTGAAAGCATAAGGACATCCTTACTATAAAGCTTCATTTACTTTCATACTGTCCAGCATCATCAATGCCCTCACTTAAAAGGCGAAGTCACTCAAAGTTGTGTTTCTGTCATCTATCTCCCATGACATCTTATACTTTCCTCATTAAAACTTGAAATTCACATCAACTTCCCGGTACATAGCAATTATGTCACTGTTGTTGGAGGACATACTATAGTTAACCCAGGTGAAACACCTCCTTGAGCTCACAGAAGGCTCTCTCATGCAACAAATTACATGTGTGCTCCTTCCTTCACCAGAATCCACTCACAGAAAAATACAGAAGGGACTTGACAGACTTAAGGAAGGTCTTGAGGAAACAACAACAGAATCACTATAGCTAGGTCATTGCTAAAGCAAATAACTCAGCCCGAGCTTCCTCCTCTAAAAAGTGGCAAAGGCAATAGCTTGCAAATTTTAGGATAGGATGACTATATAAATTATATTTTCACTTAAGTTAAAAAAGTAAAGGAATACTAACAATAAGTACTAGCAGTTTCTTGGTTTCATTAAATGTTCCAGAAACTCTGGCCCTCAGTTGTGATGCTTTGCAGATGTGAGGACCTTTAACAAGTGGCCTTAATGTGCATAAATTAGAACACTGGAGACATGCTCTTGGAAGAGAGGTAGGGTCAAAGCTCCTTCTCCTCTTTCATGTTCAAGCTGCTGCCTCCACCATGTGCTTCCATCATGATACACTGGCATGCAACACTTGCAAAAGCAATAAAGCCAACTGACTATGGACAGAGAACTTCCAGTTTGGAAACTAAAATAATTTTTTTCTCATTTGAAGTTTGATTGTTTCAGGATATTCTCTATGGCTACTAAATTTTTTCTAACATTTAATTATTAATATTTAATTACCATTGCCCAAAGTCATCTTAGAAGTCATTAAAAGGAAATAATAAAATAATTGAGGATATTCTCATTCCTGGGAATTATACTACAAAAAAAAATGTAGAATATTGCTTTATACAGACAATTCTGACAACTTTTATAACCCTACAACACAATTCAAAGACTACTTCTCTACATATGCATGCCTGTATATATAGGCTTCATACATAAACACACACACACACACACACACACACACACACACACACTTTCATAATATATAAATTGCCTGCTGATTTTCTGTATTCTACAGATGGAATCAATTAAAATTCTGCTATTATAATTTTATTTTTAAAATACTTTAACACTCAGTAAACACAGCTCTTTTGATTAGTGTGAGAGAAGCTAGAACAAAAGAAAGGTGGTAGAGTCAGATCTCAACCTGAAAACCCACACAGTAGCTGCTTTTCCATTTTTCAGACATCACTGTTCCTGGAAATATCCCATAGCTGCTCATGGCCGTGATGGTTTGAGCCTCCTGTACAGAGGTGGAATGGAATGCATGTTTGACTGTCACTTTCTGAAAGGCTATGAGCAGTAGCTTCATTGTGTAGGTTACTGCACTCTGCTAACTTACAGCCCTGCTGACTGCCACTTTATGTTCTGATAAGTTTTGACAACTAAATGTTAAATACCATGAGCTAAATTCTAAATATGTTTCCATGGTTGTAATTGATGAGACTTACAATATTGGCAGGGATTTTGCTGTTGCTGTTGTTGTTGACTTGTTTTTTAATGATGTTGCAAAAACTCATTTTCCTGAATTCAATACATTCTTTGCTTGAAGTTTGACTAATTTAAATCAGATGTTGCTTTATAGATAAAACTTCATAATTTCCACTCTCTTAGTTTTTTTATTCTGAGCATTCATCAGAGCTAAATTTAAGTCTTATGAACAATTCACCTCAATTGCTGATGACAAAACTTTTGATTCTATTTCTAAGCACCATTTATGACTACATAAAAATAATTTGAGGTGTGATATGATTTTAGTGACAATGGAAAAGAGCTGTTTGCTAAATATCATAAATATGTGCAAACTGAATAAAGATATATGACAATTAGTTATATTTAAATATTTAAGAATGGAAATTTTACCAATTCTAAATGATTGTAATACATGGGTGAAATATGAATAAACATAAATAGATTTTCCAATTAAAAATTAAGAAAATTAGTTTTGATTAGTCATTTGACATTTTAATCTTCTTTAAAAATTTATAAGTAATAGTAGGAAAATCTACTAGTTAGCAGGTATATTTACTGTACTGAAAGCAAGGTTAATTATTCACAAGCCTTTCAAAAATTTCACTTTTAATTTCCATCTTGTGGAGCAGCCACAGTTGAGAACACAGGAGTGAGTGGAAGAGAGGATGTTAGTGAGGTCTTTTGAGGTTTGCAGATAAATAACCTATTAAACATCTCATATGAGCAACAGTGAGCAGTGAGGTCTTCTGAGTAGAAAAGAACACACTCCTCAGATTTCAGTTTCTGGGAGGAGGTGAAGGTGTGGCTACAAGAAACTCATCTAATTAAATGACTTAGATGAAGAAAAAAAATGTTGTTCTTATCTGTGTAAACTCTCAAAAGTGAAGGTTTCCTCGAGAAACTGAATGCTGTTGTCCTTCCACACACTACACATTTTCTTAAGGTATAGAATCAATTAGTAGCCTAAAATTTAACTCAATATTGATGGCAATCTTAATACAAATGATTCTGGGAAGAGTGTGAAGGGTTAATAACTCAACTCAAAATTGTGAGAGAAGAGTTGGGTTCACACCTATGCAAACACTCCCCCTATGCTTCTGTGTTAACTTTCTTTTTTTATTAAGAATTTTTTTTTCACTTATTTTACACACCAATCAAAGATCTCCCTCTTCCCTTCCCCCGGCCGCCAGCCTCCCCCTCCCAACCTGCCTCCCACTGTCCCCCCCCAAAGAAGGCAAGGCCTCCCATGTGGAAGCACATCCATTAGAGGCAAGTTCAAGCCCCTCCCCTCTTGCCTCAAAGCTGCAGGAGTTTTCCCATCATAGGTAGTGGGCTCCACAAAGCCTGCTCTGTGTTAACTGTCACAGTCAGACTCCCCCACATGGGGCAGTGACAACACAGACCTCTCGTGAAATAAGACTGACGTTTTCTTTGCCTTTGTAATTTGTTTCATGACTTCAACTTCTAACTCATCTACAAATGCTCAAATATTTCTTCAAAATGATTTCATGACACTGCTAAATGAGTTGAGATTTGGAATAATTTCCCAAGTTAACCACTGTAAGGAAGATAAGGAAAGGAGGATGTGAGTGACAATCGCAAAGATGAACAGGGATACGGGGGAGCAGGAACAGAGGAAAGAGGGGATGGCTCTGGCATATCTTTCTGTATGCTATGAATGTGCTGCTCCCATTGGCTGATAAATAACACTGGTTTGGCCTATGTCAAGGCAGCTTAGAGATAGGTGGGAAATCCAAGCAGAGATATGGAGAGAAGAGCAGAGTCAGGGGAGACATGACAAGGAACAACAAGATGCCAGTAGATCAGTAATGCCACGGCCACATGGCAAAATATAGATTAATAGAAATGGGTTAACTTAAGATGAAAGAGCTAGCTAGCAAAAAGTCTGCCATAGGCCATAGAATTGGTAATTAATATAGGCCTCTGTGTAACTATTTTATAAGTGGCTGTGGAACCTCAGGGCTGGGCAGGACATGGGAAAACTTCCAGGTACAAAGGACAAAGCTGCAGCAATACTGCTGTTTTAATTGTAACCTAGTTAACTTTTAATTACATATGAGACTATCACGCATATCAAACAGTTCTTATGAGAGTCTTGCTAACAGAACATTGGTGTGTTTATTGGATGACCAAATAGAATATATGATGTTAAATCTTAGCCATAGAGTTTCATAGCCAACAGGAAATCAAGGAGGGAGGCAAAAGGGTATCAGATGTGATATAATGTTCACAAAAGGAACTGGGAAATTTAAATTGAATGGCAGCTTACATTGAACAAACATCAAAGTCTTCGATGGCTGATTAGAATTCCATAGATTATAAAGAGGTTGCAATGTTGCAGGTCTAGATCCGTAAGACACCTGTCTTTAGGTATCTTTAACTCTCCTTTGAATAGCCATTTATTGTTCACCTCTGTGTATGAGATAACATCTTTGTGATTATTATTTAATTAGGTAAAGTTTGGGAATGGATGAACATAACCTTTAGTCATCAACACAATAGCTAAGAACATGATCAGATAGTATCTGTGGCCTGTAATACTTGTCCCATTTTGCTGTAACCTGCCGAAGTGCTGTTTCTAACAATGTATTTGAAAAGTGTCTTGATGTATGACTTTCTTTATTCTGTTACTATAAAAACAATGGGACTACTGCAGTATCGGATCATGACATTTGGAGTACCTAAATCTGTGTTCTCATGTCTTGCTCTCATATTAGTCTCTACACCAAACTGCTTCCAATCCCCTTCAATATGAGTGCTATGTATTTCACATGGGAGCATCAGGCACCACAGATGCACATGCTCCAACTTCCATGGTGGCTCATCTTCTGACTTTAGATCTTAAGTTCTAACTAGTATGAATTAGCATTCAGGAGAGGATAATCTTGTCTTTTTACTACTCAAAAGGTCACATTTGACAAATTCAAACTGCTAGAATTAAGAAGAAATAACCTTAAAGGAACTTCTTGCTGAGAAGCTATATTCATGGTGCAGTCTCACCCCATTCATGCTTGTGCAACGATCTGTTTTCTGATTAAATACTGGAGGAGAACACTCCCTGTTCCTATCACATGCTTCTTTCTTTATCCTTGGCCACTGGATAGCCTGTATTACAATTACTTATCTATAAAGCATCACCTGATTTAAATGACTCAAACTTTCTTCAAGCAAAGATTGTACAGAATTCAGCAAAATTAGAAATGAATACATCATTTAAAGAAAGTCATTGCTCTAAATCTCATCAGTTACATACATGAGAACACAGATAGAATTTAGCTCATGATATCTAACATTCAGTTGTCAAAACTCATCAGAACAAAAAGTGGCAGTCAGCAGGGCTGTAAGTTAGCAGTGTGCAGTAACCTACATAACAAAGCTACTGCCCATAGCCTTTCAGAAAGTCACAGTCAAACATGCATTCCATTCCAGCTCTGTAGAGGAGGCTCAAACCATCATGGCCATGAGCAGCCAAGAAGTATTTCCAGGGAGAGTGATGTCCGAGAAGGGAAGAGAGCATCTGCTTCGGATTTTTAGGGCGGGATCTGACTCTAACCACCTTTCTTTTTTCCTTTCTGGCATTTCATGCCCATCAAAAGAGCTGTGCTGACCAGGGATAAACAAGAAGCAGGGCAAGAGCCTTCTAGTGAGTAGGGAAAGGACTACAATGAACTCATAGAAGTGAGCAAACAATTTGAGAAAAAAAAACAAAACAGGACAGAATGGGAGAGTATGAAACATTAGACGAGAGAATAAACAGCAAGGAGGAGAGGCCAGGAATATGAGTAAAGCAGCTGCCTGGAGCAGCCATGTGGAGAGGATAGGATAATGTGATGGGCTAGCTCTGGCAAGCAGGGGGAAGAGGAACTCTCTCAAATAATTTTGCTACACTCACTAAGACCTCCCAAGTTCAAGAACTGTCTTTTTCCAACTGTCTTCCTTCCTCCTTTGTCCTTCTTTATTCTTTCTTCATCTTGTTCTTCCTGCTTTATTAAATTTATTTTTTAAAAATCACTTCAAATTTTGTTTAATTTTATTTTACACATTTTATTAAAATATAATTACACTACTTTTTCCTTCCCTTTATTCCCTCCATTTGTTCCCAAGTTCCTTCACTCTAATGGGAATATCCCCATCACTCTCAATATGATCACTTCTTCCCCAATTATTGTTTATATATATATACATATATATAATATATATATACATACAAATAAACACATCCAACCTATAACGATCCAACATGTTAAGTCCATTTTTGTTGTTTATGTACATGTGGTTTCAGGACTGACCATTCAGTACTGAACAAGGAAGAGGCTAACACAACCTCTCTCAATAGTAATCAGTTGCTGTAGTTCCTTGTCCATGGGTGTGACCATGGGAATTTCAGTCTTCCCCACTGCCATTTTAATTCCTCTTTTGATCAGATGCCTTACAACTGCAAGATATACAGCATCCTTTGGCCTAATGACAGCAGTTAATATTTATTAAAAATGCAAAATTATCTGAAATCGATTAAGGTAAATAACTTATATTTTCTATATATTAAAAAGAAAATAAGCAGGGCGGTGGTGGCGCACGCCTTTAATCCAATCGGATGCAGAGCAGCGATTCTGTGAGTTCGAGGCAGCTGTCTCAAAGAGTTCCAGGAAAGCGCAAAGCTACACAGAGAAACCTGTCTCTAAAAACCAAAAAAAAAAAAAAAAAAAAAAAAAAAAAAAAAAAAAAAAAAAAAAAAAAAAATGCTGCAGAGAAAATTCCTAGTTGGGAAACTCAAGAGGACAACTGCTAGCTGAGCTCGTGGGTACCTCACACTAGCAGGCAGTGGTACCTAGAGTGAGTGTCACTTCTGTCCAGCTGAAAAGGAAAGAGACTGGAGTAGAATTTGTTTTCTAAGAACAGTGCATATGTGAACATGGCGAAGACACTAGTAAAATAATATCTCAAAATTATGTTTAAATAATTTTAGAAATTGATATTCATACCTCATAACAACATCATGTAAATGAAATAATATCTCAGAAAAACAAGATATAGAAAAGTATTATATCAGTTATTTCTCAAAAAGGTAAAGAATATTATTTGCTTACAGATTAAGGGTTAGGAACTAGGCATCTATATTCTAGCTCCTAAACCTGAAATGTATTAATAAAGCAAGTGAACAGCAGTTTTTTTTTTTTTCCACACTCAGCATGTATATGAAGTGTCTGACAAGTTGAGCAGGATCCATGCTCTTTGGAGCGAATCTTCAGAGCCCTGAATCACACTCTCCATTGTCCTGCAGCTCTAGCTGGGAAAGAACAGCTATTGGATGTTTCCCTACTTGACCTCTTTTTCCACTCAGGTAGAAGGAGTCATAGGAACATAAATAATGTAATGCTGCCATCATGCTATCTTAAGATGGCCCATGTTACTCCAAGCTGGGAAGGACCTGATGATGTGCTGTAGACAGGAGTGTGTGGTAAATTCTTGTACTGTTTACATGTGAAAGCATGAGGTAAGGTAGGGAGCATAAAATCAGGGAGACCATTACACTAATCACCATCCCTAAGAAGTGAAGGATTACTATTTATATGGAAGCAGTCAAAATTCTTTACTAAAATACTTCATTATAAAGTAATTGACTTTCATTTGAAAAGAGGAACCATATGGCATGTGGTTTTTGATTTTCAGAATTAACTACTCATCTTGGGAAAGTACTTGCAGCTCAGACGCTTTAAATACACACGCTAACATGCTAATTGCTGACATATAATTTATACTAAAAACCCCTTCAGTCTCTTAATAAATGGCAAAATCAAATTTACAAAAAAAAAAATCTTCTAGAGTCCAACTGAGTTCAAACATGGCATATGTTCTGAGTGTCTAATACCTCATCAATAAATTATTCATCTATTTCACGTTTCACTTGTCAGGGTCTCAGCTATCTGCTGATGTACTGTCAAAACATTCAGGGCTGGTGAAAAGGCTCACTGGGTAAAACTGACTGCCTTGAGGCCAATGAGCTGAGTCCAATCCCTGGGCTCTCATAGTAGAAGGAGAAAAAAACATATCTCATAAGCTGTCCTCTGATTTATATACACGTTCTCTCTCTCTCTCTCTCTCTCTCTCTCTCTCTCTCTCTCTCTCTCTCTCTCTCTCTCTCCCTCTCTCTCTCTCTCTCACACACACACAAATAAGTAAAAAAGTAAACAAATAAACAGATAGATAAAATGTATCCATTAAAAAAAAAGTGTGATTCCTAACTGTATCCTGCTCACTGGTTACTGTAGAACTCACTTCTTATCAAGGAAACTTCTTTTTGCATTGGAAGGAGACAGTTACAGACTGCTATAACTCACTAAAAGGCAAAGAACAATCAATCATGGGGTGTTCCACCCCAACTATTACATCTACAATATAACCCTCACATTCAAGGTTCAGAAAACAGCACCAAAGAAATGTTGATAAGAGAAGGGGCCCAGGAATTCTGTTAGGAGGTTGTGTCTGCTAGCTAGGACAGGGAAGCTACATCTAGGAAGCTGCCTAAACAAGACCTGAAAAATTCCAACAAATAAATTCCAGTTATTATCACAGTGTAGATGGGGGAATCTCATTAGGTCCCCTCACTAGATAAAGAGCTGTAAGCAATTAACAACTGCTGGGAGAGGGAGAGAAAGTCTTCCCCAGGAAAGAGGCTCCTTGTTGGTTATCCAACATTAGGTGGTCTGCTCTAGAAACATATGCATTCAGGCAATACCTAAAGAACTCATCAACCTGTGTTTAGATGTTTACTTTATATAAACAACATTGGTCAATTTGTGTTTAGATGTTTCTTTGTATATAAACAACAATGAGTAGAGGAGGAGAAGCTATGAATTTGGGAGGGAGGCTGGGACTTTGAAAAGATAGATGGGGGAAGAGGGGAGAAATGTATTACGTGTTTTGTTTTAATAAGATTATTTATTATAATCTTTGTCTCTTCTCACAGAGCCATCCAACTTTGGTCTTATCTTTTCTAGCTCCTCATCTGTATGCATAACCTATTTCACAGGTTTTGTGAGACTCAGAGGAGACATAGAACTCATAAAGTGCATTAAGCAGTTCAATGACATATCCACATTGGAAATTCTAAGCTGTGAATAATCTACAAGTTGCAAATGCAAAAGAGCGAACAGTTCACAGCCTACTCTAGAGTATTCTATTAGATGGAGCTCTCTCACATATTCTCCTGCACAGTGTCATGGCTATGCACTTCTATAATTTATCCTAACTTGTAACTTGTTATTTGTTAAATGAGCTAGCTAAGTATAAGTCTGAAACCTCATGTCCATATCACAGAGACATTTTCATCACATACCATGGTACTCACAGTCTTAGCAATCCAATCACTAGAATCAAGATCTAAACATTTTTCAGGGACTCAGTCAAACACACGTCACTTATCTCTGTGCCTCACTCATGTTTTATACCTTCTCATACCATGAGGAGGGAACTCTAACAAATTCTGAATCTGAAATCTCAGTTTTTCTTTTCTTTCTCACATGCTAAGCCTTACTCTCCAGACAGATTCTTGTACATTATCATCAGTCTCCACATTTTGTGCTTGTCCCAAGTGGCTCATATCCTGATTCATAAATACTTTGTTGTGATTTTTATTATCATTTATAATAGTTTTATTAAGGCATAATTCATGTGCCATAAAATTTATGTTCCAAGGTATCCACTCCAGTGGGTTTTACTGTACAGTGTTCCAACCATCATCGGAACATTTTCTTCAACCTAAAAACTCTATATGCTCCCCTACCTCTTGACAGCCATTGGTCAAACTTTGTCTCTATTGATTTGTGTATTCAATACATTCCCTATCTACTTTAGTGAGGTTTTTTTTTTAATCTATACATCTCTAGAATCAGCAAGATGGTTCAGTACAAAGGAGCCTGCTGCCTAGTTGACCACCACAGTAGTTCAATCCCTAGGATATGCAGTGGAGAACACAAATCTTTACATGTCATCCTCTGATCTCTGTGTGTGCCATGGCACATGTACCCCTTTCCTACAAATAAGTAAATGTAATAAAAACTCAGAGGTTGGAGTGGTTGTTCAGTGGCTGGGAATAATTGCTGCTCTTGCAGAGACCCTGAGGTTTACTTCACAATTAACACAGAAATTGGCTCATAACTCCCTGAAACTCCAGCCCAAGAGGATCAGATGATCCCTGTGTAGACCTTAATCACACGGTACATATGCATACACTAAAGTTATGCATAAACATAAAATAAATAAATATTAAAAATGTACAATACAATGTATAATCTTTTCCTTTTTCTTTAACTTAGCATACACTCAAGATTGTCCCATGCACCTATTCTTAATTGCTTTTTACAGCTATGTAATATTCAAGAATATGAATATGCCACATTGGGTCTAGCCATCAATTGATGAACATTTGGATTTCCACTTTGCAATATTCTGAATAAAATTGGTATGAACATCATATACAGGTTTTTGTGGGCATATACTTTCAGTTACTTTGAATACACACATTGGAGGTACTAGGTCCCATTCTAATTCTGTCTTTAACAGTTGGAGGAACTGAGAGGCATGCCCACCACAGTTTCTGTGTTTTATAACACCAACGCCAAAGTGACTGTTCCAATCTCTTTCCATTCCTAAAGCCACACCAGTGGAAGGTAGGACAGGATATGTTTCCATTCTGACTGGCAGCTCATTATGGGCCATACCTAATCTGTCCCTCCTTTAAATTGAGTTATCTTTTGGGTTTTGTTTGTTTGCTGTCCTATGTAGAGAATTTTCTATGTATCCTGATTACAAAGCTCATGTCATATTTATAACTTAAAAAAATAATTTCTTGCTGGGCAGTGGTGGTGCATGCCTTTAATAACAGCACTTGGGAGGCAGAGGCAGGTGGATCTCTGTGAGTTCAAGGCCTACCTGGACTACAGAGGGAGTTCCAGGAAAGGCACAAAACTACACAGAGAAACCTTGTCTCGAAATAATAATAATAATAATACATTCTGTTGGTTGTATGCATGCATATGTGTTTAGAGGTTGCACATGTGAGTGGGTGGGCTTCATATATGTATACGTGGGGCCCTGAGGACAACTTCAGGTATTCCTCAAGTCTACTTGGGTTTTTTCCAACAGTCTCTCACTGACCAGTACCTCTGCAGCAGGCTCACCTGTCTGGTCTGCAAGGACCAGGGATATTCCTGTCTCAGCCTTCTAAGGACTGAGATTGTACCACCACACTGGCTTGTTTTGAGTGGGATATGAGGATGCCAAGCTCTTACTGACTAGACGGTCTCTCCATTTTGAAGGTAGCATTTTTTTTCCACATAAAACATAAAGTGCATAAGTTACATATTGAGTAAAATTACATATTTTTGTAGGAGTTTTTTTTTTGTTTTGTTTTGTTTTTTGCTGCCTTCGAATGAAATTACAGACAGAAGGAAGGAAAAGGGGAATTAAGCGAATTCCATTGAATCACAACAATTTATTCAGGAAGACCAAGGCTAACTGTGGCAATGTGTCTGTGTTTACACCTTTGTCCTAGTCACCACTTTTTTTCTGTCATATCAAATGTTATTTTGATAAAGACATAAATTCATAGTGCTCAACATTGAGAAATGTAGATCCACATAAAACCCCCAAAAAAGCTTTAAAAAAAAAGGTTCCAAACACACAAAAACGAAGTCAAATGTGACTTCCTGATAGCAGTCTTTTCTTGGGTAGGCTTGATGCAGGTGCCAAATAGAGGAACAGTCTTTCAAGAGGTGGATTCTTAGCTCAGTGCTAGCAGCTCACACAGGCAAGGCTCTTTTAAGAGACCCTGCTTCTGAACACTTAAATGGGACTTATGAGCAGCTAGTGGTATGCTACTCAGTGATATCATAGACCCCAAAACTCTCCAGAGTTGGATTGGTAAATATAGCTCTTCCATGAAGCTAGGCTCTCAGGGAACCAAGGAGGTGAAGAGCCACCCACCAATGCCGTGCAATAACACATACACTAAGCTGAGCCGTGCAAGTGACTAAAATAGCAGTTAAGGATTCATCTCATGTGATCAGAGAATAATACAGATGCTCAGGAAAGAGTGATCAAGATGAAAAACAAAAAACAAAAATGTCTAAACAGATTACAGTGTGTTTAAAAATATACATAGGTTGGGAAAGAAAAGAGAAAGTATATATCCATAATTAGTTAGATTAAAAAATTGTTTAAAAATATTAAGTAAAGTCCTTTAAAAAGGAATAAAGTAATTAAAAGGCCACATAAAGATGACAAACACATTGGGAGTCTGGATCCTGTATGTTATTGTGTTATCTTTAAATTTTCTGATTGCTGATGAAAGAGCAACAACTGCTAAGACACATTTGATAATGAAAACTGCTGGATTAAAACCAATCTATATGTTTTTAAAATGTCTTCACTTCAAAATGGAAGTACAATGATATGTTACTTTGGGGAAAAGGTTATGCTGTTATTATTCACAGGAAATAAGAGGCTGTGGATTCATTCCAAGTTGATATTAATCAGGTTTGATCAGGGAAGACTCCCTGAAACTCCTGGCTACAGATATAGAGAAATAAATCTAGAAAAACTAAAAAACAACATATATTTTCACTGCTTAAACATATAACAAAAAAATCATCTTTGGCTAATGTGTATAACATATAGTCTATATTTGTATTAATACAGAAGTGTATGCTACTTTTAAAAGTATATGTATTTTCAGAAAACAGGGACAAGACACCATTGTAAACAGATTGCCCAGGTGATCCAGTGTCTCAAAATACCTTTGTTACAGTCTCTTCAGAGTTCTGCATCCAAAATAGCTTCAAGGATGCTGGCTAAGATGGTCCAGCCTCACAAACTACTCTAACCAAGACTTAACAATTATCCTGATTTTCTCAAGGTTCCCCCAAAGATACCAATGCCTACAGATAACAGAAAGTAGTCTAGAGAATGGCACCCACATTCCTAATAGATGAGGTATGTAGTGGGTAGCCATTCCAGCTTTGATCTGGAAGTACCACCCCCATTGAGGCTTTGGTGACTGTCAAGCCTACAAGGCAGAGCCAAGAGAGGACCCTTGAAGACCCGGGATCTGGATGGGTTGGCTCTTTTGGTTCCTGGATCCTGGACACTGGAGGTAGACCAAGCAGAGTTCTCCAGAGAACACAGCCAGACTACGCTGCACCTTTCCAAGACCCTGTAACTTATCCCTTCACTTGTAAGTTACCTCACAAAATAAACCTCCCATTTAACTATGTGGAGTTGCCCTAATAGTTTAACCAATAGAGGTAAGAGTGGATTTTGGTATTCAATGGCTTATGGATGTTTGTCATTGTTGAGGGGGGTAGTTAGAAGTTGTTATTAGTCATATTCATTAAAAAAGTTAAACAAAAGAGTTAAATTCAAAGATCCTTTCTAAAGGAAAAAAAGGGGGTATGATATAGGAATGATAGGAGGGAAAGGGTAGATTATTGAATCTACTTTAATCCAAAGATAACTATTAATCTCTAAATATTTTACATTGGTATGTACTTTGGTTTATTGATACAAATTTTAAAGTTAATTTTGTCACACTATATGTATGTTCTTACTCATATTTGGAGTATTGTGCTTATGAAACTCATTTACAAATGTAATACATAATTTAAAAATACAGGTTAGTAGTTAGTCATCTATAGTAATCAAACTTGGGAGCTAGTTAGTAAAAAGACTAAGCTATTAGCTGAGTATTTATGATTAATATTAAGTCTCTGTATAGTTATTTGGGAACTTGCTGGAGGGACAGAGAAGTCTGCCTACAAATTGGAGTGATGGTAGGGTTTGCAGGGCAACTAGAAGTCATATTTATGTCAGCAAATGTAGTAAGAAACATCATAAGGCTATTGGTAAAATTATTAAGGCCACTCCATGTAGTTAAAAGGGAGATTTATTTAGTGGCATAACTTATAACTGAAGGGATAGATAGGTTGCAGGATCTGGGAAAGACGCAGTGCAGTCCAGTAGTGTTCTCTGGAGAACTCTGCTCGGTCTTCTTCAGCATCCACGGTCCAGGAAACAAGAGAAGGTGGCACATCCAGATCTTAGGGCTTCAGGGCCCTCTCTTGTTCCCTCTTTGTAGGTGTGATAGTTACCAAAGCCTCAATGGGGGTTGGAACTTCCAGACCAAAGCTGGAATGGTGACCCACTACAAGGGCTGCATTGTAAATGCACATTAAGTAATTGCTTTTCAGAGCACATGATGGACTTGGTAGCTTGATTCTGATGAAATATAAAACTTGGCCAAAGGGACAGGGCATTGTGTGTGTGTGTGTGTGTATGTGTAGAGTTTACATATCTGTGTGGTTGATATCAGCTATTCCCATCTTATCTTGTGAAACGGTCTTTCCCAGAACTAAAAAATCACTAGCTAGCTAGACAAGCTGCTGAGGCAGCTCAAGAGTCCACTTCTCTCTGCCACACACACCTCAATTAGGGTCACAGATGGGCAGGCATGACTGGTGTTTGCACATAGTGTTGGGAATCTGAGCTCATACTTATGCTTGGGCTGTAGGCATTTAATTGTCTGATTCATTTCCCCATACCTGGTACAAAAACCACCATGACTTCTGTATTGCTGATACCATGTAAGTTCTTTTCATGTGCTATCTTAAAGGAAACAAGTGGCCATTTGTTACATATCCTATGGGGAAGCTACTGTGACAAAAGTCAACTGGCAGTGAGGGACTGTGACCTTTATCCAATAACTAACAGGAAACCGAATTCTGCCTAGAGTTATAGGATTGAGCTTGAAATGGCCCTCCAGGAAAACTGCAGGCTTTTCTGAGTACAGTTTTATTTGGCTTCAAAATCAAAGCTGAAGAATGAAGCTGCTCCATGTGTTCAAGTCATTGATCCTCATTTCAATGACATAATTTGAAATTATCACCAGAGAAAGACATGCAAAGAAAATGGAAGTAAGCAGTGGATTTAGGTGATGCAATTTAATATAAACAGTAGTAATGTGAGGACCGAAAATGAATTGATCATCTTTCATATAATTATTTTTTCTGAATGGTCTATTGTAACACCAGTCTCGAAGTAAATTTGTTGCTAAGACAATGCTGAGTGTATAAGGGTGAATGTGCTATTAGCCACATGTAATAGATGAAGACTTCTGCATCAGTCACTTTTCTCATACTGTGACAAAACATGACCCAGGAATTTTATGCAAAGCTGAGTTATTTTGGGCTTATGAATCCAGAGGGATGAGAGTCTATCACAGCAGGGAGGACTGCAGCAAGGAGCAGCCAAAGTGACAGGAACAGGGAGCTGAGAGCTCACATCTTTAACTGCACTAAGAGAACCAGAGTGGATGAGTAGACCAGGCTAGGAACTCTCAAAGCTGCCCCCAGTAACATGCTTCCTCCAGCAAGAGTGCACCTGCTACTCCTTCCCAAACAGCACTACTCACTGGGAACCACTGTTCAAATGCCTGAGTCTCTGAGGGACATTTCTCCTTCAAAGCATGACAATGCTGAAGCAAAAAGCAAGCAAATGTTGAAACTGCCATAGCCAGTAAGTACTAACATTTCCTAGTTTCAAAGATAGTATGTTCCCCTACATAAAAGTGACCCAAAATACCTGATTCCTTTATCAAGTTCTAGACATAATCAATCAAGACTGAATTGAGTATGAATTCAGAACATAAAAGTATTAGCAAATAAATAGTATGTAGGTCTAAAAAACAAAACAAAACAACAAACAAGATTTCCTAATGTATTCAGTGATTTAAAAGGCAAAAAATTTCAAATAAAAATTATTGACAATTATTATGAATAATGACTGTCTTACATAAAAGTATCAAATTAGAGTAGACGCTAGTTATCTTAAGATTTAATATCAAGCAATTTTTTTACCTTTTTTTCCCTGGCCTAAATTTTTTATACAGCATTTATATTTAAGAATTATATATTCATCTTCAAAACAAAACAAACTCTAAAAATAAAAATTTTAAAGTACATTGAGCAGAGACTTGTAAGGCTCCAAGTGTCTTTGTCGTTTGCAGTGTCCTTTAATGGCTGAGGGAGCCAGAGCCAAAGAAATGCAGAGTCCAATGGCAGGGCAGTGAGACCAACTGAGCTCCCATTTGTATAGTGATTAGTCATCCTGTGGCTTACAGAATGAATATAAGTGAAATGTAAATGCTAAAAGCAATGGCCAGGAAGAAAAGGCATAAGGTAATAAGGCTGAAGACATTTGCATGATTAAGTTTGACAGAAGTCTCTCAAGGGAGAGAAAATGAGGCATGCACAGAAGCTGAGCCCATGAGGACTTGGGGAAGTGGTCTGGGCTGAAGCGCTGTTTAGTGTATAATTAGAAAGAAAGAAAGAAAGAGAGAGAGAAAGAAAGAAGGAAGGAAGGAAGGAAGGAAGGAAGGAAGGAAGGAAGAAAGGAAGGAAGGAAGGAAGGAAGGAAAGAAAGAAAACAACAACAGCAGAAAAACCTCAAAAACAAAGCAAAACAACAACAACAAAAACCCCTCCATGTTGCTTCTTGGCAGTAGACAGTATGTGAGATGCAAAAATAAAACAGTAATGTAAATAAAGATGTCAGTATAGAAAGGGAACTGTTCCTAACTGTTCCAGACATGATCTGGTCAAGGAGGAAACATCAATCACTTCAAATTCCCCCTTTCACAATTTGAGTGAAGCAACTATTTCAAATCTGTCTAATCTAATTGTCCCATGGACGAGACCCCTTTTCATCCCTCTGACTTTATCCAGGTCTTACACAGCAGCCAAATAGGTGGATTTCACATTTCTTGGATATCTCTGCTGGTTAACACTATTAACTGCTCTTGCCGATTCTTTTAATGATGTCCAAAGATTCCCAGCAAATGCACAGAGCACTGCATTGCTATCACACCGGCAAAGTCGCTGACAGTTCTGTAGAAATTCACTCATTTCTGTATCTCTGTGTTCCCGGAAGAGTGTTCAGTACATCTGTTGTCCAATATATATTTCTCAGAAATAATTAAAATAACTTGGAAATAAACTAAATTCAGTAGCCAAATCATTTACCTGTGTGAACTTCCCTTTTATCAGTGGAAAGTGCTAATGGATAAATAATAAGTAAATATTTTACATAAGCAAAATGATAAGGTTGCAAACGTTCTGGCACTGATTCTTAATTTACCTTTCCTTGAATTTCATGACTAAATATATTATCCAAAAGCCATCTAAAATAGTGTGGTCTCATAAACAGTCATAAATTAATACTTCTTGGAGACTGCCATATATCAAATGAGAAATGAGACCCAGAAATCAGAAACACCATGCATTATCACTCAGAACTTTACAAAGTATGTACAGACTTTCAAAAAGGTATTCATTTTAGAACAGTGGTCATTTCCCAGATGTTTTCTTTTTCTTATATGATATAAACAGAAGTAGAATCATTATCACTTTATTGGCTTATATTCCTAAAAATTTGTTTTTGACATAGAAATATTAAAACACACACATATCACTACCAGGAGTGGCAATGTGGAATGAGATCAGTAACACTGATCAAAAATAATAATTCCCTCTGAGCTTATGCATTAAATTTATTTTTCATCATGAATTTATTTATATAATTATAATATTTTATTAAGTTATAAGAAACTTTGATTTTTTATACTTTTATTAATCGACAAAACAAATTACAGCAACAATGCTTTGGTTCATTGAATTACTTTTCTTCGATGATTTTTGTTATCTTAAAATTCTACAAATGAGCCGGGCGGTGGTGGCGCAGGCCTTTAATCCCAGCACTCGGGAGGCAGAGCCAGGTGGATCTCTGTGAGTTCGAGGCCAGCCTGGTCTCCAAAGTGAGTTCCAGGAAAGGTGCAAAGCTACACAGAGAAACCCTGTCTCGAAAAAAAAAAAAAAAAAAATTCTACAAATGAAGATTATGTTATAAAGAATGTCTAACTTTGAGAGGAATAATGTTATAAAAAATGGTATATGCTATCCATAAACTTCCATACATGCCTACATCTGTCAAAAAAAGGTAACCTGACAGAGCTGAAGCAACCAAAGGATTGGTGGGACATGGCCAGATACTGAAGATGGATCAGGGTTTTAAGCATCTCTATGTTGTTGTTCTTGTAAGATGACTTTGCACAGGATGAAGCCTTGTGCATCTTTATCTCTTGATCCTTTCCAAGGCCATCCTGAACCATATGACAGAGGCAGTAACTTGGTCTTGAAAACAGTTTAGCCAGGTAACCGACTTGGGGCAAATCATGGTGTCTGCCAGAAGCTGATGAATTGCCCTGCAGGAAGATTGGCAGTCTTGGTTTTGCAGACATCTTTACCAGGTCATACAACAAATTACACATAAAGCAATTTAAGCAAACACATAAGTATTTGCAGAAAGATTTTTATGTTATCTTGTCCCTCCACTTCAAATTTACACTTCATTTCTTGAGTTATAAAAATGGAGCTAAGGGCATTAAATGTTCTTTCTCACTAGCCTGCAAGATGCACAGCTTCTTAAGTAGACGGTGCTATAAAGACAATGTACAAAGGAGTTGTCTTCCTGGCTGCAACATGCTCTCTAACAAGCTTTTGCAATGTCAGTCCCTTCCCCAGTACCAGGCTCCTATAGCATCTGCTCCCCAACTGTCCACAAGTATAGAAAGTGACTGTCAATAGTACTCAGTGGCCAAGAAACCCGTACAGAAAGCGACTTAGGTTTTTTTATTGTTTGTTTTGTTTTGTTTTAGAAGAGTGCCTATACCAAGGCACATCCCTTTCTCAGCATTCCCCCAGAACAGAGCAAGGTAGATTTCCAGCAAAAGGCTGACTACCAGGAGATTTGGCCAGGAAATAAGACAAGTTTGCTGCCATCGAGCCAACTGTAATCAAATTTTCTCTAGCACTATGTAAATATCATACTTAGAGTCAGTAAATTCTACTATGGTTACTTGTAGGCAGAAGTTTTTGTTCTACCAACAGCTCCCAAATACCCAGCAGCTGCTTCCAAAATTACCACACAGAAGCTTATATTAATTATAACTGCTTGACCATTAGCTCAGGTTTATTACTGACTAGCTCTTATTCTTAAATTAACCTATAATTCTTATCTATGTTTAGCCAGGCAGCTTGGTACTTTACTCAGTTTGGCATTGTCATCTTGCTTCCTCTGTGTCTGTCTGGCAGCTCTTGACTCCTCTCTTCATCTTCCAAGCATTCTCTTAGTCTGCTCACCAAATCTATACTTCCTGTGTGGCTACTGGCCAATCAGCATTTTATTAAACCAATTCAAGTGATAATTCTTTAAGGTGTACAAGAGCATTATCCTATAGATTTTCCCCTTTTTTTGTTTAATTAAAAAGAAATGTTTTAACCATAATATAGTAAAACAAAAACAGTTATTAAGAATTATAGTAACAATATCCAATCCATTTGCATTTAACAAAATTAGAGAAAATACTTAAATATTTATCTTATCTAGGTGAGTCTAAAGTTTGTATCTAATTTATCTTATATTATAACTAAAGAAAACTATAACTATCTAGTCTTAAACTCTACCAAAGAGTCCAGAAGGATGTAATTTTACCTAATCACAGGGACAAGTCACCCAAAGTTTCTCTGCAATGTTGGTACATCCACCTTTGACCTATAGTCCTATCATATCTGACAGATTTGTCTGTGAAGCAGGATTTTTGAAGGACTGTCCCATGTTGTCTTGGCAAAGTTCTGCAGTCACTTTCTTTTATGTCCTGCTTGTTCGATTTGTATAGCATACTGTCAACAGTCAAGGCAAGGGTACTTTCTGTGCCCAAATGGCTAGCTTTTGGCATAAAGAAAGCAAACTCTATATGGAGTTTCTTCAATGCCCATCATCATCTTTGAAGTATTTGGTACTGCCAGGAGCAAATATGTCTCATTGTCCAGAAAATTCTAAGTTCTTAAAACATTTTAAATGCTGTATTCTGTAGGTCTTTGAAGTATTTGAACATTACCTACCTAATTGAAATATACTTTTGTATATAAATTTAATTTTGTTATACTGTATATATATTTCTACTCTTGTTTATGGTATTATGTTTATGCAACTCATTTAAAATTATAATGTATAATTAAGAAATATAGATTAATAATTAGTCATCTATAATAATTATAGTTATATCATGTTAGTTAAGTTTTTTAGGTATACAAAAGTATATTTCAGTTAGGTAGGGAATGTTCAAATACTTCAAGGACCTACAGAATATGGCATTTAAAATGTTTTAAGAACTTAGACTTTTCTGGACAATGAGACATGTCTGCTCCTGGCAGCACCAATTACTGTAAAGAGGATGATGAGCACTGAAGAAACTCCATTTGCATTTTGCTTTCTTCATGGCAAAAAGTAGCCATTTGGTTAAGAGACTGCTCTTGCCTGGAGTGCTTGATAACATGCTGTATAAACTGGACAGATAGGACCCATAGGAAACTGACCATTAAATTTGGCCAAAACAAGGCAAGATGGTCCTCAGGTTCTTGCTTCACAGAAGAAACTGCCAGACATTCTACAGGACAAGTGGAGAAATGACTGATGAACTTTGCCAGGATGGGCAGAATAGTCCTTAAAATTTCCTGCTTCACTGAAAGTTATGCCAGAGATTGTAGGCCTGTTAGCTGAAGATAGATGCCCCAACATTACAGAGGAACTTTGGATGACTGTGAAGGCAGTCAGATGCCTCTGCCATTTCTATAATTATGGAAGTTGCTTGCAATGCACTTCTGAGGTGGTTGATGGAGTTGAAGACTAGATAGTTATAAATTTCCTTAGTCATGATAATAGGTAAATTATATATGAAACTTTAGACTCATAAAAATAGGATAGATGATAGAGTATTTTCTTTAATTTTGGCAAATACAAATATATTAGATATTGTAACTGTAATTCTTGATTGATAACCATTTTGTTATATATAATTTTACTATGTTAAAGTTAAAACCTTCCTTTTTGATTAGATAGAAAAGGCGAAGTGCTATGGGATGTCTTTCTGTATGCTGTGAATATGTGTGGCTCCCATTGGTTAATAAATAAAGCTGCATTGGCCTATGGCAGGGCAGGATGGAGCTAGATGGGAAAATCCAAAAGAGATAGTGAGAGAAAAAGGGTGGAGTAGGGGAGATAGATGTCAGCCCGCCACCTTAGGAGCAACAAGATGCCAGCAGACTGGTAACACCATAGCCACGTGGCAACATATAGATTAATAGGAATAGGTTAATTTAAGATGAAAGAGAGCTAGTAAGAAGCTGAAGCCATAGGCCATACAGTTTGTAGTTAATGTAAGTCTCTGAATGATTATTTTGTAAGTGGCTGTAGGACTTAGGGCCAGGCAAGACTGAAATACTTCTGGCTACAGTTATTTTTATCACAATTTAGGAATTATGGCTATTCCTTCTGGCTACCATTCCTATATTCTTTTGAGCTATGCTTCGTGTGCACTAGTAATAGTTGTATTGGCAAAATATATTGATATATTAAATGATGTTTATATTAAAATTTCTGGCTCAAATTATTGCATAATTCTTAGTTCTTGATTTGGCCATGATTGCTACAGTCCTCCAAAAAGGCTTGAAATATAAAAAGTAAATATATAAAAATAAAAATAATATATTTGAATGTTTTGAGGGAAAAAGGAGTAAAACCAAAAGGGGGGTGGCAGATTATATTAGAATATTAGAGTGTTTTCCTGGCTTGTTTTATGTCAACTTGACACAATTTTGACTCATTTGGGAAAAGGACCTTTCAATGGAGAAATGCTTCTATAAAATTTGTCTGTAGACAAATTTATAGTAACTTTCTTTTTTTTTTTTTTTTTTTTTTTTTTTTTTTTTTTCGAGAAGGTTTCTCTGTGTAGCTTTGCGCTTTCCTGGAGCTCATTGGTAGAGCTGCTGAACTCACAAGATGTGCTTGCTCCAAGTGCTGGGATTAAAGGCGTGCGCCACCACGCGCGGCATAGTAACTTTCTTAATTAGTGATTGCTGTACAATGGTGCAGCCCACCTGTTTGGTACCATCCTTAGGCAGATTTTTCCTGGGGTGTGTAAGAAAATAGGATGAGCAAGCTATGATGAGCAAGCCAGTAGGTAGCACTCCTCCATGAAATGTGCAAAAGCCCCTGAATCCAGGTTCCTACCTTTGAGTTCTTGCCCTGACTTCTCTCAGTGAGAGTGTAAACTGAAGGTTGTAAGCTGAAATAAGCTTCTTCCTCCCCTATCTGCATTTGATCCTGGACCTTGTCACAACAATGGAAACCCTAATTACAACAAACACAAAGAGCTGGATATTCATGTATGACGGGAATGAATGTTTAAGTCAGTGGTCAAAATGTTTTACAAGAGCAAACGAATTAAGGCAGAAAATATGTAAAATCAAGGAAAAGAGTGAAAACACTGAACCTGGACATTTCTTTAAAGTTAGGTGCAGTGATGTGTACGGGTAGGGCCACATCCCAGTAGACTGAGGTCAGAGGACCATTTGAGTCCTAAAGTTCAAGACCCATCAAGGCAGAACAGTGCCTTAAAAATAAAATAAAATAAATACATATATATTTATGTTTATATTTTCAATATAACAATATACAACATAAGGAAGACTGAGTCTGGTGAAACAAATGGTTATTATTAAAATGTGAATGGGTTAAGAACATTTGCAGCACAAAATGAGATAGTTTAATAGGCAAAAAAAAAAGTGGGAAAAGTAAAATCACCTACATTTGTTTTTTTTTTTTGTATTTTTTTTTGTTTTTTTTTTTAGTAAATTTATTTTACAACATCATTTAGTTCAACATAATAGCCACAGATTCCCCTGTTCTCCCACTCTCGCCCCCCTCCCCATTCCCCCACCCCCCCCCCCATTCCCACCTCCTCCAGATCAAGGTCTCCCCCGAGGACCGGGATCAACCTGGTAGACTCAGTCCAGCCAGGTCCAGTCCCCCCCTCCCAGACTGAGCCAAGCGTCCCTGCATAGGTCCCAGGATTCAAACAGCCAACTCATGCAACGAGCCCAGGACCCGGCACCAACACACAGCTGCCTCCAAACAGATCAAGCCAAATGACTGTCTCACCCGTTCAGGGGGCCTGATCCAGTTGGGGGCCCCTCAGCCTTTGGTTCATAGATCCTGTGCTTCCATTCATTTGGTTATTTGTCCCTGTGCTTTATCCAACCTTGGCTTCAACAATTCTCGCTCATATAAACCCTCTTCTTTCTCACTAATTAGAATCCCAGTGCTCCACCAGGGGCCCAGCCGTGGATGTCTGCATCCAGATTCCTCAGACCTTCCTTGTATGGGGTTTATGGCACAACTAACAGGGTGTCTGGCCATCCCATCACCAGAGTAGGTCAGTTCCTGCCGTCTCTCGACCATTGCCAGCAGTATTTTGTGGGGGTAACTTTGTGGATCTCCGTGGGCCTCCCTAGCTCTTTGCTTCCTCCCCTTCTCATGTGGTCTTCATTTAACATGGTTTCCTATTCCTTGTTCTCCCTCTCTTTTCTTGATCCAGCTAGGATCTCCCACTCTCTTTCCCTTGACCGTCGCCCTTCATTGTTCCCACTCATGACCAGGCTGTTCATGTAGATCTCATCCATTTCTCCGTGTTTTTTTGAGGGAGAAAAAAGCAAATGTTTTGGTGATTAATGTTTACATTTTAAACACTTTTATATTTAATACATATTATTTTATTCATTCATATATATATGTTGTTATTGTTTGTTTTTTAGAGACAGGTTCTCATGTAAACCAGCCTGATGTGAAAATCACTAAGCAGCCAAGGATGACCTTGAACTTTTGATCTTCTTGCCTCCATGCTGGGATTACAGTTGTTTGTCACCAGTACACTCATTTTACTCAGTGTTGAGGATGAACATAGGACTTTGGGAATACTGGACAAACACTCTGCTAATTGACCTACATCCTTAGCCCCACAACAAACACATTTCAGTATTTGTGAGGTGCAATATATTACTAGCTATCTACAGGCCACAGGTAAATCCAGCCTTCACTCTACCTCTAATGGTGCCCCATTAAGTATAATGGATTACACCCTAAAACTATGAATCAAAATAAAAATAATCGTCATGTAAGTTGCTTCAGTCACAGTGACAAAGAAAATAAGTAATGCAGATAGTGTGGTTATAATAATATCTTGGAGAACATCTAATAAAAATAACATCCGAGGTTGCAAAGTGCTTCAAAATTCACAAGATCTGAACAGGTTTGGCTAAGCCTCAAGAGTACTACAGCATACAATAATGCATTTTACATTATTAGCTCTAACATTTAAGACACTAAGCAATATTATGAGACTCAGATTCAGCACAATCATAGTAATAGCTATATACGAAAAAAAATATTGGTCCAACAAACAGCTAGGGAACAGAATATTACTTGTACTCTCCTGGAACAGATGCATCTTGCTCTAGAAATAAATTAAGAAATTAGAGTTTAAGCATGAAAAAAGTAAAGCATTTCCTAACTAGTCTGTTTGGAAGAAAAAACATCAAAAGCTCTAACAATGTTGTCCATTTAGCAAACGATAATTAGTTTAAAAGATAGGAAACTGATTTTGTATTTGAACTGAGTTTACATTAAAACACCTTAAATAAAGCATTGGTGAGAAGTTAACAGATAATTTCTATAGATGATAGCAAGGTAAAGCAATTACTTTTTTCAGGCAGTCACTAATGCAAATAATTATATCATTAATGGGAAAAAGAGCAATCCTCAAACTGTCAAATCACTAGAGAGGAACCACAAAAGAGACAGCAGACAGAAGGACTAACTGAAGAAGGCCCCCTACTTTTGACTTTAATCCCAGCTCCATTTGTGGGCAAGTCAAAACCAGCAAGGGAAGTCACATTCTTTCTGCATAGAGCAAGTCCAGAATCCCAAGATAACTTAAAAATCCAGGCTCTAGAGCCTTGTCTTTGCAATGTGACTGGCTGAAGGCAATATAGCATTAAAATTCTAGAATACTCACAACACGGGCAAAGGAGAAAATGATGATTAATACTAAGTCATATGATATATATGATATATAAGAAGTTACTATATCAGGAACTACTGTTTTAGTTAGCAGTGAAGTCCATTTCTGAAGAGATGTGTTGCTTTAGTTTCTATTAGCTGTAGAACAGTAAGATATTGCTCTTTTTTCCAATTATTTTTAAATGTTTCTTTCATACAATATATTTTGATCACATTCTTCCTCCCTTAGCTCCTCCCAGATCATGCCCACCTTTCTAACAACCTAAATGCATGTTCTTTCTCTCAAAAAGAAAAAGCAAAAGCCAAGAAACAGACAAACTAAAAAGAAAGACAAGAAAACAGTAAGGCAAAAAATACCAAAACAAAAAGTTCACAAAAACAAAACAAAACCAAACACAAAAATATGGAGTCCATTTTGTATTGGGCAATTACTCCTGGGCATGGGGCCTGACCTGGAATTCGGTTGACCTACTCAGTGTCTCTGTGTTGTAGAAGATTTCCCTTTCCTTGCAGATGTCAATTGCAAATAACTTTTTGATTAGGGGTGAGACTTTGTGTCTACTTCCCCTTCTCAGTCCTGGGATTTTAGAAGACATTGTTCTTATTGCTCAAAGAGAACTGATGAAGAATTAACTCTCTATTGTGCAGACAACACTACTAAGGATGTGTCAAGCATGTTGTCTTAGATCAGGAAGGAACCTTGGGCAAACTAGCTGTCTAAGGTAATTAGTATATATACAAGGTACTCACAGCTGTCACTCTTCAAAGATGTTTAAGGGGATGAAAACTTTTCTATTTTCTTTTTAACACAGACGCAATTTCATCAAGCTGAAAAAAGAATCGATTCTCTCAGAGGAAGGCCACAAACGCTAGAAAAATTCACAGTAGCCTGCAGCCTGCAATGTAACCACTGAGAACAGAAAGTGGTCAGTTGTTATATTTCCTATTTGCAACAAACTGTTGGCGGACATTAAGCATTCATTTTTTCATATTTTGGCCTTGTTGTTTGAGTCAAGGTCTTACATGCCTGTTCTGGGAGCTGAGATTGAATGTGAGTACCATCTCTCCACCTAGCAATCCTTCTGTGGATCTTAGACTAGAATTTTATTGTTTTAGTGAATTATTTCAACTCATCATAAAACAATAAAGTACAATGATTGTCTAAAATAAACTTGGAATTAGGAGGAGAATTTGAGGGCTTTTTAATATATAATTTCCCAAGTCCTTGGAGCAATTCCAGTAAGTCTGCATGAAATATCAGTATTACATTGCATGAGTCCTTAAACTCATGATCTTGTACTGGGCATCATCCACAATGCATTTTGCTTTTATTTGTGGTCACAACTTCTTTTGGCATATTGATGACTGGAAAACAACATCCCCACAATTCTTCCTAAATTTATAATCCAAATATCTGCTAGCCATTTGTGGTTGCCTTAATTCCAGCACCTACAAAACTGAACTTGCTACCAAAAACTATCCTTTTTGAGTGGCTTCACTGTCTCTGATTCTTATCTAGTCAACTCAGTAGACTTTACCACTGACATGTCCCTGTTATTCAGGTCCTGGACTAAACATTCATAAGTACTTTTGCATTTTAATTTATAGTACTAGAAGTATGAGGAGGCAAATGCTAGAGTCCCTAATTGGTTATATTTTTGTATTTGTTTTCTTATCTATGTAGTCATGAAGTGAGTACAGGGCTGAGTTCACATACACTATAACATGTACATGGAAGTCAGCTTGCTGGGGTCAGTTTTTTCCTTTTATTCTGTAGGTTCTGGGGATGGAGCTAAGCTTCTTAGGCCTGGCCCAGAACCTTTATCTACTTAGCTATCCCACAAGGTCTATAGTCATCCTTTTCAAGAAATATAAAGTGATAAAAAAAATCTCCAGCAGGTTTCATAGACGAGTGCTATGGTATATGTCAACCAAACATATATGCTATACACCAACCCCACCCCCACACACGCACTCATGCATAAACTATGCACACACATACATGTGAACACACACAATAACCACTGCCACAAAACAATGATATTAATCAAAATTTATAAAAGAAAACAGGGTTTCAATTCCTCAAAGTACTGTTATGTAAAATTTATTTTAAAAAAAGGATAATTATTTTGCAAAACACTTCACTATGGATGATTCATATATGTTTTCTCCATCTACTTTTGCTCTGGTGCATTCTTGTTCATAAGCTTGATTACTTTTTAATGTGGTAATAATTTTCATAATATTTTCTATAGAGACAGAAAAAATTCATGTGGACTTGGCCTTGTTCATCAAATTTATTGTGATTACAACTGCCCTAGAGTTTGTTTTCTGAAGATCTGTGTGTTGCGGTTTAATTTTAAAGTGGAGTGGACCTTAAAGAGGTCAGATCTAGTGGGGTCCCCATGGAAAGAAGTGATATAGTTTCCATGGGATTCTGGTTAGAACTCAAAAGAGATGGTGGCAAAAAAATAAAATAAAAAAAATAAAAAGACATCACACCATTCTGTATTCTCTGGCTTCCATCTAACACTGTAATCTCTCACTTGAACATTCTAAACATCATGATGCCATATCAATAAGTCCTTACAAAGGGAGAACTCATGCCAGGGACATGTTCTTGAGTTTACAGGGCTATGAGTTAGATTTTTTATAAAATCACTAAATATTATCCAGCTTCTGGTTCTTGTTATATCCAAGGGAAACAGGCTAATATAAATCTCTCTCTTACACACACACACACACACACACACACACACACACACACACACACACACATATATATGCCAGTTTTAGTATCTGGTCAATATTATCATATCCATATGGATTTCATCCATAAAATACATTACTGCCTTTTGGAAAAAATGAGGACCAAGTGCCCATGAATGTGTTTCTATTTGTGATGTTCTAAGGGATCAAAGAGCAGAACATTACTTTTTTAGATCCTTCTTGCAGGGATGAAAATAGCCTATAGGAATGTTTGAAGCTAAAACAGCAAAGTTGCTGCTCATGAGCTTGAAGGATGTAGAGATAGTACTAACATGTCAATAATTTCTCCCACTTCGGGATCCATACTGAGACTTTGGTAGCAATAACCATCCCTCCACTGTGGAACTACATCTACTGCTTCATGTTGTAGCTTCATAGGTCGATGATTGTATTTGATGTTCCTATTATAGCAACTTAAAAGAAGAAAGATTCTCTTGGCTCATGGTTTCGAGCTGGAGTCCATGGTTGCCTCGGTCCTAGAACTCATAGAGAACACCATGCCGGTTTTAGAGCTGCAGTTGATGGTTGCTCTATTCCAAGCAGTTGCAGAGAACATCATAGCAGTTAGAATAAGAGGAAGACATTGGTCTTCATTGCTTGGGGCCAAGAAGCAGAGAAATAGGCAGGTACTCAGTGAAGGTAGGATAAAATCAAATGGCTAGGCCCTACCTCTAAAAAGTTTCCAGAACCACTCAAAATAGCACTACCAATTGGAGATTAAGCTTTAACACACAAATCTGTAAGGAACATAATATTTTCAAATAATAACAGTGTTTTATTAGTCCATTTTGTATTGCTATAGGATAATATCAAACTGGGTAACATGAACAAAAGAAACTCATTTGGGGCATCTTTTGGGAGGCTAACAATTCTGTAGTTGGGGACTGTATCTAATGAGCATACTTATCACAGTACCACTTGCACAATGACCAAAACTAGTCTCTGATTAAAGGCTCTGATCAGCACTGTCAACTAAGGATTAAGTTTTCATCACAGGAACCTCTATAGGAGATATTGAAACCATAACAATGGCAGGTAGTCTGTTCACAGTAAATCTGCCTCCTCCACTCATTGTAACCCTGGAACTGGAAATTTATACATGTGCCTTGTTTAGCTCCTGAGAACACTATAGGTGAGTCAGAGAAGGCAGAAGAAAGACAAGAGCTACAAACAAAGCCTGTGTATGGGTGCAACTCAGCAGGACAAGTGCCTGCTCACACATTTTAAGGTCTCCTAAACAGGCTCTCCTGTAGTTTCTGATATTTAACACCACATTCTTCAGAGTGACAGCTCAAAAGGTTATGCCAGCCTAAATGCCTGTTCTGAGAGCATGTTGATCATGCCTTGAGACATCAGTACCAGACAGTGAATAAAATGAGAGACAGGAAAGAACGCAATAAAAACTTTTGATGTTTGCTTTGCTTTACCTTACATTTTCCATCCAATTTTACATCTATAAGAATACCAGAAATTTCAGGACTATTTAGAATAGAAATCTATCTATTTCAGAACACTGAAAAGTAAGCCAAAACGAGAATGTTTCTTCCAAATCCTTAAATAATCTTAAGCCTGCATAACAGCTCCAATTTTAAAATGCAGAAAGTCTTTTATTGTATTCTACTCCCAAGTGATACTGCGGAATCACTAGAAAATTAGGAAATATGCACAATTATGTCCCAGACCTTGTGTTGCCTGTAATAGGCAAACACTTCACAGTGACACAAGACTCTCTACATTGCAACAAAAGTCTCCCAGATGTCTTGCACAAAATTAAAACAACCTGGCATAGCTGTTTTTAACTTCACAAAATTAAAACTATATTGTACTTGGATATGTCTCTCTGGAAAAGTTTAGATTTCCTAACCTGTCATCTTTAATGAGAGTTCTAGATACCACAAACAAAGCCTTAGACGTTACCAATGATGTGTAGAGAAAGAAAAGAAAATGTCTTTAAATCAGATTTAAATCAAATATGCTCAAGGGGCAAATCCAAAATGCAGTAACTCTAAGCAAATCACTGAAGTCAGATTATAGTTTTACTGGATGGCCTCATGGCTTCAAGACAATAAACAAAGCACAATTTAAAAGATGATGCAACCAAGAAATGGCAAGTGACTCTAATGTTACCATGTCAAGTTCAAATATGAAGCTGTAAGCAGCTGCACTAATTTGGAAAACAGTAAAATAAAATACTAAAAAACAAAACAGAAATGAAGAAGACAAGTAAATAATAGAAACAGTTGAAAGGGCATATTTTGTATATAGACAGTTCCTATGCTGGTGATCAATGTCTGAAAATTGTCCATTACCAGAAGAGAACAACATTTTTTCCCCTTTGTACTGTCATTCTCTAAGTAATCTTAAAAATAAAGGGGGATTATATTGCAACTATTAAGTCAAGGGGTATTTAACATCAATATAGTGTTGGTATTAATTATTCACTCAATATGTTCAGATATTAGCATTGAAACGACTTTTGGAAAGAATGTTGTGGAATTCTACAGGCTTAAAAATTAATTCTTAGCAAGAAAACAATGATTCACTTTGGGAGTTGTCTTGATCATAAGTTTGGCATGAATACTAAGGAGAGAAACAGACTAGAGACACTTTTATGAGAATAAGGATTTTAAAGAGTTTTTATGCATGAAAAACTACGAACAACTTATTTAAAGCATAGTACACTGTTTGTCTCATTCACATTTTGCCACCTGAAAATAAAATTCATTTACTCATTAGATACATATATGAATGCTGATAGGTTAGACAATGACTCTTATTTTGAAGGACTGGATGGTTCTGAATAAATACAATAAAATTTAGGGTTTCTCTAGTACTTTTGCACCTGACTTTTAAAAAATACCTTTATTGTTTTATTTTATTTTATTATTTGGTCTTTTGTTTCTTTTTTTTTAGATTGTAAATATTTTATTTTATTTTATTTTACAATCAGCCACAGATTCCCTTGTTCTCCCCCCCCCCTTCCATTCCCCCCAGCCCACCCCCCATTCCCAACTCCTCCAGGGCAAAGACTCCCCTGAGGACTGAGATCAACCTGGTAGATTCAGTCCAGTCAGGTTCAGTACCCTCCTCCCAGGCCGAGACAAGCAACCCTGCATAAGCCCCAGGTTTCAAACAGCCAAATCATGCACTGAGGACAGGACCCGGTCCCACTGCCTGGATTCCTCCCAAACAGATCAAGCTAATCAACTGTCTCACCCATTCAGAGGGCCTGATTCAGTGGGGGCCCTTCAGCCTTTGGTTCATAGTTCATGTGTTTCCATTCCTTTGGCTATTTGTCCCTGTGCTTTATCCAACCTTGATCTCAACAATTCTCTCTCATATAAACCCTCCTCTTTCATAATAATTGGACTCCCGGAGCTCCACTGGGGGCATAGTCATGGATCTCTGCATCTAGATCCCTCAGTCATAAGTTGAGGTTTCTAGCACGACAATTAGGGTGTTTGGCCATCACATCACCAGAGTAGGTCAGTTCGGGCTATCTCTCGACCATTGCCAGCAGTCTATTGTGGGGGTATCTTTGTGGATTTCTGTGGGCCTCTCTAGTACTTTGCTTCTTCTTATTCTCATGTGGTCTTCATTTTTCATGTTCTCCCTCTCCGATCTTGATCCAGCTGGGATCTCCTGCTTCCCCAAGCTCTCTTTCCCTCGACCCTTGCCCTTCATTATGCTCACTCATGTCCAGGCTGTTCATGTAGATCTCATCCATTTCTCCATCATGGGCGATCCCTGTGTCTTTCTTGGGGTCCTGTTTTCCAGGTAGCCTCCCTGGAGTTGTGAGTAGCAGTCTAGTCATCTTTGTTTTACATGTAGTATCCTCCTATGAGTGAATACATACCATGTTTGTCTTTCTGAGTCCGGGTTACCTCACTCAGGACGATTTTTTTCTAGATCCATCAATTTGCCTGCAAACCTCATGATGTCATTGTTTTTCTCTGCTGAGTAGTATTCCATTGTGTATATGTGCCACAATTTATTGTATTCATTCTTCAGTTGAAGGGCATCTAGGTTGTTTCCAGGTTCTGGCTATTACAAACAATGCTGATATGATATATCACCAGTAGCACAGACACTGAGAGAAACAATCAATCAATGGGACCTCTTGAAAATGAGAAACTTGTAGAGCAAAGGATACGGTCAACAAAACAAAGTGACAGCCTACAGAATGGAAAAAGGTCTTCACCAACCCCACATCTGACAGAGGACTGATATCCAGAATATATAAAGAACTCAAGAAATTAGACATCAAAATGCCCAACAGCCCAATTAAGAAACGGGCTATAGAACTAAACAGAGAGTTCTCAACAGAGGAAACTCAAATGGCTGAAAGACATTTAAGGAATTGTTCAACATCCCTAATCATCAGGAAAATGCAAATCAAAACAACTCTGAGATACCACCTTATGCCTGTCAGAATGGCTAAGATCAAAAACACTGAAGACACCTTATTCTGGAGAGGATGTGGAGCTAGGGGAATTCTCCTCCACTGATGGTGGGAATGCAAGCTTGTACAACCACTTTGGAAATCAATATGGCGCTTTCTTAGATAATTGGGAATCAATCTCCTTCAAGATCCAGCTATACCACTCTTGGACATATACCCAAGGAATGCTCAATCATACCACAAGAGCACATATTATTTGGTCTTATTTTACATGTATGAATATTCTACTTGTGTGTACTTGTGTGCATGTTGCCCTTGGAGGCCAGAAGAGGGCAGCAGAGTCCCTTAAACCAGAACTGGTTCTGAGTCACCTAGTGGGTGCTGGGACTCAGAGGTGGATTCTCTGGAAGAGCAGAAAATGCTCTTCACCACTGAGCTACCACTCCAAAGTATAAGTTTGTTTTGTTGTTGTTGTTGTTGTTACAGAAAAAAATAATCTGAAAGATTGGAAAGAATAAGAGAATTACTAGAAGTCTATAATTTCAGGAGCTAATTGATACTGTGTGCTAAACTTTTCCTGTGTCCACCAGGCCCATGGTCAGGACAAATCTCTCTCTTACCTGCCAGTCTTTTAGCCACTTGGACCCAAGTAAACACACAGAGGCTTATATTACTTATACACTGTATGGCCGTGGCAGGCTTCTTGCTATCTAGTTCTTGTATGTTAAATTAACCAATTTTTATTAATCTATAAGTTGCCACATGGCTTGTGGCTTACAGGTACTTTACATCTTGCTTCTCATGGCAGAGACTCAGCCTTCCACCTCCCAGAATTCTCCACTCTCCTATACTGTCCTTAGATTAGAGGAGAATGAGCCTCTCAGGATTTTGGAAAAGTATTGGGTAACAGAAGATACAAGGTGTGCACAAATATATTCTTTGTTTTCTTACTCCCTGGAGAGGGATTGATTGTCAAGTCTGTGTCTTCTTATATATCTATAGGAAATGTATAAAATTAAGATTTGCATTTCATCTATGGGTGCTATCAATAAAATCACAATTTTATTGTTCCAAATATCCTTGATACTTGTTGCTAAGGGACAAAGCTACAAAATAGTAAGGCCTTGTCTTAGCAGTATTCATTGGGGTTTAGTTGTACTAGTTCAGTACTTCTGAGGAAAATTCTTCCCTTTATAATAGTCTAAGACTAGGACTTCAGTAAGCAAGCATAATTACTTAACAATAATAGATGAGGAACCCTTTGGGAGCTCACCACCTGAAATTAATATATTTACATACAGTTGTTAATGACACAGATGCTTTCTACATCTTAGAAATATTTGTATATTTAGCCATCCATCCATTTTATAGGTAGCTTCCTTATTCACTGTGGTTTCAGAGAAACAAGCAGTTTTTAGTTACATTTATCATTTTTTATATCTGTTCCTAATATTTGCATGTATAACTGAAAATAGAAAACTCAAATTAAAACAAAATTTGTACAAACAGCCTCAGTGAAACTCAATTTTTTTTCTTTCTTTCTTTTTTTTTGTGTGTGTGTGTGTGTGTGGTTATTTTGAGACAGGGTTTCTCTGTGTAGGTTTTTTTTTTTTAGATATTTTTATTTATTAAGTTTAATTTTACATATCAGTCACGGATTCCCTTGTTCTTCCCCCTTGCCCCCCCAGCCCACCCAGCCCACCCCCCATTCCCATCTCCTCCAGGGCAAAGACTCCACTGAGGATTCAGTTCAACCTGGTAGATTCAGTACAGGCAGGTCCAGTCCCCTCCTCCAAGGCTGAGTGAGCCAAGTGTCCTTGTATAAGCCCCAGGTTCCAAACAGCCAGCTAAGGCATTGAGGACAGGTCCCGGTCCCACTGCCTGGATGCCTCCCAAACAGATCAAGCTAATCAACTGTCTCACTTATCCAGAGGGCCTGATCCAGTTGGGGGCTCCTGAGCTGCTGGTTCATAGTTCATGTGTTTCCATTTGTTTGGCTATTTGTCCCTGTGCTTTTTCCAAATTTGCTCTCAACAATTCTCACTCATACAAACCCTCCTCTTTCTTGCCAATTGGACTCCTGGAGCTCCACCTGGGGCCTGGCCTTGGAACTCTGCATCCGGTTCCCTCAGTCATTGGATGGGGTTTCTAGCACGACAACTAGGGTGTTTGGCTGTCCTATCACCATAGTAGGTCAATTCAGGCTGTTTCTCCACCATTGCCAGTAGTCTATTGTGGAGTTATGTTTGTGGATTTCTGTGGGCCTCTCTAGCACTTTGTTTCTTCCTATTCTCATGTGGTCTTCATTTATCATCGTCTTTTATTCCTTGTTCTCCCTCTCTGTTCTTGATCCAGCTGGGATCTCCCACTCGCCTAAGCTCTCTTTCCCTCGATCCTTGCCCTTCATTACTCCCACTCATGTCCATGTTATTCATGTAGATCTCATCCATTTCTCTGTCATTGGGTGATCCTTGTGTCTTTCTTGGGGTCCTGTTTTCTAGGTAGCCTCCCTGGAGTTGTGAGTAGCAGTCTAGTCATCTTTGTTTTACATGTAGTATCCTCCTATGAGTGAGTACATACCATGTTTGTCTTTCTGAGTCTGGGTTACCTCACTCAGGATGATTTTTTTTCTAGATCCCTCTATTTGCCTGCAAACCTCATGATGTCATTGTTTTTTCTCTGCTGAGTAGTATTCCATTGTGTATATGTGCCACAATTTATTTTATTCATTCTTCAGTTGAAGAGCATCTAGGTTGTTACCAGGTTCTGGCTATTACAAACAATGCTAATATGAACATAGCTGAGCAAGCGCCCTTGTGGTATGATTGAGCATTCCTTGGGTATATGCCCAAGAGTAGTATAGCTGGATCTTGGGGGAGATTGATTCCCAATTTTCTAAGAAAGCACCATATTGATTTCCAAAGTGGTTGTACAAGCTAGCATTCCCACCATCAGTGGAGGAGAGTTTCCCTAGCTCCACGTCCTCTCCAGCATAAGCTGTCTTCAGTATTTTTGATCTTACCCATTCTGACAGGCAAAAGGTGGTATCTCAGAGTTGTTTTGATTTGCATTTCCCTGATGATTAGGGATGTTGAGCAATTCCTTAAATGTCTTTCAGCCATTTGGGTTTCCTCTGTTGAGAATTCTCTGTTTAGTTCTATAGCCCATTTCTTAATTGGACTGTTGGTATTTTGATGTCTAATTTCTTGAGTTCCTTATATATTCAGGATATCAGTCCTCTGTCACATGTGGAGTTGGTGAAGATCTTTTCCCATTCGGTAGGCTGTCGCTTTTCCTTGTTGACCGTATCCTTTGCTCTACAAAAGTTTCTCATTTTCAAGAGGTCCCATTGATTGATTGTTTCTCTCAGTATCTGTGCTACTGGTGTTATATTTAGTAAGTGATCTCCTATGCCAATGCGTTCAAGACTACTTCCTACTTTCTCTTCTAGCAGGTTCAGAGTAGCTGCATTTATGTTGAGGTCTTTGTTTCACTTGGACTTAAGCTGTGTGCACGGTGACAGATATGGATCTATTTGTAGCCCTCTACATGTTGATACTCAGTTAGAGCTACAGTAATAAAAACAGCTTGGTACTGCCATAAAAATGACATGTGGACCAATGGAATTGAATTGAAGAACCTGACATTAATCAGCACACCTATGAACATATAATTTTTGACAATGAAGTCTCTGTGTAGTTTTGGTGACTGTCCTGGAACTCATCTTGTAGACCAGGCTAGCCTCAAACTCACTGCCTGGCTCTGACTCCCAAGTGCTGGGGTTAAAGACATGTGCCACCACTGCCTGGCTCAATTTATTATTTTAAAGGACATGTTTAATATGAACTTGTTATTGTAAATAATTGGAAAAATACTACTAGTAAATCTTTGTATTAGACTGATGAATTAAGGGGAAATGATGAGAACTTTGATGCTGTGTAATAGGAAGTTTACTTTCAGTAGCCCCATTAATTCCAATGGCAAAAAAAAATTATTTAACAAAAAAAAATTAGTCACTGAAGCTATATGTGACATATATCCAAGAAAAAGTAAAAATCATGCAGTCATTACTATTTCCCTTATACAAAAATAAAAGTTGTACCTGACTATTTCCAGGAGTTGTGGTGGGTAAGTTGGATAGCTAATGCTTTAGCTTCTGCTACTAAATATTTTTTAGCTTCAAAAATACTCTAACAATGCAGAATTAAATAAACTTTACCAAATACTTAGTAAAGAAGATGTTCTCAAAACACACTCTCCACTATAATATGGGAAAGATGAACCTTCTTTAAGAGGTTTTTGTTGTTGACATAATGACAGTCATGTTCATAAAGTTTCAAGGATAAAATAAAGTGTTGTTCTTCCAGCCTTAAGTTCAATTATATGGGATGGATGACATGGCCAAGTGTCTGTCTTTTTCAATGGGTTGGAGATAACACAAATTATTCAGGCAATTGTGAACAGTGTAGCAAGCACACTGTCATCTTCCTCACAGTTTATCTGATTTTCCTAAAACAAATACACCTGTTGTGACAAGGTTCAGAGCAGAATAAAATGTACAGACCTTCATCCTTCAGAAATGATAGTTTCCTTCAATGACATATTACAAGAAAGTGCAGAGTCTAAGACAGCAGTCTGAATAACAACAGAACACAGAGACCAAAACGCCTATTGTAACTGAAAAATCAGATTAGCTAAAGAGGAAAAATCAGTGAGTGAATATTTGACTCATTCTCGTTTACATATCAAGTATGAAGCCAGTTTGAATGACAACAGTGCAGTGGCATATAGAAGCACCTCTCAAGCATTATCTCACTACTTGGAAGGGTGAGTTTAGTGTCCTCCAATCTTTGAAGCCTTTCCATGCTAATTAAGTTAATCCTGTTTGGCTATGTGATGGAGGTGTGTGGTATGGTTGGATTGGGAACTTGAAGAAGGCAAACAGACTATTGTGTGTAGGGAATTATAAGCTTAAGGATCTCTTATTTTACAGCAAAAAATTTCAAACTTCTGTAGTATTGGAGAAACATTCACAACAGCAGGACATAATAGCACATAAGTGTCTCAATAGTGTGGCATTCTGCTACTCACAGAAAACATAGTCAAATTTACACAGATACCTTGTAATTAAAGGACATATTATATTTCTCAGTTATGAATTAATAGCTTTTAACTTCAATTTTCTCAATTATGAAAGAAAATTATTACTAGATATAGAATGAGTTGCATAAGGAAACTGAATTTTGTAGTGATGTATAGTATGGTCCACTGCTGGTTCTGTGTACTTCTCAGCCTCTCATAGTTTTATACATGTTTGAGTATGTATACATATACATTATATTAACATATGTATATGGTGAAGTTTTCCTTCCTCAAATGTTATTATTGCTCACAATTCAAATGCTTCTGGATGGTGTTGCATCTAGTTTAAACACTACAAATGTGAAGGATATTAACTTAAAATATAGTATTTTGTCTTCGGGGTAGAAAGTAGACCCAGAACAGGCTGGACAGAATTTCTCCAATAAGAAACATCTCCAGAACTATATTAAGATTTTATTTTGAAACAGTGTTTCATGAACTTGTTCAGGCCGGCCTTAGGCTCACTCTGTAACCTAGAACCACCCTGAACTTCCCATCCTCCTGCCTCAATCTCCCTAGCATCTGGAATTACTGTGCTACCAGGACAGAATGAAAATGTAAGTTAGCCTGGCTCTGTGGATAATTTCAACTCAAAAAGTAAGTTCTCTTGGTCTTAAGAGAATCGTGATATGGTCGGAGAGATGTCTCAGCAGTTAACAGGAGTTGTAAACCTCTTGGGAATCAAATGTGGTTCCTAGCATTCAAATTAGTTGGCTCATATCTGCCTGTTTCTCTATTTGCAAGGTATCCAATGTCCACTGGCTTCCATGGGTTCTAGAACATACATGGTGCACATAAACCCATGTATGCATAATCACTGTCAACTGTGGTTGGTTGAATGAGAGTGGCTCCCATAGGCTCATATATTCGAATGCTTGATCCCTTGTTAGTGAAATTCTTCTGACAAGGATTAGGAGGTTTGGTCTTTATAGAGGAGGTGTGCCACTGGGTGTGCTTTAATATTTCAAAAGCCCATACCAGGACTAGACTGTTTTTGTCCCTCCCTCCCTCCTCTCTCCTCCCTCCCTCCCTCCCTCCCTCCCTCCCTCCCTCCCTCCCTCCCTCCCTCTCTCTCTCTCTCTCTCTCTCTCTCTCTCTCCCCTGGCTGCCTCCAACATACATATAAATCAGGATGTAAGCTCTCAGGTGCTGCTTCTAGCATCATACCTGCCTGTCTCCTAACATGCTTCCCATCATGATGGAAATGGACTACGTACTTGATATTGTAAGCAAGCCCTCGATTTTTTTAAGTTACCTTAGCCATACTGTGTCTTCACAGTAATAGGAAATTAATTAAGATGCACCTACATATAAAATAGACAAATAAACAAAACCTTCTTTAAAAAAAGAATGTTGCATTATGGCATCAAATGTTTTTGCTTATGAAAAAAGAAACAGACTTCATTATACTGTTCACATATTTTTTTAAGTCACATTTCCATAAAGTGTTGTTAATCTGTTTTTATTTGATGTCTAACATGTTTTAGACTAAGTTGTTCTTGACTCAGTCTTTCCTCTGTTTTCTGTAACATATACCCTGGCTTCACAGCATTTCTTAGGCTTCCCTTCCTCTGTCGCATGCCCTGAATCTTTCCTAGTGGCATCACCTTACATTTTACTTCCTTATGTACCCTCCAGAGACTTCTCAAGATTATCCTCCAGGATCAACACTCTTTCTGCCCATTTCTCTTCTGATTTAATGGGATGATGTTTTCCTGCTTTACTCTCCAAAGTTTTCCCTAAAAGCTATTAAAAAAAAATCATCACTTCATTATTGGCTAACAGCGCCTTGCTGCTTTTGAGCTCATTTACATACCGAGGGCTCATCATCAAAGAATTTAGCAATGAGAAAGAAACCTAATAAAGGGAAAACCATTTGATTGTGAACTAAAATGTGCAGGAAGGGCACATTAAACCCAGTGGGAGGCCGGGCGGTGGTGGCACACGCCTTTAATCCCAGCACTCAGGAGGCAGAGGCAGGCGTATCTTTGTGAGTTTGAGGCCAGCCTGGTCTCCAAAGTGAGTTCCAGGAAAGCCGCAAAGCTACACAGAGAAACCCTGTCTCGAAAAAGCCAAAAAAAAAAAAAAAGAAAACAACAAACAACAACAACAACAAAAAAAAAAAACAACAACAAAAAAACACAATGGGATGGGAATCATAGATAATCAGTTATACTGTTCCCATCAATCCCTTACAGAATCTAAAACAATCCTAGGATTATCTCAGGGAGGTGAGGTGAATAAAGATGTGAGAACTCAGTGTCTGTGTACAGGTGAGTGAGACAGCTGAACTCATACTTGCTGTTTGATCAGAATTCATGTCTTTCCTCATTTTTTCCCAGTTCCTGTCGGATCATGGAGTAATTTGTGTGTGCATTGAAGATGAGTTTGTAGGTGCTATGCCATCCATATCATACAACAAGAGAGAGCTTTAAAACAACCTGACAATGATGGAATCTCATTTACTTGGCACCAAGCCAGGAGGATTGCAAGTTCCAGACTAGCTTAAGTAACATAGAAAATGAGAATATATAATAAATAATAAGCTGAGATAATTCAGGAACAAGCTACCAAAACTAAGCCACTGGGTAAGTTGTGGTTTCTGAACTGAAAGTTCTTGGAGTTCAATGGAATGCAGGAAGATATTTGCTTGAGATCCCTTCATCTGCCTAGACAGTGGTCCTCCAGAAGGGACACAGAGGGTATCTAACCCAGTGAGAACTCTGCTCCTAAGAGAATAAGACTAAAGTCAGTGCTGTAATATATACTTAGTTATACATTATCTGTTCTTCTAAAGACCCATGCATCTTCCCCTCCAGCCATTTCTTCATATATGTTGCCATATCCCTCCTCCCCAATTCTTTATGCGATAAGTATATATTGCCTTGAATTAATTAGGTTATGTTATATATACATATATATGTATATATATAGGTTATATCAAATAAAATTAATTAGGTTATATAATATAATTAATAATATATATTAATTAGGTTATGAGGCATACATTATTTTCCAGTGGTGTCTCTGTTTATGTAATACATTTCCATCTTTTTTCCATGTTATTCTGCTAGCTCTAAGTTTATTTTATAAATTCAGTAATAGAACCTCAGTCTTCCCTTATTCACAACCCAGTTTACTCTTGATTTATTATTCATTTATCTGATAATTCTAAGCTATGATTTTTCAAGTCTTTTTTTTTTTTTAATAAATCTAGGCATTTACAGTTTGCTGCAAACTTGTTCTAAAGACGTTATTAAACATTAATGTTTAAGTTACATGCAACCATGCAATGGTTGTGCCCTCTCTGGAGCATGTCACCATGACTACCTCAGAGGTCATGAGAAGTTAGTGAACTAGATGCTCTGAAATGAGGTTATTTAGTTATTCTTGGGCTTGAAGTTTTGACAGCTCTAGTATCTTAGCACCATGCACTTGAGAAGCAATCCGCACAGAACAACTATTTTCTCTAACTGCAGTGTTTATATAAAGGAAATTTGAATTGTTTTCTATTCTTCCAATTGAAAAATAGCTTGGAGATGCTATTCATGGAGCCAGACAAACTTTTTTGAATCCAAACTCAATTTTACTATATAGACTTGAAATCCTTACATCTTTCTGAATTTGTTTTATTATGGAAAATTGGAAGTATTAACATTTCTCAACTTGATCCTAAATATTAAAATGCAGTTACAAATCTTAAACGTTAACCAGAGTCTATGAAAGAGCAGGTGTTTACCAATTAATCACTATCTGTTCACATCTGTCCTGTAAGTTTGGCATTTCTCTATCCTATTATTTCTGACTCCAAAGTGATTGTTCAGAATGGCTTCCCAATTCTAAAAGATAAGCTATTGTAAGATAGAACATTCACACATACATATTATTAAGTAACTCAGGGGATCATTGTGATCTGTTGAATTTCTGCAGAAGGTAAGTTGAGACACTCGCAGTAAATTTACTCATTGTTAAGATGAAATAAAGTTGTTCATCTGACCATCAGAGAGGGAAGACAATTTTACAAATAGCCTGGTTTCACCAGCATAACAATGAAGAAGCTTCTGTTTTAAAAATCTCTTTTATTTAATTGAATTTAAAAATATTTTGAACATTTTGTGTATGAGTAATGTACTTACATCATTTCTATCCCTGCTCTCTGCCTTCCATTTCTTCCCCAAGTCCCCACCACTCCATATCAAGTTTTTGACCCTTTTGATTCCTTAATGATTATTGTTATATATATATGTATATGTATGTATGTATGTGTATATATATAAAATCTGCTGAGTCCATTCACTGTTGCTTGTATGTCTGTGTTTTTACTGCTGACTGATTTGCCTTGGATAACCTGTCAGAGGGCTAGTACCTGGAGAATATTGAGTCTTTTTTCTTCAGAAGCCACTAACTTATCTAAGATTAGGGACTTGTGAGATTTCTCCCACCCACATAGGCTTGCCATACTGGTATTATCATAGTGCAGGTCTTGTTTAGGTGAGATACTGTTGATATTTTGTGGTTATAGCTTCCTCTTCATATCTAGAAGACATTATTTTATAGTAGACATATTAGTCCTCCAGCTCTTATAATCATCCTGACCTTTCTTCTGCATTTTTCTCTGATCTTTAGGTGTTAAGATTGTGTTGTAGTTATATCCACGAGGGCTGTACACTTATGTACATTTTGACCAGCTATAGATTTTCATATCGGTCTTTGTCTTTGGCCAAAAGAAGTGTGGTGACAGCCACACTTACTTGTTTATATAAGGATAAATTGTACAATGCAGTTAGAAATTATACCAGTTTAGGAAAGTAGCAGCAATAGGTTCTTCTATAGGGTCCATGACATTACCAGTTATGGGTAGTTGGGTAGCTTTACAGTTACTAGATATGAACTCTCTCTTATTGAGAGGGCTTTACGTCCAATTAGATGACTGGTGGTTACCTCCAAGATATGACAGCCACTAATACACCCTAGGGAGAATCATGCCATCTTTATCATTGCTGTGGTTCAATTACAGCTGAGAAAGACTATTAATTGCTTTTATCCCTTGTCAGCTTAAATATCACCTTTGAATATTATTAGAGATAGTTCTCAGGAAGGAGGCTTCCAGGCCAATTACAGCTTGATTCCTCCAAGTTCTGTGTCCGAGTTCTTACAAGAAAGTAATCTGAAGTAACCAATATACTTTTTGTATTGTGCTGTTTCCTTATTCTGCAAAAACTATGAGGGAGGGTTTTTTTTTCCTAAATCTTCAGATGAAAGTCAAGCCTGATTTGTTAATTCCTAATAAAAGCCAGATTGATCTTAAAATTTTGTTGTAATTTTCATCTAATCATATACATCTAAATACACATACATATATTTCCCTTGTATTATTTTCTGACACAATTCAGTATGTTTTTTTCTAACTTACAGCTTCTGTTCTGCATATCTAAATGGCTATATTTTATGAATTTAACAGTAAGCTTCAGAATATCTATTGATATAAAAATAAAAAACAAAGGGAGAAGGAAATGTGGAAATTGCATGATATACTTGATAGAAGTTAAGAAAACATAAAAATAGTCAACTGTTTCAATTTACATATATATTAAGTACTGCTAGGTAATTCACTTCATCAGTGTAGCTACATACTCCTTTTAGGCTCTATCCATGACTTAAAAGTAAACCCTTGTCCTACTGGCATTAAAATATGCAACAATTATTTCTCTGTATCTATGACATACTGCCACACTCTGTGATAAAGAGTTAAACAAGCATGCAAGATTGCTACAATAAATGCGATGGAATATTAAAGATTGTATCTTTTGGCAGCTCTTCATCAGGGTACTGGAGTGTGGAAGAACCAGAGGCTAATCCCCATTATGTATCATAGGATATTGTCAGATTCATATTCTACATCTGTCCTACAGTGCTGACTAGAAGAGTAATTACTGCTGAGATAAGCCCTTTCTGGAATATGTGCAATTAATTCTCCTGGAAAAAGTACGAAAGTAGCCTGACACTTTAATAATGTTTAAGTATACCTAATCTATTTCTTTTCTGTCCCTAATGTTTCCTAAATATGAAAAAGAAAGAGGATTTGAAAGTACTTACAGCTGCCTGTTCTTATGTAAATCTTCCATGGGACTATAACATTCTATCTTAAAATGACTGGCATGAAATAATACTATAAATTATAATAGTATGAGGAGCAAGTGGGGAATTACTTTCAAGCTGAATTCAGGATGTGATTTTCATGCAGAATGATGTTTCTCTTATCAAGCAGGAATTATTCTGTTATTAAATCTTCAAGGGTGTACAATTTCATTCAATTTGAATTCTAAATGTATATTTAAACCAAATGAAATTATTCATCTCTCCAGATTCTTTATAAAGTGCTATTTAACCACATGCATTTCTTAGACTTTTATTTCTAGCAACCACTTTATGGTATAGGTAGTAACCTGATTTGCACATGATGCTATACATTCAGTGCCTTCATGCTTCCAAAGCTCCTCAGCTCTATGGCTCCTACACACCCCATGCATTGCTACTCAAGTGTTGACATCACCCTCAACCTTGGCCTGCCTGCAGTGAATGGTATTGCAGAGTGTTGAGAAGTGACTGTTGTTTATTTGCATTAAAGTAAGAAAATCATTTTAATGTTTATTTTGAATGAGAAGAAGAAAGCTTAATAACACAGGGGATTCTTTTTTTAGCTTCTTTTATATGACTAGACTTTCTAGAGGTGATTTTTACCAGATGGAAAAAATGTTCAACTCAGTGAACTACTATGTTAGATACCTGGAAAAGCATCTTAATATGTTCCTTCCTGTAAGAAAAACTTATGACTAAATACTGTGGATTATATTAAATGAATATTAGCAAAGGCCAGAAGAGAAACTCAGCTTATACTTTTTTTTTTTTTTTTTTTTTTTTTTTGGTTTTTCGAGGCAGGGTTTCTCTGTGTAGCTTTGCGCCTTTCCTGGAACTCACTTGGTAGCCCAGGCTGGCCTCAAACTCACAAAGATCCGCCTGCTCTGCCTCCCGAGTGCTGGGATTAAAGGCGTGCGCCACCGCCACCCGGCCCCAGCTTATACTTTTATTGAACTTTGTAAATATAAGTTTGAAAAATAGGAAATTTTAATAACCATATCATTTTTGAAAACACAAAAGTTACTGGGAGCTACTCAGCCCTCTCTGTGATGTGCAGAATATGTGTTTTTTGTGAGAGCATTACTTAATTATATATTATATACTATATATATATCATTATATATTAAATACAACCAATAAGAACCAAAAGCTAGTTTTAGAGATATTAAAGTACAGTGGGATATTTAATGTATGAGTTAAAATTTATAAGCATCTAGTCTTACTGCAACTTGATATACCATGTTTTGTCAATATCATGGGAGGCCTGCCTCTTTCTGAATAGAAAAGGAAGAGGAATCAATGGGGAAGGGGTAGAGGGAAGTTTAGGAAGGGCTAGGGGTAATGGAGGGATGGGAAACTGTGGTTAGGATGTAAAACAAACCAACAAATACTTTTAAAAATTCACAAGCATCACCCAAAACATGTGCACTTAACCTTCACAGGCTGAAGTTACTTCATTTTTTTACATTTTTGGCACATTTATTTCTTTGTGTGCACATATTTGTAAACCTGGTAAACACTGCAGTGTGGCTGTGTGTGTATAGTTCAGTGGACAACTTGTAGAGGTCTGTTCTCTCTTTTGATCATGGGAATTTGGGAGATCAGGTCAGGTAGTCAGGCTTAGCAGCACATCCTGTTACCCACTGACCCGTGTCACTGACTTAATTCTTAAATTTAAACAAGTACTCCAAACAGTTCAATTAAATGATGGAATTCATTAAGTCAAGTTCCATATCTTCATTGCTAATATTTGAATCTATAACCCATATAACCCTTCTTAGCATCACCCTGGTTATAAACTATATTGAAGCTAGGTATGTACTGCACAGTTACAAATTTATCAGCTACAAGGAAAATATAAAATTTGTGTGTCTCATCTCCGTAAGTGGAAGTCTTCCTATCTGCCTTTTATTTTAAAATTTATTATAGATTAATAATAAGTAACATTTATATGATAAGTGGTATATATAATTTAATCACCTAGAATTAGGTACAATGAGATACAATTAGATATAATGAGATATCTATCTATCTATCTATCTATCTATCTATCTATCTATCTATCTTTCTATCTCTACCTCTTACACACACACGCACACATACATACACACAGATGCTTTCGGAGGAATCTTAGCAGTGATGTGTTTAGAATCCTAGTAGGCAGAAATAGTAAATACAGATTACTTTCAGGGAATTTTATTATTATTTCCATATTGCACAGTCAGTATAACCTCTTGATGCTTTCTCTCCCCTGAAATATGTGGTAGCTGACTTAGAAACTGGAATTTTTCACTACTCTCAGACAATATAGATGTGTAATGTTAATAGGCACAAACTATTTATGCCTAGAATAAAGGTGTTTTGTAAAGGAAACACCTTACAAAAGAGCAAGTGAAAATTCAGAATCTTGAGATACTTTCATAATTTGTTTTTCCTTTGAAAATCATCTGTAAATATTCATTTGATATTCTACCAAGTATAAGTATTACATGTCCAAATTACTAGTAAAAACCCTAGTGTATAGCATGGCAAATCAACACAAATTAGGACATTTCAGTTCTAGTCTCCAGAGTCAAAAGATTAATTTTGTCTATAAGTAGATAAAATCAGTTTACTTAAAAAGTTTTGAATGAGCCTATAAGTGAATGGCAAATACAGTTTATTTTAGTTTTTAAAATCATATGAAACACACTTTTCACCCCCAATCTCAAATCATTTATGAGACTTCTGCAGCCACTTACATGACTAATGGGTATCTAATAGAATATATCCACTCCCTAAAACACAAGGCTACATTTCACCACCAATGTTCATGACAAATCTCGCAGATTTACCGTAGCCCATGAAGATAATGTTTGCAGTGTCCCTCACTTTCATATTAGGAATAAAAAATAAAATTGCATGCTATTCTTCAACATGGCCTTCACTAAATATATGAGAAAGAGACTAAAATTTACACAGGGAAGAAAAATTCTATTTTATAACAGTCAGTTTAATAAAATTAAATCTATATAAGCATATAAATAGCTCATTCTATTATAATTGATTCTGATGAGTATGAATATATTCAGTTACTGTATTTAGGATTTTGGTTATAATTCATATTGTATTGATTAAGTATCTTAATAAGTAAATGAGTAAGATCTTAAAATCTAAGTGCTTGGTTGGAGAGTTATCTTTCTGACACATTCAACAGTCCATCTACCCCACAAAAAAGTAAATCTTTACACTTAAATTTGTTTGAATATTACCCACTATAAGAAACCCTTTCTGGCATTCATTGGCTCTGTTATATACTGTTATATACTGTCAGCTACCTAGAACCTCCTCAGCCCCCATGATGCGGAACACTTGCCACAGAGTCTCGTGGCTGTGCTTCACCTCCTGCTCAGTTTCTCCTTCTCAAATGACTCATAATAGTCCTCAGCAGTCATCCCTTCTGTACCTTCTGTATGCTGTTTAACTTTATTTTGTAGCATTTCATTAAGTAAAATATCACATAGAATAGCAATATAAAAATCAATAAAATTGGACGCTTATTGTTCAGTTAGCAAGGTGTTTGAAACTCCAAAATTCCTCTCTGATGTTTTTATTGACCCCACTCCTTACAGACAACAGGAACAAAACCTACTAAACTCTCCTAAATTCTTAGTTTATTTTCCAAACATAAGTATCTGATTGTTTTTCTGATGATAAAAGTAATAGATTTTGCCATAAAATGAGACACTGAACCAAGGATAGTAAAGAATGCCACCAAACACAGATTACTGCAGAGGATGACAAATTCAAGTGCTGCCAGAGACAAGACCCTCCCACAAAGCAAACAAGCAAGCAAACAAATAAACACAAAAGAGCAAAATGCAATCTACCAAACTATGCAATTCAGAACTGAAAATTCTCATCATACAAATATAAATGCTAGTTATTTTTCAGATTTTTGAAACATAAATGGTTTTTATTTATTATACAATTATGAGTCTAAAAATCAATACCACCCTTTTCACTGTTTTATAAAAAAAATTATTAACTATGTAAGTATATGCAACCTAATATGTTGTATGGATATAAATGTATAGGTTTGTCTATCAGATCACTGCTAATGATTATTTTCTGTACATTAACTATTATGTTCTATGGTTTGAATTTGTCTCCCAGTATTCATGGGGATGAGGCTTGAATGTTCAAGGCAACAATTATTGGAAGAAAGGCACAATAGGAAACATCAGGTTTCAGAATGTATCAATGCTAACCCAGAGGGAATGAGGGCTAGCTTCATACTTTGCTGATTCTTCCTGTGAGGCTGTGCATTCTCTCTTGCAGAAGGACAGAGTTTAAAGAGCTATTTTGAAGGCAGAGGTGTCAAGGCCACCTAGCTGGCACCTTGATCTTGGGTTTTTCAGTCTGGGATGGTTTAAAGCAAATTTCTATTCTTTATGAATTAATAAAGCTATGATATTTTACAGCATTGTAAACAAACTAAACAATACAGTTATATATATGTGTATATATATATATGTATACATGTATACACACACACATATATATGTATATATGAAAGAGAGAGACAAGTACCTAAAATTCCAGTAACATAGGCAATTAGAAGCATCTAGGAATACAGATTCAGATCCTTTGGATCTCTGTATTGCCATATTCTTCTCTTCAAGCAAATGTCTACTCAGAAAGATAGAGGAAAGTAATTCCTTACTTGCTTTCCTATGGGATTCAGATCAAAAGTGAAGTTGATAAAACTGAGTTTAAACCTTCAGGCTCACATGATGTCATTGGCTGTCCTGTTGTGTCAATTTGATTGAGGAAGGGGTTCATTTGTGTTTGTACTTATCAGAAAATATAGGAAAAAGGGTCTCAAAAGAAGGTTGTATCCTTAATACAGTTCCTCTCCATCACCCCTTCCTGAGGTCACAATAACTATTTCTGAGGTGAAAGGGCACTGTGGTAAAGACTAGGATTGAAGTCCATGTGGGAGAGTTCAGATACTCCTCAGTGTTGGAGAAAAGGGCAAGCTCAGTACTTTGTTCTCTTCTGAAATTAACTGTAGTGACCATACACCTCACCCAGACTCCTCATGAAGCCAGGTACAGGGTACAGTAGTGCTTTCTATGATCCCAGCATGTGGAAAGCAAAGACAGAACAATCATGAATCCAAGTCCAACTGAGGCTGCATAGCAAATGTCTGACAACCCCAGGCTGTATACGGCTATGTTTCACACACAAGCAGACAGAAAAGCAAATGTGCATCCCAAGAACACTAATGACCCTGGGAAACAAGTGAAACATAAGGGCTTCATACACAACAGATGTCTTTGTAGAAAATAACAACAAAACAGCAGCCAAATGTATAAAAAATATTTAACTTAATGTTTCCTCTCTGTTTAAAACATGATATAGAAATTTGAATAATCATTAGACCATTAGCTTATAGTTATGATTGAAGACCAAACTGGTGTCTAAGGACACTGCTAAAAGAAATATGTCAAAATGAAAACTTAACATTGATAGAAAACAAACATATTTGAAGAACACATTAAGGAGGCAAATTATAAAAATAAAATTTCTAGCTGGAAAACACATACATAACTTGAAGGAAAACTTGCATGGGTTGAATACAATTTCTGAATACTGTTCAGCATCTCAGAAGAAAAATGATAAAATGACCTAGCTAAACCATGGGGAAAAATATGAACAATCTAAATGGACCATGATCAGGAAAACAATATAGAGTCAGACATGGCACTGCATGAGTTTGCTCAGGCTCCCATGACAAAAGCAGAGCATGCTGGGTGGCTTTAAAGCAGTGTCTTAGTCACCCACGGTTCTGAACCTTGTGATCTGAGACCACTAGCTAGCAGAGTTGGGCTTTCACAAGTGTCTCTTCCTGGCTTGCAGACAACTACCTTCCCCAGGTATGTTCATATGTCCTTTGCAGAGAGAGAGAAAGGGTGGAGATGGATATAAGATGGTACAGACAGAAGGGAAAGGACAAGATGACCAGAAGGAAGGATGCAAAGAGTTACAGAAACAAAACCTTCCTCTTGTAAGCCACTTATCCTCATGGTCAACAAAAAGCACTGTTATGTAAGAGGCCTGACTGTAATAACAGCGTTTTCCTCTGCCCTTTGATGTGCTTCTGGCAGAGCATGATGGCTCTGCTGTGGGGTGAAACAGCTGGGGGCAGATGCTTCCACTGCCAACCAGTTCCTTTCGGCTCTAACACCAGGGGCCATAGTGTGTAACTCCTTTTTTCCTTCTAATTAGTTGCCCTATGATGTATATAACCTCAGTAAAAGCTGCTATTTTACCATTTAAAGTTCCCTTGGACATCATAAAACAGTGTAAATCATTACTTTTATCTGTCAAAAACCAATAAAGCTCATAAAAGTAAGTAATGCATGAAAGTTTCATAGGCGCTAATATCAGATTCCTTGAAATTGTTCCTGAGAGGACTAATTGCTTATTGCCTCCCTTTTTACACAGAAAGGAATAAATTGAAAATTTGGATAGAAAACATATTCACATTAGGAATCCAGTTAATGAATTTGATGCTTTTCTCAAACAGTACGAATGTATAATGTAAAATCAAATGATTATTTTGAATTTTGTAGCATCTTCATGCTTTATAGAGTCTACCAACTCAGCAAGCAAGGAGTGTACAATTATGGTAATAATTCTGAAATCATGGAGAAGAAAAATGAAGATACTACATGAAATATCTAGTAGAACTTACTGGATGCAATGCTGTTTGATAACAATAAATAAGCAGGAGCACAACCTAGGTGCTCTGGTCTGAACCGTGCCCTCCTCTACTCACACAATAAGTCCCCTTGGAAGACAGAACACTGGAAGGTGGCTGTAATTAGATGACATCATAAGGTGGGGCCCTCAGATTGATTAGATGGAGCGACCACAGAGCTTGTTATCCTTCCTGTGTATGCAGTGAGAAGTTAGCTATCCATCAACCAGGGCAGTCCTCATTGGCACCAACCCAGGCTGGTACTCTAATCTCAGACACCCTACCAGACAGGACTATGAATAATTAGCTTTCTCACACTTAACTACAACAGATATAAGGAAAGGCTATCTCTCTTGTAGGATTCCAGCTCACCAGGTATCTGGATGCATTTTTTTATCTTACACAATTTCACTGATGGACTGAAAATTAATATGGTACCTCTAAAGTAATTTTGCTCAAATGCTCAAAACTTTAATATACATCAGACATCTAGTAATGTATGGAGACTGCTCCTGACATAGACTGGGGAGGTGGAAGATGCTGTTGAAAGCCTTTAGCACACAGAGCAACCAGTCATAGTAGCATGACAATGATAGTGTCGAGAAAATGTTGCAAAGATGACTGTTGGTAAGACTGCTGGAAAAGAGGATTTACAAATTTCTCTCTGTACCTATCCTAACTGACTACTGATTAACCACTCACAACAGGTGAAACTATCAATGTGAGTGTGACAATTAATCCTGATTGTTGATAGTATTAGATTGGGAGATACCTGGGAGGTTAGTTAAGTACATGGCTAGGTGTATTTGAAAATATTTCCAAGAAGGATTACATCATAATGACTGTGATTTGATGAATGATGTAATCAATTGATGTATTCAAAATTGGAAAAGAGTATTTGAGGTAGCAGAAATGTGAGTGGTTCACTGATATGGAGGAAGAGAGCCACTGGGAAAGTAATATTGAAGGGTGTATCTTTCCTTCATCCATGACGTTTTGCCCTGTTAAAGGCTTAAGGCAATGAAGCCAACTGACCATAGACTGAAAACACAGAAACCATGCACCAAAATCTTTCCTCCTATATTTGTTTTCACTCTCAGGTATTTGTTACAGGAATGAAAAGTCCGAATGTCAGTGTTCAGTTAAATATACATGGTTACACAAGAAAAAGCTTTCCTAAACTATGTTTTTATTGGAATATTTCCTTAAAATTTGTTCTGCAATATATAAGTAGACAAATTCCTTATAATAATATCAATGGTCTAGAAATAAAGCACCAATGGCAATAACTTATAAATTATTCTATATTGCTTGTCTATATAATAATAAATAGCAGCTAAATTAGTTTCTGAACTTAAATTCAGTTTTGTCAAATTGTCACAAACTAGCCTGTTGTAGTCACTAACACCTGTAGTTTCTGTTCTTGGGAGACTAAAGCATGAGAATTGCATGAGTTCAAGGTGAGCATGGATATACAGTGAGTTCTAAGTCATGGTGGGATACAGAGTGAAAACAAACATATACAAAATAGAAACAAAACAGTTGCTTATTCTCAGCATCAGAACCACATTGGTCCATATTTTCCACAAATTGCAGCATTTTGGAGAGTCCTATGCACTTGTGTACCCCATGCATTCCTCGGACCTAGTTTTAATTGTTTGTCTTTTTAACATTTCTTTTTCCTCAATTCATCACACTTTCTTGCTTAAAGTCCTCTTTATCAAGACAAACTTCACTGCAAAAGGGAACATCTCTCTTTTGTTAAAACATTCGACTGTGCAGCACAGATATTGCAATGGTGCAATACTTTATTACTTGGAAAATTTGGATTATTACTTTGGAAAATTTCAAGGCTAAGTAGCCAATTTGGACAACTCAAGTTTAAAGAAAAGGAAATTTTAAAAGCCCATGAGTATGTCATTTTAGGATGACAGGAAATCCAAGCCCTTTTTTCTAGAGAAGAGAACTAAATTATTGTAATTAGAGCTGTAACATGGGCTCTGGAAGCATTTTCTTTCTTTCTCATTTCACCCAACAAAGAAAGTCTGTTACTTTTACATTTTATGTTTTAAATTTGAAGAAACTGATGGTAAGAAGAAAAATGAATAATATTTTCTGAGTTAATTATTGAAAATAAGCACTGCCTGGCAAAGTGAATGAATCTGTTATTTAAGATTGATTATTCCATTTGGTAATAGGTATCTGTACTTGATATTTATTATGATATTATGTACTTTGATTTAAATGCAAAGATATTTTTCTATGGCTTATAAACAAAGCTTGGTTACAATATAGACCTAGAGCAGTAGTTCTCAACCTGTGGGTTATGACTCCAACAGGGGTTGCATATTGGATATTTACATTATGATTCATAACAGTAGCAAAATTACAGTCATGAAGTAGCAACAAAATAACTTTACAGTTGGGGTCACCACAACATAAGGAACTATATTAAAGGGTTGCAGCATTGGGAACTTTGAGAACCACTGACCGGGAGGAATATATTAAATATATAGTGTTTCCATTATATAGTAGATGCTATCTGTAATATTGATATGCTGCTGATTCCTCTATAATGGGATGTTTCTTATACTATAGGAAATGCTCCTCTTGTCTGTGAATGCTATTCTTGTTCTTGTCTGTGAATGCTATTCTTGTAAAGCCATTCTGACATGCTTGTGACTGTCAAACCCTAGTCTAAATAAGGGTCAAGTTTCTGTAAAACTACTGCCAGCTCTTTAGACTCCATAAAATGTGCTATGGATTTGACATCAAACTATTATGTCAGTAGTCCTCAGAAGCTTGTTGGTCTGCAAACTCAGTTATGTCATTGAATTGTTCTTTATAGTTATATAATACACCAATATTGATATAATCAACTGTCAAATCATTTTATAATATTTTTAACTAAGATTTATTTTGTGACACTAATAATGTCAGGGGGTTTTCTACTGTGTTGTATTTATTTTGATGGTATCTTAAAAATTCTTGATGAATTAGCACTCTCCTTTTAATTCTTACTTAATAATTCTATGATATTGTTTCTAGAGTACTGATATTCATTTTAAACTGTTATTCATAATGTATATAAATTGAAACATATAGAAAATAACAGTTCTGCATAGTAAATATGCTAGTATGTTCTAAATATTTAATTCCTGTTATTCCATCATGATAACTTCACTCACTTATATTTTGTGAGAGTTGTACATTAATTAATTTCATCATGTATTGAAAAAAATCTTCATTGGTGATCATGAAATGAAAGTAAAATCTGTTTGTTTTGAAAGATTAATAAGTACATTCCTTCATATTATAACATTTCTCTCTAGGCATTTCAATATGGAGGGAAATCATACAGCATACACACACACACAGAAACTACACGGCATAATGTGGCCTTAACCTTTGGATTGCACCATTTTCTAGTAATATGTAAATTGCTACATATGTAAAACACCATTTCTCTTCTTCCTGTTGTCAAAGGACTACAGTTTTCATTATTAAAGATTGATAAAATTGATGGTCCTATTTTAAATCATTCATCAAACATATAAATAATACTATCAGTGTCAATAGATAAAGGTTTATACCAGACAACCCTGAAAAGTAAGCAGCTGTGCCAGCCAATCACTTACCAGCTCTGCTTGGAGGTGAGCAATGAGCTCATCCCTGTCTTTCAGCTGCAGCTTCAGCATTGAGCATTCATCTTTTGTTATATCCTATAAAACATCAAAGAGAAAGCAGAATAGTCTTAGCCCTCTCACTTTGCTCTTGACAAAAAAAAGTTATCTCTATGTATGGAAATAATTGTATTTGACTAATGAAACGCAGATTTCTCTATGATGTGATATTTCTTACAATACTTCAAAGTTGGAAAACAAAACAAGAGAATATGTATCTAAAACGTTACTATGCTCTACATATCATGTGTATTTCTCCATATTTATGGTTTTTTATAGAAGTTAAATTTTGTTTTCTTTTTGGTGCTTATTTGTCCACATCATGGTACTAACTAAAAAGAAATGTGCATCATTCTCAATTCTTTCATCACTTTTGGGTGTATATAATCAATGTAATAAAATTAATTATACTCTACAAGACATACTTTTGTTCCCTTGTGTAATTAGATGTTAATTCTCTTTTGGGGGAGTTGTTTTGTTTTGAGACAAGGTTTCTCTGTGTAATAGCCCTTGCTGTCCTGGAACTCACAGAGATCTGCCTACCTCTGCCTCCAAGGTGCTGGGATTAAAGGTGTGTACCACCACGCCCAGCCAAGTATTAATTCTTAACCCGGGGTCATGCTACACTCTCTTCATCCATGATGTTCCTAGGATACTTCACTAGTCCCTTTCACTAGGATTCACTGCAGCTTTTACATTCTCAATGTGATAGCACATTCAGCTTCTACATCCATACCCATGGTCTCTGTAATTCTGTGTTGGTAGTTTTCCAATACAATCACCCTTTACAGAATTCCAAATTTTCTAAACTTCTACTCATGAATAGAGCTTCTACCTCATCAGAATCTTAGCACTGTCTATGGACATGCAAACATATCAATCATTCCACATTCTTTCCAAGACCTCTCTCTTCATCATCCCCCATTTATTAAAGGACAGAAAACTCTTTGAAGCTTTTAGTATATACTAACTGAGCCAAAGCTAATACTAATTATTTATTCTTCCTTAATATTTCTGACTTGATTGTCTCAAATATGCATTTGTCAATTGTAGGAGGTATTGATTCATCTGCAAATTCTCTAAGCTCATTTTCCTTATCTATCACTTCCTTTATGAAAAAGATTCTTGAGTAGGAGAGAATGGCCATCATTTTTTCATTGTAACAGTCATATTTTTCTGTTTTTTGCATTTTTCTTTTTTATTATATTTTTACTATTTAAAATTTTTAGTTGTAAATATATTTTACTCATATTTTTCTATATAATTCCATTTCCCAATTCCTTCCCAATTCTATCACCCTTCTTACCCACACAATTTTAGATACTTTCTCAGCAAAATACAAAAACCAAATAGAACAACAGAACCCCTCAAACCCAAGAAAACAAAATAACACCCCAAAAGAAACAAAACAAAACAAACCATCAAATGAAAGCACACACAAAAAAAATTGTGGAGTCCACTATATGTTGGTCAACTATTCCAGAATATGAGACCTGTTGTGGAAAGGTTGATCTACCCAGTGTTAGTCCACTTGAGAAAACTGGATGTTCCCTCTCCCAGCAAGTAAAAATGTCAATTCAGTTGTTAACCTTTACCCTAGTGGCTAGGTTTTCATCCACTCATTCATTTTTAAAAATATAACAAAAATAAATATAAGATAAAACAAAATCTATCACATCAAATTTGGACAAGACAAACCAACAGAAGGAAAGGAGCCCAAGAGAAGCCACAAACATCAGAGACTCACTGGTTCAAACATTCAGGAATCCCATGAAAACACTAAACTGGAAGCCATGACCTAAGTGCAGAGGACCTGATACAGATCTATGCCGGCCCTGTGCATGCTGCTCCAATATCCGTGAGTTCTTATGAACGTTGCTCATGGTGATTTATACAGCCTTGTTTTCTTGGTGTCCTCCACCCACTATGGCTTTGACACTCTTTCAGATTCCTCTTCCAGGGGGTTCTCTGAGCTCTGAGGGTTTCAATGTAGGCATCCCATTTAGTGCTGAATATCCCAAGGTCCCTCGTTCTTTGCATAATGTGCTGCAGGAGGAAGTTTCTCTGATGATGGCTGAACGTGGCACTGGTTTCTGAGTACAGCATACTATCATAGGGGTCATTTTATCACTACATTGTTTTATTTTCTTTGTTTAGATCCATATTATTTGGTTTTACCATAGGCCCTTGGGCTATCTAGCCTCAGGTTCTTAGTCACCCAAACAGTTTCAGGTATGGGTTTCATCTTGTGGAGTGAGCTTTGAGTCATATCAGTTAATGGTTGGTTGCTCCCACAACCTTTGTGCCACCATTGTCCTAGCATATCTAGCAGGCAATACACCATTACAGATAAAGAGTTTATGGCTGGCTTGGTGTTTACATTTCTTTTTTGGTAGCATGCAGAGTGTCTTCCTGTACCAAAGATGCTATAACATAGGGGTGAAAACTCTACTGGAGGCACCAGTTCAACTACTCTGTGTTTAATGAGCTGTGTAGGTATTGTCTTCCACAATGGGGCCTTGCTGTTATTCTGTGACGAGCAACCTATAGTCTTGTCAACAGTCTGGGGTTTTTGGGAATTCCCATGGGTCCACAACTCAATTACATATAACCCAATTCCAGTACTAGAAACTTTGTTTGGTGACACGAGATGGTCAGTTGGGATTGTCTTCTCATTTATTTTTGGTGATTTCATTTAGATCAATTTCATATATGTATATATTTTTGGAAGTTTCTGCTGTATTACTTTTCTTTTTCAGTGAAAAATCAAACTCTCCAGCGCAGCACACTATGTCCTTGGTTGTCATGTGCATATTTGAGAAGACTCCAAGGTTTTGATTTCCAGCCACCTTAAAATGTTTCTTCAAACCAAGCTGAAATATAATACACACATTGTTGGATTTTACTCCCTTCCACCCATTAGATGGTTATCTGTACCCCCCCCAATATGTACTAGTATAGGACAAATCTTAAAAATTATTTCGTAGCTTGACTGGACTATTAGATGAAGAGCTCCCCATTGCATCTAAACCAAACATCATCTCATATGATACTTCAAATGTGTGCTTGTTCCCACTCTCATTGGACTTTTCTTTATCTTTACTGCTTCAACATATAAACTAGTTCCTTAGCATGTCATTATCAGCAGGCATAGTATTTGACACATAGAAGATGTTCAATTCATGTTTCCTTCTTTTTTTTGTTTTTTGTTTTTTGTTTTTTGTTTTTTTTGGAGACAGGGTTTCTCTGTGTAGCTTTGTGCCTTTCCTGGAACTCACTTGGTAGCCCAGGCTGGCCTCGAGCTCACAGAGATCCGCCTGCCTCTGCCTCCTGAGTGCTGGGATTAAAGGCGTGCACCACCACTGCCCGGCTCATGTTCCTTCTTATAAAAATGGTAAATGAACATTACATACATTCAGAATGCACCCATTTTCTCTTAGTCTGTATGTCTATCTGACCTGACCAGAAAATATCTAAGGGAGAAGATGAAATAGGATTTGGTTATTCTGGGTTGCACTTTACTTTTTCTATGGTGAGAAATACTGTGTAATTCTAATTTATTAATATCTCCTTGCTTTTTCCAATGACAACTGCTATAGTTTCCTTCCTATGGCTGTAACAAAACTGACCAAAAGCAACTTGGGGAAGAAAAGGTTTATTTCTGATTACAGGTCACAATCCATTAGCAAAGGAAGACAGGATGAGCTCAGATCAGGAACCAGGATATAGGAACTGAGACAGACCCATGGAGGAATGATGCCTGATGGCTTGTTCCCCATAGGTTCCTCAGTTTGCCTTCTTATATAGGCCAGGACCACCTGCCCAGGTAAGACACTACCCACAGTGGGCTGGGCCATTCCATATCCATCATTAATGAACAAAATGCATCATTGATATCCCCACAAGCCAATCTGCTAGAGGCAATTTGTCAATTGAGGTTTCCTCTTCCAAAGTGACTCTAGGTTGTGTCTAGATGAAAAACTGACCTGTATAGCCATGTTAACCAGAGATGTGATCTAGTTTTCCCACACAATATGGGTTTCATAGGCTGATTTTATACTCATTCATTTTAAAATTAATTCTACATAGTGTTCTCAGAAGCAGGATGTTCAAGTTGTTTCACATTGCAAAGGGAAAATTAGCAACACTTAAGAGGCATGGAAAACAACAACATGATTTTTTATAAATAACAAGGTCTAGGGTCAAATCCTTGTTACCTGATCATGTAAATAGCTATGTGTTTCTCTGTCTAGTAGTTAACTTCTTTTAACTCCATGAAAATCACTGTGGGTGTCAAAAATCGCACCAGGCTAGAAGTTACCTGTTGTCTAACACTCTGTATTATTACTACTTACACATTTCAAACTTTTATATCATCATATCTAAAGGAAGTTAAGATTATACATAAAATAATACATTATCAAATTTTCTCTTCTGAAAGTAAATACTGAGATGGAGTTAAGCATGCTGCATATTTGCTAGAGAAGAGGATAAAGATTCATGAGACGAAGGGGAAAAATGAAAGCTGCAGGGAAAAGCACCAACATATTTCACATTGATACATCCTATTAGTTAAACAACTACCTTCTGAACTCTCTTGGGCTACACCAGGAATTCTCTACTGAGGAAAGCAGGTTAGCTCTTGTTCAGTCAGTGGATGGAGAGTGCCTGAAGCTAAACTTCCCAGCCCCACTCTCTGAGGTTAGTCACTGTTTCAGACCATCTAGTGGTAACCTTGGACTTCACTTGGGAGCCCACCAGATGTTGAATGAGAAAATGGTTAAAAGTTGTCAACTTAACATAGCTCTTACAGCACTCAATAAGTCTTCAGGGATTCAGCATGTGTCTATTTTAATTTTGTAGTGGTACTAATGATCAACAGTAGTTTTTAGGAATTAATTAGTATTTTGTGGATTAATTATTCTAATATTGTAGATTTGCTTCTGTTTTGCTTTAAAGAATTTAATCTTTTCAAAAACATGCTCTCTTTAAAAAGCCTCAGACTTTATTCCTGTGGTAATTTCTCAAAGATGTTTACAGTCTCACAACTTTAAAACACACAAATATAATCTATCACTGTTACCCATTTAAAACATCAAATAAACAAAACTTTGTATGCCATGAAACAATTTCATGAGTACGCTATCTGAATGACTTTGCCAAAGAATATTAGCTATCTAACAGTTTGTTTTCTGTTGTTATTGACACATATATGCATGTATACAAATAAATATTTCTTAAATATGCCCAATGTGCAAAATGACAGCAGTGTAATACAACTCCTACATTCTTAGATGAAGGCTAATAATAATGTTCTGTAAATAGTCTTACTATCGATGCAAATTATGGAGCATATTTAGCAAAATGACACACTGAGTTGTAGCACAACTTAGGAAACATGCATAGAAGTCTATTCACCCTTCCTAGGGCACTGACAACAGACAGAAGTAACAATTCCATCAACTACTACTGAGGTTGTTGAGATTTTCACAGAAACATGGGTGAGGGGTTGCTCACATGAACAAGCTTCAATTCAAAGACAACAGCATCATTAGAAAGATCACTTCTTTATTTCTGATTAGTCATGGGAGCTGCAACCTTGGATCTCTCTTTTGTTTTTTTAAGTGAAAATAAATCTGATTTTATTCATCTTTCATTGAACAACAACCATGTCTCTGATTAGGAAAAGGAATGGTTATTTGCTGACTAATCAGAGCTTGCCTGGCTTTTTTAAAAATTTTCTTTTTTTTTTTTCATTTTTTTCTTCATTAAGAAATTTTCTACTCACTCTACATACCACCCACAGATCCTACCTCCTCCCTACTCTCACCCTCCAGGCCTCCCTCCCAAGTCACCCTGGATCTCTCTTAACATTCAGGCAGCTTCAACCAATTGTTACCTGTTCATATATCTTTGAGGGGTGATTGAATCTTGTAAGTTTCAGAAGCTTCCTGAAACTGGTAATCTTGATTTACTCTGTTTTATGAGCTTTTCTTCTAATGAGAGAAAATGTTTCAAATCAGAGGAAAAGAGCTATACAACATAAGTTAGAAACCATATAGATCTATAGAATGAAAGGACTTAATATTCTTGGTTTATTCATTCACATTGAATTGGGTGTAGTTTCCTTTATCCTGCCACTGTCACTGTAGAGACTGGTCTTATGATGCATGGATCTCAGTAGATCTTATTGACTTGCTTGCCCAATAGACTATGATGGCAGTGCACAGTGTTTAGGACTAGCTCAAGATAAGTATTTTTGCTTTCATTGTGATCTCTCTTGTGTTGTAGAAAGAATTAATCAGATAAGTGGAGAAGAGTGAAGCTTTACCACTGACAGTAAATGAGCTGCCAAAGAGCATCCTGCATGAACCATGAGCTATGAGACCTCAAGCCAGAGAGAGCCTCAGGGGACTGCAGCCCCAGTTTATCTCTGTTTGAAAAACCCAAGCTACACTTGTCCAGTGCATCACTCTAAATAAGCTGTTCTAAATCTGTGGGTCAAAACCCCTTTGGGGGTTGCATATCAGATATCCTGTATATAACATATTTACATTTTGATTCATAATAGGAGCAAAATTACAATTATAAAGTAGCAACAGAAATAATTTTATGGTTGGTAGTCATCACAACATGAGGAATTGTATCAAAGGGTTGTAGCACTAGAAAAGTTGAGAATCACAGCTCTAAATGGTTAAATAATAAAATTATGAACAAACAAAATTGCAATTTATCCGATAAGTTTTAAGAATCAAGCTTATTAGAGTCAAAAGGAATCCAGACAAGATCTCAGTAGTCATATTGGAGTTAGTGTGTGTGATGATTCACAGTCATACAGGAATCCATGATGTTAGTTTTAAAAACAAAATTATTGTGTGATTTAAGTTTTCATTTTCCTGATTTACTTAACCTCTATACTTTTATTTCATAAAATTTGAAACGTAAACCTAGATTCTCAGAAATTTGGAAAATGTGTCCTATTTATTTATAAACTTACTGGCCTCTCTCCAAGTTTCATTTTACAGCAAAGAAGCCTTTTTTCTTCATTGTAAAAATGAGGTTAAAAAAACAAAATAAATAAACTAATGACAGACAATTTTTCTGAGCCAATGAAGAGAGACTGTTACAAGCAAGTGAAAAAGGAAAGGAAACAGACCAGAAAGATGTCAGGGAGGAGAGAAAACATGAGATTAGAAAATGTAAGAACCTTCAGAAACTCGTGGCTTTCTCCCAGCTCTCCCTACCCATAGACTTCTTGGGTCAACATTGCTGTAGGGTCACACATGGACTTCCTCAGTGGGGTCACTAGTAAAGGAAAGTGGTAAGAGCAGTCATCCTATGTCTTCAGGAATGAGACTCTTTAGACATGGAAGATAGGACCAAAAAACAGCACTTGACTCTTGACTAATTTTAAATAATTAAAATTGGTCTACAGTCCATTTTAGTAATGGAAATCACTATATGATCATGGATATTTAAAAAGGAATAATTGCCACTATACACTATTGAAGTGATGACCCAGCATCCTGCTGTTTTATATAAGTGAATTTTTATCTTTGAGTAGTTTTTGATAGAAATATGAAAATAAAGGCACAATATTTAATATTTTAATGGGCATATTATATGTTGAACACAGCCTAAAAATCTGAATTCCTAAATGCTCCAAAATATAAATTTTTTGATACCACAATGGGAAAATTCCATATCTGATCTGCTCTTTGCACTGAGAAAACAGCTATATTCACATTATCATACAAAGCTACCCTAGGCATGTACTCAAAGCCATATGAAATAGAAATGTGTTTTGCATTTAACTTGGGTCCCATCCCACAGATACCGCATTCTGTACATTCAAACAACCAAAATGTAAAAATATCAGAATCAGGATCATGTTCATTCCCAAACATTTTGATAAGATACTCACATACACACACACACACACACACACACACACATGGGTGTGTGTGTGTGTGTATGTATGTATATGTATATGTATATACACATACATCTAGCAAGGGATGGAAATGGAAGATTGGTAGCAGAGGCTATGCTTATAGAGGCAAAATGGCGAAAGTTCACCCAAGGAGTGTTCTTCTATTCTTTTACCTAAATAACAAATACATTACCAAATATAATAGATCATATTTTCTAATTTTTTTGAGACAGCTTTGGAGCATATTCTGGAACTCACTCTGTAGCCCAGGCTGGCCTCAAAGTCACAGAGATCTGCCTGCCTCTTCATCCCAAGTGCTTGGCTTAAAGGCATGCGCCACACACACACACACACACACACAGCTTTTCAAAATATTTATTTAAATTGAACAAATGTTTGTAAGATATTATGATCATGATAAATTTTATAAACAAAATGAAAAAAATGTAATATAATTTACTTATATAAAGAAAGTAGTATTTATTAATTTTGATACTGAAACTGTTAGTAACTTCATTTTTAAAATGAGTGTTTTTGAAATGTCTACTTTTTTATGTAAATCAAGCCAGAGCATGCACAGGCTTTTCGAGCAGTGGTGTTTATGACAGGACATACCACAGCTGAAGAAGAATGTTGGGCACTGATTTTTTTTTTTTTTTTTTTTTTTTTTTTTTGGTCTACAAAAGGTTCCTTTAGAAATAACCCAAGAATTCTTAGCTATTTACATCTCTTAAAAGATCACAGGACCTTCAATTTGTGTGGAGGCTTTGAAATACATAAACACTTGATGTAGAGTCTCATTTTTCCTATAATATTTTTTTAACCAGCTATTTCAGAAAATAGTAGATTCCTGGGATAAAGGAGGCTTAGGCACAACAATAAGGAAGGAAAAAAAAAAAACAACTTCAGCAAATACTAAATACAATGAAAACAAAATCAGGAACCAGAAATTCTGTCCATCACCCTTAAAAAAAACCTATTACAGCTCTATGCTTTAATTAGTATACATTGAAAAAAAATACTAAGGTAGTTTTATGAGACATAGGTTTATTATTCCTAAATTATTGCCAATATCTATTTTGACTTAGGTCTTTATACAAACAATAATAAAAATGAACTTGTATAACTTAAAATATTATAGTTATTCATTTTTTCTAATTATAAGTTAAATGGACAGAATATTTTAACCTAAATCAAGGTTCATATCAAAATTGTTACTCAATAATTTTACTACTCTTGTTACAACCAATATTTTTGTAAGAAAAAAATTAAAGGTAAAATTGATATTGGAAGTTCCTAAAGACATCTTAAATTGGCTGTATTTTATGGCTGAAGAAATATGAATGAAGTTAGAGGAAGACAGAGCAAGTTATTAGGCATAACAAGTTAGTTTCTGATCTTCTAAAGCCCAGGTATCATCAAGATCAATTGAAAGCTATACCAAGACAAGTCGATGAACACAACATTGATGAACTTCTCAACAGATCACTAACAAAAGGCTCATATTTATTCATATTGCCATCCTGAAATTGTTCAGTAGAAATTTGGGGGACAAGAAATACTCTCAAGATTTTTGAGATTGTCTGACACTAACATTTTTTTTAAACAAAGAGGATTAAAATACTCTATACTTTAAGTCATGGAAACAGCTATTTAAATGCCCCTTCCCATGATGAAGATTAAATGGGGAAAAATTAAAACACCACACTAAAAGCTTCTACCTGCCATCAAGTGTGAATTGACTGTACCAGAAGATAGGTATGTGAGGGAACAAATAGGCCCTGTGTACAAGGTCAAGTGATTAAACTTTGAGAATAGGGAAGGTTAAGGTACTTTTGACCAAAGCCAAATTTATCTCAGAATATTTTTGGTCCCCTGGAAAGCCATTTGCTGCCCACCCCCTTAATGTGTTCTTTTGCAAACCACTGGTTGCTGTCAATCCAAAAGCTAAGAATATCATCAGATAGCATCTGAGTCCTGTCTCAGTCTTTCCAGTTGTGTGATAACACACCTGACATCCCCACCAATGCACTTAGTAAATGCCTGTTTTAGGACATTCTTAGTTCTATAACTAATAAACCTCACATAACCACTTCCACAGTAGAACATGGTATCAGGAACTATCCACATACATTACCAGGCCATGATTATGCATATCTGGCTATAGAATAGACTTAAGTTTGTTGATATATTTATTTTACTTTACATATGATGCTTTGCCTGCATGCATGTAGGTATACCATTTATATGCCTGTTGGATCTCTCAGACCAGAGTTGAGATGTGGTTTTGTATTGACTGAAGTATCTTCATGGGTTTTTTTTTTTCTTATTTTAAAGAGAGAGAATATTATTTTTCTACATCATGGAGTTAGCAATAAATTGAATAGTACAATGAACTTTAATCTTTTCTGGAAAGATGAAAACATAAAGCATGGAGCTTATCTCCATTCTACCATAGTAGCATGCAGCACAGCATGCAGCACAGTTTTCCATTTTGTCAAATGCTGTCTGGATCTCATATTGAGACAGTGTTTGGAATCCAATGAGCTTCCTTGTATAGTGTCTAACCAATATCAGCTTCCTTACCTGTCCCTCACTTGGAAAGCGTTCACATATCAATCTTCCCAGTAGGCGACCCCTCCAGCACACCCTACTCCTAGCTCAGGAGCAAACTCTGGGCAGCTAGGGAAACCTCAGAGACCTATCCTTTATTCATATTACCCAAACACAGGTATCCTAGGAAACCCTAGTTAACCCTTGCCTGCTGTGGCAGGCTGCTTCCTGCAGCTTCTGCCTATTGCTACTCTTTCTCAGGGTGACCTTGGCTGACCAAGGTGACCAAGTCCCCATGGGGCAGCCTTTGCTCTTTGGAGCAATAACAAGTTCTGTGTTTTACCTACCAGTGGGATGTGTCAGTGTGCTATGTTCTATCATCAAAAGAATCTTTAAGTTTCATGAAACAAAATGCCAGCAGGAACCTGGCTGCATGGTCATGGCATCTCTTTCATCTCCTGCAAGGAGAGAGCAAAGGCTCTTGGACATTTAGATCACCATCAGACATAAAGACAATGTGAATAACATTGAGCATTTCTTGGTAATGCATATACATTAGTTATTTTTTGTTTTAAAGGGGGATGAGAGTCATGCCAGTCTGAATTTATCTGTCAATACAGGAGAATAAAAGCCAGACAAGCTTCCCTATTTTATAAGACCCTAAAATGTACATAGTATTCTGTTCTGTAGAATGCAGAATTATGATCCTGATGAAGAATACAAATCTATGCAATGCCTCAGCAGTGTTTTAAAGACTTTTTCATAATTATAGAATTTGGAGAAGATGAAACAGTAGAAACCTCAACACTGTGTTCTGCAGGAATTAACAGGTAATGTCACTCAATTTAAGCAGTGGTTTCCAGCAGCCTGAGGAGTCACACACTAAACTGCACAAAGACAGTGAGAACTAGCCAAAGATACAGATTACAGACACAAAACAAAAACCAGAATTACAGAGTTGGGGGAGGGGAGTTAAGGTCATGCTTTGTTCCTTTCAGAGACACTAATGGGCAGCGACATCATGCACAGCCATGTCTTCAAGTGGTCATTATCTGAATCTTCTTACATCAGAAATCTTTTATTATGGCTGATAATTGGATTTGAGAAGTATGGTTTTTCAGCCTATCAAGTAGATATACTATGAATGATTGCTTATGTAATGTATTGCACTAGATACACAATCCACTATATAAGTGCTGCACATATTGTATAATTCACTTACATAAAAACACAAATCTGTGGCTTAAAGAGGCTTCAAGTTAAATTTAAGATCACCAAGAAATCTTAAGGGATCACTAACTATTAAAGTATCCTTTATTGTCCAGGATAGAAAGAAAATCTACAAAAAATGCATAGAATACATTTGCCAAGTTATTTGACTTTAAAACAGAAACTGTATTTATAACTCATGAAGTCTAGACTTTGAACATGCCATTTTGAGAGATTTGCACTTTAATGGTATTACACTATCTTGAAAATAACGTATCTTTCTGTTCACATTACAGATTTAGACATGGCTTCCATGCTTCTACTGCTTCTCCAACTATGTCCAGCTATGCAACATCTTGCATCACAGTCAAATCTTAGGATTATGACATAACAAAAGGTAAATAATCATGTAGGTTGCAGGTTTGGGATATTGCAGTCCTACTCATCTAGCATGCACAGGGGTCCAAGTTCACTACCCTAGTACAAGGAAAAAAACAAACTGTTTAAAAAGAAGTTAAAAAAAATCCACAAACAGTACTATAGAGTGCTTTCAAAGGGTTGGGATGAGAACATTACTAAACCTTCTGGAAGATGTTGCACAGCACTGCAGTCCCCTCCCTATCCCCAGGTTTACAAGAACTAGCTGGAAATGTAAATGGGAGCTCACCATTCCCATCATCATAATCTCACTTTATGAAAAATACTTCCTGGAACAATTACAGAAGTCTGTAAAATGAGCATTGTACAATTTGTGTGATGTTTGCACAGTGTAATCACAGTAGGTCATAGACTGTTCTCTTGTAGAAAATACTTTTCTGTTTTCTGGGATGATGAGAGAAAAGACAGGCTTCCCAAGAATTTTTCAGGAAAGCAGTTGTTGGTGAAATCTAGGTCAGTTAAATCTTGATCAGGATTAAAACCTGTTCACCAATGGCCTGAATAATAGTGTAGGGAGACCACTCTTGAAATCCTAGTAACTTTCAGATTAATTATTTTCTACTTAGCTATCTGAGTCTTTTAGATTGTTTAGTGTTTATCTTTCTTTAAACAAGTGTCACAACAACAACAACAACAAAATAGCAACACATAATTTTGATATGTGTGCATCTAACTTCCATTCCTGACCCTTATTTCAATGATGAGACACTTTTCTACAAAACATTATGTGTGTAAATGTTTTTATCTATGTGTACAAGCATGAAATTTTCCAGGGAGGCAAGAAGAGGGCCTCTGAAGCCCGGGTGCTAGAGTCAGATGTGGTTATGAGGTGTAACTGTGTGTGATGGGAAAAAACCTTGGGCTCTCTCTCTAGTCCCCTTAATGAAATTCTTGAAAGATGAACTACATTTATAGGATCCATGTCCTCATTTACCATTTAGCACAACAATTTGATAACAGATAATTGTTTAATCTTCTTGTCTCTGAAAGCTGGTTTCCTGACTAGTCACTTAATTGAAATTTCATCAGTGTTAATTAGAAAATTATTTTCAGTCCTTAGTTCAGTCTCTGCTTTTGATTCCACATTACAAAGAATACTTAAAGCATTTCTCACTTTTGAGTTTCTACCCTTCAAACTCATTGACATTTTTTCTTCTTATCATACTGTATAAAGTTCAAAATTTTCAGGTTTCTGCTCCAAACACTCTCCACCTACCCTTCAAATCTTCACTTCAGCAATTTCTTGCAGAGAAACTATCTATAAATTAACACTTGAGTAATATATTTTATTAATTCCTTCCACCTAGGGAAACCCTATGCCAAATTTGTACCTTCTTCTCAGGGAGTAACCCTGGATCTGCAGGATGTGTGAGACTGAAGTTAAGCAATATGGCAGCTCAGTGCTGTTCCTGTTCTCTGCACTCAGCCAACAGTATTCCTTTCTTGTCAATCCTTCCATCTGGCTCATAAGCTTTTAAATGCATTCATAGCTTCAGTGACAGTCATTAATTCCTAACATTTCTTTGTGGTTCTCTCTTAGAATTTGCATTTTTCTTTTTCTGTTTTATTTATTTATTTTTTCCATTAGAGTCCTAGACATACTACTTCTGGATACTTATTTTAACATCTCTCTGTCTTTCTCTTCCTCTCTCCTTTTCTTCCTCCCTCCCTCCCTCCCTCCCTCGCTCCCTCGCTCCCTCCCTCCCCCCCTCCCTCCATATTTCTAAGTGTATGTGTCATGTAGTTCTTTAACCTGGGGTCCTGTTGGTGGGGCAATAAAGAGTTCTGCATGGTGATTCTATATTCCTGGGATTAAATCATACCCTTTTAGTTGGTCTGTCTTCTTCCCATTAGGTTTCTAATGTACTAAATTGGCACATACCATTTACCACACTTATTTTTACCTATCCTTACAATGGAGGAGGAAGATCAAGCAGAGGTGGAATTGAGAAGGTTACTTTCTCCTGAAATGAGAGGAATCAACATTTCTGCTGCAAAGCAGCCCTCTAAAAGGGGAATGTGACACCAAGAGGATTCCTGTAATTCCTACAGGTAAGGCTTGTGAGAATGCTGAGCTTCCCAATGATGTACTTTTTAAAAATTTATTTGTTAAATTTAATTTTACATATCAGCCATGGATTCCCTTGTTCTCTCCCCTCCAACACCATCCCCTGCCTTCCCACCAGCCCACCCCCCATTCCCACCTCCTCCAGGGCAAAGCCTCCCCTGAGGACTGAGATCAACCTGGTAGACTCAGTCCAGGCAGGTCCAGTCTCCTCCTCCCAGACTGAGCCAAGTGTCCCTGCATAAGCTCCAGGTTTCCAAACAGCCAGCTCATGCAATGAGCACAGGACCCGGTCCCACTGCCTGGATGCCTCCCAAACAGATCAAGCTAATCAACTGCCTCATTTATTCAGAGGGCCTGATCCAGTTAGAGGTTCCTCAGCTATTGGTTCATAGTTCATGTGTTTCCATTCATTTCGCTAATTGTCCCTGTGCTTTTTCCAACCTTGGTCTCAACAATTCTCGCTCATACAAACCCTCCTCTTTCTTGCCAATTGGATTCCTGGAGCTCCACCTGGGACCTGGCCATGGATCTCTGCATCCGGTTCCCTCAGTCATTGGATGGGGTTTCTAGCAAGACAATTAGGATGCTTGGCCATCCTATCGTCAGAGGAGGTCAGTTATGGTTGTCTCTCGACCATTAAGGAATTGCTCAACATCCCTAATCATCAGGGAAATGCAAATCAAAACAACTCTGAGATACCACCTTATGCCTGTCAGAGTGGCTAAGATCAAAAACACTGAAGACACTTTATGCTGGAGAGGATGTGGAACTAGGGGAACTCTCCTCCGCTGCTGGTGGGAATGCAAGCTTGTACAACCACTTTGGAAATCAATATGGCGCTTTCTTAGAAAATTGGGAATCAATCTCCCCCAAGATCCAGCTATACCACTCTTGGGCATATACCTAAGGAATGCTCAATCATACCACAAGGGCACTTGCTCAGCTATGTTCATATCAGCATTGTTTGTAATAGCCAGAAGCTGGTAACAACCTAGATGTCCTTCAACTGAAGAATGGATAAATAAAATGTGGTACATATACACAATGGAATACTACTCAGCAGAGAAAAACAATGATGTACTTTTAAAAGCTTCTAACTCTCAAAATAGTCTTTACTCAGCCTCTAGCAACTCATTAGCATTAGCATCATGCAAGCTCAGTGTCTAAGTCCAAAGTCCCAGTTATGCTTCAAGTGGCTCTGCTCAAGGTTAAGTGCTTTCTGGTATAACTTTTGAGTGATCTCTTGACTGCACATTGCAACAGACATTTATTTTCTGTAGCATCATGTTTCTCATTTCTCAACTGTAAGGGTTAATACTCCATTTGTTCAGTCTTGTTGCAAGAGCAGAAATTAGGTTTTCAAGCTGTTAATCTGCAGTACTCACACCAGAAGCCATTACCTTGGTCTTCATGCTTGCATTTGGAAAACATTCTTAAAAGTATCACAATCACTTTCTTTGCCTTGATGTCAAAGTCCCCACCAGAACTTCATCACTCTTATTCATTCATATAGATAGATGATAGATAGATAGATAGATAGATAGATAGATAGATAGATAGAGATAGTGCCATAGATAGATATAGACATATGTCTCTATTACTAAAAGCTGTTTCATGATAGGAGCTGAAAGCTAAATTTGTACATTGCAAACCATGTAATCCACTAATGTTCACAGATGAAGACTTCAATAACAATGAAGTAAAAGGATGAGTGGGTGTGTAATCTGCTATCTAATATGCCCTTGATATGCTAGCTGAAAAGTTAGGATGACATTTGAAGTTAAACTGATTTTGACTTCCTCAGGATAGCTACAGAAATTCCTTCAAGGAAAAATATTTTATACACAAATATATTCCATCAACAATGCCAATAGCTGCCTCCTGGTGCTATTCAAATTAACAATTCAATGAGGACAGCATAGGAGATGTGCTGTATAATCAACACTCCCCTCCCTGAGTAGTCAGGGAATGCTTTATAGGAAATGACTCTGCTGCCCTCCATAGTACTAAGACAACTTCAGAGGACATTTTGAAATGGAAACCTTTTACACTTTATATTAATCTAGCTGGAATTTAACACAAGGTTTTGATTTTCATCATTCTTTTCAAAATGATGTGATTTTTATATGGTACATCACAATCGTTATTAGTTTATTTCATAAATAAATTGAAATAGAAAGGATAAGTGATTCACTCAAGGCAGCATTAGAAGTTATCAAAACAGCTAAAATAAGAGACAATGTCTCAAAAGCAAAAACAAGACTTTGCATACAGATACAACAGCTTTAGAAAACAAAGAAGAGGTAGGTTTTGTCATGTTCAGTGGTAGCTTAAGCCTGAACTGTACAGTCAAATAAAGGTATGCTTCTAAGAAATGCAAGGGTGCACAAACAATACGCTGTTTTAGCCTCAGAAATAGCACAAACAATTGAGCTCATTGTATATTTTATCAAGGAAAGCACCTTTCAGTTTTAACTTTTAGTCAAATAAGAGATGACTACCCATTCAATCCCATGGTCTATAAGTCCATTTAAGTTTATAGAACATCAATATTTAAGGCTAAATTACAGCACTAAGATTTGGTAGAAAATATAGTTCATAAAAATTATATTATTCAGAAAAAAATCTATGAGAACTGCTATCCAAAATCATGCTCTCATTCACTTGTATGTAAGGTAAGTGTAGTTTTTCTTCACAGTAACATTTTTATCAAATTTAGAATCTTTCCTTTGATCCCAGTGTTCATGACTGGGTCACATGTCTAAACTCTGTCTTCTAAAGAAAATCCAATATGTTTCAGAGTTAAAGGAAAATATTTTCTTGGAGGGAGTTGAGCATCCTGATGTCTGCTTCAGAGTCTGGCATCATAGAGATGTAAGCAAAACATGAGAAAAATCTGACATGGGCGTGTGCTCTAAATGCCCATAATTCATACTTTTATTCATCAACACACACAGAAATAAGTGGATATTACATGCTAGCTAGTGAACAAAAAGCCTTCAAGTTAAAATGGGTGTTTGTATGGCTAGCTCAAGGGACTTTTTAAAACTATGACAAACATTAATGTAACAGAACTATTATGTTGTAGAGAGTTTTAATTTAGCCTTCTTAGAAGAAGGTATAGATGGATTCTGAAGAACTAATATGATATGATAGTAGTAAAAGAAGAAAACACTAAACTCTGGCAATCATGTGAAAAGGATAAAGAACATTCAAAGAATTGGAAAAATGTTTAGTGTAGAAGAAATAATAACCGCAATGCACTGTGACTGCTGCAGGGCCAGCCTGGCCATCTGCAAGGTAACAGATGGTGAAAAGGAAGGGCAATAAAATTGCCACCAATGAAGAGAAGGTACCAAGGAGAATGCAACACTTAAGGAAGGAAGTGAGCTTATCAAAGCACATTTAACTAGGCTGAGAGTTCTGACTCTATATGATGGATTTGGGGGCACAGATACTCTAGAAAAATACCCTAATGCTCTCTAAATTGACATTTTGCAAGGTATTCACATGCCTGGTGTTGAATTACATAAGATCAAATGTATTATAGCTTCCTATTCTCATAACAGATACCTGAAGTAACTCAGTTTTGGTCCATAGTCATGATTAAGTATCAGGATCCCGATTTGGCTTCCAGAAAATGACAAACATTTTTCATCTTGTGGGCTCAATATTAAAGGAGAGTCTCTATGCATGTTAGTGGAGGGGGGCGGGCATTTTCATGATGGAAATCTGCTGCAGATGCTCTTTCCTCTTAGGCCTGGTGAGGCAATGCATGGCATGGTATGGGGGTGGGAAAATTGACACTAAAGTTTCACAATTTCATTTGAACCCCTCTTTTCAATGACCTAAATCCTTTCCACTGCACACCATCTCTTAAAGAGTTGCTGTCTGCCGAGAGTGTCATAGGCTAGGGACTAAATCTTTGGCATGTGGGCCCTCAGAGGCCAATCTAGATCCAAATATACAGCAGATTAATTCAATGTAGCTTAATAAATGGTTTTAGAAAGCCAATCAACACACTCTCAGCCTTATTCCATAAGATTAGGAATCTGAAGAAAGGGAGTCCCCTTTCAGCTCATAGACTTCACTGAAGTAACTGTCCCCTCTTTAAACATGCAGGAGGGTACAGGGAGATAAGTCATCTCTAGATTGTTCATTTAGAAAATGATAGATTTTGTGTTTAATATGTGTGCCCTTTGGTTCTTTTTGATTTTCTATATAAATAAATTGCAATAATATATTTTCATTTGACAGTGAACTCAGTTACAATAAATTTTGCTTTTTAGAAATGTTCATAGCAAGGTTTTCTAGCACTTGTCACTCACTCATGCACCACCTGCTTTCAAATTAATCTGTAATGTATTTTTGATGCGTGACTTGTACTTCTTTCTATTCAGGGACTTATGGGTGCAAGGATATAGAGAAAATATTCTCCCTGTCAGAGTCTTCAAATTGCCACTGATCTGTAAAGCACAGATTCAAGAAATTAACTTTTGTTCAGTCTGAATTTATCCTTTTTGCAATAGTAACTTTAAGCAGAATGATATAATTTGAGTTTTGTGATTCTCAGACAAAAAGCTGGTTATATTTTTGAGAGAAGTATGTGGAAATAGCCCAATAAATGTATTCTGCCATGAGGCAGTGAACTATTTTCTTTTATATTCCAAAATCTTAAACTAAAGGGAAAGAGAAAAGTTGAAGGAAAAGTGAATTTTTAAAAAATGAATCAATTAATTCCCATTTGGTTTTAAGTGAATTTTTAAAAAATGAATCAATTAATACTCATTTGGTTTTAACTCTATGTGAGACATTCTAGGTATATTATATTATTAACTCTTTATCAACCTGAGTAGTGAGTGTGTATTTATAATTAAGTATTGGGAACCTAAAAAAGTAAATGTGTAACAATTGCACCAAATCTTTCAGAAATCTGGAATAATAGTAGTAGTCCATTTATCTATGGTGTTTAGATAATCCAGTATGATATAGTGCCTATTTTATCTTATGTTAGTAATATGCCAGACATTCTCAAATGTTTTTTTAACACATTTAAGTTTATAATTACAACAAGCCTGCAGGTTAGCTATAAATTAGTATGCATATTGTACAGATCTGAATGCCAAAACCCGATGGAGAAAAGCACACATAGCTCTGACCCTCCAAAGAACTATAGTTGACTGAGGAAAGCTGGGGATGGGAGACATGGTCTTCCCCAGGGAAGGTACACCAACTAGTTGTTCATTACCAAACTGTCAGCCCTGGAAACGTACAAACATGTATCATTATATGGACTGAACAGTTTACATTATATTATATATTATATATGTATATATATATATATATACATATATATATATTATGATTATAGTATATATATCCAATAGCTATTAGTTTTAAAAAAAGAGGACATGAATTTGAAGGAGAGCAGGGGATGTTTGTGGGAGCCTTTTGTTGGGAGGGGAGGGAAGGGAGAAATGTAATTAAATTATAATCTCAAAAAAAAAAAAAAAGCAGAACTTTGAGAAATGTAAACACAACTACAAAAGAAACCCAGTTAAGTTACATGCATGGGGAAATACAATAGTGTTTTCATTTGAAGCTGTGTGTGATGACATCAAAGCACACTATTCAAATTCTACATGATAAACATTAAAACAGTGCCTGGTAGTTCTTAGTAAACTGCGTGAATCAAGACAACAGAAAGGGCTAAGTGTGAACATTAAGAGTTCATCCAGTTATGCTTATAAAAACTTGTAAGGTTTCCATTTTTTAATACAAATTAGTCAATTCTTTCTTACAGTTATTCAAAGGTATTTTTTAATGCCTATCTTCTGCCAGTTACTGGTGATACACTGTTTAATGGAGTGATTTTGAGAAGACTACATGTCCTAAGGATTATGAAGAAGAAAGAAGAGGAGGAGGAGGAGGAAGAGGAAGGAAGGGAGGAGGAGGAGAAGGAGGAGGAGGAAGAAGAGGAAAGAAGGAAGGAAGAAGAAGGAGAAGGAGGAGGAGGAGGAGGAGGAGGAGGAGAAGAAGAGGAAGAAAGAAGAAGAAGAAAGAAGAAGAAGAAGAAGAAGAAGAAGAAGAAGAAGAAGAAGAAGAAGAAGAAGAAGAAGAAGAAGAAGAAGAAGATCACAAATTCATAGGGTAAGAGATTATAGAATGAACAACTGTTATTTCACCAAGTTTCTGTATCCTCTCAATGTTTATTCCTTTGGTATATTGGTGTCCTCATAAACAATATTAGTAAACTATGAAAAATCATTTTATGGAAATGCTATGGCAATTCACCTGAGTGCAGACCAGCATGTTAAGAAGCTAGACAGTTTCCCAAAATCCAAGAACAGAGGAAGTATTAGTTCTTTTTTTTTTATTACTGAGGAATTTTTTAATTCATTTTACATACCAAGCACAGATTCCCCCTCTTTCCTCCTCTGACCCCTCCAGCCTTCCCCCACAACCCACCCCCCATTCCCTCATCCAACAAGGTATGGCCTCCCATGGGAAGTCAGCACAGCCTGGTACATTCAGTAGAGGCAGGTTCTAGCCCCCTCCCCTGTATCAAGGCTGTGCAAGATGTCCCACCATAAGTAATGGGCTCCAAAAAGCCAGCTCATAGACCAGGGATAGATCCTGACTCTACTGCCAGGGAGACCCTTGAGCAGACCAAACTACACAACTGTCTCACTTATGCAGAAGGTATAGTCCAATGCCATGGAGACTCCACAGATGTTGGTCTAAAGTTCATGAGTTCCCACTAGTTTGGTTTGGTTGTCTCTGTAGCTTTCCCCATCATTATCTTGATGCCCCTTGCTCACTGAATCATAAGAATTGGTTCTTAAGTCTTAAATAAATGTGGAGTGTACTGTAGATGAACATGACTTCTCTTACAAAAAAAAAAAACAAAGAATGTTTATTTTTACATTATGTATATGAATATTTGTCTCTGTGTATATACCAGATGCATACCTGGTTCCCACAGAAGCCAAGAAATAGTATTAAATACCCTAGAACAGTGTCAGAAATGTTTGTGAGTCATCATATGGGATCTTGGAACTGAACCCAGGTTCTCTGCAAGAGTAGCAAATGCTCTTAACCACTGAGCCATGTCTGCAACCAGGCTTTTAGCACTGATGTCTATTGCCATTATTTACCCATCACATACCGGTTTTAGTATTTATTATTAATACATATACTAATTGAAGAAAACCTTTTTTAAATAAAAAATTGTTGTTCAAAATAAGGTTGATTGGAGCTCAGAAAAGTCTCCAAAGGCTTTTGTATAATTTTCTATTATATTTTAGGAAAATTTTCATCTAGGAAGAATCACATCCTACAGTATTCTGATCAGTACTATGGCATTAGTGCTTCTTAGCAACAAAGAAGTGATATGTCAACTTCAGATAGTAAAGTTGGTCAGTAATAAATAAGCAGCAAGGATCTGTCATTCCCTAGTGATGGGAGAAGGGCCTGTCCTGCTTTGCCTGACTTCCATGAACCTCTTCCTCATATTGGGTTGCATTCCTAGACTTAATACAAGAGGAGGAGCTCAGTTCTACCTCAACTTGATATGCATGCTTGTTGACACCCATTGGAGGCCTGCCTCCTTCTGAACAGAAACAGGTGGAGTGGGTTGGCTGGGCATGGAAGTTAGGAGGAAGAGAAGAAGGAGGGGAACCCGTGATTATAATGTAAAATAAATGAATAAATTTAATTAATAATAAAAATCACACACATGCAAACACACACAATAATAAAATAAAATAAAAAATAAGGGGCTTATCTAACAGGACAAAATTGACATCATCAAACACAGTACACCTGTGTCAACTCAAGGGTGGCATCAAAGGTGTCAGGCATATGCCTGATGTAAATGGTTTCAGGATGAGGGCCTAAGGCTCCACACACCACTCTTAGTTTTTTTCACATTGGAAGCAGTGCTGGGGAAATATCCCAGGGTCAATCAGGGGCAAACTTGGGTCTATACTCCAGATGTCTGTTGTAGTCAAGTCAACTGAATCCATCTTGTAGTTAACTCATCATTACTGTCCATCAAATTTGAAATGTATGCATTTTAACGCACTTCTGCAGGGAGAAATCCAAGCACGTGTTATAGTACTAGTGGTCATCTTTACAAATTGGCATCTGAAATTAATTATAATGAAGCACAAAATAGCATTCTTTGGCCAGAAGTTTTCTCTCCATTTTAACATTTAAACAACCACATTGCTTTGATTGTAAAATCCTCTTTAGTAACATAGTTCTACATTGCAAAACTATTTGTAATTTAATGGAACAACTATATTTATGCTGTATGATCAGACACCTGAGAGAGCTGTAGAAACTTTAATCCAATTTATTATTATATTTTGGCATTGTGAAAAAACACACAGCCTTCTCTGGTGAAGAAACAAGCGGCATTTTTACCATTTGATCTCAAGTATTCATTATAATTTTCTCATGATCTCTGGGAAGGATGTGAGTGGGTTCAGTCAGTTTTAGTCATTGAGATGCTTAAGCTATTTCATACCAAATCATTGTTTTCTTTCATTAAATAAAGTACTAGAAAAATGAAATAGAAAATGATAAAAAATGTGGGATGAGTGTGGAAGCTACACATTTTATGTAAGACATTGATAAGTACAGCAATCTGCAGTTTCAAGCTTGAATCTTCAATAGTTTGGAATCTGTGATAGTCAGTTTCAAGGCCAAGAAGGATGCTGTTACAGATCCTATCAAAGGACTTTTTGGAATCAGAGTGAGTAAGATTGATGAACTTATTATAATTCATTACAATGTGGTATGTGGATGACTGCCTCCTTTAATTAGTTTTATAATGGTAGGAAATTGTTTCATATTCCAGGCTCATCATCAGGCATGCCTGGAAAACATCAGAGCAGTCATCAGACTTGATTTGAGAAACTTTTCATTAAACAGTGTGACTAACAGCACTTGTATGGATCATGGAGTGCAGTAAATAGATGTACTTGGTAGCATCTGTCAGAGTGGAATTTATCAGGTCAACTATTTTGTGGAGGGATATGCAAAATGGAATATAATATGTTGTGGCTTACTGGGTCTCCCTCTCTCTCTCTCTCTCTCTCTCTCTCTCTCTCTTTCTATATATATATATATATATTATATATAATGTTCAATATATGCATAAAGGTTTATCCATAAACATTAATTTTCAATGACTCCTAGTACTTTTGTAAAATGATATGTTCAACAAAGAAATTCTTCAGAAGGAAGTTCTCACTCATCATTACTTTCAAAGATAAGACATCCATACAAGTCTATGAAGAAGAACAATCAAACAGCAATCATGAGGAAGTAAGTCTACATAGGAAACATGATGAGATGAGAGGCAGGTAAATAGATGCCTCATCTATCACAGGGAAACTGGTCATATCCTTTCAATAAATTCATTGCAGTAAAGTGTGTATTCTTTCCAATGTTATTAGTATTGTTTTACCTAAGGCCAAGAATAATCTCATAGTTATAAGTAAAATTTAGGCTTGTAAATATTATTTTACCCTGATGATTTTACTATTTAAGAATGTTTGCAACACATAATTATCACTTTATGCCCATTACCCAGTTTAACCTTTAGTTTTGTGAGTCCATCGTTTCAAAAGTTATTCTTCTGAATATATGAACTATAAACAGAAAATGTTCTCATTTTCCTTTGCTCTTAACCAAACAATGCTATTGTATTTTTATGAGAATTAGAATTCTGACATCCCATAGTCTGTTTATTGCAAAACTAATCTAATTGTAATGCATCAGAATACAATAAAATATCATTAAGTAACAGATAAAAAATTGCAGCAACTCTTTTTTCATTCAGTATATATGTCTGTATGTGATATATATATACATATACATATACATACATACACCTATATTGAAGATATGATATATGAGTTTGTGTGTATGTATATATGTATATATGTATGTATATGTTGCATAATGTCAAACCTTTAAATGCTGGTACATGTGTGCGAAATTATTTAGATGCACATTCTTGCTTGAGTGGTCTGGAGAAATGGCAGCAAGGGGACCTACAGGATCACACACAACAGCCCCAACAACAACAACAACAACAAATAGCTTCAGTTCAGAACCCCAAGTATTGAGTCTCTCTAAAGTTCCTGGCCAAAGGTTTCCTATTGTCTTCTAAAAGGACATCACAAGGCTGCAGGGCCAGCATCAGGGAAGCAGAGACAGAAGGATTCTGAGTTTGAGGATAGCCTGGGCTACACAGGTAGACTTTTAGCTGAAGGAAAAAAAAAACAATTTGAAACAACCACCAGAGGACACAGTGAAATATCATGATTTATTGTCCTATGATGTAATGATGGTCATGTAAGTCCACCAACAGTGTTTTTTGCTGCAGGGAAATCCAGTAACACAGATGACTCGCCATAGGACATGCTGAGTGTTGGCATTGCTGTGTATCCATTTGTGTTTGTTTTTAAGTGTTCCTCCTTCTTGGTTAGGCTTCATTTTATTAGCTATTCAGATTATTGATCACTTGGTAAAAATGGATATAAAAATGTAAGGAAAAGAACATTTTTCCTTTCAGGTCATAAAAGAAAAAGATATTCAGAAGAAAAGACACTTAATAGATAAAATCATTTTTTAACACAATAAGGAAAGCCTATTTTTCTTTAAGAGGAAATCAATTTCCACAGACAAGTCACAGTAATTCTGCCAGAATGTTCTTGAGATTGGAGGATGATTTGAGGCTTCATTTTATCTGTTATACCACCACCCCAGTGTCTGAATACTGCAGTAATGTAAGCCCATACATGGAAATGTTTGCTAGTGGAGAGCAATCTTGTGACTGATTGATATCCCCTGGAAAGTTCTGTTTCATTGTCAGTCTCAACAGAGACACTATATTATTCGACTCCTCTGTCAGTAGAGAATCTGATACACCTTTCATTTACCCAGAGAAATTTTACTTTTATAATGTAGCATCTTTTTCATCTATCACCTACCAACACCCAATCCATTTTATAATAAATATTAATTAATATGAGGTTAGACACATTTTCTAACTCATTTGATGATGCTTTTAGATACTTGATACCCAATTTGCAACATGTGTTTCCATAGAATATTATATCTTTTAATAATGTACAAAAAAATTATCTAAGAATTTATTGATAATTTAGTATTTTATTTGTACACTCTATACTTTCTTATGGATCAGCTTTTTTTTGTCTAAATAAGACATATATCTCTTATTTTAGAGTAGATTTTATCATTGAACAAAGCTGGTTGTACAATTTCTTGCCATAGTCAGAGAGCACCTGATGTTGAGGCAGACCTCAGTACTAGGTGTCCATATGGGCAAATTTCATACCTATTACACACTTCAGCCCTATGAACTACCCATGGCAATCTCTAAAGAGTCAACATTAGCAATGGCACCAATTTCAGTTATAGGAATAAAGAAACAGTAACTGGATATAAGAAGAAAATCACCACGAACTACACATGAGGAAAATTAAGTGTCTGCTGCAGTTAAAAGAGAAAGTCCAATTCCCAAGCCAATACTGGAAACAATGAAATTGCCACAGGATTGCAAATCTTCAGATTAAGCAACCATCATATGCAATTGGGCTCATCACAGCAGACATGGGAAGCATTTGCTATCTCAATGGTCTCTTTTTAATATTACTTCTTTGGTTTTTAGTCACAGGAATTTTCTACATATGGATTTTGCTTGATAACAGGATTTTAGTGTCTCTGTAGTTGGAGGAAAATAATTGGGCAGTATAAAAAACAAATAATTTCATGTAACATTCTCTTAAAATAAATGGAAAACATCAAAATTGGTCTTTAACTAATATGACAAAGATTTCATTTATAATGTTGTCAATGGCTTGCTCAATTCAGACTTTTATTAAACTAATGAGTAAAGAGATCTCTTTGGCTCCTGCAATTTGATGAAGTCAGTAACTCAGACTTGCTTCTTTTGTCATTGACATGTCTTTTTGTCTGTGATAAGTTTGTATATGTGCAAAAGAAAAAATGTTGTGAAGAAAAATAAAAAATGAAGTGACAGAGTGTGAAAGCAAACATTAATAAATGTTCTAGGAAAAGGGAATCAGGGAGAGCTGGAGTGAGGGACAAATAAAGACAATGTGTAGTACAGCACATGGCACCGACTTTGGTGAAGGTAAATACAGCTAATAGAAGACATATAAGTTGATTTTGGCCTTCTCCTCCTATTTAAGCATACCATCAAAATATTGAGCAATATCTCATGTGACTTGATATTCATATAGATGCTGCAGAAATCCAGAAGCCTCTGGTATGCAATAACTCTGATGTCTTATCATGCAATGCTTCACTTAAGACTAAGAAGATGAAGCAGAATTCCTGTAGCTCTTGACTTTACCTATTGAGCTCTGGTTCTGCTCTGAGTCATCATTCTCTTGCATAGCTCCCTCTAGCTCTGCAGTAGACCTAAAGTGGGAATGCTCTCTAATTTCACTTTTTTTCATTCCCCTCTTGTCAAGATAGCATTTCTGAAATTATAACTTTTAAGCATTTCATAATCTGTAACAAATCATCCTGGAATTTAAGTCATTTCACAAAAGCCACATTCATTAGTCTAGCGATAAACTTTTTTCTATCCTGTGTTCCCATGTTCATGGCTGAATCAGTAAAGTCCTTAAGATTTCCTGAAGCCTTAATGAAATTTTAGAGGTCATGGCATTGTGTGTATGTCAGTGGGGGAGGAGGGGGAGCCCTTGTTCAGTTCTGTAAGGACTCTGGGTTGCCATCATTCCTTTTTATGGGATGTTAATGAAAGCTTTATTGTCATATCCCTGATTTCACTTTTATATTTATTGTAAGCAACTTGGATGTAATTTCTTGAAGCCATTTCTCAAACATCATAGATTTCTAGAGAAGCAATCATAATTACCAGACCACTTTGATTAACAATTCTCCCTCTAAATTTCCTCCTTATTCCTGGATTCTACTACAAAGTACTAGCAGAAACCAGATGGTATCTTCATCACTCCATTGGGGTTGGGACATCGACATCTCTTTAAGTATATCACCTAGCTTGTTGAGTATTTTCTTCATTATTATTCTAACAACAGTGCTGTTAAATAAAATTCAATATGAGGGACACTACAAAATAAGGATTTCCCTTCTATGCTTTCCAATACCACATACTTAATATTTCTACAAGACCTGAATTTCAGCCTACTGTAGACTGCAAGAGATCTAGCAACAGCTTATTTAAAGGACACTGCCCTTTTACTAGGATTCTCCCCAAATCTATCCAGAGCCTACATCACCCCCACATGTTATACTTTGCTGTAGCAGCACTCTATACTCAACAAAAAAATATCTATATTAAGTATCCACCATTGCTTGACATGTGTCCCCAAACCTAGTGTGTACAGTGAGTTTTAATAACTATTTCCGTTTCTGTGGGTCAGAATTCTAGGCAGAACTTATACAGGTACCTGCATTTCCTGGTATCTCTTAAGGACATTTTGCCATTCCTCCAAAGAATAAACCCATCCTAAGCTACTGCTAAAGAGTACTGCCACAAGGCTGCTGGCAAGCCCCAGAAGACAAAGCCATCACTTGGACCTTTCTAGAGAGTTTCCTTATAATAGGACTGATGTCTACTCCCAAAGTAAGGAGACTTGATTATAAGTCTGAAGTCACACTAAAAAAGTATATATATGGAGAAACAGATAACTTCTATTTACAAAATCATTTATTGTATTTTATTCATATAAAGATAAGCTAATAGAGGAGAAATTCTGAAGAAGCATGGATACTGAACAGATGCAAACATGAGCATGATTTTAAGTCAACCTGCTTACAGGTGCCTGTTGGACTACCTCATTTAGCCCTTGCTCTGGTTTGAATGTGGCACAATGGTCATGTGTTACAAGTTCATAGTTCCTTTTTTTGCAGGACTCAGACTTGAAAGTAGACTCTTGGGAGGTGATTGGGAATAGATGACATCATCAGAGTTGAGGTCACAAAAAGCAACTAGGACTTCACAGAAAAAGGGATAAACACTAGATGGCATGCATGCTCTACATTACTGGGGATGCCTCTGCAATGCTATCACACAGGGAGAAGTCCCTCCTTGGAAGCCTTCAAATTGTGCTCTTCTAGATTCCACAATTTCAAGAAATAACTTTAATTCCTTGATATTGTCCCTTTAGTATTGTAAAATAAAAATAAAAATGGAGTAAGACAACTACTGTGTTACCTGGAAAGACAATTATCTTTTCATTAACCACAGTGATGGAAGCAAGCTAGCAAATGATCAGATATTTTATTTATATATATAAATCATATTTTTTCAGAGATAGTTGATGATAGCCACAGTGACAATCACTTTTTTTTTTTTTTTTTTTTTTTTTTTTTTTTTGAGACAGGGTTTCTCTGTGTAGCTTTGCGCCTTTCCTGGAACTCGCTTTGGAGACCAGGCTGGCATCGAACTCACAGAGATCCACCTGGCTCTGCCTCCCGAGTGCTGGGATTAAAGGCGTGCGCCACCACCGCCCGGCTGACAATCACTCTTAAATAGTCACATGTGCTTACGAAGCTGAGGCAGGCACTCGGCTAAGAGTAGACTCAGCATTCAAGAAGTCAACTGATTTGCAGAGCAAAAGAAACCTTTAAAAATAAATATGAAAGTATAGCACCTTCTAAAACTATAGGATATTTATATCATCAGGAGATCAATGAATCCACAGTTTATATACAGTCACATCATGGTGCCTTCCATTAAAAACATATATTCTTCGTTTGTGTTCATCATTTTTATTGCTGGGAAGGACTACACTTGTAGATAACGTTCACATATTAATTTATCTTAAATAAAAAGTAAGTAAACCTGTGAGAATAGTGAATCTGTTATATTTTTCTTTAAATGTTCAGAATACAATCAATACAGAAGATTCTCCCTTAGTAAAATATTGGGATTGGGAGGATAATAACCATCCTGTGAATTTTTTCAAATTTGAATGACCCTCAGAGCATCTGAGGGACAGCTTTGCAGCGGACAAATGGCATTTGACTTGCTCAACAATACAATCATACTCGACAGGCATTTCATGTTAGTGTGAGATGGGAGCTGATGCTGCAATAACTTGCTGTCTCACTCTTAGGCTGCACAGCATAGATCACAGCGCACATGCTATCTACAAACTGATGATTTTTAAATTTCATATATGTTCTGTGCCTTTGCATTATCCCTATCAATGAGGAAAAGAAAGAGTGACTGCACAAATGTGTGAATACAATGAAAATAATTTAAAAGACATAATAAATATGCACATAAAATTAAATTGAATTTTGAATGACATTTTTCTTACAATGACAAGATTATGCTGTTTCTTATTTGTGAAAAGCTTTGAGCACTTGTATTATATGGATAACATGTTGAGACAAAGTGGATCCATTCCTTTCTGTGTGAGCATTCAGATATTTTATGGCTTTACTTAATTGTACCTTATGTTACTTAACAGTCATGAGTCTGAAAACTTCAGTTGCAGTAAAACTGCTTCATAAAAAAATTCTCCATGAACTGTGGAAATTATGCAGATATAACTTTCAGGAAGTTATTTTCAGAAGTATAAAATGTCTGTACCACAAAGGCTTATCTGCTGTGTTCAAATATAAAGGGATTTGTATGATTTAAGTAGTTTCTTTAGTGTGCCTTTAAAATTCCAATAATGTTTGCTAAAAAAAAAAAAAAAAAAAAAAAAAAAAAAAATCAGCCTCTGTTGTGTAAATGCACATGAAGTCCTGAATGAACGTATTACTGACATGAACACTCCAATGCCTCAAACCCATGAGAATGGCAAGGCCTTCTTCAGACTGGACTCAGAAGAATGGCATGGCTTCTTCCTCTGGTTCTAGATGTTGACAACAACGTGTGCAGAAAGCATCAGCTGCAGCTCCATCTTCCCCATGCCTGCTGTCTGAGGCTGCTCCCCTACACTGTCCCTCTACTGAGATTAGCCAGCCACCTCCTCCTAGTTTGTCATGTATATAGTAAACACACTGAGTTCCAAGGCTGCTGCTGATGCATCACCATCAGAGCACAGAGTCCACCCATTATCAGATTTTTCTGAATGTCTGTCTGTTAGTTCTTCATGTCTTCCCCAGTCAGATCAATCCCAAAGCTGTGCAGGTCATGGCAGATTAGCTTTAGTATACATAGTTTCCTTCCCAGGATCCACCTCCCACCCCATACTGTCTCTCAAAGAACATAGCCACACTGCTATGAATTACTCAGAAAAGCACAGTGTTTCCCTTCCTTTGGTCTATCTTGTTTCTAACCATGCTTTCCATAATACTTTGGGCTACACTCTTTCTCTAACTCCCCTTCCCTACACTGTGGCTGCCTGCCATCACTGGGCTGACCACCATGCTGGCTTAAAACACACAAACACTCCATTATCTTTCTCTGTGAAGCCACTGGGCAGCTTGCCTTCCCTAAGAGTTTTCCTTTAAACTCTAATAAAATTATCCTCAGACTTCAAAATAATGATGACGATTTATATATAATAACTTCTACTATTACTATCATTTATTATGCAAAATGTATTCAGATTGTATACATCTTTTTCCCCTAAGTGGCTTCAATAATTCCATCTCCCTCTATCTCAGGCACCACCCTTACAGGATACCACACAATTAACAATTACAAATTTCTAATTTTTCCTTAAAATAATAATGTTCCCTTCCACAAATCCATCTTTTTTTGTGGGCTCATAATGGTCTTCTCTTTTCTAGTAAAATCTGACTCATTTAGATGTTACTCACAGTGAAATCTTAATCTCCTGACCTTCTATTGAGTTAAAAATCTATAATACCACTTACTAATCTATCTCTGTAACTTATAATCAAAAACAGCACACAAACATACACCCTGTCCCATCCACAAACACCCACATGTTATTTTTCCCCATTCTTCATTAGATTGGTAATTCCTACAAGAAAGCAAACATATATACTTTACAAGTTTGCCTACAAATAAGCACTTAAAAGAGAGCAAAAAGTCTGAATAGAAAAGTGGAAAGACGAGATAGTCTCTTGCAGGTATCCACATATCAGATCTGAACAACCAGGAATGCAGAGCATTCCAAAACAGGTCCTCAGGCTATCCCTCCTGTGCCAACATTTGAGGGAGGTTTGGGTAAAATGTCTATGCAGGTCTGTATGTTCACTGGTCAAAAAATGGTGAAGTAACACACTTATGAGGACACTCCCTAGGGAAAAAGGAATTCTCAGTATTAGTGCTTTATGATTTTGGCAGTAATTTAGAATAGTTTAAGGTGATCAATGTTTATATTAGAATTCACTTTTATTAAAAAAAATAAATAAAACAACCACTCAAACAATAACAAAAACAACAGATTTCTTTAATCTTATTTCTGTCTTAGGGTTATCACTGTTGTGATAAAATACCATGACCAAAGCAAGTTGGGGAGGAAAGGGTTTATTTATATGCTTTACTTTTCCACATCACTCATCATTGAAGGAAATAAGGACAGAAACTGGAAATAGGACAGGAAACTGGAGACAAGAGCCAATGTAAGGGCCTTAGAAGGGTGCTGCTTACTAGCTTACCACACACTGCTTGCTCAGCCTGCTTTCTTATAGAAAACAGGACCACCACCACAACCCACAACTAACTGGGCTCTCTTCCATAGTTAAAAATTGAGAAAATGCCCTGTAGAATTCGTTTGTTTGTTTGTTTTGGAAAAACCCAGAGTGAGTGCACATCCTTATAACCTCAGCACTTTTGAGGATTCCTGTTGCTCACTGGTCACCAGTCTAGCTGAATCAGTGAGCACCAGGCTCAGAAAGAGAGGCTGCCTCAATAAAGTGAAGAAGTAATTAAAGAAGACACCTGATGTTGACTTGTGACCTCCACACACGAACACATAGACCTACACAACACACACACACACACACACACACACACACACACACACACACGCAGATAGACTTTTAAAAAGTTGAAGTCAGTATTTCTGACATCACCTAACCAAAACCCTTTTGCAGACAGTAAAATGCAACAGTTAAAATGCAATTATGGAAGTGCTACTGTAAGTGAAATACAAGGTGCCAGAGAAATGCATCACTAGAAAGTGTAACTACAGTTAGGCACAGCCGCAGTATCTCCCACCACATCTATACCTTGCCACATGGCTGGTGGCTTACTGCCATCTTTACATGCTGCTTGTCATGCCGGTGGCTGCAGTCTCTCTCCGCACCATAAAGGATTCACCTGTGTCATTTCAGTTCAATTTTAGAGTCCTAGGGAGTAACTGCTATTGTCATTTTGTAAATGCTGGTTCTTTCACATAATTTTGATTTTTCCTTCAAATGTCAACATACACAGCACTTCCCCCATGGCCTTCTGATTCTAAAACTCAATCAGCATTTCCTTTGTTGCAGCCCTATACTCCCTGCTTGTCTGTTTTCAGAATAGGCTTTCACTGCTGGTATTTGCCTAAGTATGCAGCTTCATGAGGACTGAGGTCTACCTTGTTTGCGTCATAATCTCAGCAAGGAACTCACTCAGATGTAAGTGACTCAGTAACAAACAGCAGAAACAGGAAAGGAAAACAGCATGGACCCCACCTGCAGCTGGTCCTAACAGTTGCTGTTTACAACAAACACACAATTTAGTTCCTTAAGAACAAGCACATTTCTGTTTGCTTAAATAATTTTCATGAGTTAAAAATCTCAAATATTTTTTTCAGTGTGCTGTTCTCAAAAAGATAAAGTTCTATGATAACAAATATCAAATTTCCTTCCTTTTTCAATGTGTGTGTTTGCACACATGTGTTGGGGGAGTGTGTGTGCCCTTGTGGTATGTGAAGGCAGAAGTCAGTGTTCTGTCTTCCAGTTTCTTGTCTGCTTTTCACTTTTAAGTTTTTGAGACTAAGCATCTCAGTGAACTTGAAGCTTATTGATTCAACTAGACTCGCTGGCCCAGGAGCTTCAAGTATCCACCTTTTCTGTATCCCTGCTTGCACTGGAATCTCAGATGGAAGCCTTGCCTTGCCTGATTTGTTAGATGATGCTGGGGATTCAAACTCAGCCCTCAAGCATGGGCACCAAGCACTTTACCTGTGGGACGACTAGCTACCCTGCTTTTTTTTGTTAGTTTTTAAACCATGGAAAGACAACAATATATTTTAACTAGAATCGTTTAAGATGTGAGCTATGAAATATTTAAAGTGCTAGATAAAAATTAAAATTTTGAAGATAGTTGCAGGTTGCACAGGTAGGAAAGGAAAACTAAGCTCATCTCTTCTCCTGCTAAATGGTAAAGATAAAAATCTCAACAGTGGCATTAATCACAAGTTAAAAAGGAAAAAGTCATATATTAATATTTTAAGGGAACACAATATCATAATTTGGCTGTTTTTAAAATTAATTTTCTGATTGAATTGGTATTCAATTTTCAATCTAAGATAACATATATAAATTCATGTACTATTTTATCTAGTATATATGTTGTATCTCATATTCTAAATAAGCAATAATTACTATTTTAAATTGGTTCAATTTTCCCATAGTAAAAGTCTTTACATTATTCTCATTATAAAAATTTTAATGTAATATTTGTTCATTCATAACATAATGTTAAAATATATTGATTTTGAAGAAACTATTGACACTTTATACCTACTTTAATTATATATAATATATATTTCTTAAGTCAAATTTTTAAAAATGTTATAACATTTGGAAAACTAAAAATATTTCTTTTGATTTGGACATCAGGATTTTTTGTAGGAATGAGTAGAGAGAATGTTGAAAGAATTAAATCAGTTTTATTATTCATATACTAGGTTTTTATTCCAGAAGATATGATATACATATATATATATATACAGAGAGAGATTACACATTTCCACATATATGTACATATGTGCACTAGGACTATTTAATATTTTGTATGTTCTAAAGTACACACACACACACACACACACTTAGAAATGTATATATATATATATATATAACTAAGTTAAGTATAAATTTAGGCTTTCTGTGTGACATAAATCTAAATGCAGAAAGTGTACATTTTTGTACTTATGATCATCTGATTATGTGCCTACTAGTCAGGTGTATGTAACAGTGAACAACAAAAGACTCAAGGTAGAAAACCAGGTGGGGTGCATCTCAGCATTATCACCTGACTACCATGTATGTGCAATGACATGCATGCATCTTCACTCACACACTTGAAACACATACACACTTAAAAAATTCAAAAGAATGTTGTAGAAACTAATGTACTAGAACCTCAGCAATTTGTAAAGAGGTACACATGTCCTTCTTTGTCCTTAAGCATAATACAGTCCTCATGATCTTCTCTTCAAGAAAGGACAGAGATATACAGAAAAGCATCAGTGAGCTTGCCATTCTTATAGGTGTCTTTTATCAGAAGACTCTGAGTTGATTACTATATCTAACTGATGACATCAGAGCTAACCCCAACGTCACTTGGAAATAGCCCTAAAGGATCCCACTAAGGGAAGGACCAGTCTTAATAGTTTTTTTTTTTCTAGATAATAGCTTGCTATTTCAATTAAAACAACAACAAACAAACAAACAAAAAAACAACTCTCAGTTTTGAATATCAGCCACCCCTCGTGGCTATTGGAAGGGAGACAATAGGTATCACTCATCAACAAAGCATGTACACACCAGCCCATAGATGCCAGTATGTGGTGGGGTGATGTGAAGCCAATCCTGAGCAAAAGTTATCATAAAAGACAGCTGAGAGAAGCTGTTGTTTCCCTAACCATGCATTCAATGACTTGGCTTGGCAGTTCATAATCAACCATTTGTTCCGGTGTTGCTACAGAAGTTGGCCAATGCTACAAAACAGAATGGGTTTTCTTTATAAAGGCAATCCTTAAACATGTGCCTGCACAGCTCTGTTCTGCTTCTAAGAACCTGAGGTTTGAATCTTAAATGTCTCCCAAAGGTTCATATGCTAGACTTGGTCACCGTCCTGAGGCACTGTGACTAAGGTTATGTTGAAAGGGCAGAGAGCAAACCCACAAGGATAATGCTCACTACTTGAGATAAATGTTGGTACCCAGAAGTGTTGCTCAGGGGTTGGCAGAACCTTTAAGGGATAAGGTCTACTGGGATGAAAGTAGGTTAATGTCAGTGCTGGCCTTTCTGTCATCTCTGTCTTCACTTCCCAGATATGAGGTGTACAATTTTGCCCTGCCACATTGTCTGCCAGGATGTTATCTCCCTATAGACCCAAAGGTGATGGGGCCAATTAACCATGAATTGAACCCTCTGTCTGCAACTGTAAAACAAAATACACTTTTCCTGCTTTAAGATCTTTTTTCAGGCATTTCATCACTGTATTGGAAAGCTGAATAATACATGTTGAAGCAAAAACAACAGCTCCCATGTTAAAGGGACTAAGAGTGGGTATATTCTGCAGAAATTTTGAGTGAACATGGTCCAAGAACACAGGCTTAGGTTACTTCCAAATCCATGTTCCCATAAGGAAGCAGTTTCATGAAGGTTTTGTACTTTTACAGAACAAAGAAAGTCACAAATCAAGACAAGTAAAATACACTGGTATGTACATCAGAGAAGTAGTTATAGCAAGATGTGGGGAGCTATTCTATAAGCTTAAGATGATATCTGATGATATTCTTAGCTCTTAAGTTGGCAGAAGCTAGTGTTCTGATAAATCAATAGATTCTAAAAGGTTTTTTTATCCATTGGTTTTTATGGTAGTTTTGATACAGGCTGGGGGCTAGGAAAGGCTGTTCTGGAGGGCTAAAACTAGCCCAAGACAAGGTAATTAGCCTCTGGACTTACAACATTCCAATCTCTCCACCGTGCTGAAATTCTAATCACTCTCCATAACTGAGGCTTCATTTCAGCAGTTTGTATCCATATATGCAGTATTAATTCCTCTTTAATTCTTTTAATGATAAGGTCATTTTACTGAGGTACATTATGGTTTTTTGGTTGTTGTTAATTTGCTTAGCTACTTTTTTTGTTGTTGTTAGTCATCTTCATCCATCACCAACTCCTTAAAAAATGGACATAATTTTCTAGGTTTCCTCTCCATTCACTGAGATTCAATGAAGGTACATCACTGCTAAACTACCACAGACAATAAAATAATCACACCTCATTCAGGGATAAATCAAAAAGCAGATGCGTTTAAATGAGTTCTGGGGAAACAGGATGAAAATGACAATTTAAGGTATTCTCTTAGGTACCATAGAATTAAGAGAACAGAGGATACACTCAAAAGAAAGATTGTGACCATTAGTTGAAAAGAAATATTGCTCGGAATGTTTGCTAATAGAGGTTTGTAATTAAGCATGCCAAACCTTTGACGACACAGGTGTTAGGGAAAAGTAAGAAGTATTCATGAAGAGAAGAAAATAATATAAGTATTTAAGAAAAAATGGTTTATAAAAAGCTATAGGATCCTAATCAAAGGATATGTGAACACTCATAACTAAGAAACCATTTGCAACTGATACCTACCAGAATGGGAAAATCAATTTTCTCCAATGGAGTGACCCTGGATGTATCAACCACACTCCAGAGCAGGTCCCACACTCACGAGTCATTGGACAAAACAAAATGAACTTGATATTTGTTTGTTTGACTTGATTTTTGTGCTTTTGTTTTGGCTTAATTTAGTTTGATATTTTTGTCTTACTGTTTTTGTTATATTTTGAGAGAGAGAATAAAAACATGAAGTTGAGTGGTTAGTGAGTGGGGGAGAAGCTGGAAAGAGCTGGGGCAGGTGAAAGAATATTATTAAAATGTATTATATGAAAGAAAGATAGAATACCCTGCAATATTAGGTTCATTCTTGCTGCATTCACTCTCCTTAACCATCACATGAAACATGTGAGCTTCTGTCGGCACACTACTGAATCCTTCTCACCACAATATTCCAGTTTGACACACATTTTATTCTCTTAGATCAATATTTTCCTCATGTTCACAGCTACACACGACATCACATGATACCCTTTTTGTGTGGAAGGACAAAACACATATTTGAAAACTTAAACATATGAGTACAATTGAGTCCATGCTGGAAAACACACTTAAAGTCAATTAGTTTAATATCATATTAAAATTAAATGTTTTGTTTTATAAATAATAAACTTTAGTATGAGAGACACAGTAAGTTCTAAAACTTTTAAGTTATATCTATGGAAATCACTGTGTTGGGCAAATGATTACTTCTCATTTATCAATATCTCTAGTTAATTTCATGTTAAATGGCAACCATTTTACTTTTCCTATAACCTAAAAAAGAATTCAGAAAACACAAACTTTAAGGGACTAATAAATAAAGACATAGTTCTAAAAAAAATGAGAATGATCAAGAAACATGTGGACAATGTTCAGGATCCTGTGCCCTCACAGAGACACATCAAAACCATAGTGAGATCCATCTCACCCCAATGAGAACAGCTCTCATCAAGAAAATGAGCAGCATAAATACTGGTGAAAATTTGAGGAAAGAAGAACTCTTACACATTCCTGGGAGAGAGATATAAACCAGTGTAGTAATTGTGGTCTTTCCTCACCTCCCAAAGTAGTCAAAATAGCACTACCATCAGATCTAGCTGTGCCACTTCATGCCATACCCTTGAAGGACTCTTGGTCAACACACAGCCGAGTTAGCTGTGCATCTATTTACTGCAATGTCATTCACAATAGTCAAGTTAGGGAATCAGCTGAGACATCCGTCAACAAGTGAAAAGATAAATACAACGTGCCATATGTACACAATGGGTGTGAATTTGCATTCAACAAAGAAGAACAAATTTATGCTGTTTACTGGAAACCAATGCAACTGGAAGTCATGTCAAGTGAAACAAGTCTGTCTCAGAGAGATACACACATTTACATGAAGGTAGGAGACTGGGCTGCTAAGTAAGTGAACAAGAAAGGGAGGAATGAACAGGAAGAAGAAAAGGGTATGGGTGCGAGCATGGTCAAACATACAGGCCATATTTAAAAAAGATCTTTATAAACTTTGTAAGCAAAATAACTTGTATTTATTTCTTTACAGAATGTTTTAAATTTGCAAATGCTTTGGTTTTTCTTCCTGTTGCTATGATAAAAAGCCTGGACAAAAGCCAACTAAGGGAAGAAAGGCTTGATTGGAGTCACGGTCCATCACTGCAAAAGGTTACAGAAGCAGGAGCTCAAGATAACTAGTTTCATTGTATCCACAGTCAAGAAGTACATAGACACAAGTAAGTATATAGCTGCTTTTGCTTAACCTGCTTCTTCACTCTTAAGCAATCCAGGATCCCACACTGGGCAGATCATTTCCACTTTAAGTTAACACAATTGACATCATCCTTCACAGATATTCTCATAAGTCCCTCTTTCAGCTTATTCTAGATTGTGTCAATTTGACAATTAAAACTGATCATCTTAGGTTTGGAGAGATGGCTGATTGGTTAAGAGGGAGTACAGCTCTTGCAGAGGACCAGAGTTTGGTTTCTAACATCTGTGCTGGGTTCCTCACAACTACTTGTACCTCCAGGTCCAAGAGATCCCCTGTTCTTTCCTGGGTTCCACAGACACTTGCTTCTGCACATACCCACACACAAACAGTCACAAAAATAAAAAGAAGCCCTTTTTAAACTAACTACCACAAAAGCAACTACTAAGTAGCATGTGAAAAATAGAAATCTCTATTACATTTTTCATTTCTCATTTCTATTTCACAAATATAATTCAGTTCTCCTACTGGGAGAAAGGGAGAGATGTGTACAAGCACTTCTTGTGGGTCACAATATGATATTTCAAGTACTAGAAACATGGTTTTCATAGCTTTCCCAGTCTTAAGGTAAAACTGTAAGATAAGTTTGTTTTCCATAAGTATTTCACCATTTAAATTTAAGATTGTTTGAAGCACAGTGTAAAGCTATAGAGGAGATCAGGAGATAGGAACTGGATAAGTAGGGAAGGACTCCAAGGCAGCAGATCTGAGAATGTTCTTGTTGGAAGCCAGAAATACAAGAGAGTTCTGCATCCTTTATCTTTGTCACCTCCTAGTTGAGCCCCTTAGTCTAAAACCTACTATTGACTAGTGGCTAAAACTGAGAGCAGGCACCCGGACACCTGGTTGGGCCAACTGGAACATCCTACCTGCTTCTATACCTCACCCCAGTTACAGTCGTAAGTCCTGTCAAAAGCTCACAGAGGAGCAGCCAATGGTATCCCACTTTGGGGAACTGCTCCTGCCACATGTGAACGGAGGTCTATAACTCTCTATCTTTGTGTGTGCCTCCTCTCTGCCTATAATAAATGTGTTTGTAAAACACTTTCTGTCCTCCACAAAATTCATTCTTCAAGTTTGTGAGATAAGTACCCCAAAGGCATTAGCTTGGGGTGGCTGTGGAAGCTGTGTAATTCCCAGAAACCTGGGGACCCTGAGTAAGACTTTGCAGTTATCAAAGTAGCCCAATATTCCTATAACTCTTAGTAATAATCAGGCATATCACATGTCATTTAAAAAAATCTATAAAGGATGGAAACTCAAGGCCACAAAGTAAGACTTTCTCTGGTAGCTAATGTCAACACAAAAGCACAACTCTCATCTCAAAGGAGACAAGAAATATTTTATTCTGGAGCCAAATATGAGTGACGATAGCCTGGGAACCCAGGTTTAGATTACCTAAATTTCCTGTTCCAATATGGAAGCAATTTCATGAAGTTTATAATAGTAGGAGAAGAAAGGAAATCACAAATCAAGCCACTTTTCAAATACATGAATGGAAAGAGTATATGATACAGAAAGAAATCTCAGCTGTAGGCTCAGATGCTCTCTGAAGAGCTAGCCTTTGGTTGGCTAAAAACAGGGTCTTATTAGTTTATACATTTCAAAAATTCCTATGTTTTAATAACAGGATGTTAGGTCCTACTCAGAAGTAGGCATGTACATGGCTATAAAAGACACTGAAGACAAATAAATTGTAGTTAGTCTCTGAACGTGCATCATTCTCAAGCCTCCACAGCCACCGACATTTTAATAAATCTACCAGTCTTTATAGACACAGCCATGCTCCAAGAATTTTCATTCACACTAACTTCAGGTTCAAACTTTAAATTATTTTAATGCATATCATTATTGAAAAATAGACCATAAAATGATGGAAAGTTGCTTATATTTTTGTAGATAATAATTTAATATGAGACAAAAGTCATATTATGAATCATTACAAACTTGTAACAGACCACAGCAATGCTATTTACTATTTGGAAAGAAAGCAATCCATAACACATTAAATATTTTATTATGTATTATAAAATCTTGGCTTTTAGGTAAGATGAAAACACCGGTTAAACAGGAAGCATATTATAGAAACATTAACTCCTTATTGCATATAATTTAGCCAAAGTAATAACAATCATTGCCTCTTTCTCCCTCTGTTTAATTGCATTAGGGAGATCAATGGACCTTTCATATATAGCATCCTTTAGGTGGTTCAACTTTTTGATAGTTTTATTACACAAAAAATACAGTTAGCCATGTTGCTATGCCTAATCATCATCTACCCAAATCTATTGGTATCTCAATGGAGTTTTCTTTCAAATTTAACTGTACCATTTGGCCACTTACTTTTGAGAATACAGTACAAAACAGACTGTGTGCATTTTTCTTATTTTTAGATCATCTTCAGAAGTGTCACCAGATTCCCTGGCTCTGAGCATCTGCCAGCATGAAGTGTTAATGAAATCAAGCTAATAGATTTCCATCGTTTGAATCCAAACATAAGAATTTACTATTTGGTGACAGATAGTACAAGATGGGAAAGTAGATACAGAGTGGACAACAATGTGGTGGTAGTAGTATGAGTAAATGTGCATAAATAAGTACACAACAATAAATGAGAACAGCAGCTGAGAACCTTCTGTAAGGCACTAAGGTCTTCTTGGCATTGACTGTTATTTCTCTGGCACTGACCCTCTGCAGTGGCTCAGTTACAAACTTGCTGTTGGTTAGAACAGCAATGTATGGAATCAGTGTGTTACATTCTTTTCCAGACTCTGAGGTGGGAGTAGTAAGGCACAATAGGACTATACGTGGCTGCAGAGCTATTCCTTGTAGGAAGCTGACTCAGTTAGCAAAGGCATTTTCCTTTTTTTGTGCTCCTTAATGACTGGAACACTAACATGATGGTAGCAAATCTAGTGTCTATCTACAGGAGACTTTCAGTGGTCACTGACAGAGATGCTGGATATGAGAACACTACACAATAGACGTCAGGCTAATAGACGACTTCTGGAGCAGCCCAGCCTTCTAGACCATCTAGTTTCAGAATGATTTTATGTGTAAGATGCAATCAAGGGATTAAATTACTGTTATTTTCTGTTGCTACAGTTTTTCTTGTCTGATGTTTACAGGTGAATGGAATGTCTAACTAAAATAAAGTACTAAAATGACAATAAGATGTTCAAATAAGAAAAAGACTAAAGGCATTTGAGTAGAAAACAGAATACAAAAGGGAAAAGATTTTTAGGGAATGAGTGTTAAATGACCTCACTATGGTGGGTTGTGGGGTACAGCAAACTGAAACTATGTCACTTTTTTTGAAGCAAAATATAATTCTTCTATTTTTTTTTATCTTCTGTAATACTGGAGATAGAATCTAGGGCCTTTTTCATTTAGTCAACTACCATGTGACACCCTCTGTCTTCTCTAGCTAATTCATGAAGCCAGATCAGTTACTGCCTCATTCCCCTAACATTCTAGAATTACATCTCCAGAAGAGCAATGATGAGAGCGAGAGGCGTAGCTGGCTAGGTGTTTCAGGCTAAAAGATGCCAGGGAGACCCCCCTAGACCTTCTGCATATGAATGAGAGTTGTATAGCATGGTCTGTTTGTGGGGCCCCTAGCAGTGGGACCAGGACCTATCCCTGACTTGAAGTGGCGTTTCAGAACCTATTCCCTATGGTGGGATCCTTCCCTCAGCCTTAATACATGGGGGAGGAACATGGTCCTGCCTCATCTTGATATGCCATGCCTTGTTGACTCCCATGGGAGGCCTTATCCTTTCTGAATGGACAGGGAGGAGGAGTGTATGGAGGAGGGAGGTGAAAGGGAAGTGGGGAGGGGCAGGAGGAGAGGAGGGAGGGAAAACTGTGGTTAGTATGCAATATAAATAAAATAAAGCATAAAAAAGAAGGAGACAGTGGAAAAAGGGGGAAAAAAGACCCCAAAGAGAACAGCTTCTTTGTTGACTAAAAATGATCCTTACCAGAGACCAGATATGCCAGAAATGCCTAGGCCAAAAGTGTATTTGGTTTCCCCACAGACTGAGACTGGAAATGCCAGGAAAAAGAGTTGATTTCATTTTACCTCATTTCTTGTCCTGGAAGACATACAGAGGATGTGCTTCACCTCCAGGACCTAAATGGACTGATCACCTAATCCCTATTTCCTTTCTCCATTCACCAGAGCCTCATTAACTAGAAGGCACTGAGGCACAATGGTGTCTTGCTCCAAAGAGGCATCTCCTTGAGAGAGTTCTATCTTCTCTCTCTTAAGTTCTCTATGATAAAACTATTTCTAAAACTCAACTGAATTTAAATGTTTAAATGCATATATATATATATATGTACTCACAGAGACTGAAGAAGCATGCACAGGGCCTGGATGGCTCTGCCTCAGGTCCTTGGCACTTATAGCTTCCAGTTTAGTACTTTTATAAGATTCTTGAGTGTTTCTCTGATATATTGGTTTTTTCAAGACAGGGTTTCTCTGTGTAGTTTTGTGCCTTTCTTGGAACTCACTTTGTAGACCAGGCTGGCCTTGAACTCACAGAGATTCGCCTGCCTCTGCCTCCCGAGTGCTGGGATTAAAGGTGTGTGCCACCACTGCCCGGCTTATTTTGTTATATTTTAAAGATAAATGAATTAATGAATAGAAGAAAGCCAGCCATGAGGGTAAAGGCTAATGACCGAACTGTCATTTATATGGGCTGGGAGAGGGAAATCAGTTTCTCCAATGCAGTGACACTGGTGTATCATCAACTCCAGGACAAGCCTCATGTTCAGGAGTAGTTGACCAACACATAATGGACTCCACGGTGTTTTGTCTTCTTTTATTTTGTTACAGGGATTTTTTTGGGGGGGGATATTTTAATTTGTTCCCTGGTTTTGCTGTATTTCTATTTTTTGAGAAAAATCTTAAAAGTTAGGTACATAGGAAGGGGGAGAGAATCTGGAAAGACTTGAGGGAAGGAAAGAATAGGATTAAAACTTTTTCATTATTTAAAAATATTTTAAATAATGAATATACAACAAAGAAAACATTTAATGATTTAATGTGACACCTAAAATATAAATAGATGTGAGATAATGCTTTACTTTAGAGAAAGAGGACCACATAGCTCAAAACAAAACCTACATGTTAACAAAATGTCTCAAAACCATATTACCCAAAATGAGCATGATTCCCAGATGCCACCAACAAGCAAATGACTGAAAACTCAATTAGTACATCAATAATTCAATAAAAAAAATCAAGTTCTCCAAGAACTACTTAACATTCTATTAACTACCACTAATTGTTGATTTTTCCCTGGGTCCTTAAAGTATTATTTATAGTGATGCCTTAGTATAATTTTTCCCTTCAAGGAGCTCTTGAGAAGAATGTAAACACCATATGTTACACTGTGTTAGGACAGAATTATAATTACTTATTCAAGTCAATAGGTAATTTAAGTCTGAATAAGTAGAAGGCTGTTTGCGAGGCAGCTGCTCTCAAACTGCTTTCACCACTTAGACATGTATTAAATTATGTGGCCAGAAATCTAGTTAGCAATGTGAATACATTGCAAAAAAAATAAAGTTTCTGTTAGAAAAATAATTCCATATTTTTTGATTAAGGTACTAAAATTGATTTGTAAAACTGAAAGTAATGACATATAACCATCGTCTTATGAAAGTATGCCTCTGCTCTTGGTATGTGTATATCTTTTAGAGATCACTTAAGAGTAACCTGTGAACATATTCACATATGTGAGCTTGTGAACAACTTTTTGATGATTTCCCTCAAATCTTTGCATGTATTATATGAAATGAAATTAAACATGTTAACTACAGAATATTTTCCATTAGAAATCATTGATGACAAAAAATCCAATAGTTTTCCAATCAATACATACATATTTCAAAGGAGACACAGTTGAATTGACTGTTCAAACAACGAATGTTGTTGCTGACACAAAGAAAGAGTTAAATTTCTAGATGTTAATTGCCATTTTTCCCCTCAAAATAAACAGATACAGACACTTATCTTTTACTGACAGTCACAGAAAATTGATCATTTACAATAATTATTACTATTATTATTATTATTATTATTATTATTATTTTGGTTTTTCGCAACAGGGTTTCTCTGTGTAGCTTTGCGCCTTTCCTGGATCTCGTTCTGTAGACCAGGCTGGCCTGGAACTCACAAAGATCTACCTGCCTCTGTCTCCCGAGTGCTGGGATTAAAGGCGTGTGCCACCGCCTAGATGCCTCCCAAACAGATCAAGCCAATCAGCTGTCTCACCTATTTGGGACTTATGCAGGGACGCTTGGCTCAATCTGGGAGGAGGGGACTGGACCTGCCTAGACTGTCTACCAGGTCGATCTCAGTCTTCGGAGGAGGCTTTGCCCTGGAGGATGTGGGAATGGGGTGTGAGCTGGGGGGAAGGGGAGGGGGGCAGGAAGCGGGAGAACAAGGGAATCTGTGGCTGTTATGTAGAACTGAATGGTATTGTAAAATAAAATAAAAGGGAAAAAAAAGGCGTGTGCCACCATTTTGCAGATATATGTCCAGGTGAGATTGGTTTCAACATAGAATTATTTTTCAAATTATCTTTAAACAAATATAAAATGTCTCCTGAGTTAGAGAGAGTACTTAGATGAATATAAAATGTCTCCCCAGAGTACTTAGATCTCAACAACAAAGTAGGTGGGGTATTTTACCACTGGTTCCACATGAAGTAAAGTCCTTTAAGAGAAGACAGTAGCTGAAAGCACAGCTGGACAGTGGACAGAGCCCTGAAACAGCTCTGAAGTAGATGCACACCTGTTCACACCCTAACCCCCGCCCCCCAGCTCTCATCTTCATGCAGGAAAGCCAGGTATCTAGAAACTAGAGGGAAGGTGAGGCTGAGGGTTTAAAGAATTCTATGAATCCAGGCAACACCTCCGGGTCAAAGCGGGAGACTAGAAGTAGAGCAAAGGGAGCTAAGAAATGTGCTGTCAACGCTTACTCATTCAGCCAGTAGTGTGTTCTGTACTTGTGCTAGTGCTAGAATAATGATATAAAGAACACAAACATTAATGTCTATTTGGGAACATAATATAATTTCATTTTATTTATTAGAAATCGAAGTCAAGTATTGCAGTAATTTGGAGAAGATTTTAAGTCAAGAGGCAGCACATGTTTGGCAATTAGGTGAAGAAAAGAAGTTTGCCTGAAAGAAATGACAGGAAAAGTATACCAAAATGAAATAACAGGCCATATAAACTGAAGCATAGGGAAGTTTCTTTCCTTGTATTAATTAATAATTATGGGGGGAAATTAATATGCTTGCCCCAAACTGAGTATAACTGCCCAAACATTTATGAATAGAACAAAGATTCCCTGGTGAGCAATAGAATTTAGATTTTAAATATGATATTGCTGGCTGTTGTTAATGAGAATGTTATCTATGGTCACCATCCTGCAAAGATCCTTCTGGCAAGCAGGAACTGAAGAAGCAGATGAAATGAAGGCTGCTAATTAGTGAACCTTAAAACTGGCTATCTAGATGTCTCAATGAAGTAAGTGGGGTCCTCAGTTGTCAGAAGGGGCAAAGGAGAGGATAGAACCATGACATGAGGAAAACTGGTCTAAATGTCACTTTAAAAATGTTCTAGTAGATATTTATTATTTCAAAATACTGTATAACTATTATTTTAATACAAATATGGAGAGTTTCTATTCTATTTAGGACATATGTAATTAGTGTATCAATAATTTTATATTGATATATGTATCAATAATTGTATATATAATTTTATATATATAATAAAAAAAGTACCAGTATATCCATATTGACGTGATCAGGTCTATTTGACATTTTAGTAACTGACAAATTTCAAATAAACCTGAGACCCCATTCTGTGGAAATTAAGCTCAAGAAGCATACAATTTTATTTAGCATCTTTCTTCTCTTTCTTTTCATGCTTCCCATACCTTACTTCTTTAGAAGAAAGCCTAGCTTACATGAAATATAGATCACCCTCCACACCAGCATGAACTCACATCCTACTCTTACACATCATAGAATGACTTTTTTTTTTTTAATCTTCATGTCTAGCTTGATACTTGGATTGGTATCTTATACTTCTCCCTACATCCAATTGGAATATTTTGCAGCTTTCCATGCTCAAATACAAGCAGCACTATGGTTTTCTGCAGCTTTCTTTAATTAGAATAAAATATGCCCTCTTCTGTTATTAGGTCTTATTCATTATAAGATTCATTACAAGTTTGTTAATTGTTGTGACAAGGATAGTGAAAAATGGGATAATGCCTGACTAGGGTCAGGAGAAAATTAAGAAAGAAGAGAAAAAGGGTACATGCAAACCAGAGGATAGAGTGCTACTCCCTTTATTCCTATACATCTTACGATCAAGCATAACCCATTCATTTTCCTACTAGTCCTGCTGCCAATGGCCCCATCTCTAGCAGAAACATGTAAAGGAGAAAAGTAAGGCAACTCTTCTACCTTTAATTATGCTGTGAAAATTCTGTTCTACTGGTAAAAATTAATTGGCTCCAGTGAAGTGGTAATATCATTTTTTTTTAAGCAGGACCTAAAAACACTAAATATGTAGCTTTTTTCTTGGGGAGAATTTGCAACATCATTTAACATAATAGGATTAGGCTGCAAAGTGGGTGATTGTCTCTGATTGTGACCTCAACAATCCTGTCAGACCCTAATGTAAGAGATCACATGTGGAAAGGGGGATATGTTAAGAATAAAGGGGCTTCTGCCAAGATGCTGAGGCTCTTCTCCTGTTCAAGTTATCTGCTCTTCATTACTTTGCTACTACACTACCAAGAATGATATCTGAAGTTTATGTTAGAGGATATTGCTAATATTTGTGAAGACAGCAATTATTTCTACTGTCTTAAGATTAAATAGGATTTTCTCATAATTATTTTTCAACTTCTAACTTCAGTTACCAGCGTGTCATTTTGATTAAATTTCTAACAATAGTGGGGTACCTGCAAAATTAATTATGACTGAAAAGTGCAGTGAAGAAGTGCTAAATTTATAAGCAATTCAAAATTCAAAACAGACATTTTGCTTAATGTATTAATTTGACTGCATCTTTCAGCATGGGTATACAGTACAATAAAATCAGTAGAAGCCAAAGTCTTAAAATAACTAATATACATTACTCTTTTTCATTAACTGTTATAATTATTTGCATGTATTAATTATAGAAGTGCGGGGGACCCACTATAGTAGCTCCATGTATGCATACATAATGCACTAATCTCGTCCATCCAACATTTCACTCTTAACTCCACTGCTTTTCCTAACAGACATCCTCCTGAGCCTTTATGAGGTCTAATATTCATGTACAATTTTATAGTTACCAGAAAAACACAGCCATTTCCAGATAATTTCACTTAAGGTTAAATTAACAGCACTCAATTCCCTATTCATTGTGTTTTATAGTTTCAAATGCATTATCTTAGCTTGCTTTGGCTGCTTTAAAAGACTACCAGAAAGTTAGTGGCCTATCAGTAGTAAAAATGTGTATCTTGAGCTCTAAAGATAAGAGGCCCAAGAACTGGAGCCTAAGGTTGGATGGTGCTTCTTTCTGGACTCAGACAGCAGTTTCTACAAATCATCATATGGTGAGAGGGCATGCTCTAAGAACTTGGGTATACTACAATGGTTTTCATGTGAACCCCCACTCCCATAGGCTAATATACTGGAATTATTTGCCAGCTGATGGGCCTGTAAGAAGTGATTCAATCTTAGGGGCTCAGACTCAATCAGTGGGTTAATACCTTCCTGAGTTCATATTAGGATAGCATTATTTGAAGGTGGTGCAGTATCAGAGGTGAGGACTGGCTGTAGGACTTAGGTAACTGGGATGTGTCCTTAGGGGCTGTATCTTATCCTGGCCTTGTGAGCAGCCTCTCCCATATGCTTCTGCTGCCCTGGCATCACCATAGGCTCCATACCATCAGTTCTAAGGATTGTGGGCTGACACCTCTGAAACTGTGATCACAAGAACTCCTTCTTCCCTCGTTACTTCCTCTCAGGCATTTGGTCACAGTGACAAAAAGGTAACAAGCATAGGTACTAATACTGTCTATGAGGGCTCAGCTCCGGCCTTATCTGCTAATAACGTTACATTAAGAAAAATGCTTTCAGACTTTGAAATTTGTGAGGTTGCAAACTTTCACACTGTGAACCTTGTATTGGTTCGAATCAATATTTAACATTCCTTTCATATATATGCAAACAAATTCAAGCTCTGACAAATGTAACTAACTCCTTGGTAAAAAAAAAAAAAAAAAAAAAAAAATTGCACTCAATTTTCCCTGGTAGCTTTTTATTGTCATAGTCTCTCAAGTGGGTATTTAAATAAGAAGTCAGAAACTTTAAATTGTATCTTGACTGTTCCATTTTAAAAGAGAAGTTACAGTATGTTGTAAGTATATGTATAACTCTGAAATAATTAGTGAAATTATGATTATTCCCAGTTACATCCATTTTCCTGCAAATGCATTAAGATTGCTCTTCTTTATGTCAAGTGGTTTTCAATGTCTGGCATCCACATTATATCTTGGGAGATATTAAGAATGCTGAGATGCACAGGCACCGATCATTGGTTCCTGCTTTTCATCCAAGCTTCTGTTGTAGATAGCAGATGTGGAGTAAGCCCCAGTGAAGCATCCAATGCTGAGTCCTATGGTTCTCACAAAAAGTGACCTTGGCATCTTGTTGACAAACAGAAAAAAAAATGCTGGTCTGTCCTGAAGTTGTGTCCCAAACAAAGAATGAGGTGACAATGGTTGTTTCTTAAAATTCTTCATTTTCTCAAAAATTATTTTGGAATTCCCATTTCTTTTCAAAAATTTCAAGGTCCTTATAGGCATTAGGATTTTTCTTAAAGCAATTCAATATTCTGTTTTTTTACATACCAATCAAATGTGGTATACCATCAAATGCAGTATTCAAAGATACTCCAGCATTCTGTACATGAAATCTACTACATTTAACTTCTGCTACAAAATCTGCAACCTAGCTGTGGGCAATAAATTCTATATATTTATATCAGATCACTCTCAGAGTTCTATTTACCTAAATGTCATTAAAAAAGTGGATCATTGAATTCCTTTTTCCAAGACCATATTTCACCAAAATCTTTACAGATAATATCCTATAAAATTTCATTAAAAGGATTCTTTCATCAGGGTATGAAGACAGAAGCAAGCCTCAGTTCTAAAATCATGCTAAACAAACCCTTGCAGGGAGGAGCTTTTCTTCCTGTATCACTTGGATCTCAAAAGCAGTCAGGCAAAATCCCAGGCACCAACATGGATGAATTTCAACAAACTCTCTGATATTTAAATGGGAAGAAAACTGAGTGTGTGAGTTCTAGATAAGATGACAGGGGCATGCTATTATTTTTAATGTATATTAATATGGACAAGTTCTTTATCTTGTACATAGCTGCCTGAAATTATTTGGACAGTGTAGGAGAAGAATTTGGAAAGTAATATGAAGCTAGTATGCAGCAGCAAATTATTTACTTGCTTTTCCCATTAAAATCTTTCCCTAGAGGTCCACTGTGTCTGAACCATATTACATATCTTTTTAGCACAAATTAAAAACAATTCACTTTGACTTTAATTTATGTATTTTTCCTTACTAGGATATAAATACTCATTTCTGACTACATGAATGATCATATATTATACAGTACCACTGCTGTCTCTATCAGTCAAGTAACAGCTAAATTATTCTAAGCTTATTACAGGATGAGAAGGGAAATGCAAGAGAAACACTATAGAAGACAATACTGGTAGTTGTTATTTCAACTTATAGTCTACTTAGTGTTTACATTCTGTGTTGTATTCAAGATTTGACAGACACCAAGTTAATTCAAATTCTGTGACATGGAAATTTAATTACCTAAATTAATGAAAATTAAAATGGCCATAAAACTTACAGTCATGAGTGTAGTAATGAATATACTTGATAAGGAAAATTCTTAATTCTTTCTGTTCTCTTTTAGACCCAAAATTCATATGCTTGACTAAGAACATAATAGTACTAAAACTGTTTTAACAAGAGACTACTGCGCATGTACAAGTAGAGTAATGGTAATATAAATTCTTTCTTTGCCATTTCTTTCAAATACTATAACCATTTCTCTTATGTTTCAGCAAAGGTCTTGCCTGTTTTAAATCACGTAATAGGTCTGCTACCTATTTGTTACAGCATGGATTGTTGCCTCACACACATAAAGTTCCCAATATAACCACATTTAGAGACAAGAACTTTAAAGAAGGATAGGTGTGAGGTAGAAGATATTGCTGGTCAATAGGGGTCAATAGGAAGGAATATGCTGGATTCATGCCTATAGGACATAGTAAGAAGGTGGCCTTTTCTAAGGCATGAAGACATTAAAGATGCAGAAGAAACCAAAAGTACCAGTGACTGAAACCTTAATATCTATTCTCCAGAATTCTTAGAAAACAAATGTATTGTTTGTACTATCTGGTGCATGGAATTTTGATATGACAGTGCTAGGGAATTATTACACTCTCCATAGAAGGCTTTCCTACAAGACTGTCAATTGTTTGCCTCTTTGGGCTTATCTTGTTGCCAGTATCCTGTATACAAAGCTTCCATGATGGTAGGGGTGGTGAACAACTGCTGTAGTGCTTGTACAAACAACACAGCTTATGTTGGACACCTGATTTCTTTTTAGAAGTTTGGGATTTCAGTGCATGCTGGGTATAGGATTCCTACAGGACAAACTCATGATAGAATCCTCAGTGTTGAGTTTCTAGTAGTCATCAAGGGAACAAGTGTACCACATGTACAGCACTGGATTTTCTTTTTGTTAGCAGTATATAATTCTTGTGGAGTTCTGGCCTGGGAATTTATACTTTCTCACAGAACATTTATTCTAATTACTCTCAAAACATTCAACTCTACAATGACTGAGAAGGGTCCATGGAAACAATGAAGCATGGCAGGTAGTAACTGCAACAAATGTTTCATGGTTCTAGTCATAGACCCTGGGTACTGGGCCAGCGTTAACTTCAATATCTATCTCCCTTACGTTTAAATAGTAAATGTAAGAGAATATAGATAGCATCTCTAACCTAAATCTGAATGCACTTAGTTTAAAACCTCAAACAAATCTGCCAAGAAGGGCTCGGGTCACATATAGAATCTCAGCAAGAGACTGTCTTTTGGGGCTGACAAATTTTTAAATGATTTATTACATAAACATGCAGAGAAAACTGTCATTCTACTTTATACCTAATAAAAAGTAGTTGCTTAAAATATTTACATTATAGAAATAGATATCTCTTAAGATTATTAGGGAAACATACTGATAGACATTTATTTGAAATTATATTCATAATGAGTGTAGGCTGCAAATTCCCTCCAACACGCATCTGAAACTTTTACTTCCATTGTAGTGGCATTAAAAGTCATGTGCTAAATGGTACCCAAGGCCCTGTGGGCTCCATCTTTGTGGAAGATTAACACCATCATCGTGAGAGTTGCATAATTGTTGTTGGTGTGGGTTCCTCATACGATGAAGGATTTGACCTCATTTTCTCTCTGTCTCACTTGCACACTGTTCATGTTTGATGCAGCAAGATGTTCCTTGCAAAGGCAGGTGTCATGCTCAGGCTTCTCACTGACCCAAAAGTGTGAGCCAAACCAACTTCCTTTGTTTGTAATTTAGCAAGCATACTGTATTTTGTTAGAGCATAAGAGATCAGAAAAAGACAAGAATAATGCTACCTTACATTCATTTTATATTCAAAATCTATCTGTTATGCCTTGGAGAATTTTATTTTGTCTGCTTACTTCTCCTAGTAAATATGGATGAATCATATTTTTCTCCTGTAATTATTGATTTATCATAAACAATGTCAAATTATTTCTAACTCTATATGTGTACTTTACAGTTTCTTGAGATAGAGAAAAGCTCACCAGAATTAATAGCAACTATAGGACTGAAAAATATTTCTGATGAAACCAATGTCACCTTCCAGCTCACACCTACCCTTCTTTCCACATGACCGATAAAACAAACCAAGCAAACAAACAAAACTCCATTAATTGCCATAACATACTTAGTTATTGTAAAACCAAAAGGGGAGTTATTGAGACAAAAAGAAAATTATAGAGAATATTAGTTATTAGTATCACAAATTGTCTATTTACCTTTTTAGATTATCCAGGTACGATTGGGTGTCAAACTCTGCTAATGCCTCATTCAGAATGTACCAATGACCAATAAGCTGTTATACTTTCAGATTTTACACTCGACTTTAAACTACCATAATCCCTAAACTACAGGAGTCTTTGCTGTCTTCTTCTGCCGGGTCACCATTGATGAAATACACATTTCACCTGTGGTCATCATGCCTCTGCTAAAAATTCCCCTAACCAGAGTAAGCTGCATTTGGCCTTTTTCTCCCCTTTTATTGAAAATAGCTTTTTTTCTCACCTAATATATCCTAATTACAGTAGCCAAATAGGCTTTCAAGGGAGTATAATATAATATAATATAATATAATATAATATAATATAAATATATAATATGAAAAAACAAAAGCCTAACACATCTGAATAAGACAGAAATAAACAAACACCAGAAAGAAAGGATCCCAAGAAAAGGCACAAGAAAGAGGCAGAGACCCACTCATTTGGCCTTCCATTTTGAAATGAGACATTAGAGTGTCACTGTCTTTCCCTGAAATCCTGCTTTATTTTTCTCATGATGCTAATCACCTCTTCCTGAAACACTTTACAGTATATGTTGTCTATTTTTTTTCCAGAGAATCCAGACATCATAAAATCAGGGATTTTGTTTGTATTATTTACACTGAGACATGAATGTTTTAGAATATTATTAAGCTGGTGGCAGTTAATCAATAAATGAATTGGATTCCTCAACAAATTAATGAGTTAATACATAACTGAAGCAATGATTCAGAAATATACCATAGTGGGTTCTTACTGGGAGAACAAAACGGGATTTCAAGTATTAAGAGAGACCACTAATTTCCAAAAACGAAAAATAACTGTAATAAAATCTCTCTCTGCTTCCACAAATGTAGGACATAGAATAAATGATTCTGTAGTGGCCTTGCCACAATGGGCTCCTCTTTCCCAAGGTCTCAAAATGTACTCTTTACATTACGATATGCTAGACAAAATAATTTGAAGCTATCTTGATGTCAGGACATTTGAAGGGGTAAATAATCAGCTGTGCTTTGTTTACAGTTAGTTTTCTTTCTCCAGAATTCTAAGGGGATGGATGGGCTCCTTTAGTAGAAGCCATGTATTTAGGATGTTGATTAGTTACCTTTCTATAGAAAGTTGGAGAATTAAAGAAAAATGTACTATGACATATTTCTTATGAAAAAATCCTATATAAAAAAATAGAAATAATTTTTTAATTTTCTCTGTTTCTGTTTTAACGTATTCATCAGTTTGCTCTCAATTTTTCATATTTAGTCTTTCTCTTTTACATATGGCATTCCTGTTCATTAGTTCTTGTAAAAGTTTTATGATACGTGATAATATAAAATAAATAACATCACTTCTTAATATTAGACGTTAATCTTTGAAAATAAAACATTCTTTTCCCATTTGGCAATAAGGTAAAAAAAATGCTAAGCAGAAATATCCTTCATATGCATACATAGGGCATTATTGGCCTAAGGTTGGAGATCCTACCTCTGAAAACAACAGCACTTATTTACTGTTTCACTGTGTGCTGTGGTAGGTGCCTTCTACACACTGACTTCTCAGCCTGGCTTTTTATTGTCTCCTGAAGTAGTTGTACTTGTTTTTGCTCTGCAGATACATATGCTAGGAAACAAAGTACCTGCCTCATGGCAGCAATGGGAAGAAAGTGGCAGAAGTGAGCTTAATCCCAGAGGTTTCCAATATTGCTACAGAAGTCATTATTGTAGAAACTGGGCAATGTATTTCCTTTGAAAACATGTACTCCTGATTTTTATACCGTTGCAATGTGTAATATATTAGGTTATCATAAATAATAGGTTCATTGTACTTTGTGGAACTATTTTAATTTTCTACTTCTTTAGAAAATTTTTCATTAAAAATAACCTAACATGAATAACCTTCAAAATTATAATGATACAAATGTTGAAAAGCTAAACTGTTGAAAAACTGACAGGAAATGGCCATCTGTATAATCAATTTAAAGACACTCAGAGAATTTCTCAAACTGTTCATCAAAATTTACCTTTTTGAATTGATGACTTGTATCATAAGATCTTGGTTTATCTGAATTTGTAAGAACATTTGTAATTGTTTTTTAAGACAGTAAATTCTAAATAGCTAGTCAGAAGAGAATAAATGGAAGTTCTAGGGAGAGAGAGGAACTAGTGAAGAATCAGAAGTGTGTGGGATTAAGTCAGCAAGACAAGGAGGGAATCAGATGTACAGAATGGAGGGGATGTAAAGAGGCATGTGGCAGAATGTAGATTAATAGAAACAGCTTACCTTAAGTTACAAAAGCTAATTGGAAACAAGCCTAGGCTAAGGCCAAGCTTTCATAATTAATAGTACATCTCTGTGTCATTATTTGGAGGTTGGTGGTCCAAAGAAAGTCTGACAAGAAATACCTGCTATATATGGCATCCAATGTGGAGGCCTGGCCTGTATAACCAAGCATAGCACCTATGAGCATCTGGCACAGTTCTCTATAGGAGACTAGGTAGACATATTTACCACAGCTCAGCCTACCAACTTCCCAGAGCTGGGGCAATTGAACATGGCTCCTGGCAGGTACCTGCAGGCATGAGGCCAGGCTCTCACAGAACTGAGGGGGGATGAAGCCAGCACCATGTGCTAAATGGAGCCATGCAGTGGGTGGTCTAACTATTTAAGGCTTGGTTTGTGCTGTCGGAGAAGGCTGATAAGGCACAGTAAGGCCAGGTCCAGACCAAGAAAACCTATGAACAAGTACAGTATAATTAAAAAGATGCTTAGTCACTGAAAAAAAAAGGAAAAGAAAATGGATATAGACAGAAAAAAATGCTTTAAAATAATAAAGTAAAGTAATGAAAAAAGAGTAAAGTATTATAAAATGAATAAGCTATATAAGGATGGAAAATACACAGGGCATCTGGATCATGTATGGTGCTTTGTTGAATTTGAATTTTTTGAATGCTGATGAGCGAAGGGCAAATGCTGCTGACAGACATTGGATTGTAGAAAAAAACCCTGCTAATTTGAACCTACCTATAAATCTTAAGGATGTTTTAACTCAAGAATGGAAGTGAGGAAATGTTTTGCATTTGGGGATAGGTTATGCCTTTGTTTCTATAGGAAACAAAAAACTATGGAGTCCTTCAAAATTAATAAAGACCAGATTTGACCAGGGGAGACCTCCAGAAAATCTTGGCTGCAGATATAAAGGAAGAAAGAAAGAAAAACTACAAGACAGGTGATGTACAAACTGGTCCCTTGACATGGAAACAGCTCTAAGACTGAGTGAGGCATGATAAATTTTATTAGCTACAGTATCCTCTTGACTTATTATTGCATGACTTCCTTTCATATGCATGGATGGAGATTTATATTACAGTTTGATTTTTCAGTCCAAATGGACTTATAAAATTGACAAATGCCTTTTACCTGCAAATAGAACAAAAAATTATCTTTAAATGATTTGTGCACACATTTCATACTTGTGTTAATGCAGATATGTATGTTACCTTTCTAAGTTTGTGTGTTTTCAGGAAAAAAAGGACCAGACACCATTGAAGAAGACAAGTAGCTCAGGTGATCTAGCCTCTCCAAATGCCTCTGTTGCAGGTTCATCAAAAATCTACATCCAGAACAATGTCAAAGTGGATAGCTAAGAGGATCCAGCATTACAAACTACTCCAGCCAGGACTTCAGATGATATCTGTACTTTCCCATCACACAGAGACTAGACGACCAATGATACAGGTAGCTCTCCCAGGAGTTGACCATTATCCCAATTTTCTCAGGGTCTCCTAAAGTTGCCATTGCCCCCAAGACATCAGGAATTAGTTGTAAGAACATGAAACTCACATTCCTAAGAGGTGGGGTCATAGTTTTCAGTCACTTAGTGAGTTATGGATGTTTGTCATTGTTTAGTTGAACTAGTTGCAAGCTGTTACTGGTCATGGTCAAGGAAAATACTAAACAAAGGAGATCAGATTCAAGGATCTCTTTTAAAAAGGGAATTTAGGAATGATAAGATTAAAGGGTAGATTATTGAATCTACTTTTAGACTAAAAAGCAAGTACTAGACTCAAATATTTTACATTCATTTGGATTTTTATATACTGATACAAATTTAAGATTATTTTTGTTATAACATACTGTATGGATGTTTCTACTCTTATTTAACATACTGTATCTATGCAGCTTATTTTAAAATGTAATATAAAGATTTAGTCCTTAAAAGCTATTATTGCAAATTGTTTAGGATAATTAAGAAATGCATGTTAATAATTAGTCATCTGTAACAAACTTGTCTCACATTAGGTATGTTTTCAAAGTCAAACATAGATATATTTTAGATAGATAGATGGTCTTCAAACACTTTTGAGTCCCACAAAATATGGCATTTAAGATGTTTTACCAGCATAAGGCTTTTCATGACAGTGAGATATGTCTGCTCCTTGCAGCACCAATCTACTTTAGAGAAGATGATTGGCATCAAAGAACCTCCATATAGAGTTTACTTTCATTTGTGGCAAAGATAGTCACTGGGCAAGAAACTGCCCTTGGCTCAACTAATGACAATGTTATTCATATTGGGCAAGCATGACACAAAGAAAGTGACTGCCAAATTTTGCCAAGACAAGGTAGGACATTCCTTCAAAAAATTATGCTTCACAGAAAAGTCTGTCAGATATTCTAGACCTGTAGGGTGAAGATGTTGCAGAGGAAACTTGGGTGACTGTCCAGGTAGCCAGTTGCTTCTGTCATTTCTATAATTTTTTACTCAGGTAATATTTTTATCCTTCTTGGGTTTCTGATGGGGATTGAAGACTAGATAGTTATACTGTTTTCTTTGTTAACAAATTAAGAAAAGAAACTTAATGAACCATACAGAAAAGACATATAGAGTTTAGAAGGTTGAGAAACATAAGTGCTTAAGTTGTTTATCTAAGAAAATGTCTTTTAGATCTAAAAAGATATTTTTAGATTAGTAATACAAGTTATGATAGAAAGTCATTTAGGTATAAAATTTGGGACTCACCAAGACAAGATAGATATTCTCTAAATTTGCCAAATTCAAATGGACTAGAAATTGTGAAAAATAATTCTCACCTGATATTTTTTCTTATTGTATATAGTTTTACTATGTTAGAGTTAAACCTTTCTTTTTAATCAGACAAAAAGGGAGAAGTGATGTGGGATAATCTTTTTGTACACTGTGAAGATGTTTCTTTGCCAAGGTGCCTTCTAATTTGCTTAATAAAGAGCTGAATGGCTAATAGCTATGCAAGAGAGAATAGGAAGAACTTTTGGGGAGAGAGAGGAACTCAGGAAGAATCAGAGGTATGTAAATTTTGCCAGCCAGACACGGAAGGAGTCAGATGTACAGCATGGAGGAGTGGTAAAGAGCCACATGACAGAACATATATTAATAGAAACAGGTTAACTTAAGCTATAAGAGCTAGCTGGGAACAAGCCTAAGCTAAGACCAAGCTTTATAATTAATAATAACTGTCTGTGTCATTATTTGGGGTGAGAAGACCAAAGAAATTCTTACAAGAAAGCTTGCTATATCGTTTCTAATTAAAGACTAAAATAAAAATATATGCTACTAGCTGATAAGATGGGTTACTAGGTAAAGATACTTGCCAACATGTCTGATGACTTGAGCTTAGTCTCTAGAACCAATAGTATAGAAGAAGAGAACTCTCAAAAATTTTCTGAACACCACACACATGCACTAGCACCCTACACACACACACACACACACACACACACACAACACAACACACACACACACACACTACATAAATGTAAAAATTTATGAACCATCTAGAATTGATATATTTTTAAAAGATTTTTCTACACAATTTTATATAATAAACAACAAAACATGTGAGTCATATTGCATTTTAGTAAGTTCTGGGCTAAGGCTTTGGTCCTATAGTAGTGACACATAGCATTTCTCCTTTAATTGCACAGCAAAATTTTCAGAGGTAAATTTATATTTCTACTTACTTCTTAGTTGGATTGGGTAGCTTTCTTTTACTTAAAGTTAGCTTTGGTGCAGGGCAGAAGAATAGTCAGATACAATGCTACTTCAAAATATATTAAGGAGATTTTTTTTTCTCTCAGTATCCTTGCTGCTGTACAGACAGGAGGGTATTCTCAGATGAAAATGGAAGAATATCTTAGGCAAAAAGAAGACTCGGGAAATAAAGAAAAGCAACCAGAAAACGTTTGACTCAGAAAGTAAGGAAAATGAGAAAATACTCAATTGTAACTCAGAATTAGTTCTTAGGAAAGTGACTATATAAGTGAGAGCATGGCTGTACCACAGATGGTTTACCTGTGCCTCATGGGTGGTGGTGATACCTGAGGACAGGGTGTCTGTACCTCAGGGAAGGTGGCTATATCTCAGAAAGGACATCTGCCCTTCAGGGAAGAGACCTGAACCTCAAGGAGGGTGGTTGCATCTCAGAGAAAGTAGCTGTATTGAGAAAGAGTAGCTTGAGATCATAGACAGTGGCTGTGCTTCATAGGAGTAGCAGAGACTCAGAGGAGGAGGCAGCATCTCTAAGAGTGAATGTATTTCAGAGTAGGTAGCTGTACCTCAGACAGGGTGGCTGTACCTAAGAGAAAGTGTCTCTGTGTACTCTAGGTGCTGCAAAACCCCAAAGACATGCCAAGAACTGCTAAAAATAAGGTGATAAGTTATATTTGATGGGAGACTAGTGAATGGAGGTGATGCTTCAGTGCCTTTGTGTACTTTAGAAGCAGAGTATAGGAAAAACATAGTTGATTTCCTATTGAATTTATTACAGGACAAGAGTAAGATAGTATAATATAATATGCATTTGATACATGAAATCAAACGTGACTTTTGCTCACTAAGAGCTAAAGACTGAACTATAGACACCATGCTTCACTGAAGTACAAATGAATTTGAAAAGTTTGTGATCCATAATACTGAGGGACAAATGTAGCATAGCTCCTCGGCTGGCAGATAGATAGGAAAAGAGGCTCAATGTAGATTAGTAGTCTATCTACTTAAACACTAAAAATGGCTGTCTTCCTGCTTTTCCATCACCAAGATGAAGGGGAACTTTCAAATCTCCCACAAGGGGACACTCTTGTGGTGGGAACCAATCCACTTCCTTTCCTTATCTGGATTATCCAATTCCCCTACAATAATCCAAGCCTGCCAAAAAAGACAACTCATCCTAACCCAAGCATAAAAGTATTATAGAGTTCTCATTTCCTGATAACCCTCCTGATCCATGGGGAGTCTGCCTCTCTGTGGTGTGTGTGTGTGTGTGTGTGTGTGTGTGTGTGTGTGTGTGTGTGTTTTCAATAAAACATTAAAAGGAACAGGCTAGTATAGATCAGTCATTTGGGCATCCTAAGGCAACTTTAGTATAGGAAATCATGCTGAACCTAACACGGAGACAAAAGGCAGACTGAAAATTAGGTGGAAAGAAACTAGGGAGGCTAGCAGAAAGGAAAGGTAGAATAATACAGACAAAATAAAAGACTTGAACCAACATTGTCCACAGTGTCATTCTATAGAGGACCATAAAAAATTCTAATGGTTAAGCCATCTATTCCTGCTTTGAGCATCAGAGGAATAAAACTGTGTGATCATGTAATGGGTCCATAATGTCATAGTGTCCCCACTCATTGGTAGTTGGTAATCCCTTAGTTGTTCACAATTATATAGTGACACCTGTCAGCTCATATATGTATAGTTAATGTAATGCTAAACATAGTTAAAATATAGATTATACCCTTGCCTTTTGTTTGAAAATATGTGCCAGGGTCATAGCCCGAAAAATTATAACAATTTGAAATACTAGAAACTTCTCACTACCAACAGAGTAGAACATTTGTGAGCCTCTTATGTGTGGGAATGAAAAGACTGACACCTAAGTGCAATGTGTTGTGGGTTACTCATCATATGTACATCATAGTTTCACAGTAGGCATGCATTCAACAGGGAATAGTGCTGACTGGTGAACTGGAGGTCATGTGACCTGCCCATGCATACACCTCACTAGTTGATCTGTTCCTTCTATTTGCAAAGAAAGGCAGAGTCCCCAGATTTTCCAGTTGTTTAAGGCAATGTTGGATAAATTTTCAAACACCATAGCAACAATTTTTAAACAATTATCACACAAAGCTTAGTGGGGCAGGGTACAAGTTGCATGGAAGAGAATAAAATTAAGTGACATTACAAGTGAAACTTAGAATGCCTTTCAGAGCAGATTTTTTAAGAACTAAATTTGAAGACTTGGTTTCAATACGACTACTAATGGGAGCAACAACTTATCAGGGAAAAGAAATATTGGTATCTTTTATGCTTAAATTTCCAAATCTCTAAAGCCAAATATTCTCTCCCCACATTAGTGAACTAGTCTTAGAATATTATCTAGTTTTATGTAACATTAATTTACTGTATCTTATTAAGAAATACTTCTAACAGCAGTCAATTTCTCAGCAAAGAAGCAATTTAAAATAAAGACACAAAAGCAGCAGAAGGAGAGAGGAGGTTAAAAATGATATAAATATAGCACTCATGTATAAATTATCAAAATAAATAAAGAAAAATGGAAGACACACTTATTAATAGGGTTGTAACTATTAGGTATTAAAATAACGATCAATTTGTCTTTATTTTAGGTGCTACGTGTAAGGTTAATTTAGTCAGAATGTCATTTTAAAGTTATGTTAAAAGGAAATGTCACTATGATGCACACTTGGGCTGGCACAAGTTATCTTCCTTTAATTCTAGCAGTCATTGATTAATCCCAAATAGGTATGAACAACAGAAGCAATTTTTCTTGCTAATTTAACCACTTCTCAGCAGGAAAGAGAAAAGCAAGATCCTCCATCAACCAGCAATGTGGTTCTTTCAAAAGCATAGTGGCTTTGCTTACTCAATGTTACATATTTGATGATGAAGTTAGGTTCTGGAATAACTACAGTTTAGGAAGCTGGTGCTATACTCTGATTGTTAGTGTGAGTAGACTGACAGACATCTAGGCTGTTAGTAAAACTTTTGGATATTACTGTGTGGGCTCTGGCCTTATCAACCATAAAAAGCAGAGACTAACAGAAGAGTGGAACTGTGGAAGGCAGGAACTAGTTAGATGAAAACTGACTACAGAAGATATACTTTTGAAGTGTACATCCTGTTCCTGGCCTTCCTACAACTCCTCTCTCTCTGCTTCAGAGTAGCATAGAAATGAGTTACAGCATGTTACCTTCATGATGTTGTGTTTCACTATAGGACAAGAAGTATGAAGCCAGCCGCAACAGACTAAAGTATCTGAAACTGTGAGCCCATACACATCTTTCCTCTTCTTAACTTCTTCCCTCAATATTTGTCATTGAGACAAAACACCCCCAAATCCCGACTAATCCAGAACTTACAGTGTCTATGTTCACAAGAAAGACCATGCTACATTCCTGGAGAAAGAAAAAGAAAATGTAACCTAGCAACCCATATTTTTTTCCAGTTCTGAAAGCTGTGTTGTTGACTGATGGAGGGAATTATTTGTTTGTTTGTTTTTCTCTCTTTTTTTGCTGGCAAGTAATTAGATTAGTAAAAGAAACCAATTCCTCCCTTTGAAAAAATATTACCATGTTAGTTAAATATATTTGTGCATGTATGTGTGTGTGTGTATATCCTGATTCACACCCTTGTGTACATGCTGTTAAACATGTGTGTGCATATTTGTATTTATGCTAGTGCATGCTGGCATATGGTGTGTGTGTGTGTATTTCTGTGTGTGTGTGTGTGTGTGTGTGTGTGTGTGTGTGTGTGTGTGTGTGTGTTTGTGTGTATTCTGGTACAATGTATATGCAGCTACATGTGTGTGCATTTACATGTGGAGCCCAGAAGACATCCTTGGCTGTCATGCCTCAGGCACTGTCTACCTTTTTACTTTGAGACAGGGTTTCTCATTAGTCTGGAGTTATACACATAGGCTAGGTTGATTAGCTATCAATCCTCAGGAATAGTCCTGTCTTTGCCTCTCCAGAACTGGAATATACCTCTCCAGAAATCTATAGCACCACTCCATGGATCTCTAGATTTTCTTAAAATTGGTTCTGAGATTGAATCCAGGGGGAATCACTTTAGTGAATATGCTTTCTTCTTAGTCCAATATCATAATTTGAATCAAGTTATAAACACACAGGAGTTATAATATCAAGATTACCTTCATGTAATGATATTGAGAGTACCTAAATGCCCTCTATATCTTGATAAAAAATGTGTGAAATTACAAACTTTATACCAAAGTACTGCCCCAAATATTTTCTCTTATTTTGTTATATAAAAATAAACAATTGATATGTTATTCACTAATGCAATGTCAAATTTCAAAGATAAAATAATGTTGGAGTGTTACTGTTTATTAAAAAGATTAAATTTTAGGTAATAAAATAAGTGTGAGAAGTTTTTGAAGACTATAAATCATGTTTTTTCATGTGATATTGGGCACTTGAAGCCAATGCTGCATATTCCAGGATCTCAAAAGTCTTAATTGCTTTCAAGAACCACTTACACACATTAGCTCAAAAACAGTATTGATCTCTTAGAACCAGTCAAATAATCTAACAGAGTAATTGTACTTGCATTAGTTTCATATCAGCAGATTCTAGAATAAAAAAGCTCATTTTAACCTTTCTTAAAAATCACATTAAGTTTTAGCATTGTAATTTATCTATATATTAAGAGAAAATGGTTTCTGGTGATGCAGTGAAAATTCAGCTAAATCTTTGCAAAGCGAGGGTTCTTCTGTGAATTCTGCCCCACATACTATGAATAAAATACCACACAATACTAAACATGGAAGCACAAGTTGTGGTGTCAGTTTGACAAATCATTTATACCCCAAGATGCCACTCAATATTTACAAATTCTTTGATGCAGAAATGAGAGTTTCATAATTTTACTAAGTCTGTCACTGTTTTAGGGTTTTATTGTTGTGAAGAGATACCATGACCATATAACTCTTATAAAAGAAAACATTTTACTGGGGCTAGCTTACAGTTCAGAGGTTTAGTCCATTATCATCATGGCAGATGCTAGGCAGAAAGACATGGTGTTGGAGAAGGAGCACTACATCTTGGAAGTTCTATATCTTGATCAGCAGGCAACAGGATTTGAATTCTGTACCAACTGGAAATAGCTTGAGCATAGGAGATGTCAAAGCCCACTCCCAGAGTGACACACTTCCTCCTAAAAGGCCATATCAATTCCAACAAGCCACAACTTCTAATAGTGCCACTCCCTATGTGGGGCATTTTCTTTCAAACCACCACAGTAACTAATCATGAAGCAACTGAGGTTTGTATAGAAAGTAAAGGTTATCAGTGGACAGCTTTATGGAAGGCTTATCCATAACGCTGAATGTAGGGAAGCCCTAGATATCACTGTACAGCCTATATGTAGCATGAGGCTTAATAACATACAACCATTGTATGAAAAAGAACAAAATATGAAATAATAATTTTATATACAACCGCAATGAACATTCTAATAGACACTCAAACATGCATTATTCTACTTTTAAAGCAAACTGCAAAAACCTTTGAATTCAAGTGTATTATCCCAACGTTTTAACTTTTTCATCCAAACTACTGTAGATTGCCCTTCTTTATAATAATACTAATGATATACAAACATTCTTGGCACAAACAGTTCATTTTCATGCTATGGCTAAAACCCTAACCCTAGTAGGCAACGAGAAAATTTCCCTATTTGTAGTGCATATAATAGACTCTCAAATCGGAGAATGTCTTTAGGGGAATGAACCCATACCTAGCGTTAACTTTTGTTTTGTAATGATTGCACCATTCAGTTCTGTTGCTAAAGACATTATAAGTAAAATAAACACTGCAGATCATTACATGTAAACCAATGACTACAAACACATGTTTCCTACTTCACATTGACCAAAAGCTGTTAAAAATACAGCTCAGTGGCAGACATGATAGGTGGCAACTGCTCCATGAATATTCCAACCTTCAGCCTTTAGATAGCGATTGAATAATGGAACAAAAACAACACTTCAAGTACTGTATGTAAAGATGAATGAGATCTTAGCATGGGGATGCACAACTCTAATCTCAGCACTTAAGGGAATGAAGGGGATTTCTACTTCATGGGTGACGAAGTACAACAAGTTAAGGCAACCAACCAAGTAAGAAGAATGAACCAGCTCACCTCACGTCTGTGGAGGACTATATAATGTAAACTGTTTGCAACCTTTAAAATACTAAAAACGACTGTCTTCGGGGGTGTGGTTATCTTTTACCTTGAAAGGCAGGGGCTCTTCCGTGAGAGGGCTGATGGGAAGCGATGTGGTACTGCTGGAAGGGCTCACATCACTCTGCAAAGAAAGGACCCTTGTGTTAAAGATGCCATGCTTGAAACCATGTGTAGCATCCCTAACCGAGAACCCCAAATTCCTTGTTAAGATGAACAAGTAAATGTATGTTTAAAAAAAAAAACATTCAACGTGGTTATTTTAATTAAATATAATGACTACTTTTTCTGTTAAGCAATAAGTAACATTTTCACTTAATTTACAGATTTATTTCTTCTCTGAAGATAAAACTCTGAGTCATTATAATGTCATGTCAATGGCTTTTTGTCTGATATTTAAACATGAATCACATTCTTGTCCCTTTGTAGGAATTTAAACTGTTGTAATTACCTTATGTCCATTATATAAACCACATAAAATTAGGTAATTGAAACTAGAGAAACAAAATTTTTATACTTCCTATTCCTAGACCCTGACATTTACATCCTTTCTTTTATTTTGCATACTTTATTAAATATAATATTTTATTAAATATTTGAGAATTTTGTGCATGCATACAATGTACTTTGATTATGTTTGCCCTCCTCTCTTCCTTCTAACTCCTCCATGTTTCACACCCACTCTCCCTACTAACTTTATGTCCTTTTACTTTTTCTTTATAATCCACAGAATTCTGCTTGTGCTGTCCATATGTCCATGGGTATTGGGCCATGCACTGAAGTAGGTGCAACCTACCAAGGGCCAAGTCCATTTAGAGAAAATGGACTCCCCACTCCCCAGTCGTCATCAATTGTCAAAAGTTCCTCCGCCAAGGGTGGGAGCTTGTGAGTCACTCACCACGAAGTGCTAGCGTGTTAACTATCTTGATCTTGCACAGGCAAGCACAGCTGCTTTGAGTCCATAAATGCAGTGGCTTTGTCATCTTCAGAGACACTATTTCACCCTGATTTCCCTCAACATCGGGCTTCTATTATCTTTGAACCCCTGTGCCTTGAGAAAAGGAGGGTGTGATACAGAAATTCCAATTGTGGCTGAGCACACCACTGATGCACTCACACTTATTCTCCTCACTTTGACCAGTTATAAGTTTGTTTCTACCTTAAATTCTGTCCACTACACAAAGAAAAATCTCTGATGTGGTTGAGAAGTACATAAGTCTATGGGTATGGAGATATGAATTTGGAGGGAAGTTTAATACTGTCTATTTAGCAGAATCATAGAGGTTCTCCCCTGGGGTCTCTAAGTTCCCAGCCATAGGTTCTTGGCCAGCTGTGCAGTACTGCCCATGAGTTTCCTCCTTTACAGAAGGCCTTAAATTCAAGCAGAAAATGGTTGATTACCCATATAGCATTTGTGGCACTATTACATACATGAGCATGTCTTGCCAGCCTGGTTATTACTATAGCTTAAAGGGTTTACGAGTAAGTAAGATTGCTGATGACTTGTGTCTCCCAGTAGTCTGAATAGCACTTTTCAGTACTATGACAGCTAGCCAGCAGAGAAGATATTTCCTGGCCAGTATCAGCTTAAGTTCTCCAGGTCTTGGTCCAAAGTGTGTGATATTTTTAGCAATAAGACCTTACCACCAAGATCTGATGAAAAACCAAGAGCAATGGTCTTCATTTTTTGTAGGAGAGTTCCCATGCATGGAGCTAGGCATTTTACTTGGCATCTGTGACTACTGGGAGAACTATTCCCATTGTAGGTTAACTTCAATTAAACCCCTTAATATCAATATATTTACATAAATATTTACATGAATATATAAACACACACACATATACACACATATATGTACAACTTATAAAATTGCAGATTTCTACTTTGCTCTTTCAAAGAGCTTCAGCGTTAGTTATTTTCCCCAACCTACCTCTGCCCTAATCTCACGTCCTTTTCTCCACCTAAACCTCCCTCCCCATTATTCTTCCCAATTCATAATCACCTCTATTCTACTATTCACCTCCCCTAAGATATTTCTTTCCCCTTCATTATGAATGGCCCTTTCAAGTTCCCAAAAACAAATTAAAAACATTTATACAAAATAAAAAAAGATCATGATTGGAATGTTATAATGTTATTGCTATATAATTTAATAAAACTCCTTATATATTATAAATTATACAATGCTATATAATTTAATAAAACTCCTTAAACTAATTTTGTTTTTAAAAGAAATATGAGTTAGGAGCCATCAATAATTCACTTCTAAAAGCAAGACCAAGCTTCTGAGAGTAGGAAGTAACAGAAGATGCTTCAATGTATTCTTAGTGCATTTCTCAGAAGAACTCTTCCTAAGTGAGATAAGCATATAAAACACAGGAAAAAAGGCATGCCCACTCACTGTCTTAGTCTGCTTGCTTTTGCTGTGATAAAACACTGACCAAAAGCAACATGGGGAAGGAAAGAATATTTGGGTTACAGGCTGCAGTCCATCATCAAAAAAGTTGAATCAGGCAAGAAAAGAAGAGAGTATGGCCATGGAGGAATGCTGCTTACCTAGGGGCTTGCTTCCTCTGACTTGCTCCTCTTTCTTTCATTTTTTTTCTCCATTTTTATTTTATAATTTAATTTAGTTATAATACATATCAGCCACGGATTTCCCTTTCTTCCCCCTTCCACTCCCCCTTCCAGCCCACCTCCCATTCCCATCTCCTCCAGGGCAAAGACTCCCCTGGGGGTTCAGCTCAACCTAGTAGATTCAGTCCAGGCAGGTCCAGTCCCCTCCTCCCAGGCTGAGCAAAGTGTCCCTGCATAAGCTCCAGGTTCCAAACAGCCAGCTCATGCACTAAGGACAGGTCCCAGTCCCACTGCCTGGGGGCCTCACAAACAGTTCAAGCTAATGAACTGTCTCACTTATCCAGAGGGCCTGATCCAGTTGTGGGCTCCCTGGCTGTTGGTTTATAGTTCATGTGTTTCAATTAGTTTGGCTTTTGTCACTGTGCTTTTTCCAATCTTGGTCTCAACAATGCTCACAACCTAGATGCCCTTCAACTGAAAAATGGATAAATAAAATGTACATATACACAATGGAGTACTACTCAGCAGAGAAAAACAATGACATCATGAGGTTTGAAGGCAAATGATGGATCTAGAAAAAATTATTCTGAGTGAAGTAACCCAGACTTAGAAAGACATACATGGTATGTACTCACTCATTGGAGGATACTAGATGTCAAACAAAGATGACTAGACTGCTACTCACAACTCCAGGGAGGCTACCTAGAAAACAGGACCCCAAGAAAGACACAGGGATTGCCCAATGACAGAGAAAAGGATGAGATCTATATAAGCAACCTGGATATGAGCAGAGGTAAAGAAGAGCCAGGGTCGAGGGAAAGAGAGTTTAGGGGACCGGGAGATACCAGCTGGATCAAGAACAGAGAGGGAGAACAAGGAATAGGAGACCATGATAAATGAAGACCACATGAGAATAGGAAGAAGCAAAGTGCTAGAGAGGTCCCCAGAAATCCACAAAGATATCTCCACAATAGACTACTGGTAATGATAGAGGGAAAGCCCGAACTGACCTACTCTGGTGGTAGGATGGACAAACACCCTAACTGTCATGCTAGCAACCTCTTTCTTTCTTATACAGCCCAGGCCCAACTGCCAAGGGACATCACCTCCTACAATGGGCTCCACCTCCTACATCAATTACCTTGAAACCCAGTAAATGCCCACAAACGTGGCCACGGGCTGATCTAATTGAGGCAGTTCTGAAGTTGAGGTTCCATTTTGCCAGCCAGGCCAGTTGATAAACAAGATTACCCATGACACCTACATATCTCAATTTGATTTTCAAATATATATGGACACAAATATAGGAAAACTTGCCATAAAGATGAAAGCAAAAGAATTAATTGGCATGGTTTGATGAGCAAAAATGGCTTTAGTACATATAAAGGAATATGCTCAAAGAATGGTAGATGTAACACTTTCTTCCTTCTATTTAAAGTAATTTTATTTATTTATTTTTGTTTTTGTTTTTTGTTTTTCGAGACAGGGTTTCTCTGTGTAGCTTTGCACCTTTTCCTGGAACTCACTTGGTAGTCCAGGCTGGCCTCGAACTCTCAGAGATCTGCCTGGCTCTGCCTCCCGAGTGCTGGGATTAAAGGCGTGGGCCACCACTGCCCGGCTTTTTTTTTTTTTTTTTTTTTTTTTTTTGGTTTTTAAAGTAATTTTAATTACTTATTAATGTTCACAATGAAGTAAATACATTATAAATATGGATTAAAATATTTCTTCTGTTTTTCTAGTCTGGAGACCAAGGAAAAGAAGTATAAACACCAACTAAGACCTTCAGCATAATGTTCTGTGAAACACACTGCACTTAAGTGAGTTACATGACTCAGAAGGACTTTACATAAAAACTGAACAACACGTTAAAAAGTTGTAGCTATTTTTAACTTTTAAATTTATTTAAAGCTGCTAAGCTACTAATCAATCAAAACCCAGGAAATAGTAATTGTGAAATCGTCTGACTATAGGACACCCCAGGAAATATTATGAGTTACAAATTTTTCTGATTCTATTCTATGAGAGAAAAAGTTTCTTCTACTAACCAATTTAATTCGTAATTCTAACATAAGAAACGAGTGAAAATTTTTACAGAATTTAGTAAAAAGTTATGAAAAATGTGACTCTGAGCTGTTAGAACAGCTTGTAGAAAATGGAATTTCTGATACCTGTCTTGGAGGGTCTGTACTTGTTACTGCTGTGAGGATGGAGATGTCTGGATCATACACCATATAAATAGTTCTTGAAATCCCATAAGACAGTGAATTGAGAATCAAGCCATACAGCAGACTTTTTCAAGGAGTGCGGTCTCCCAGGCCTTGCCTGAAGTCAGTGTGCAAATTTCTCAGCTCTCAAAGGCAAGCTCAAAGCTTTGCTTCAGTGTCACTGACACTTGGATGGCATTCATAGTGAGAGCTCTGTTCTGCCTTAGCTGTAAAATTCAACTCATATCATGATACTTTAGCTCTATTACTCTTAAAAAATCTTGGCATAATTATTTTAAGGAAGGATTCAATCTTAAATGGAAAAAATCTAATGAACTACACTCAAATATTAAAATGAGAACAACATAACAAAGGCAAGTATTTTTTTTTCATTTTTTAAATTTATTTATTAAATTTAGTTTTACATATCATCCACGGATTCCCTTGTTCTCCCCCCTCCCATGCCCACCCCCCACCTTCTCCCCAGCCCACCCCCATTCCCATCTCCTCCAGGGCAAAGACTCCCCCAGGATTGAGTTCAACCTGGTAGATTCAGTGCAGGCAGGACCAGTCCCCCTCCTCCCAGGGTGAGCCAAGTGTCCCTGTATAAGCCCCAGGTTCCAAACTGCCAATTCATGAACTGAAGACAGGACCCGGTCCCACTGTCTAGATGCCTCCCAAGTAGATCAAGCTAATCAACTGTCTTATTTATCCGGAGGGCCTGATCCAGTTGGGGGCTCCTCAGCTATTGGTTCATAGTTCATGTGTTTCCTTTCGTTTGTATATTTGTTCCTGTGCTTTTTCCAATCTTGGTCTCAACAATTCTCGCTCATACAAACCCTGCTCTTTCTTGCCAGTTGGATTCCTGGAGCTCCACCTGGGGCCTGGCCGTGGATCTCTGCATCCAGATTCCTCAGTCCTTGGATGGGGTTTCTGGCACAACTATTAGGGGGTTTGGCCATCCCATCACCAGAGTAGGTCAGTCCCGGCTGTCTCTCGACCATTGCCAGCAGTCTTTTGTGGGGGTATCTTTGTGGATTTCTGTGGGCCTCTTTAACACTTTGTTTCTTCCTTTTCTCATGTGGTCTTCATTTACCATGGTCTCCTATTCCTTGTTCTCCCTCTCTGTTCTTGATACAGCTGGGATCTCCCGCTCCCCCAAGCTCTCTTTCCCTCGACCATTGCCCTTCATTACTCCCACTCTTGTCCAGGTTGTTCATGTAGATCTCAGCCATTTCTCCATCATTGGGCGATCCTTGTGTCTTTCTTGGGGTCCTGTTTTCTAGGTAGCCTCCCTGGTGATGTGAGTAGCAGTCCAGTCATCCTTGTTCCACCTCTAGCATCCTCCTATGATTGAGTACATACCATATTTGTCTTTCTGAGTCTGGGTTACCTCACTCAGGATGATTTTTTTCTAGATCCATCCATTTGCCTGCAAACCTCATAATGTCATTGTTTTTCTCTGCTGAGTAGTATTCCATTGTGTATATGTGCCATAATTTATTTATCCATTCAGGGCATCTAGGTTGTTTCCAGGTTTTGGCTATTACAAACAATGCTGATATGAACATAGCTGAGCAAGTGCTCTTGTGGTATGACTGAGCATTTCTTGGGTATATGCCCAGGAGTGGTATAGCTGGATCTTGGGGGAGATTGATTCTTGGCAGAGCTCTGTTCTGCCTTAACTGTAAAATTCAACTCATATCATGACACTTTAGCTCTATTACTCTTAAAAAAAATCTTGGCATAATTATTTTAAGAAAGGATTCAATCTTAAATGGAAAAAAATCTAATGAACTACACTCAAATATTAAAATGAGAACAACATAACAAAGGCAAGTATTTTTTTTTCATTTTTATCTTACTGTTTGTGAAATTCTTTTCAGTGACTTGCAATTCAGATGTCATTTGGGCATGTTTACTCTTTAAATAAAATTATATCAAAACTCTTTGGAGGTAAGTATCAATACTTCAAACCTTAATTAGTTTGCCCTTTCATTCAAACACTGTGATATTAATACAATTGCCTAGTAAGATACAAATTCACAAAATATAAAACACTTCATATTGCTTTTTACATTTTTAAAGGTTACCATATATACTCACATTGTTGTTATAAAGATAGTTTGTTAGAAATAGACCTTCCTGTGCTTTGGCTGTATTTTAGACTTTGGAAATAGCTCAAGAATTCCATGGACATATAAAGGAGGTGTATTCCCAAAGAAGCAAAAATCCCCACAGACAGGATCTCCTTTGTTTCAGGCCACACACTTTTGCTTCCTTAAGCACTGATGGTAGCTCTAGATGTTATGGTGTGTCCCAAAAAGTCTGTCCTAATGCTCATAGGTGTCATTCACTTGCATATCTAGTTCTAAGTCCAATAAAGAAGCACACTCTTTGAACACCAAAGAGAGTTCATACTATAACATTTTTCCTGCCTTTAGATTATTTTGCCCAAATTTGACTTCCTATTTCTAATTCTGCAGGTGATCTTCTCTTTTGCTTTTCTATACACTGAGCTTAAAGTTTTGTATGATCTTTGTGTTAGGTGGCTGCAAGTAGACAAGTATTCCCTTGGAGCACTTTGGAGACATTCTGGCCAACACTGCCCCTTACTCCTGCATCCTCGTCTCTGGAGTTTTATCACTTGTCTAATCTTAGAGAGACTTTAGACTACTCAGTTAATGCTGCTTTCAGACTACAGCTCCTCTAAATTACCATGTGTATATGTACCACCTGGCACGCATGGTCCCTAACCTATGTTGCTTTAGGGGGATGGTGAAAGCTTTCAGTGATGTTGCCTAGTTAGAATTCTTCCAGTGACATGGAGCCATGACCCTGGACTCACGGAACCTGACTCTTAATCCTTGCGGTCTCTCTCATTCTCCATCCACTAAGATGTCAGCTGTGTTCCCTATAGTATATTTCCATCATGATATACTGCCTGACCAATTGCTGAAACCTTCTGGATTACAAGCCAAATAAACCTTTGTCTTTCTAAGTTGATTGACTTAAATATTTTGCTACAAGAGAAGCCAACTAACATACACTAAATTGCAAGTTTTCTCTTAGGGCAAGTTTTGTGTTTATCTGAGCTTGACAAATATAGTCACATGTAAAACCATCACAAAAATCAAACCATAAAGCATTTCAGCAGCTTGTGTTGTTCCTTCGTGTACCTGTGCATCCAGCTAGGAGATGCTGTTTGCCACTATTGACTTCTTTCTTGTTTCATCCTATGTCACATAAGTTTTCAGCCCTGATTTTACCCAGTTTTGTTCCATATCTGACCTTTTAAAACAAAATATTAAAAAGAACTGGATTTTCCCATTCTGTTTGTCTTTCCCAGTTACTCCTTATGGCTCAAATGCTTCCTGTTTCAGATTAGGAGTCTTGGTACTACTTAATGTTCACAGAAACTATATAGTATCTTTTCTTTTTATTTATTGACTTTTCATTTCCAGAGATTATGCCTAGGAAGAAATAAATACAGGAATCACTTTTGGAAATGTTTTTCTGGTCTTTCCATGTGTATTGAATAGCAAACTACCCCAATCTTTATATCACATCAATTCTAGCCCAATGTTTTCACAGATTAATTTTTTATTTTAACAAGGATTCATAGATGGTATAATCAATTTTTCCCATTATATATCTTAACTCCACTTTATCTGTAACAAGTGAAATAGTAAAAATAATGTCTGTTTATGATTGTATCAAAGGAGAAAGGAAATCTTAGCTGAATTAATATATATATATATATATATTGTAAATACAGATATAAAACAGACAAATCTCTTCTCATTGTGGAAACTTCTGAGCAGACAGTTCTCAGAAGAAATGAAAGTCTGAGGTGGGACTGAGCAGGAAAGAGGCAGAGGTTACAGGAGAAGCAATGTATCTATGTCTCGCAGACTGGGTCTTTTACACTGACATATTGACATGTCTTTGACACTAAAAAGACATACAAATTAGAAAAGGATGCTTTAGATAAAATTGTTAGAGACAGGTAAGAAATATTATTCTCTTCTTTAATGCCTTTGCTAGAATAAAATCTACTTCAAGTAGTTATAGATGTTTTAACTCCATTTTGGTATGTTGAGAGTCAGATCTCCTATAGGCAAGGCAGTTGCCAACAGATCTAATGCAAGCATGTGACTGTGGGAGAACAATGACTAGAACTTGATTCCAGCTTCTTATTGATCAGGAGGCACATTCTATATGTGCAGAGAAGATGCACAAGGGCAGATGGTGTATCAAGCCACTTTGGACTGGCAAGACGGCTCAGTGGTTAAGAGAACTTGCCACAAAATGTCATGGTGTGACATTAATCGCTAGGATATGTGTGAGCCTGTTCTCGGGTTCATCGTGGCTTTACTCAGCAGGTCCGCATAGAGGATGATGAGGACCACAGGCCTGAGTGCAGGTGTCTGAGATGGTCTGCACTTGGCTGTGCTGGGGGAGGATGTCCTTTGCTCCACCCCTTGGCATCTCTATAAAAACCCTGGGGCAGAGACAGTCGGGGCCCATTGGAAAAGGTTCCAGGCCCTCTTAAGGCTATTCTTTATTTTCTATCTGTTTATCTCTGCAAGATTCTCCGCAATAAATCCTTCTATCTAATATTTCCTCAAGAAAGCTCTGGGGGACTGTGGGGGTGGTGGGTGAATGCCCCACAGGGATACACGTGGTGGAAGGAACAAGATAAAGTTGATGTCTGACCTCCATATATGTGCCAGCTTGTGTGTGTGTGTGTGTGTGTGTGTGTGTGTATCACACACACACACACACACACACACACACACACACACCTACCTTGTTCACACACCTTATCTTTTTAATAGAGGCTGGGCATGTACATGGTCTTTCTAAATCCTAACTCTGACATATCCTCTCCTGACCTCAAACTCTCACCCTAAAATCTGCTCTGATGACCAGCATAGAAGTCAGGATTAGTAAAGCCATCAATGTTGGTAAGAAAAGCAAGTACACATTTGTTTTGTGCATGTGTTGAACTAAAGCTAGCTAAAACCCAAGTCCAAAAGAAACAAATAAAACTGAGGTGGGCATGCTGGTGCAAAACTGGAATCCAAGTTCTCAGGAATCTGAGGAGTATAATTGCAGATTCAAGGCAAGCCTAAGCTACTTTGTGAGAAGATTTCCTAAGCACACAACAACAAAAAGAAAAGTAAAAAGTAGGCTTTGCAAATCCTAGTCAGTGGCCTCCCCAAATAAACCATGAGCATGGAAAAAGACCTTTTTTGCTATAATAATTTTTTCCAAGTTTAATTTCAGAAAACAGTTTTGTGAAATGCTCTACCCTGTGTTCTGATAGAGAGTTAAAATGTTTGCCTGGAAATGCAGTCCTGTTCAACTAATGCTGTCTACTTGATATTAGGCAAAACAAACTGAGGCTGTGGCGCTCGGCACACTTCACTATAGCAGAAGGAAGATGAAAAGAAAGACACAGGACTAACTAAACAGCAACCTGTGCTGACTTTTAAGTCTGCAATGTCTCAGCTTTAGAATTCTACTTATGAGGAATACAAACATGAACTTACTTTAGCAGCACCGAGTAACATAATGTCCTTCTATTCTTCTCAACAGTAATAGCTCTTAGCTGATTCACAAGTGTCTTTTACTGGATCTTATCATTGTATTAAGTATAGAATTTCTGTATATGCTATTTGTATAGCATAGCATGAAATTTTATATTAAGTCCACTTGCAAATACTCTTTTGCCTTAAATGAAGAAGGTACTTTTCCTTCACTTCAAATAAGAGAATTTTTATAAGTATAATAATTCAATAACATGTTCCTAATAGCACAGACTTTATAAATCTTGGTTTGTTCTGTTAAAAGGAACAAGGACTTCCTAGAGAAATGGATGACTTGGTCATGATATAGCATAGAGGCCTCTAGAAAGTTTTGTGTTAGGAAGTAAGGGAGTACTCACAAAACAAAACATGCAGAGTAAACTAAAAAGAATCCCAGCCGAAATGAAACAGATCCCAAATGCCAAAGATGGAGTGAACTAAGTAACAAGTGACATAGTGTTGAGGTATTTCCAAAAGCCTTCAAACCAGGGCTGCACACAGAATAAGTCAATGATCAAATACACAAATGGGTGAGAAAAGACAAACACTCATAGAGGAATATCACAAACAATTTATGTAGGTAGTATTTCTTTTTCAAGGAGTAGGACTTAGTACCACATGACCACATACATTACATCTTCAGGGATGGCTTTCAGAAGAAAACACAATGAAGGAGGGCTGTGATCTGTCAGTGCAGGAACCTGGAAAGCCCTGTCTTAGCCAAGTGACCGAGATCAGCATCACACAAATGATCTTCACCCCTTGATAAGTGACAATAGGATATTCTCACCCTCATCCAAAAGAAATCCATTTAATCATAAGAAAATAACTAAACAAAAATGAATGAGAGATAATCTGTAAAAGAATTGATGCATGTTTATACATACAAACAATATGAATAAGAACAAGAGGGTCTGAGAAACTTTCATAGATCATGTTTGTAGGAAGATGTGATGATCAATTGCCATATGGTATCCTGGGCAATATCAGTTTTAAGAAAAAGGCTATTAGGGGAAATGGTTGAATTTGGAGTGGACTGTACAGTTATACTAACAGTCATGCATCACCATTAACTGAAGTACTGCCCTCCACTTAAGTAGGATAGAAGTATGTGGATAGGCTAAGAACACACATTGTATTCTCAACAGTATCTTTGTAATGTCCCTGTAATTCCCAAACTATTCTGAGACCAATAGTTTATTAAAGAATAGCTCTACAGCAGTACAGTCAGACAACTTGGGGCTATAATGCAGAATAGCCATTATGTTCTAAACTTCTAAGTTTTACTGGACTTTATACTTTTAATAAAAAAAATAAACTTTGTTAGGACATTTCATTTGGATGTGTAATGTCCTCCACCCCTAGCCTTTACTAAGGATCACTCTGAAATGCTGACCTTCGATTCATTTGCATGCTTTCATGTTCCACGTGGGATGGCTGAAGGAAGAGCTAGAGCCATATAAAATAATCTATTTATTTAGACCATTTGAAGGTGCTCAGTAGAGTGAGATCACATTATTAATATTTATTGAATGCCATAATATCATAGCACAGATCCATTAATTAGGTAGCCCCTGAAAGCATGATCAATGGATCTGTCTTGTGGGATTAAAGTTTGCTTAAAAGGATTTCCCAAAGTAAACATGATCAACTGGGTTAAACCACTTTCTGTAAAAACAGATGTGTGAATAAGTGAAATATTTTCATTTTCAAGCCTTTTAGGTTCAAAATAATAATGATACCTAAATGGCCCCTAAATGTGTTAATGTTAAGGACATATTATCATAGCCACAAAATTACATAGAAATACATACTCACTTCATTAGACTTTTATAATTGGTGTGACGACTGCTAAAATATATAAAACAATTTTGGTTCCTATAACACAAGTAAACTATTTTTCTTAATAATTTTCTTTTTGCTCATGAAAATTGATTTATTCATGCCACCATTCAGCCAGTATTAAATACATATCAGACTTTTCTGTTCTCATATTAGGTTATTATCCTCTTTCATCTGGCCAGATGTTAGCAGGCTTGCCCTTAGCCATATGATGTAGTAAGAAAGACAGATCACTTAATGATGACACACAAATATTTTATATGTTAGTGAGACTCTTGAGTTATGATGGGTACTTTCACAGTTCTATACAAAGTAAAAGGAGCAAGCAAGCCTGGACTTTACCCATCCAGGGTATTGACCATGGAAGATGAGTCATTGCTATGTGATTACTCAGTGGCCTGTGAGGATGCTGGCCCACTCACTTCATTCCTGCTGCACACGGCATATATCCTGTGTCTGTTTGCCTATTGTCTTAGCAGTAATCCAAAATCAACAGTGGTAAGTGACTGTCAACCTCTAGATCAGGACTTGATGTTTATACTATCAAAGTACAGCAACCTCTCCTCTCTTCTAGTCACCTCTTCTGGTACAATTTTCTCCAAATGAAAATAAAGAGACTTTAAAACATATCTTCTTACAGTTGATAATGAACACTTTTGCCTTCCTGTTCTCTTACTAATTCATTTTATTTGAGAAGCATTCTTATTTTCTGGAGAAGGGTGACTACATCAAAACACTCTGTGCAATTCCTCTGAGTATTTCTGGTCAGACCTTGAAACCGGTCTGGGCACACATGTAGTCCCAGCCAAGGCTTCCAAGTGCTCACAGAATGCACAACATCCAAACTACATAAATGAAAGTCAAATCTTGTGACTGCACTGTGAATTTTATGAGGTGATGCCTTTTTTTTACTGTTAGTGCTGGGGTTATGAGTGCATGCTTCTCAGAGAATGGTCAAAGGCTATAAGTATATCAGAAGTCCCGAGGGCCATAGCTAACTCCAGCCAGTCTAAGGAAACAGGGAGGGAAAAATCTGAGTCTAAGATATATTTGATATGTAAACAACTCAGGTCTAGTTGGTCAAGTTAACATTTAAAAGACATTTTACCTAAGATCTAAATTTCTTTTCTAATACAGGAATAAACTCTGTGGTTTGTGGGCTGATAGATGAAAAGTTTAAAGTTATGATTAGAATATTTAACATTTATATGCCATTAAAAACAATTTACTTCTGGGCGGTGGTGGTGCATGCTTTTAATTCCAGCACTCGGGAGGCAGAGCCAGGCAGATCTCTGTGAGTTTGAGGCCAGCCTGGGCTACCAAGTGAGTTCCAGGAAAGGCGCAAAGCTACACAGAGAAACCCTGTCTCAAAAAACCAAAAACTAAAAACAAACAAACAAACAAACAACAAAAAAGAATTTACTAAAGTATTTCCATTTTTTTAAGTGTGGAGAATAGGATTATATAATTATCAATAGTTGCTTTGCAATTTTTGGTAAAAGAAATGTCTGTATATAAGAATATTTTATAGTATAAGTTTACATCTCAGACTAGGAAATATATTTACAGTATTAAAAATTCCAGTTACATAAAATTGTTATTTCCTTCTATATTATGGCATTTCAGTTTTAAATGGCTTCAGAATATTCTGTGGCTCTATTATAATGTTCTTGCTTTAAAAACAGAGCTAAAATGAAATAGTATATGCACACATATCTATATTTTTAAATGTACTTTTTTGTGTTAATACTGTTAGTCAATTTTTCAAAAAAGAATTTAAGTCATCTGTATGTTTTACTTTCTATTAGCATTCATTGTTTCTGAATTTTATACAATGTGTTTTGATCAATTCATTCCTCACCCCCAACTCCTCCCAGATCCACCCTCCTTCCCTACCCAACCAAATATGTGCCTCTTATTAAAAAATGCTTATTAAGTACAGTTTTTGTTGCCCATATATTCTTGGATGTTCTGCCTTCCTCTGGAGTGTAGTCAGAAAATCATTGGCTACATTTCTAAAGAAAACACACACAGTAATCATTCCTCTTTCAGTAGCTATCAAATGACAATATCCTTAGCTAAGGGTGGAACGTTGTGCCTACCCTTCCAGGTCCAGGTTGGAATTTTGTCTGGATGGAGCTTCAGTGGGCTTTGTGCATTCTTACAACCACTGTGAGTTTCTATGTGAAATTACTCTGCCTCTTATAATAAAGATCTTTAAAAAAAAAAAAAAAACTCATACGAAAATCTACTACTCCAGAACCTTCAAAAGTATATATATATATATATATACACACACACACACACTAATATTAAAAAGAGTTTAAATGGAGTTACTATAGTGGGGTGGCAACATCCTACTGGATACCTCAGGCTAACAAATAAAAAAAGTCAGGAATGGGTTACGTCTTTTGGAGTTATTGTCCCATGAGGTCCCAAAGACTCCCCTTACCCCAAACATATGAGGCTATTTTCAACACTCTTAGTTACCCTTTCGATCTAATATTAAGACCTTATTGCTGAAGACATCCCATATTTAAGTCATAGAACATAGAGAAATTAAGCTGATATTGGCCTGGAAGCTTCATCATACTGGCGAGCTTTCATAATGCTGGAATGTTATGCATGCTTCAAGAGGAGAAAAGCAACCATTAGTCTTGCTCAGCTGTGAATGCTGCCAGCTATAACAACCAGATTGGCAAGATATATCCACTAGTGCAATAGTGGTACAAATTTCCTGAAAGTAACCAACTGCTTTCTAATTGGACTTAAATCCTGCTCCACATGATGAAACCCAAACCTTATATCATTATTAAGACAAAAAAAAGAGTGGTTAGATATGTGATAGGCCCTAGAGGAGACCATACTATTATTATTCTGTTAATGGGCACAGTAGCAATCTGACTCTTACTGATTTTTTTTATATACTCTACATTTCTCAATCCCCATCAGAGAAACTTATTTTTGCAGTAGATGGCAATTAACACAGAGAACCACAACTGGTCACTGTGCAGAGAATAAACAGACTTTGGAATGCTCAGACTTAAATGGGACCTGCTATCTCCCAAGGCTCTGGGATCAACACAGAAGCAGGGGTAGAATGATTTGAGAGAAATAGGCAGTGCATGATTATTGGGAATCACTAATATAAGTGACAAAATCAAATAGCCATTTATAGAGATTCTAACATGACGGGGGTCAGCCCTGGCTTTGCTTTAGGTCCTGAGACAAGGAAGGAGCACTGGTACAAGGAATAGATCTTAACACTAGGTGGATTACACACAAATGGCCCCGAATAGCTTTAGCAATCTTTATTTATGTATTTACAGAGTTTTGACTACCAGGGTTACATGAACAGCTTTATTATTGGCTCCTATTTTTGACTTTTAAGAAATACATCATAATCATAAAAGCCTGCATTATTCCCCTTTATGGTTCTCCAAATAAACTTTCCCATCCTCTACATAACCTTATTCTAGACACAGAGATCAGCATTTTTGCAGGCTGAACTAAATATCAAGCCAGACACATCCTGTTCTCACAGCACTTATGTCAGCTGGCAGCTACTGAGGTTACAGAGTTAAAAAGTATAGACATGGGCACAATGCTGTAAGGGCAACAATATTCAAACCCAAACAATTCTTTGTCTGCAAAATATTTTTTTCACAGTTCTCTTTTCTACAAGGGAACTCAATCTCTCTGTAAAAGGCATATTTTGACAAAGCACTCTTTTCACATCCCACTATACCATAATTTTCCCACCAATATAAGCTCCTGTGTATGGTAAAGATGGGTCCATCCATTCCATACTTTACACTGGATTTTTTCCCCATTGCATTATACTAGATCTTACCATTGATTCTATATGCTTGGTGACCAGGGAACTTACTCTCAACAGTTGACACTATGTGTATTCCTGAGGCTTTTTCCTTATTCTGTGTAGGCATGCTTTACTCTCCTTTTCAGAACTGTGAGACATGGTTAATGTTCCAAGTATTGTTTTCTCATATGTACCTATCACTTCCTAATACTACTGTTCTATGAGTCTCTTTTCTTCATGAAGTGGTTCTATTTACCTTTTCCTTAGGACAATTATGAAAACAAGATTCATTAATTTTAACTGCCTCTATTGAGTCAGAAATGTTCCCAGGATTAGGAGTTAGTTATTCCAGATAAGAAATTTAAGATGCATTAGCCCCCTACTGATTCTGAGGAGAAAGTATTCAAGAAAGAACAGAATTTCCAGGGAAAATTATAGCTGTAGAATGCATGATTTCCAAAATGAAACTAAAGATCTCCAAAGGAATCAACAATATAATGAGAGACAAAAGAGATTGCAAGATGCATGAATTCAGCAAAGTCATGCACTGCCCCAGGAATTCACTGGTCCTTGCCAAATGAGAGACTATCCAAAAGGGTTTTTCCTTTTGGAGATCTGTTGGATAGGCATTCATATGCTGATCCAAGACTAGTTTGCATGACTCCTGACATCAACAGATTATACCTTATACAAGGCTTAGGAATGAATATTATCTCTGTCTGGCCATATAGACTCCATATAAAAATGCTTCAGTACAGAATCTGAAGGTGAGAAAAAGATTACACCCTAAAAGTCACAAAGTAAAAGTCTGGGGGTGTTTAGAGTAGGAGAGACTCTACCTCAACAAATGATTCCATCTCTGTTGAGTCACTTTTGCTCTTGGCCTTATTTTGGTCTTGTGGTACTATCCTAGTTACTAATCTCATACTTTATCATCCTGTAACTAATTAAAGCTGTGACTAAACTGCAGAATAACCCAAATTATCTACAGCAAAGAAATGAGCCTACTTGTTCCTTCAGAGGTGTCCCATAGGAACAATCAGGGACTGGCCCTTTGTTTGGAAGGTTCTTAAAAATAAAATAGAGCAATTTACATAAGGCTGAGTGGTTTTTGTGTAGATGATTCAAATGGAAAAGGAACTTCTCAGACATTGGTAAACATATTAAATGATAATGAAAACCAAACTTGGCATAAATAAGATCTCAGGGTGATAACCAATTTGAATTTTCTCTCGAAATAGAGGCACACAGAATATCTCAACAAAGCAGATAATCCCTTGTTTAGTTTGAAGTTAGAAAAAAGCAATTGGATCCTCTCAAAGGACATTTAAATCAAACTGTGATAAGGTGTATAACTATAAATACTTAAGCGTCAGAGAACTGTTTTCATTGAAGACTCACAACTTCTTGACCGTGACAGAACTCACATTCAGACAGTCATTAAAAGAAAATCAATCACTTCATGTCACACACATGACCACCCTAGATCAGTTAAAAACAGATCTCACCTGCAACTTATTTTTAAACTAGCTATCTTTACTGGAGACTGTATCAGTTCTGTCAACAATGATTCAACTTGTCAGTTTTATCTTTTGTTTGTTTGTTTGCTTCAGTTTTAGGGAATTTCAACTTCTATCCTCTGGAGTTCCAGTATAGCCACTTAAGAGATGAGTCTTTATATTAATTCATTACTTTTCTCAAGATTATAGATTCTGCCTTAGACTCCTAATCTCTATGGTTGGGTCCAAATAGATTGTTTCCAGACAGCTTCATGGTGTGGTTGTTGAATGTGTTCCCCATTATCTCTCTGTCTTTTTATCTTATCGGACATTCTTTGTGTGTTCAGCAACAAGTCCACACTTGGCTCTAGTTTTACTTAGGGCATTTAACAGACAGCAATGAGACACTCCAACAAAGTAGACACTATAGTGTGAGATCAATAAAAGTAGTCCCTACCTCTAATTGTTTGAAACACACTAGGGTAGAGAGTAAAAAATGTACAAATTACATGAAAAAGTAAACAGATTTCACAAATACTTACAGAGATGACTCAAATAAAAAGTAAAAGAAGAAAATTCCAAGTACCAAATAAAAAGAACAGATAAAATATTTATTTAGTATTTCCAGTCATTTTCTGCATTTATGGTTATGTCCACCCTAAACATTGCTTCTAACTATGTTGTAAGAATTTTTTATACAAATATCTTTCAAGGCATTTTATGATAAGTATAAAAAGTACCACTGTAAAGTATAAAATTGTTCATCTTGCAAGATCACTAATTTCAGCTGGTTTTGCATTTGACTTCTTTGTAGTCTCACTTCTATGATAAATTCCTAACACTGACAAGCAATAATTTTTAAAATATTTGTTCAGTTATAATTTCTCAGTCAAGGATGCATACTTGACTGAATGTCTTCACATGTATGATATTATTCCTCGAAGTCCAAGACTCTGAGTTTACTTATGCTAGTGAATGTATACTTGCAAATTTACTGTATCTTCAATAGACAGAGAAATATGTTTCCATTATTAAAAACATAAATTCTTATTTGCATGTTTAATATTACAAGATAAAAGCCTAACCTTCAGCCGGGCGTTGGTGGCGCACGCCTTTAATCCAGCACTTGGGAGGCAGAGCCAGGCGGATCTCTGGAGTTCGAGCAGCTGGGCAAGTGAGTCAGGAAGGCGCAAAGCTACACAGAGAAATGTTTGAAAAAAAAAAAAAAAAAAAAAAAAAAAAAAAAAAAAAGCGCCTAACCTTCAGTTGCATCTTGAAGCTGGAATGAATTAAAACACAGAATGTAAAAGCAAATACCAGACAGAATTACAGAGAAGTAAGCCATTATCTACTGTTTTCATAGAATCAGCAGGGCTTTGACAGACACATAGACAAACAAATGGCAAATTGGAAGACTGATATGTGATGTGTTAAATTTCAGACATATTAAAAAAAACATAATAAACTCACAAATTGAAGAACATATTGGGAAAACTCTGGAGTTTCTAGGAACACTTATTTCTTAGTCCTTTTGGGTGCAGGGAGCTCTCCCAGTGTTACAACCTCAGCTTCTTTGAGCATCAGAAGGCTCACCTTTCTGCTGGGATATTTGCAATGAATTCAGGGTACTTTTCTCAGTCCAGAGCCCTTTCTTTAGCCAACAGAATCAAACACAGAGATCTTTTCTTTGCTCAATAACTGTGCAGTTGCCAAGGTCATAGTGAGGGCTCAGGAAGTCTTAGATGATAAGAAGAGCTAAGCTAGATAGTGGCCTGTTGCTTGTCAAGGATTCTCATAGGAAAGAAGCAATTTTTAACTTGGTCTTTGGAGACTGAAAGAGCTCAGAGGACAAACATATCTTACCAAATACTCTAAGCCTAAAAAATTCAGAAAAGACAATGGCCACTAGTAGGGTCAACCAAAAACACACACACCAGAGCATCAAGAAGAAGAAAATTCCACTGGTTGGCCTTGACTGATACTGAGTTTGCATTTCAGGTGTTGATATGTAGGAGAATAATGCTTTCTAAACTAAACACACCTAGGTTCTCCATCTGCTACCCAGTACTTTCAGTCTAGAGCTTTGTGTTATGAGAGCCAGATGCAACAGTTTCAGTTAGTTGGGGCTCCTGAGACTTGTGGATTATGGGATGCCCCTCCCCCCCATGCCTCCAGGCTTGTACACACTCCCTTTTGATCCATGGCTGGGTTTAGTAACTGACTCAAAATAAATAAGATATAGCAAATGGTAGGTTTAAACAAGTCTACATAAAAAGTAGGACCATTTGGATGGCAATGAGTGATAGATGTTTGCACAAGGGCCTGCACATTGGATGCAGTGAAAACTGGTTGAGAAACATAAAGATTGAAGGTAGAAATGACAAGATTTCTTGATATTCTGGGCTGAGACAAAAACAAAACAAAAAAAGAGCTGTGAGGGCTATGAGATAAACAGAAGAACCAAAGCTTACTTCCAAGGTTTTATATGAGTAACTGAAAAATTATAAAAGAACTTAATGGCTAGGGAAGATGACACAGGGAATATCTGAAGTGAACAAAATCATTGATTCTGTTTGAGGAATTAAGTTTGATATGCCAATTGAACAATATAGTGTGTGTGTATGTGTGTGTGTGTGTGTGTGTGTGTGTGTGTGTGTCTGTGTGTGTGTGTGTGTAAAATCAATATCAGCTTTTTCATATGTTGCCTGAGATAAGACAGACGGTAAGGTCATGAACAAACAGAAGCTCAAGAGCTGAGATGCTAAGCTGGGGCAAGGACAACCTGCTTCTATAAAGGAGGGAACGCTGAGGAGCAATTTTGTAAATATTGAAAGATGTTTTTTCAAAGAACAGGAAGAAAATTACTCTGGGGTTTTTGTAGAAACTGCAGTAAAGTCTGCAAACAGGCTTTAATTGTATAGTTTGATGGTATTAGCTTTAAGGTAGAATGGACAGGATCAGGGAAATTCGAGGAAGATCTAGGAGCCAACCTCTACTCGAAGCTCATACTGTGACGATGTGTAATGAGAGCAGTCTTACTAACTTATGCTACCTAGAAACCAAACAGACATTGCCTAAATGAGGCTTCCCAGAGCCCATCAGAGGAAGAGGAGAGCAACAAACCTTGTGGGTTTGCTGTGGTAAGCCCAAATCGACCTGATCCAATTTACTACAAATCAAAGCAAAGGACAGAGAGAGCAGACGGGCCAGGAGCATCAGCTTCACTCTGTGTCTGCTGTCTCTGCTTTGCTGTCCCATCTATGCCAATCCTAGGGAGGGTGGTTGTCATGGTTAGTCTGCATTGCCAACTTGGCGAGATTTAAAATAACCTAGGAAATGCTTCTTTAGTGGTGTCTGTGAAGATGTTTTTTTAGGAAGGTTTAACTAAGGGGAGAAGATCTTTCCAGAAAGCGGGCAGCACCATCCCATAGGTTTAGATCCCAGACTGAATAAAAAGATAAGGAAGAAAGGAAGGAAGGAAGGAAGGAAGGAAGGAAGGAAGGAAGGAAGGAAGAAGAAAAAGAAAGAGAGAAGGGAGGGAGGGAGGAAAGTAGGGAGTAGGGAAAAATAAAGAAAGAAGAAAGAGAGAAAGAAAGAAAGAAGAAGAGAAGAGAGGAGGAGGGAAGGAAGGAAGGAAGGAAGGAAGGAAGGAAGGGAGGGAGGAAGGAAGGAAGGAGAGAGAGAAAGCCAGCAGAGCACTAGCATTCACTTCTTTTTGCCTCCTGGACTGCAGCTGTAATGTGACCAAAACTCCACAGTCCTGCCATTATGATTTCTGTGACACAATCCTGTACCTTAATAACCAAGTAAACCTTTCTACCCATAAGCTGACTTTTAGCACACATTTTATCACAACAATAAGCAAAGGAACTAACACAATAATGCATAGTCTACTTTATTTCTGCTTTATCTCCTTATCTCCTCCCTCAAGGTATCAAAAATATCTGTAGTGTTTAGTCAAATTTCATTTTACTTGCTAAATTTCAACAACAGTTTCTGAAGGCTTGATCTCCTCTAATACTGTATAAGCCACACTGCTAATGATAATTTAAAATTCATGTTTTTCTTTTAAGTTTGGTACATTTATCTATTATGTATGTAGGGGTGAGGCATGCTGCCTCAGGTCATCAGGCTTAGAGGAAAGCACCTTTAGTTTCTGAGTCATCTTGGTAGCTTTCTTTGATTGTTTTTAATTTACCACACAAATAAGGCAATTTTGAAGTGGTATTCTTCTGATTAAAACAATAATCAATTGGGTAGCTTATAAAAAAGAGAAATTTATAGAAATTTATTCATTTCAGTTTCAGAGGGTAAAAAAGCCCACATCATAATACAGGCAGATTTGGTGTCTGTGAATGGTCTATTTTGGCTCATGGCAGTTTCTTCTTACTATGTATTTCCATGGTTAATAGTTCTGGACAGGTCTCTGGACTTTTTTTATAGAGACACTAACTCCACATTAGGAGCCCAGCCTCACATTTTAATAATTCCTGAAATATCCCATTTATTAATACCATGCCACTAAGATGTTGCTTTCCAGTGTGGTAATTTGGGACCCACAAGCATCTGGATTCACATAAAAGTGTGGGAGTCTGTGCTAGGGCTCCCTGAGTGTATGTCTCCTAGTGAAGATACTAGTGGTATGCCTAGGGGACAAACATTTACATTAACCAAGACCTTCTGGACAATTAGCCACCCACAGCAAAATTAGCTGACCCTGGGCAGAATGTCCCATAAGTTGATTGCCACGGTTCCATCTGTAGACATTTCCTGTTTGAAAGAAGGCTTATCCTGGACACATGGCTGCATGAATCCAGCCGTTTATTAGCATCTAAGATTCTGCTTGGCTTAAATGTCTGTATAATTATTTACCTCTGGCCACAAAGCTAGTCATACCAAGCATCAGCCCACCTCTAACCACCTGTGACCCTATTATCAGTTCTCCAGTCACTATCCAGTTATCACTGAGTTGATACTGGAGATTTCCTGCCAAAAATTCCCAAATGTCACGTTCAATCATCCCACACCAACAGCTTGACTTTGGTCATGGAAGGATCATATGTCACAGAATCTGGCAAATCCTACACATGGTGCCCTAGACTGACTGGAAAGGCCCATTTATATGTGGGGCCCTTCACCCATTGCTGCACTGTACCACAGCTCTGATTTAAGACCACTGTAGACTTTGTGCCATGTATCTTACAACGACTCTTCTCTCAAGGCAGCCACAACTCTGACATCAAATTAATTTTTCTCAAGCATGGCTCTTTATTCCTGCACTTAAAAGGTCTGAGTATTGCACATAAGCAATAGGTCCAATGCGGAGTGACCTTCTCTTTTAATTCTTATTACCCTGACATCAGACCAGCTCTCATAACAAGAATTATCAGCTGTTTCCCAGGACCCCTTTGAAGCACTCTTTCCCTCACAACACTTACTTACTTTCAGTCATAATGATTTCCTTAAGCATCTGCATGTGCCCTTTTCTAGTAGCCCTAATATAAAAAAATATGTCATCAATTATATCCAGCCAAGCTCCTATGTCCAGTCCTCTGTGACATATTCCCTAATGTCTTCAATAGCAAGCATATTGCACCCTCTGAACTACCACGTGTTACCCATAACCTTTGAAGCACTCATAACGCTTTAAGTTTATTACATTTTGTGTGCATGCATGTCCTATTTCCTTCATAGATTTCGTGATCCTGAGAACAGCACTCTGGGTGGCACATTGTGCACACATGCTCCTCAGAGCACAAGCTAATGAACCTTTCTTGTGGTAGGTACAGACCACAGAAACTGCAAAGAAATCAATTGTTCTTTTCTCTATTTATATAAAGTACCTCAGCCACGCTTTGCTGACACCAAGATTGAAAATCATTGTGTTAAATGGATAAATAAATGAATGAATGCTGAACTTGGTCGCATCTCTTGAAATGTTCCCCATTGAGGTAAAGATTTTTTACAAGTAGCAAATAAATGGTCTAGAATGACTGAGAGAAAAGTATTGTGTCTAAATAAGAGTGTTGGTAAGGAATGACATATTATATGTATTTCCTTAGATGATAAAATCAAGCTCTAAACAAAGGATTTTATTTCTACCAAATTCTTGTTTTTAATATGTGCTCCTCTTTATCACAAAATTTAAAATATTGCTTATTAAAAATACAACCTAGAAAGGAAAGTTCCAACAGCATACATGATCTAATCCTTATGTCTTCTCTTGATATACCTTTTCTTGAACTCTACAATCTTACCTAGATCCTAGTACTCTGAGGCATCTAGTAGTCATCTGACATACACTTGTAGTCACCTTGAGTCTCCTAGTTGGGCTGATTAGGAGATGGAATCTAGGAATTTGAACTCTCAAGGGGTGTTTACAAGCTTCTTTGACCAACTGCTGGCAGAGAAAAGGAGCTACATAGGAAGGTGCTAAGGAAGTGTATCTATCACTGTAGCGCTATGCTCTCTGCATCATGACCCACAGAAGCCATGGGATGTTTCTTGTCCCTTCCCACCTCCCATTTCTGTTTTCATTGTACAGCCCTGAACTAGCACATATTTGCTCAGCTTTCAAACTGTGATAACTGCTTACACACTGCAATTGGACTATATATATATCTTTCGGCTAATTCACTTTTTATCTGCTACATTAAAACATAAATATTATAATTACTGAATACCATGGGACTTTTCATACAGTCATAGAGTGTACAGTTTTGAACTGTAATTACAATTTCTATGTCATCAAACATCATCTCTTTTTGGTGAGAACACTTCTGATCCTTTCTTTCAGGTGTCTGAAGTGTACAGTACAGACTTTATTACAGCCAACCTATGTAATAACACACAGAGATGCTTGCTCTATCTACTTACAATTTAATACTAATTATCAACCCTTCCCCCCAGTCTACTCTCTCCAGTCTTTAGTTGTCACTGCTCAGCTCTCAACATCTGTGAGATCAAGTTTCTTAGAAGCCACATATAAGTGACATCACATAGCATTAGTCTTTCTGTGTGGCTCATTTCATCTCACACAATCCCCAGGAGCCACTCATATTCTCACAAATGACACAATCTCATTTTCCATAGCTCAAAAGTATTCCAGTGAGCACATTTTCTTTGTAACATATTTTTGAGTGGCACTCGTATGTTGTATTTTGAACATGATTTCTGTGTCTGCACATGTGGTCCCTGGCTGGCAATACTGATTTGGAAGACTGTGGATCTAAGGTCTGGGCAGGCTTTCACAGTTAGCGGACCCTGCTTCTGGTCTAAATTGCCTGCTTCCTACCTGCTGCCACAGTGCCCACCACCATGATGTGACCAGTCTCCAAAAGCTAGAGCTACAGTGGACTCAGCCATGCCCACTACCAGGCTTTTGTAAGCATGATCGACTACACTACTCTGTAGCTGAAAGTTTTCCTGTGTCCCACTGGACCTGCAGCCACTCAGGCCCAAGTAAACACACAGAGGCTTATTTTAATGCAAATTTCATGGGCAATGGCTCAAGCTTCTCGCTAGCTAGCTCTTACATCTTAAATCAACTCATTTCTATAAATCTGTACTTTGCCACATGGCTTGCAGCTTACCAGTACTTTACATCTTGCTTTTCTTGGCAGCAGCTAGCAGCGTTTCCTCTGCTCTCTTTCTACTTCCTCTGTCTCTAGTTAGAATGTCCTGCCTAGCCTTATTCTGCTCTGCATTGTTGAAACAGCTTTATCAACCAATCAGAGAAACACATATTCACAGCATGCATAACCATGTCACCCATCACTGCCGCTTTAACTTGCTTCTGTCAGACCTTGTAATGGCAACAATTAACAGGCGATGTATCTTTAGTAGATGACTTTCTTTGCAACTTGAAGAAGGTTCTGTGACTTCTCTGGGCAGCTGTTTTCCTTCTGGGTGACCATGGTAGATGCCACTGACAGTCAGTCAGGAGCAACAGGAGTAACTGATAACAGACCTACTACGTACACTGTGAGTGCTGAGCTTTAGTGATCCTTGTGCTCCATGGACATGTTGCTGAGGTTGTTAGCCAACTTGACAGCAAATTGGTGTACTCTTCATGTTTACTTCATTATACAATGAGGGTTTATCATACAGCAGAGCTGAGATAATCCGGTTAGCAACAAGGCCAATTGTTTACACTGGAAAGTCCATAGTTTGGTTAAGTTCTGCTTTACAGCTTTCTCTACCTAGCTTTAAAAAAAATTAGTGATTTCTTACTCATTTTAAATATAATAAAACAATAGGACATTGGAATTCCTATCCTGTTAGGACAGCATGACAAATAGAACAAGGCATTTCAAAGACAGTTGCTGAATACAACATGTTTTCTCAGGAAATATTTAGTGTGGATATGACTTGAATGTCAGCTGCTCAGCACAAGACCACTTGGCTAGAAATCATTCCCATGGACTAGATATATACTTTGTTATCAATTAAAATGAAATGAAAATGAAAAATACGCATGATGCTAATCTTTTAAAAATATTTTTTCTTAATTCCTTGAGAATTTCATACAATATTAGGATCATATCCCGTGCTCTGCCCCCCGCCGCCCCGCCACTCTTCATTAACTATTTCCAGATTGATCCTCATCTGCTTACCACCTCTCCCAACTTCATGTCCTCTTTTCCATTAAAACTGAATAACCTGACTCAGACTGACAAGTCAGTCTGTCTGTCCCAATCCCAGTGTCAGATTTGTTTGTTTGTTTGTTTGTTTGTTTGTTTGTTTTTTAACCATGAAAGTGGTTCAGCAGCTGGCTGGAGGCTAGGCTCAACTGTGTGAAGGCTTCCCAGGCAGCTGAAGACTTAAAACATGTCTGTCTATAGAATGCTTAACATAGCCCTCTGCTGACTGTGATGTCTTCAAGTACAAATCCCTTCAGAGTCCAGAAAGTCTGCTCATTTTTGTAGTTCTATCTTTCAGAGGTCTGCAAACCACTTCTTATGAACCAATGACTATTCCAGAGATTAAATCTGAAGTTCGTACAAAAGCTTCTCTGTAACACATGTGCTATAATATACAGTCTTCTACTTGCCAGTCTTTAACATCCATCTCTCTGATTTTCATGTATTTCTGTGTCACAAACTGGCTGTAACATACAATAAAATAGCATAAAAGTATTGAATGACCTATCCACTGTTGCTGTAGGGCTTCTCTCCAGGTTCTACCAAGCCCCGCAGTCCCACAATCCACGTATAAAATAATCACTCAGACGCTTATATTACTTATAAACTGTATGGCCGTGACAGGCTTCTTGCTAACTGTTCTTATATCTTAAATTAACCCATTTCTATAAATCTATACCTTGCCACGTGACTGGTGGCTTACCGGCATCTTTACATGTTGCTTGTCCTGGCAGTGGCTGCAGTGTCTCCTTCCCCTTCTTCCTGTTTCCCCAATTCTCCTCTCTCCTTGTCCTGCCTATACTTCCTGTCTGGTCACTGGCCATCAGTGTTTTATTTATATAGAACAATATCCACAGCAATCCACTGTAATTTGAGCTGTCCATTTACTCCTGGATGTGGAACCATTCACTGAATCACAGTCTACCCACCAGTGGCCATACTAGTAAAGAAAATTGACTCTCCCTTCCCACAGAAGCCCTCAACTTTCCACAACTTCCCTGTTATGGGTGGGGACTCCTGGAGAACCACACAAGATGGTGTCAGTCAACATTCTAGCATGGATGACAGGAGCTAATCTAAATTTGGTGTTCCTTAAATTAAAATTTGACATTTCTGATTTGACTAGTATTGACTAAAAGTAACCAACTCAATTTTAATATTTGGAGAAAGTAAAATTACTTTGCTACTGTTGTAAAAAAAAAAAATACCCTAACAAACCCAACTTTAGAGAGAGAGGATTTGCGGTGGCTCACAGTTCCACAGTGCAGTACCTCATGGTGGGGAAGTCCCAGAAGCAGGATGTTAACGAGGCATCTGGGAACATGCATCCTCAGTCAAGAAGCAAAATAAGGCTAGTGCCTGCACTCAGCTAGCTTTCTGCTCTTTATGCAGTCTAGAAGCCAAGTCCCGGAAATGGTGCCCCAGACTTTTAGGGTGAATTTTCCTAGCTCAGTTAACCTAATCAAGATAATCTTCACAAGTATGCACAGAACCTAACCCAGTCTAGATAATCCCTTATTGGTTTATCTGGAGGTTTGTCTCATAAATGATTCTAGATTCTATTGACAATATTAATCATCACAGTAACCAAGTGAGACCTACATATCACTATTAAGTACTAAAGTATAAACACTAGGTGTTGTGACACCAAAAAACAAAATGGAGAAAAAGGACTAATGAAAGGAGAACTTGAAGTACTGTTCAAAGTCTCCCCGCTCCCTGCCCCACTCAATCCCAAATGTTATCCCCTGTCACAGCTCTTAGCTTTTACCTGTTCCTCTTGGTAAATATGGGTCTACTCCTTGAAAGGGCTAATAGTCTCCGTGTCTCATGTCAGTCAGCATCTCTCCAGGGGTGAGATTTTGTCCTCAAAAATCCATGGTAAAAGTGTTTTCTCATTGTGTGAACAGCACTGAGTGCACGTATACAAGGCGGGATGGCTAAACCACCACTGTGTGATAGTGTATGGAAAACAAGGAGATAGATGCGCATGACAACACCAAAATGTCATCATATGGTATTTGAACGCAGGAGTTCTTGACCCAAAAGAATAATTCATGGAGAGACTTTTGGGGTCTATTGTGGCTCTAAGCTTCTCAGCTCTCACATGATAGCTCATTAGCTGAAAACCACAGGAAAATTGAGATGTTATTACCTAGCAGGTCAATGATTTGTGTTAATGAATTCCTATAATGCACTGTACTTACTGCATTTTAAATCTTCCTACATTCTCATCACAAAATCCATCATACACGATAGATATTTCACTGATAATTGATGAGCTTATCAAGTCCATGCCATTACAGTTTTAATTCAAACTGCTGTGTCCTTGAATTTAACAATTAAAAAAATACAGCACAAAACTTTTAATTCCTCATTGGTTGCCAAATGATATGAAGATAAGAAAGTCTAGATTAGCACATGTGGAATGTGTTTTCCAAGTCTAGCCTTCTTTGTACATGCCTTAGGAAGACAAAGATAGCAATGCTAACAAAGAATGAGGCAAGGCTCAACCTGAGCTCCTTGCCATGCGCAGTAGGTAGCATGAGGAATGGCTCCCAAACACCTTTTTGTTGTCTGTAAAATTGAGGATAGTGGCCAGCTTTTTAAGACTCCCCTATGTAAATCTATTTCATGAATTAAAATGCAGAGGCACACAAATCATGATGGGGGAAAGTGGCCAATACCCGGGATTAATGGGGCTATTTAAATTGAAGGCAGTGTTTGGCAGAGGTTGGCAGATTTAATAAGTGATCCGAATCCTTTCAAGATTGAAAAATGATTTTGAGAGTTCAAGAAATTTTCATGAGGGAAAAATGCACCCATAAACAAAAACAATCCAAACCAACAGGAAAACATTGGCCATGACCCTAACCCCTATGAGAACCTTCAACTACTTAAGTTTGCTCTCAGTGAGATGTACAAATCTTTTTGTATTTTGGCCCACTTCTTGTAAGGAAAATTTTTATGCAGATAGATAGATAGATAGATAGATAGATAGATAGATAGATAGATATAGATATATATCCCATGGGTATATATAATAGGTGTATAAATCAAGTATTTGCTGGTGATAAATCATAAATAAATTTATTTTAAAACAATTGTTTGGTGTATACATGATGTTACCATTTATTAACAATGAGCAAACTTGCACACTTAGGAGACTGACATGCTAGTTCATTTTTACATAGAGAATTAATCCTAGACTGAATATTTGAAATTCCAGGAGAGAAAGCATCTTCAATACTTGGATACATTTTGACTTTGTGATTATCAATGTTGAGAATGACACCTGACCTTAAATATAAAATACAAAGTGGCAGACTGTGTTTAGACATTTCAGAAAATACTGGAAGTTTGTTCCCAACCCTAAGTGAAAACTTACTACTTGATTTATTTTTCATAAAACTCAAGTCAGTAACTCCAGAAAAAAAATTAAAATCAAACAGTCTAACACATTACAATCTAAATACATATTCTTCTTTGTAAAATATCTATGTGAATCTCTCTGTGTGTTTTGGTTCCCCAAAATGGCTAGTGTTTTGTAAACCATGCTTTAAACATCCAAGAATCTGATGGTCATTTCCTGGTGACCTAATATCAGAATATTACAAACTCTGGACATTTAGAGATGACTTGGCCCAATAGCCATCTTCTATGATAAAAATCTACCCTGTGACATTTACAAATGTGTAGAATTAATTAGTCTCGGGGTTTAAGAAGAACCAAGTTACAAAACCTTTCACTGCTATGTAACCGGAAATCATATTCAGCTTAACAACACATAGGAAATCCTTCTAAAATCAGAAAGCATTTTAAAAATCCTCTACATTTTTCTAGTCTTCACTCTATCAATGCAATTTTCTCATGGCAGATCTCTTCCTGGAAATTTTTCCCTTCTCATAGGAAATATTTAGTTCACTTAGTTTTCTTTACTTATCGTTTAGATAACAGAGATCCAATTTTTAGGTGTGAGGAAACACAGAACATGTAATTTGGCTAATAAATAATTTTAACCATCACTGTAAATCATTTTTACATCTGTAAGCAGAAATTGTAATTTTACAGGTAATTTTTAACTCTTTAAAAGGTTTTATGTATTTATTTTATTCATTATTATGCTTTTATATAAATTTCAAATAACTCAATGTCCTAAAAGATCTATAGGGGAGTATGACAAACATTTTATTGCATATAACAAAAACATGATTTGGGAATATTTTGTCTTTGCAACCTTCTCTCTTTTCTTTTTTGCCCATTATTTATATTTTAGTGTCTTGAAATAGTTTTTCTTAAATACAATATAAATTTTTATTGATCATTGACAACATAAGGAACTAAGGTAGGGAATGCACTTAATTAGGGGTGGGTGTGACTGTCAGTGAATGTCACCCCAGGTGTCTGCTTTCAGCTTGTGGACTCGTGGATGGTTTTTAATAGCTGCAGAAGGTAAACACTACTAGACTTCTGGATCTCTACATATTGCAGATAGAAAGAATAAAAATCTTGTTTGCAATTTGTGTTGGAAATGTCTGTATACACAAACCTTTTGAAAATAACAAGGAACTTTGTGTTCATAAGCAAACTGCCATTTCTGTCGTCTTCCAACATTCCATCTGGTAAAGACAGGTGTTTTGTTTTTTCCCCTAATATAAACAATTCTGACAATACAAACAAGAAATTCCAATCAACTGAATAGTAGAAGCACACAGATTATCTAACATGTGTGATTTTTCAGTTTTATCCTTCAGTTTCTATGAGATAGTTTAAAAATGAAAATTAAGTAAATGTATAATGTAAAGTAATTTCTTAGAACAGCCACTGATTCACTAAGAATTCCATTAATGACTTTTACAAAGAAAATGAAGATCTAGGCCATTGTGGAATAACAAGATTTGGGGACAACATAGTTGCATACAGCCAACATGTCCAAGTGTATACATAATTCTGGAATATTCTTAGTTTCTTTGATTTTTGTTTATACAAAGCAAGAAATAATCTTAGAAAGAATGAAATGTGCATTTTGAAATACCATGTTGGATGTTGTGTGTTTTAGGGTTTCTAATAATGTGGTGAAATGTCGTGGCCCAAAGCAATTTGGGGCAGAAAGCATTTATTAGGTTTATACTTGTGCATCATTGTTTATCATTGAGGAGAGTCAGGGCAGGAAGTTTTTAAGTCTTAACACTCATTTCAGAACAAAGATTTCTTACAGTCATCATAACTGTCTCTATGCTGGATATGGCAATATGCTCCTACCTTCACCAGATCTGCATATGCCCGCCTGTTTGATGCTGGTTCTGCTTTTAACACCATTAGAACACATCTTTTCAAGGACTGGACTGAAAATTACAGCTTCAGGTTCTGGGTGGACCTGGGCAGCAGTGCTGCATGTCTGCTTTCCTACTGCTTCTGAGTCTAGCCAACAAAGATGTGAAACTGTAACAAGTCTGCTTAAATTCAAGAAACCCTGACATGCAACTTACACCCCAGAGCTCTCAATGAATCAAGGCTGTCTGGAACTTCTCTTCTGCAGAGAACTCTCCATCACCAGAATCCTTAATCATTCACCAGTCTGTTCCTGTTTGCTCCAAATTTTTACTGCTTGGTCTCAGAAATACTAAGTTGTCAATCACTTATATGTAACTCTTAAGTTTGAGATCTACTAACTAGGTAACCAATCCAATAGGTGGCATTCCTTGAATCTGGATAGGTAGTATGACTTTTGAAGGTTCAGGACCAAAGCCTGTTCTTGATACAGCAAGAAGATATTATATGAAGTAACATAATATTTACATTAAATGTTAGGAATCATAACGCTGTTTTATTGCTTAAATTAATGCATTGCTTAAAATAATATTCCACATTTAATGCATATATTGGGCAAGTGTATAGGCTTTGATTTGACACACAGGAAGCTTAAACCCTTTTATCCATTACTGTTTACTTCCAGAATTTAAACACAGACCTCTTCAATGCCCCAGAGCACTCAGAAGTTACGTTGTTCAGTTACCCAAATAGAGTGGATCTTTCTTGTCTGTTTTCCACATCTTTTTCCATTTTTGTTGTTGTTGGTTTTTGTTGATGGTGGTGGTGATGGTGCTTTTTATTTAAATGTACAATACTGAGAGGGAAAATATCTTCAAGTTTGAACTCATACATGTTCAGAATTTCTAATAATTAACATACTGCAATTCTTTAAAAACAGAATTCAGCACAAATTAAGAAAAGTGGCATTTCTAAATGGTTAGGTCCATGTGCTTTTCCTTCAGATTTTATTTGGCATGCATAAGACTTTTACTCAAACACTAATATTTAGGTGTAGCATGAATCTTAAAAGGTCTTATTAATAAAAACAAACATGGAGACAGGTATTGGGGTGAATCCTGAAAGATCAGAGAGACAGAACAAGCCACAGCCACCCCACCTTGCCAACTCCTGAGCTGATCCTGTTTCCTCAGACTGGAAGCCTCTGTATCCTCATCCAAATGAATCTCAGCTGAACTGATGCTAAAAAGCCTAAAACAGACTCTAGTTCCTGGTCTTCATGCCTCATATACCTTTCTGCTTCCTGCCATCACTTCCTGGAATTAAAGGCTTGTGTCACCATGCCTGGCTGTTTCCAGTATGGCTTTGAACTCACAGAGATCCAGATGGATCTCTGCCTCTGGAATGCTAGGATTAAGGGCGTGTGCTACCATCACCTGACTTGTGTTTAGGGCTATTTGACTTCTGATCTCCAGGCAACTTTATTTATTATCATACAAATAAAATATCACATTTCAGCACAAATAACAAATCACCACACTTAGGTGTGATTTATACTTACACACATTACTATCCCAAACAGTTTTAATAGCATTCCAGGATGGCAACATGAATATATTTTCAGATAAACACTTGAACAAAAGTATACTCAATTTTAAATTGTTTCAGATTCTGAAAATACAATTAATTTTTAAGTGAGAATTTTATAGAAATATTTGCTTTCCAAAGGTTTATATTTCATTTAAAATGCCTAATTTTTCTACAAACATGCCAATTATATGGAGTTGTTATTCATATATTTGTGTTGGTATACAACTATTTTGAATAGTTCTATTCAAAAGCAGATTAACAGGGGACACATATAAGTCACAATAACTATCATTCAATACAAGGACTAAGAAGTTCATTTACCTGAAAAATTAACCTGTAATTATTTGTTTGTCCTAGATGCTAAATTTAATAATCCCCTTAATAAGATGTACTGAAACATTCCAGGAGTGGTTCCATCAGGCAGTTACAGATCTTCACTGTTAAGACTTTACTCATTCCTGAGTTCTAGCTTAAAGCATAACTTTTCCTTTCTCATGTCTATCTTTTTCTTGGTTATCAGTCAAAACACCTGATCATGCTTTCCCTGATACTCAGTGCATTCTCACCGCTTTCTGTGAAGACTATACTCCCTCTCTGTAGCTGATAAATCTCCTTTTGTTGCCCCAGCTCAAAAGTCAGGACTCTCTCTTCTCAATCTCCCTTCTCCCAGTCATTGCTGAGATTTACAGCTTGCCTGCCTTGTGGTTTTCTTCTCTCAAACTCCAATAAAAATGCCCTGGATATTCCTTCTGAGTCTGTGTTTGAATTATTTTATCATGGATACCAAGAACTCCCAAAAGGGTACTCTGATTCTCTGGTAACAACTGTTTTATTCAATTCCTTGTTTGAGACACAAAGAACCTGCACTGAACATCACAAGACACTCCCAAGACTCCAGTAAGACTCCCAACTCCTGTGTCCATGCCTAATGAGGACTATAGACATTCTTAACACATACAGGACTTCAAATAGCTTCTTCAGTTGAGGAAATAGGCTGCTTGCTATTGTTCTTTAATATCCAGGCTTCTATATTAGTATAATGCAGGAAATACTCGGATTACTGATAAAAGGATGGTTTACTAAAGGGTTATATTGAGAGGAACAACTCACTAATACAGAATAAAGCAGATTCAGTTGTAGAGTCCTAGAAGGCTGAGAACAGGTCCCAAGCTGCTTCACACCACCTGATGCAATACCCACCACCCAAGGAGAACATGAGAGAGAAAGGACCCGAGTCATGCACCCCAGGACTTAAGAGTCCACGCCCTATGGGCTGGTACCCTAAGGCCATAGGTGGAACAAATACAGTAACCTATGTATTTTTTGCCATTTAAAGGAATGCTTATTGAGGCAGATAGGGAGACGGAGAATTACATCGATGTAAGGAGGAGAGGCCCTTCATCTTGAGATCTGGCTTCGCATTTCTACTGAAAGTCAGAAAACTTTAGACAACAAATAATTACCTTCAGAGACAATGTGTTTTGTAAACACCTCTCAAGCAGAGATAAACAATAAACAAAATGATTGTTAGCCTACAATTCCTAACACCCATCTCCCATTCCTAAATCTGAACAATACCCTTCAAAATCCATCTTACAGTTTTGTTTATTACAAGAAATCCACTTTACCTAAAGTATGTTCTGAGTGATGGAATTTAGATAGCCACCTTGACAAAAAGGACAACACATTTGACAAGTCACCCCTGTACTCTGAGATGTGCATCATTCTTTTACAAGGTGATTGTTTTTATTTTTAATGAACTCCAACTCTGCTTCATATTGGCTTATTCTGAAAGATTTTTTATATGAAAGCCAAGAATGCATGGCTTGCCTGAGTGGGTAGTCTCTATAAAGAACTCCTGGAGCTGTGGGCAGCATGTGAACCTGTACCTCAACCAGTGCCACAGCTGACAATTGCAAATATCGAGTTTTCCAGGTTTTTGAAGAAAATTCAGTATGACAAAGGCCACTTTAACAACTGATTGAGTGATTGGGTTTGGAAAGGCTGCATGTTTATATGAGGCTCTGAACTCAGATATTTCTAAGGAAAAAAACCAACAACAACAAAAACAAACACCTAGTTCTTATTCTCCAGAAAAGCGTTTCCTTGAAATTTGAAGCAATTGCTTCTTGCTGGTAATCTATCTACTGAATTCAAAACCTGTGTTCCCGAGAACCTTAGAGACAGTTGGACATCAAGGAAAGGATTATGAAGTACTTCTGTGATTAATGTCCTCTTGAATCTTAGACAGTTGGAAAGAAATCATTTCACTTTCTCTTTCATCAATTAGGAGCACTTCGTCTTGAGTAGAACTTACATTGTGATCAGCCTTGGAGAAAGACAATGGCTACGACACTTGTACTGGATCGTACAGTATTGTCTCTGGAGAAAGCACTGGATTCAGTTATATGGAATGATTTCCATTAAGTATGGAGAGGTTTGTCTGATATTTTCTGTTACCAGTTTGATGAGATTTAATATCAGAAATGTTCTGCAACGTATAGGACTTGAAAGCATAAGAAAAGAGACATTAAGCTTGAGGCAGGTCCACCTATACTTCAAAGTTTAGTGTTTACTAAGTCTTTTTTTGTATCATTCTAACTGTTTGTCTATGTTTGGGCACTTTTGAGGAATTGCTATGGAATTCCCCAATATGACCCTTAACACTGAGTGTCAACTTGAAAGGACCCAGAATCATCTTGATCATCTAGTAGACAAATTCCTGGGCATGCCTGGAAGGGATTATCTAAATTAGACTGTCCTCTGGGTATGTCTGTTAGGCATAATTTGGGGTGGGGTGGGGACAAGTGACTGCTAGCAGAATAAAAGGAGAATGGAGACTGAATATCAGCACCCATTCTTCTCTGTGTCCTTACTGTGTGCAGAATGGGCACAGTTGCCTCCAGTTCTTGCTGCCATGACTTCTCTAGCATGGCTGACTGAGCCTCAAATTATAAGGCAAAAATATACCTTTTCTTCCCCAAGTTACTTTAGTCATTTTTTTTTAAATCACATAAACAGGAAAAGCAAGCAATATAAAAAAAAATGAGTATGGAGGAGAAAGGCTGCTTCTGTGGTCAGCCTGTTCATGTGGTTCTTAGCTATTGCAGCTGATTTTCAGTAGGAATGTGGAAAGGGTTATAGCTATGGACAAAAAGTTCCCAACTGCTGCATTTGAGTTTAATAAGCCATTCTTCTGAGAGCTTGGAAGATAAGAATGCTAGGAGAAACAGCAGCAGTAGCACCCTGGTTTACAAGGGTTCAGTTAGTAACAAAGACTCTGTCAGGAACAGGGCTGGAAGCCATATTCTACCAAAGAATCTAGTTGGATTTTGCCAATTTAGGAATAGAGTAAAGCTGAATGTAGGAGCAATGTACCAAGTTCTTTGATGGCGGGTATTTGAAGACAGTACAGCATTCAAAGTGTGGCATGGCTACTCCTTATCTTTCTTATTTAGATCTATAATGACAGACAGCATCACTCTAAAGCTTCAAAGAAGTGACAGGGAGCATACTTGAAACTTTGGACTCTCTGATTTTGTTGCTCATTTTTCTTTCCCAGATACAGAACATTACTTGACAATGATTGCTGTAGTTGGAAAGTTTCTCCAGTACTGCCAGGTCCCCACAGTCCTACGGTCCACTTATAAAATAATCACTCAGAAGCTTATATTAAATATAACTGCTCAGCCATTAGCTCAGGCTTGTTACTGACTAGCTCTTACACTTAAATTACCCCATAATTCTTATTTATGTTTAGCCACATGGCTTTGGACCTTTTCTCAGTTCTGCCTTGTCGTCTTGCTTTTTCTGTGTCTGGCTGGTGACTCCTGACTCTGCCCTTCCTCTTCCTGTCTCTCTCTTAGATTTCTTGCCTGGCTATATCCTGGCTTTCCATAGGCCAGAGCAACTTCTTTATTAACCAATCATAGCAACACATATTTACAGCATACAAAAAGACATCCCACAGCAGATTACATCTCAAAAAAAAAAAAAAAGTGGAATGAAATAGACCCATCCCTTCTTCCAAGGACGATCACTACATTTCTAATTTTGACAATGTTATATTATTTTAAAATTTGAAACATGATATAAAATTGTTGATTCAAAGCAATAATGGAATCAGTCAAACTCAAAACATTCTCTTAAGTGCAAAGGAAACAAAACATGGCATGTTGAAGTCTCTGAGAAAACATCTTTCTGTGTGACTGCTGTTAATCTCTGAAGGCTTTGAAACAAGTTAAGGGGAAAGACCAAAAGAAGATAGCAATGATTGTTTCATCCTTGATTCAGTCAATCAGACATGGCTCACATGTCAACCTTAGGTAAATATATGACATACAATCTGTGCTGGGTGTCAGCTTGACACAAACGTACACAATCTGGAAGAGGGAATCTTAACTGAATAAATGTCTCCATCAGATTGGCCTGTAGGCAAGTCTATTGGGGCATTTTCTTGATTAATAATGGATGTAGGAGGGCGCAGGCCACTGTATGAGGCACCACACTTGAGCTGTTGGTCCTGGCTGCTATAAGAAAGTAGGTTGAGCAAGCTATGAGGAGCAAGCCAGTAAGCACACTGGTTTCCCTCAGTGATGGACTGTAACTGGAAAATATAAGTGAAATAATTCCTTTTTGCTTTTGGTCATGATGATTTATCACAGCCACAGAATCCCTAAGATACAATCCCTTGTTAGTCCATTATTTCAGACTTTTTTTTTTTTAATTAATCTTGGTAAGTTCCTTATTCTGCACTTTAGGAATATATAACTTCTATCTTGACGCAAATGAGTATATTTTTAACTGTTTTAAAATGAAAGCAAAATCATTATAGTAAAAACGAGTTTTAAGTTAATAAAAAGGGATTGGTCCCAAAGCAATTTAAGTAGCTTATCTATTTTAAAGTCATTTTCATTGCAGAAGTTTTTAATTTCCCCTAAAAGTTTTGTTTTTCAGAGTGAGGGTATTAGCAACTAGTCAGAGATTACTGTGATGCCATAACAATCAGTATTAAGAATTTAACATGCAGATTAACTAGGAGGAATATTCAAAGCCTTTGGAGGTTAACAGCAGTCACAGAAAGATGTTTTCTTGGAGACTCCAACAGATGATGCAGCCATTCATTTATTTCATACTCAAAATTAATATAAGATAGTACATTCTGTTATCAAACTATTTCCACATCAAAATGTTTCCAAAATTTTTATAATTAAATTTTTGTTTTCCTTTTTGCTGTAGTCTTAACCTTCTCATCCAGGCAGATGTCAGATTCCCTAGGATTTTGAGCCTGAAGGTACCTTTGGAGAATGGGATAGAAAGAATTTACTGAGGATAAGAAGGAAGCTAGAAAACTAAATAGGAATAGAAGTAAGTACCACAAGTGGGAACCTCACCCCACACCTCTTTCAATGCACAGCTAACAGATATATTTTATTCATGACTTCAGCATGCTTGTTTTCTATGCCGCACTAAAATGATTCATCAGATTATCTTATTCAGATGCACAGGATCATATTTCTGTGGCTCATCCTATGCTCTTAGGTTCTACAGTATATCTATAACTATGAACAGTGTTGTACTGATATCTGTCATATAAAGCTATATGGATGGGAAATTTCAATCAGCTTTTAAAGTGATGAATCCTGTTTGAAAGGGCACAATTAAATAGCATCTTATAGATTATAGGTAAATTTAGGATGAATCTGTATAACAGGCTTCATGGAAGGAATAGTTCTAAATTACTGTGCAAACATGTACATGATGGATTGAATTTACTTGACCGTGAAAGAGTGGGTTCTTATCATTGAATTCTCTCAGCAAAGAGATTATTCTGCAAAGGCTGAAGCCTTCTAATATACTGTTTATTCAATACTGAAAATGTTTTCTTTGTTTGTTTCCTTTGTGGAGACCAGTTCTGGAATAGGAGGGATTTTCTTCTTATGTTTCCCTAACAATAGGATGTGCATCCCAGACAGCTCATCACGTTGGGTCCTTTCCTAAGACTCTGAAGAGTTCAGACATTAATGCTCCCCTCGTGTACTTATTTTAAGTTTGAGAGTAGTAGGAAGCAGGGTAAAGAGATGTTGCTTCCCATGTCCCTGTTCAGATCTGGGCATAAATAGTATTACATACAGCTGGATTTTCCTGAAGAGTTTAAAAATCAGATAAATAGGTGCTGGAGAGATGGCTTGGCAGTTAGGAGTACATGCTGGTAAGGCAGAGGACCAGAGTTTGGTTCCCAGCACCAACATCCAGCAGCTCACAGCTGCTTCTAACTCAGGCTCCAGGAAGTCTGATACTCTTTCTTGGCTTCCCCAGGTAACTATACACATATGGCATATATTAACACCCACATACACATATATACACAGAAAATACTTTTAAAAACTTAAAATATCAGATTCATGACTTTTACTAAAGGAGCACAATTAAAACCACACACACACACACACACACACACACACACACACACACACACACTTGCAATTAACACTTTCTGGCAAAAGAAAAGTCAGTTGTCTCCAGTGGAGTGTCACTGGGTGTATCAACTGCTAAGCAACCCCATGCCCAGAGGTAGTTGGCCAATGTAAAACAGACTCAATCAGTAATTTTGGTGATCTTTTTTTTTTTTTTTTTTTTTTACATTTTGTTTTACTTTGGCAGATTTTGTCTTACTGGTTTGTTTTGTTTTGTTTTGAGAAAACATGAGAGAAAGAAGATGGAGTTAGGTGGTAGGGAGGTGTGGACAATCTGGGAGGAGTTAGGGAACAAATATATAAAATATTTTATATGAAAAACAATTTTAAACATATAAATAAGAGGCAGCAAAATACAGAGCCCTCTTTCCTTTATAAATGTTGAATATTATAAAAGTTGAATATTATGATGATTATTTAATATATAAATATTATAGCAATCATCTTAGTATTTTTATGAGATTTCTGACAGAAAATGAGTGGGTCTCTGACTCATGCTCTTAGGACTCTTTTCGTCCTGTTGGATTGCCATGTTCAACTTCAAGTTTTTTGCTTATTATATTTTATTTTTGTTATGTTTGGTCATTATCTCTTAGAAGCCTTTTCTTTTCTAATGAGACACAGAAAGAGAGTGGATCTGGAGGAGAGAGGAGGTGGGGAAGAACTGTGAGGAGTGGAGAGGGGAAACTGTAATCAGGGAGTTTATGAGAAAAGAATCCCTTTTCAATAAAAGAGAAAAAGAAACAATATCTGAATAGTAAGATAATGAAGTAAACTCATGCATACTTACTACACTTAGGAGGGGAATAAAAACCCATTCTAAGAACAAGCCCATGCTTTTGGAGGAACAGAGGCCACAAGACTCTTGTTTTCTTGGAGTTTTATCACAAGCTCTCAGAATTCTCCTCATAGCTTTATTCATGAACTGTGTTCCTACAGGTACTTGTTGCTAAAATATTATTTGATATAGATAGATTATAATTATATATGTAATATCCCACTTTTCCAATCCACATTTCCATGTCCTAGGTGCAATATAAACAGAGTTCTGATTATTAAATTTCTAATTTTCTAGCTTTTCATAATCTCCATCCTATTTTACATTTTTACAATGTCTCTTTATTTATTTTTTTTTACATTTTACAATAGTTATATGTAGAAAACTAACTTCCAGATTCCTATTAGTACCTTCAGGCAAAAACTAAGCTAAATAAGTTTCATGTTTATAAAAAGGTCATTCCTGTACTTTTACATATTACTTATAAACAGCAGTCCAATTAAATTATGCTGATGGGATAGTCCTAACTAGCTAATTGTGATGAGAGTGAGTTGAGCTCAAAACCAATTACCAAACAACCAACTCACACATGAAAAGAGTGGTCTTTGAAATCTTTTCATTATTTGGATTTAACTATTAAGCAGGATGTGAAGGAAAATACATTCAACCTCTGATGTCCTGTGAAGGATCATTTGATATCCTTGTGAGAGCATTCTTTTTTTTTTTTTTTTTTTTTTTTTTACTAAGTTAATACAATGCCCTGATGAGTTGGGAATATTTTCATCAAAAATAATAAATCAGAACGAATTGTGGTATTCAGCTCACCCAGCAAAGAAAGGAGCTTGTAAGTGGTTTCAGGCTGTCAGTCCCCAGTTTGAACTAAATGACAAAAGGATGGCATTTTAGGAGATGGCTCTTTGCCTTAAAAACCTTTGGCTCTTCTGCAAATTGAGTTGTACAGGGTAATTGCCCACTGAAGGGTGCTTGGAGGAGAGTGCCGAGAAAGAGACAGACAGTTTTCCAATAACAGAAGTGACAGTGGATTTCTTCTACTTCTCTCTGGGTGACAGTAGATATTTATTGTGACTACAATACCCAGGAAAGTCATTTGACCTCCTTTGTTTTCAGTGACAAATACATTTCTCGAGAGTATTACATCTAGAAGATCATGGCTCTTTTTATTAAAAAAGAATAACCCTTCAGAAAAGTTTACAATACTAGCATTGGCTTCTTCAGATATACCAAAATCACATAAATTATAACTTCTTTTCTTATCAACTATATTGACACAGCTCCACTGTAACATATATGCAATGATATCTATCTATCTATCTATCTCTAGCTAGCTAGCTAGGTAGCTAGATAACATATTTTATAAGTAGTACAATTGAAACAAAAAAGACAAACATAATTGTACCTTATCATAGTTCTCTCATTTGTAGACTGATGGTTTGCTTGTATTTTCTATAATATTTAAATATCACAGAAATAGGTAAAAAATTAAAGTAGTGAATGATACTATTAATAGTACTAATAAAACATAATCACTCAGTCTTCACAAACAACCTATATCATAGCTACAGGTATCTGTATTCCCACTTTACAGCTCAATGTGTAAGATACAGCAAGGTAGAATATCCTAGAATACCTTGTTCAGCCTTGGAAAGATGGGTTTGTAACTGCTTTGCAAATTGTTAGTAGGTAAGTGGCAGCTGAGTCCCCAAGCTTGGCTTCTAAACCCAGAATCTTATTGCTGTAACTAAGAAAACTGAGGATTCCTGCTTTAAACTTCAAAGCTGGGGGCTCCTTATTCTAAACACCCAAGGTAGAAGTTTAAAGCTGTAAACTTCCAGTCTGTCAACACCTAGGGGCTACAGTAGCAGCTCCTGGGCTGTGCATGCTGGTCTCTCAAGACTTTAACCCTTGGCAAATCTCTTGAACTCTTCAGTCTCTTGAAGCCTTTCAGTCTTCATTGTCTCAGTTGCCACATTAGGCCCTTTCCATCCTTTTGCCTGCTTTGTTTTCAGTTCTCAGCCATCTCTTGCCTTCTTGATATTAGACCAATTGTCATACTCTTAGCTTCTGGGAGGATCTACTCTTAGTTTCTCTCTGGAACTCTGCAGCCACCTCTTAGCATTGCAGAGTTCCTAACATCAGGACCCTTAACAGTCCATGGGTATCTGGAACTTGCAGGAGCCCATTAATGCTACAGCTCTGAGATTTGCACTCTGAGACCCTCAGCTCAGCGCCTGTGGTTCACCAGAAGTCACCATAAGTGTACTTATTGCCACGGTCAGAGATACAAGACACAGGCTTTTGTCTGCTGGTTATTCAGCCAGCTCAACCTGCTCTACCTGTAACAAGAGCCACAGATAGAAAAAGACCATTTGTCTGAGGAACCTTTACTGGATATAAGATTGATAGGTGGAAAGTATGGTAACCCTCAAGAAAGAAGCTCCTGAGGCTATTCAGAAAATGGTGCCTGGGAAAAAAACAGAACAGGCTGACTGTTTGATGTAGACAGGATGGATTGATCCACTAGGTTGGTCAGGGCTATGCCTGCAGGAACTGTCTACTGAATCAGGATAACCTGTGGTCAATTTGTAGCCTGCCATGCACCCTCCCCATAATTGTCAGCAATTGTATAGCTTCCTAATCACAAGACTCCCCATACAGAGCAGTCATGAGCCTTGCACAAGAAACAATTACAAGACTCACAGATACAAGCTCCTTTGCATCATGCACAAGCTTTTGGCTGAGCCACTCTGAGCTTCCTGGTGAAAACAGCTACAGAGTGAGCAGGGAACTTATATCCACAGACATGTGACTTTTCAGAAGCTTCCAAATCTAGTGAATCTTGCCCATGGTGGTCACAGTTGAAGTCAGGCCTCCCAAAGAAGGAATTCTGGCTTTAGTAATATCACACTGCATAAGAATTACAGGGAAATTTTATATAGGGAGTTTCCATGTGTGGAGTAACACAACCTATTGTTTTCTTTCCTCTCAATTTCAAATGACAAAATATCTTTACATCATCAAAGTATTGCATATGAAAAAAGAACAGAATACATTGTTTGTCTTACTGAATAAAAAACAGAAAATCAGCTCAAAATGATGATCATAATCTCTGATCAGTGGGCGTGGTGACACACAGGTTTAATCCCACCACTCAGGAGGCAGAGGAAGGTGAGTCACTGTAAATTTAAAGCCATCCTGGTCTACAAAGTGAGTTACAGGACAGCCACAGCTGTTATACAGAGGAACCAACACCCCAATTGTAGGTGATGCTGTAGGCTAGTTGTAATTTGCTGGAGTTAGAGTGAATTGGTGGAGGGAAACCTGCTCATCACTCCACATGGACAATACAAATGACCAGAAGATGCTGAGCTTCAGAATCCTGCCCTGTGAGTGAGCACAGCTGTATTCCAGACACACTGTGTACTCATTCCCCTCCACAGAATCAGCAGGACCAGTAACTTCAGTGACTACCTGCTCTGTGTTTTATACATAATTGTATTATTTGCCCTTCATTTAAAATTTGTACAGCAATTACTCACATACTACTTTTCATATGAAGAACTTGAAGTTGCAAAAACATCTGTCAAGAGTCTACATGTAGCAAGAGGTGAGTGTGTCTACAGCCCTTCCAAGTACTGCAACTAGCTCCTTCTAGACTACTTTGGCCCAAAATTTCATAACTGATTAAAATATATTTATAATCTACATTAGAAAAAAATTAATTTCTTTCTTCACACATTCTATAAATTTAAATATAAATGAGCTAATGTTGGCCCTTTTCTAATTTTACAGGAAGAATCCAATGGTCAGCTACTATATTATAACATGTAGATCTGGAGAGCTTCAAGATAATGTAGAGATTATGGAGTCATAACTTGAAGAGCACCAAGTGTGTCTGTGTTTTGGCCCTATGACATATTCTTAGTTACCCCAGAAGTTTTCTTTGTGATATCAATCATATTATGTATAATTAAACCCTTTACATTCAACCTGTTCAAAACTTTGTCTAACAGAAAAACATTTAAAATATTAGATTTAAAGATTACACAAACATTGCATATTTATCCATCATAAATGTTCCAACTGTAATGTTAATGTGTGTTTGTGTGTGTGATTCTGATCGATCATTTATATGTATACATATTCATTTATCCACTGTTCTGTCAGTGAATAATTTCTTTCATAGACATTTCAAATTAAATTACAGGTATTACTAGAGGCTACTCATAAAACACTTTGGAAAACATATTATGAACCTGACTTTAATAACTGCTTAGAATTTAATAGTTTGAAAGTAAAAATACTTTTGTAGTTAAGTCTACCAAATAAGCACATTTCAAACTTTTATTAAAATTAGGATGACAAGAATATAAAATATAAAAATTTTAAAAACTTGTATATTCAATTTACTAAACATTTAGACAGGGATCTGCTAAGTTTAAATACTTACAAGTGATATTGGAAATACAATTAGTTTTAAATGGGCTATTTTGGCCGTAAAATTCATTATAAACATTGCTAGTTAAATGTGTAGCTATATAATTAAATCATAGTTATTATGTATACAGTTATTATATATAATACTTTTATAGCCATTATTAATGGTTTTCAGTAGTGTTGGTGAAACAATGATATTTGTGGTCATGATGGCAATGAACAAACAGGTGTTGCAGGTTTTGTTGATTAATTATTAGTTTCCTTACATGTAGTTCTCATTTAATTCTCTTAATCATATGATTAGGAGAAAATAATAATAAATTATAAAAAAAAATTATTATTTTTATTTTAGGGTGCAGTATATGGTGTGTGTGTGTGTGTGTGTGTGTGTGTGTGTGTGTGTGTGTTCTCCTATGTGGGAACATGTGGAAGCCAGATCTTCACATTGCAATGTCCTTCTTCAACCATGTCACCACCTTACTTTTTAAGACAGGGTCTTTTCCAAAAAATGTATGTATGTATGTATTTATCTATTTATTTATTTCACATCCTGACTGAAGCTTCCCCTCCCTCCTTTCCTCCTATGCCCTCTTCACTCCCCCTCCACTCACCCCTTCTCCTCCTCCTCCTTTTCTTCTTCCTCCTCCTCAGTATTCTTTCTGAAAGAGAGAATGCCTGTGGTCCTCCCATGGGCATCAGCAAAGCATGACATATCAAGCTGCCATAAGATCAAGCAGCTACCCCTGTATTCAGGCTGGTGAAGGCAATCCAGCATGAGGAATAGGTTCCCAAGAGCCAGTCAAAACACCAGGGACAGCCCCTGTTCCCTTTGCCAAGAGTTCCACATACAGACCAAGCTACACAACTGTCACATATATTCAGAGGGCCTAGGTCGGTTCCATGCATGCTCCTTTGTTGTTGATGCAGATTTTGTGAGTTCTCATGAGCCAGGATCGTGGGTTCTGTGGGTTTTCCTGCCCTTGTTTCCTATAATCCCTCCTCCCTCTCCTCTGCAGGAATCCCTGAGCAAGGCCCAATGTTTGGCCTTTGGTGGTGACTCTCTGAATCTGCCTCTATCATTACTGAATGAAGGCTCTCAGACAGCAATCTGGGTAGTCACCAATCTGATCACAGGGGATGGCTAGATCAGACTGTGCATACACCTCTGACAGGAGTTTTCACTGGGGCCATCCTTGGAGACACGTGGAAGTTTCCCTCACATAGAGCTTCTACCCTCCTCCATAAAGCCCCACTTTCCAGTCATCTCTCTCAGCACTGTACCCCTCTGCCCATCCCCCTAGCCAGTCCTTCAAGTTCCCATGTCCACTTGCTCCCAGTCCACCCAGGAGATCTCTATTTCTCCTCTCCAGGGAGATCATCCCCCTTGGGCCCTCCTTTTTACCTAGCTTCTCTTGGGTTGTGGATTATCCTTACTTCACAGATAATATCCAATTATAAGTGAACATACCATGTAGAAGGCAGGGTCTTTTTCTGAACCAAAAGCTCACTGTTTCAACCATACTAGCTGGCTAGGATCTGCCTGTCTTTACCCTGCACTGCTGGAATTACCGGCATGCATTGGCCTCCTCTGGCATATACTTGGGTTCTCTGGGAGTACAGGTCCTCATTAATACACACCAAGGGATTTATACACAGATCTACCTCCCCAGCAAATATATATATATATATATATATATATATATATATATATATATAAATTCTAATCCATATATAAAAAAGAGTCATCTGTTCAAAGAGTTCCCAAGCCTTCAGAACTGAAATGAGTTTCTTGTTCAAAACACAGTATCCAGAAAGAGAGCTCCTAATGACACTATACACGTTGGAAAGCACCGTCTCTAGTTGTACCTTCTCTGGCTTGCACTAGCCAAGGTAACAGCATCAAGAGACCTGCCTCAGAGAATGTCTCCATGCTGGGGTCAGTTTAGAGAAATGCTGTGTTGCAAGCAATTCCAAGGTAACAGTGATGGACTTAGGAGTGGCTCTTCTTTATGGCCAGTAGTTCTGGTGAAAATCTACTGCATTTCTGATTGTTCTTAGTGTCAAATCCACAGCAAGAAATTTCACATACACCTTTAATTGTGTTTCTACAATCACATAGAGAAGAAGAAATGTAATGAAGAAATTACCATCTGTACGTGCATGCGCATATCATCTATACACTGAGATCTGCTGTGTACTTAATTTGGTGGGAGAGGGTCTGGGGAGATGAATCACTGGTTAAAAGCACTTGCTTCTCTGCCGGAAGACCTGAGTTTGGTTCCCAACACCCACATTAAGGTGGGCCACAACTCCAGCTATAGAGAATCTGATGCCCTCTGGCCTCCATGGACATACAAACACATGTCCACATACCTTTCCACAGACACATGCACACAGGCACACACATAATTAAAACAATAAAAATAAATTCTATACAATTACCGATAATATAAAATACTCCTAAGATTTTTATTTCTGAACTGTTGTGGAAAAAGATTAAACTAAATGGGCCCAAACTAAATTATATCTCTTAAAAAGTAAAACTCCAGAGTGAATATTATATTTATTGGCTCTATAATTCATACTTTAATCTGAGTTGTTAAACTTTCAAGTTATTCCTAGAGTGGAGTTATACACAATCATCTGTATAAATAGGATGGGCAATAGAAATAATTTTATTTAATTTAAAATGTGACTCTGACATTCAGAAAGGGAAACAGACATATGTTGTCAATAATGTATATACTAGCATTGAGAAATCATCCAAATTCAAATTATTAATTGTAACAAGTCTCAAACTCTTTACCCAATAGTTCTCATAAAAGACAGTTTGGCTGCAGAGCTTCTCTGTTGTATGAGACTGTAGAGTGTAAATAACTTGTAAAGTTCCTCATTATACTATTCATGCAATTCCTGGAATTCCCTTCTTTGCTAAAGTGTCACCATAATATGTCTCTTTAAAACATGAAATGCTGTAAACAAATAAAAATAAAACAATAAAATGTGAAACAAGGAAAAATAGGCCTGGGCTAGCATTTAAAAAATGCAGAGAAATTATAATACTGGAAACAAACAAAAACATCAAGTATTTTATTACATATGAAAAATAATCATAAACTTATAAAATTTTAAAGCAGGGAGAGGAGGCTGTTTCCCCAATGGATATAGGAGTTGATAGACAATAAACAATTATAAGTCTTTTCTGTCTTAAAATTGTGAAAAAAAAAAAAAACCAACAGAAGTTGGCAATGTTTGGGCATGTGAGATGTGCAGGCAGTGAGAACTGAGACAGGGAGGAGTGTGCAGGCTGTGAGCATGTTAAACTTTGGATACCTCACCACAGGAATCTGTTTGGCTCATGCTGCCCTACATAATAGAAAAGCAGTCTATGGTCAAATAGACAAGACTGTGCTTTGATAAACTACTTTTATAAACGAACCGTGGGATCTGTTTGGCAGGCAGGTCATAGATCCCCAATACCTAGGTGGAAAGGAAACCCCTAAAGAGTATTTTTTGGGAATCTAACAAAATTGTCCATATAGCCTTCAAAATCCATAGAAAAGAATCAAAGTAAAACAAAAAAGGAAACTGGAACATTGGGTACCACTTTTCTCCTCGAGGTCACTTGTGAATTTGAAAGTAAAGCCTGCAAAGTTGAGCAGAAACCTATGGTCGAGTTATCTTCTGTAGAGATGTACTCCATGTACTTGATTTAGAGAGTGTTTTGAGATTTAGGTTTTCCAGGGGACAGGGTCTAGAGGAAGTCTTGGGTTTCCTACAATTGGTAATTCCACAGGTTCCCAATGAATAATTTCAATCTTTGGATTCTTCTAAAATGCTTAGGTTTTAAGAACCTGCTGAAGTCTTTTAAAAGGAATTTAATAAATGCAGAACCTCAAGTTGCTTCTGTGACTTCATTAATCATTAATAATTGTAATAATAGATAAAACCAAACAAATCAGCAATAAAAGGGGAGCTAATACAGAGTCAGAGAAAATGCAGTTACAGTTATAACAGAATTAACATGATTACAATTAGTATGTTTAATAAATTACATGATAAGATGGAAAACATCAATAGATAATTAAAATTATCATACTAAGTAAAATTGGCCAAAGTATATAGTAGCCAAAATTTACATTGTGGTTTACCAGAATAAATGATTCATGGAGTGAAATTTGAATCAAATGAAGATATTCTAAAGGAAACATGGAGAGAATAAAATATGGAAATATTTCTGAAAGGCATGAGAGATTATGATATATCATATATATGTATTCTATATACATGTATATTTTTATTTTTTTTTTTTTTTTTTTATTTATATATTGTATATATTTGATATAGTCTCAAAAGGAAAAGAGCCACACAGATATAATCTTTGAAAAAATAACAGAATCATATTGTATTAAAATTTAAAACTGTAACTATGTAAACACTATTTTTTGAGAATTTCATACATGCATATAATATATTTTGATCAAATCCACTCCCCATTCCTTCTCCTCCAACTCCCTCTTTATCGCTCCACCAGAGTTTTCTCCCAATTTTATGTGTACCTTTTAAAACTTCTGAATCTACTTAGTGCTGCCTACATGTGCATGAGTATAGGACCATCTACTGTATCCATAAATAAAACTGACTCTCCCACCTCAAACAGCAATAAATTGCCAACATTTTCAAAACCAGTGGTGGGACTTCATAATGTCTAATCTGTGCTTCAAATTCTGGTTAACATGACCCTGAGCATATCTTTTACATGTAGTCACAGCCTCTGTTAGTTCATGTGTGAATAGCCCAGTCATGGCCATTGTCAATTCAGATGTCCACATGCTTTGGATTTTACAATGTTTCTGTAATGATCTCCAAGACTTGTGAGGAAGGAGTATAATTCAGATGTCCCATGTTGGGCTGATAACTTCACTCTTTTATTGTCTATTGTCTTGTTCTGTGCCAATAATATTTATCAGTATCTACTGCAAAAATAAGTTTCTTTCATCAAAGTCAGATGATGATCTCATCTATGTATATAAATAAAAGATGTAGAGGCATTTTATTACTATATTCATTTAGCAGTATAAAAAACTAGGTTTTCCTATAGAGTTTGTGATCTCACCAGTCGCAGGTTTGGGACCCAGTTAACAATGTCAACCATGAGTTTTGTCTTATGGATTATGCTTTATATACAATTAGAAAGTCATGGGTTACTCCCATAATATTCATGCCACTATTGCACCTGTAACTATATCTTGTCAGGCCAGTTATTATAATTTTCAGGACTCATACTTGGGTAAGACAGCTGATTGCTTCTTGCTCCTCTGTCCTAGGTAATATGCATAGAACATTCCAGCACTATGAAAGCTAGCTAGTGGGGATAAAGTTTCCCAGTAAATAGCAGCTTGATTTCTCCATGTTCTATGACTCAAGTATGTAGTTCTTTATCCATAGGTCTTACCATCAAGTTTAGATGGTAACCAATGTGGTAGCAATAGCCCGGAATGTTTGTGTGTATATGGAGGGGCATGTCTAAAGGACCCCATTGACAAACAATTTAAAAATAGATAAACTATACCTGACATTGGCTTTTAATTTTATAGCCAATGTTGTCTTAGGGAGAAATTATCCCCACCTCCACTGTAAGGTAACTCCATTTAAACTCTTTTATATAAGTATAAATTTTAGAAAGCTTCTACAGGAGTAGTTATCAACATAGCATTAAAGGTCTTTAATGTTGTTTTTTCCCTCCCAAATAATAGCCACTGACTTGTATTTCCAGTACAAATGAATGCAAGTCTTTACAAAGGTAATCAAGTTATTAAAAGCCAATTAAAAAGAAAGTTAAAAGAGCCCCAAACACATTAGCTTCCAAAAAGCAATAAAATTCTCATTAAACACAAAGCAGAAAATTAAAGCACTAAAACAAACAAACAAAAAACAATTACAATCACCAAATTTCATATCTACTAAAAATATTTTAAATGAACATAATAATTTTAGGGAAATAAATTTTAAAAGACAGAAGGAATTCATCACTATCACTCCCATAAGAAAACACATAGTATATTAAAAATTTCTTGGGGCATTTGAATAATGATCCTAAGGAGAAGCACAGCCATGTAAAATATAAAACATTCAGCACAAAGTTAAGACTGAAAGATAAATGTATTTTAATATAACTTTAAAAAAACAAAACATAACCAAAAATATGTGTTCATTTGAATTAGACTTTCTACCTGTTAACTACATATGTTACGATCTCTTATATATCTGCTAAAAGAATATCTTTTAAATATTCTTATTTAATTAGACTTGAAGTCAGGAAATTGAATAATTAGAAAGAAAAGAGTACAAAATGATCTAAAACAGAACACAGAACAATTGAGAAGAAAGGAAGAAACTAAAGTTGTATATTTCATTTCAAATATCCCAGTATTTGCCTTAAATATGAACAAAATATATGCTCCAATTAGATGCAAAAATAATTTTAAATTATTAATTAATGGCTGTATGTGTGGTGTGCATGCATATGTGAATTTGAGTGTGTGCCCTTGCAAGGTCAAGCAGTACAGCATTCTGATAGCTGCTCCTATCATTTGTGCTTTATTCCCTTCAATCAGGGTCTCTCTGAACCTGAAGATCATTGCTTCAGCTAGGCTGGATTGTCACTGATCTTCTAAGACCCATTTGCTCATCAATTCTTGAGTTACAGGCATATGTAAGCAATACCCAGCATTTTCACATGCATTATGGGGATTAAAATTAAGGTCCTCATGCTTGCACAAGTGCATAAGCTCCTCTCAGATGATTTTAAATCCAGTTTCTAAGACTAAAATGAAACTATATTTTCTAAAACACATAAAACATAAAAATGCAGAAACACTGCCAATAAATACTAGAAATGAAAACTATACAACACTGACCAATAGAAGCTGTACCAATAATGGCAGTATTAATAATAGATAAAGTAAACACAAATCAGAGTGTTCAATACAAATGGAAAGAAATATATCCATTGATAAATGGTAAAGTCAATCAATATTATAATTAGTAGCATAAAACAGAAAGGAGAGAATATAAAAACATACTGGAAAGTTTTAACTCACCTCCATTAGAAACATACAGAACACAGAGTATTTATAGGGGTAATCCATCTTGAGGGTGGATTCTAAGAGTTTTGAATGATCTATTTTATCAAACAACAACAGCAAAACACACAAAGACTTTGGATGTAAAAGTGTCACAGAAGTATCTTTTTCTCCATATTGAATGAGAGATGAAATAGAGCTGATCATAATAATTTACATTCTACACCCTCATTTACTGCTGCACTATCCACAGTAACCATGATATGCATACTAGATGCCTATGAACAGACAAATGGATAAAAAATAATGTGGTACAGGAAATGTGAAATGCAGTGAAAAAGAATGGAATTATGAGGTTTACATAAGAATTTATAGAAATAGAGATATTAAGTGAAACAAAGAAGACTCAGAAAGATACACACGACATGTTTTCTCTTATATGTGATTTAAATTTAAAAGAGAAAAATTGTACATGTACATCATGAAGGTAGAAAGGAGGACTATTGGGGGTGGAGTAAAGAGGACCAGCAAGAATATGAGAGGAAGGATGGAGAGAAAGGGAGAAAAAATGAGACAAAGGGCAATGATAAGTAGTTGTGTGGCTTAGTCACTGTCCTATTGCTGAGAAGAGATTCCATGACCAAGGCAACTCTTATGTAAGAAAGCATTTAACTGGAGGCTTGCTTATGTGGTGGAGAGCATGTCAGCATGCAAGCAGGAGTTGGAGCAGGAGCTGAGAGCTCTACATTCTGATTCCTGATCCATAGACTGAGAAAGAAACACTGTGACTGGCATGAGCTTTTGAAAACTCAAGGCCCACTGCTGTGGAACAATCCTTTTGTACACTATGATTATGAATTACTCTCATTGGCTGATAAAAGCTGATAGGCCAATAACCAGGCAAAAAGTACATGTGTGGTAATTAAATGAGAAAGTAGGGTGGAGTCAGAGAGCTGGGAGAAGAGGAGAAGCAAGATGAAGGTCCCCTCACATGGCAGAGTGTAAAGAAGAATATGGATTCATTTAAAACATAGGAGATAGTAAGTAATAAGCCCGAGCTGTTTGCTGAGCATTTAAAATCAATATAAGCCTCTGTGTGGTAATATGGAAGTGGCTCCTGGGATGGGAAACTCTGTCTACAGTGTAACCCAATTAACATACCTCCTCCAACAAGGCCACATTTCATAATCTTTCTAAACCTTTCAAATAGTGTCAGTCTCTGGTGAGTAAGCATTCAAATATATGAGCCTATGGCGGGGAGCATTCTCATTCTAACTACCACAGTGTGTGAATTTTGAGAGGTGAATTTCAAAGGACTCCACTCACGTTGACAAAGAACTGTAGGCAACTAATGACTGTTGAGAGTAGACAAATTAGCATTCCCCCCCGCATTGAGCCTCCTACCTGATTATCAAATACCTAATAGTCAGCCTAAAACAATAATATATATATATATATTACACTAAGTAGACAGTTTTAATTATAATTATATATCTATAGTACACACATAGACACACACATACACATAAATATGTACATATGTAACAAAAAAATCTAAGAAAAAGAGGGCAAAATTTTGAGGAGGACTAAGGGGAGGACATGGAAGGAGGGAGGAAAGGGAGGAAGAAATGATATAATTATGTTCTAATTAAAATAAATTTATTAAGAAAAATAACTTGGTGTTCAGCACAAAACCATATTGTGGAAGGACACTAATCTAGAGATATTAAAAACAAAACAAAACAGAACAAAATACCTTAACCATCTCCTTCTGTTTCCCTGTCTCTTCTGAGGGAACACAGGATAGCAGCTGTCTAGGCAGCCATCTTTATGTACAAGAATGCAAGAATATAGTGAGAGACTTATTAAGTACTACCTTTCCATCTCCATCATTGTACAGGCTTTTCTTTTAAGAGCACGTAGTTGCCTCCCATTCAAAAAGAAAAACAAGTACACCAAAAAGCAGCACAGTCTTGATGGAATTTCAAGCAAGAATGAATAATTTTAGAAATGTGAATTATTATGTCCAAAGTGATGTTAGGTCTTTGCAGTGCGCATCAGTGGCTCACTATCACACACTTTCACTAGGGAAGTGCTGAGGAGCTGAGAGTATCCCAATTTGTAAGTAGATTTCATTCTGTGCATTTGAGGATTACAACATGCTGATGTGGATATGTAAGGACAGGGAAATGCTTACAACAGTGAACCGAATTACAATAGCTCAGTAAGCTTCCTTTCTGTTGCAAGAGTATCTAAAATATGCTTATTTAACAAAATTTAGCTTTCAAATGTGCCTTTTGCCTTAAAGTAGGACATAACTTAGGACTGTTTACTCTATAAACTTTTCTGAAAAATAGTCCATAATAAAAGCTTTTGCAATAATTGAAATGAAGAATTGTTCCCCAAAAACATCCTCCATTCAAATGTCTACATAGGGCTTTACACCATAAGCTGTGTCTCCATAAAAGGAATGTCCATGTTATTCTCATTTTTATTTGATTCTATGTTGGTCACACATCAAACACCTGAAAGTTTATCACACTTATTCAAAACAAGATGCTGTCAATTTTGTGCTGGTTTGACAAGGCCTAAAATTCAGAGGTTTTAGTGTGTGGTATCTGCACATATGTGTGTTTTAATTTGCTTTTTCATTTGCTAATTAAGTTCTTTTAGGCTTTTATTTTTTTTATAGTCTTAAAAAATTGTAATGAAATACAATTCAGAAATGACTCAATATGGTACCTTCGGTAAGACCCAGAAGCCAAATTGGCTGAAATTATAAAAATGAAATTAAGATATTTATAGAGACTGTAAAGCTGTTTTCTTTTTCTCTACAAAGTTGTTATGCTTTCCTCATCAACCTAAGAATTGTTAGTCAGAGGTCCTCCAGCCTCCATCAAGCTCTGTGCTCTGGAATGTAGAAAAGAAACAAGACAAGTTCTGCAACTGAAATGCAGGAAGCAATCTAAGAAGTTAAACTATAGTTTGGCCATGATCAGTAGAAGAAGACAAATAGAACGTCAGGGGAGTTTTAATAAAGAAGTGAAAACAGCTTCAGAATACACACAGCGAAGTGTGAAGATGGGGAGCCTTGGGGCAGCAAATGCCCAGGAATTTGCATTAAGAAGTCACCATTGCCTACCTGCAGAATAATGGAAAGAGCACATTGACCAAAGCAGAACTGAGACACCAACCAGAGTTAGAACCAGATAATCCACGAGGACAGGCTTTGAATGAAGACTGAGAGTGCGATGTCATTCCATTTGAAACAGGGAGCTGTTGGGATATTTTTATTTTTATTTTGAAGAACTTTATCATGATAGAATAAAGATCGGCAGATTAAGGAACAGGTAACAGAGTCCTAGACAGAGACATTTTTCACAGTTCTGAAGACCAGAAGTAGGTGTTCCTATGAGGACTCTCTTCCTGCTTTGGAGATGCCTTTTCTGTCTCTAAATGAATGGCAGGAGGTGGAGACAGAGGACATAAGGAAGAGGAGAGGAGGACAGGGGAAGAGAGGGGATGAGATGAAATGTTAGAAGTATGGGATGCATGGAGAGGAAGAGAAAGCTCACACAACCAGCACAGGACTCCAACAATGGTCATGCCTTTTGAGTTCTCTGTGATACCTCACAGAGAGGCCAATCAGGCTTCATTTCTCTAAGGTGCACTGTTTGGCGGATAGTTACTTTCTAATCATGTTCTGTATTTCTCTCTCTCTCTCTCAAAAAAAAAAAAAAAACCTATTAGTTGTATAGGATCCTCCTTTATAGTGTAATTACAGGCCCACTGGGGAACTGACACTTAAACCTGTATCTTTGGGGGTAATATAATTAATTTCACAGCAACTAATTTCCTTATCGCCTGCCTTTTATATCATGCCCTACAAATGCAGAAATTTCAGTCTTTAGGCTTCTCTTTATTCATTTATTTTGTGTGTGTGTGTGTGTGTGTGTTGTGTGTGTGTGTGTGTGTGTGTGTGTGTGTGTGTGTGTGTGCATATGGTTAAAGCAGTCAGATGACGGCCTCAAATATTGTACCTCAGGCACCGGTCACCTTTTCTTTTGACACAGATTCTATCAGCTTGGAAATCGCAGATTTGACTCGCTCTGGAGATCTTTCTGTTTCTAATTCTCCAGGGCTGCCATTATAATTTCATGTGTATACTATTCCAGGCTTTGTTACATGCATTCTGGGAATCAAACCCAGGTATTCATGTTGTACTTTGCCAGTTGAGTTATCTTTCTAGTCTTCAATTTTCCTAATATAAACCTGCAAGGCATTTAGTTCTTGGAAGCAAGTCCTCTCTTCCTCCCATGCCTCATTGTGTTCTTCCCTCACACCTCACCTCCTTCCTCCTTTCCTCTATCTTTCCTTCCCCTCTGCTCCCTGAGTACTCACTTATTTGCTTTCCTTCCTTCCCCTCTCCCCATACTCTCCCTCTCTCCATTTATTCTTCTGCCTCTTTTTCCTTTTTTGCTTCATTCCTACATGCTGTAGTTTCAGAAACAGTAGTTTGTAGAAAATTTGTTGATAAACTGAATAGAAAATTGCAGCTCTATGCCTAAACAGAACTGTGTAAGTACAGCAAATGGCCCATAAAATCTAGCACAGCACAGTTTAAGACTGAACTTTGAAATGCGTAAAGCTCAGAGAGGTTCTGAGAAAATAGAATCACCATTCAACCTCACATAAAATACTTTATTTTAAGCAGGTTTTGTTTTGCCTGTATTTCCACAGTTATATTCTATACACAGGCCAAAAATTTCAATTTTAAAGAAAATACTATCATAAATAAAATGTTGCCTTTATATGCTGATTGGATAGTTACAGTTCTTAGGACAAAGACTTAAATTAAGTCCATTTTAACTTGCTTTTAGAGTAAATTAAATTATTTTTTGAGTATTTAAAAAAGTCCCAGACCCAAAATTATAATCAATGTTGTAGTAAAAGAAATATTAGTTGAAAATTAAAAAAATATCAACATCATTTTGAAAATGTAAACCATGGTCCTCTAAACACAACAGCTATTGTCATTTTAGTCAGAACACCTATAACCACACCAAGAGCTCCTCATGACTCCTCATGACGTCAGAATGTCCCTCACACAAAGAGGGGCCTGTGAGATCCCTTCCACCTTTATTTGAGATTCCAGCCACTCTATACCTATACCTATATACCATATACCTCCCATTCAGCTGTACATAATTCTGCCCCAGCTGCATATGGGCTCATTGTCTCCAGGACAGACAGAGTACATAAAATGTATGTCTTAGTTACGGCTTCTATTGCTATGAAGAGACACCATGACCATGGCAACTCTTATAAAGGAAGACATTTAATTGGGGTGGCTTACAGTTCAAAGGCTCAGTCCATTTTCATCATGGCGGAACACGGAGGCATGCAGGCAGACATGATGCTGGAGAAAGAGCTGAGAATTTTATATCTTTGACTCACAGGCAATAAGGAGTGAACTGGGCCACAGGACGGACATGGCTTGAGCATATATGAGACCTCAAAACCTACCCCTGAAGTGACACATTTCCTCCAACAAAGCCATACCTACTCCAACAAAGCCAAACCTCCTAATAATGCCACTCCCTATGAGATTATGTGGGTCAATCACATTCAAATGACCACAGTATGGAAAAGTAATTGACTGTGGTGGTTAGAGTAAGAAAGCCCCCCTGCCCAGACTCATATATTTGAATACTTGCTTCCAAGTTGGTAGAACTGTTTAGCAGGAATTAGAAAGTGTAGCCCTGTTGGTGGTGTATAAAGAGATAGTTTGGGGGGTAGGGAAAAGCCAAGATCAATTTCGTTCTGTTTTCTCAAAGAAAACAAGAATTTTATTAAAGTAGTAAAAAGATCGCACAGGACTAATTCCAATGACAAAGCGGGTGGGCCATTAAAAAGGAATTACTTTCAAGAAGGAGAAATCACCTCAGAACTAACATAGAAGAGCCACACAGCAGATAGGAACTTAAGTTCATCGAATGCAATGAAGAGTATTTAAGACTCAGTGGCCAGAGTCTGAGTTAGTGAGCTCTGTACCAGAGCCTGCTGAAGTTACACTGCTGCTTTTTGCAGAGTTGGGTGGGTCCTCTGAAGAAACAGCCTGCCTCCATATTAGGCTTAAAAGCCACATTACAGTAAAGACAAAAAGGTTCATTTTTTGTTTATGAGTAAACCTCTGATTGGCTATGCACTGCCTGTAACCTTAACTACAAATAGTTCTGTACTGCCTGTTCCAGGAATGGCAATCATTTCTTTGTTTCAAAATGTCATTTATAATCATCTTGCAAATTGTATCAAAGAGACCATAAAGACTTCATCCAGCAACTGATGGGAGCAGATACAGAGTCCGACAGCCAAACACTGGGCAGATGCTGGGAGTACTGTGGAGGGGGGGAAGGAAGAATCAGAGGAACCAGAAGATTCGACACTACAAGAACATGGCCCACAGAATCAACTGACTGGGTCTCATAGGGGCTCACAGAGATCAGAAAGCCTGTAAGGGTCTAACCTAGGTCCTCTGAATATACGTTATGGTTGAGTAGCTTGGTGTTCTTGTGGGATGCTTAACAGTAGGAACAAGGACAATCACTGACTCTTTTGCCAGCTTCTGGGACCCTTTTCCTCCTGTAGGGTTGCTTGATCTAACCTTAACGTGATGGCATGTATCTGGTCTTAAGTGTAGCTTGCTATGAGGTGAGAGGGAGAGATGGAGGGGAGGGAGGGAAAACTGAAGTCAGGATGGAATATATGAGAGAAGAATAAAAATTTTAAAATATCTATAAAATAATTATAAAAAGATATAGTAAATAATTAACTAGTGTTGTACTTATAAGACTTTAAGTGTTGGAATCATTCTTTATTCCTCTAATGCCAGTAAAACCTTTTCTGTTGTTAATAAAAAAGAAAGAGAGAAAGAAAGAGTAGTATACACTGAACTTTTGTTGTATCTAACTACATTTCATATATTTTAAACATATCACACATTTAATATCCACAGCAAACCCAAGTAAGGTATAAATAAAGTATCACTTTGGCCACTCAACTAATGAGAAAATAGAGGCACAGAATTTAAGTAACTTGACTCAGCACAACTTAGGTGAACTAGCCTTGACAGACAGATATCTTCTGACCCCTAATGTAGACCTCAAGTCCATATGTCTTTTTAAATTATTTTTTTACAAGTACAGTGAATCAAGATAATTGCTATGGAATATTACTTTAACTAGGCAAAGATATGTTACATTTGTTTATGCTGCATTTGTTTACTGATGTGAAGATGAGTTGCTTTGTCTGTCTAAGCCACCTGATTGGTCTAATAAAAAGATGAATGGCCAATAGCTAAGCAATAGATGGATAGGCAGGGCTAGAAATCTGAGAGAATAAGCAAAAGGAAGAATCTAGGCTTGAGAAAAAATGGAGAGAAGAGAACAAGGGAGAAAAAGAGGGGGATGCCTGAGGATAGTCAGTCAGGCAGCCATCAGCCAGTCAGACTTGCAGTAGGACATACAAAATGAAAGAAAGGTAAAATGCCCTGAGGCAAAACATAGATGAATAGAAACAGGTTGAATTAAATTATAAAAGCTAGCAAGAAACAAGCTTAAGCTAAGGCCAAGCATTCATAACTAATAATAATTTTCTGTGTCATGATTTGGAAGCTAGTTGGTGGTCCAAAAGAAAGCCTACTGCTTTCCCCCAACTTGGTGGAGAAGCCCATCAAAGAAACAAGACAAATGGATCTATTGACATGTGTTTACCAAGGCATAACCTGACTTGGTTCTAATGGTATCAGTAGTGACTCCTATAACTACATTTAACTTTAATTTAAACAAATAAACAGGAAATAACATATTTAAGTCTATAATTTCTAAAACAACAAACTAACACATTTCACTGAGGTGAAAATGCTACAGTTACAGTTAAGCAATTAGCTTCCCTCTGTCAAAGCATGTTAGATTCTCATCTGTCAGCAGTAGGATACCTCCAGGTCAATATACCCCCTAGTGGTTAAACGTGATTCAACTTTAGAAACCATTTTCCTGGTCATGATGATTAGAAAAAGACATTCCATTGTAGTTACATGTGGCTTGGCTTCTGATGTTTAAAGAACAAAAACAAACAAACAAACAAAAAAAACCCCAAATGAACAACAACAAAATCCCCCAAAACAAAACATAATATAATTTTAGTGGGGAAAAACAAACAAACAAAACAACTACCAGAGGATAAAACACTTCTTCCTGCACTACTTGCTTAATGGCTTTGGAGAGTTCCTTCCCTCCCTGACAGGATGAGCCCCCACAGGGAGGCTTCCTGGACTCTGAGATGCCACATGCTGTACATTTGCTATGTTGCAGCTTGAAATAGTTGATAACAGAGAGAATCACTTGAAAGTAAATGGCTGTATATCCAGCAGAAGCACTGATGCTGTATTTCTGAAGAAAATGGAAAAAAAGGAAATTCAGACATGCATAGCAACACTAATAGTGGTTATTCAATTAAGTATGGACTGTGACTACAACATAGAGTGTTACCACACCTGTTGGATATGAGAAAGGGGGCTTTTAACAAAATACAAATGCAAACGGGTGGGGACAGGCACAGGGTGCTCAACAGTACCCTATACCAGTTGTCTCAGGCACTGCATGAATATCAAAGACATATTTTCTGAAAAGAAGTGACAATATTCCTGCAGCTTTCACAGGATGAGGCCGTGGGCTGAAATAAAGCTGTGAGAGCAGATCTAGTAGAGAGGGGCTTCTTAAAGCACAGACAATTTCAAAAGATTTTGTCTGTATGTACTCTCCAAACATATCTGAAATTTTCATATGTAAATGATGATTTTGATAGAGTTGTAAGAAATACTTGTGAATATCAAACACCTACCAAGACTTGCTCTCTTGCACACCTGTTCTTATTACCTCTACACTGACAGTTTCATCTTGCATATTGTGTTGGGCAGGTCCTCACTTTTTGTTTTTCTTGTGGTTTTACTCAGTACACATTACTCTCTAACACTGTCTTGTATAAACATGTACATTTTCAAACCCTGTGTTCCACAGGAATTGAACTATAATGTAAATTCTCATTTCAAATATCATTTGTAAGATATATGACCATAAACCCTTCATTACACTTGCACACAAAAATATACCCGACCCCTCCTGGGAGAACAAATTCATGTCAACATTTTTGGAATATCCTGAAATTATCTAGCAGTTTTCAGCACTGCAGTTATGTGGTACCTCTGCTGCTAGAAGCTGAGAATCTTAGGAGAGCTGTAGCTTCTTCCCAAAAGATGCATGTACTGAATGCAGTTTAGAGCTGACCTTCGAGTATGTCCAGGCTCTTCCAGACTTGTAATTGTGATCACTGCCAGATTGCCTCTGTGTTTAAGTAATAGCCAAAATAATTTTAGTGACACTATTTAAAATAAAGACAAGATCTTATCTTAATGCAGGGGGCATGCTGCATAAAATGTTAGTTACTGTTCTTGATTTATTCAATATAATTTATCATATCCTTCTAAAATTAAAAGGTTCTATACTTTAAAATGGATCTATGAACCACAGGACATTTATCATTGTTGTTGAGATAAGGTTTCACTACGTAGCCCAAGCTGGCCTCAGACTGGCAATCCTGCCTCAGGATCTCCCAAGTGCTGGGACTATAGAAATGCCGTGGCAGGTCGTATGAGGAATTTAACATCCTCCAGACCCATAGAGCAGTTCCTTGTAAAGACATAAGCCAAAAATTTGTGATCAGGAAGGTCTGACCATTATTTTAATTCCAAGTTTTGGCTTTACAAAATAGTACTTCCTGTAGGTTATGGTAAATGTTGTTGTTCCAAAAGCTTTTGTAGTCTGCATTCAAGATTAATTTAGAAGGGCTCTGAAACTGAGCTCTTACTTACCATTGTTACCCTGATGCTCAGCACCCTCCTGTACTTCAACTTTCTCCCTGACAGACAGACAGACACCACGCTGCTCTGTTCTTTTCTGGTTTTCTGAACATTAAATACTGAAGCAGTCTATGTTGGTGTAAATGTAAACTGTCTGTTCCACAACTTTAAGCAGTATCTATATGGTCAAGAATATTCAAACAATATCTCTACCCTGATTTTCCTGGAAAAGCAAACAAACCAATCCAAATGTGGCACACATACTAGCAATGAACTAAGGACGCACTGCAGTCTCCTTCTTCCCTCACAGGGCTCACGTTTTCTTCAGCCTCACACAGACACTCCTCACTCACATACTCTTCTCAGACACAGACTGCTCGTTACCCAGACAGTGAGATTCAGGGTTACCCTTGCTTATTCTCCTTCTGTCACCTCTGTCACAATTCATCAAGTACCATTAACGTCCCAAGTGTTTCACACATCTCCCTCTTCTTTCTGTGCTAATTGCTACAGGCTGGCTAATTGCCATAATCTTTTACATTATTACATAATCTCTTACAACAACTCAGTAACAGGTTAAACTGAGAAGGAAACTCTACTGACATGTAGAAGTTCATTTATCAAAAAATATTAGATGAAATTGGTGCCATTATTGAATAAGTTCCCAAAAGCCCATTATGGCAGCGATATTGGTAGTTTAGCTTCAGCTAACATTGACTTTATAGTAATGATTAACTTTGCATTTGTACTATTTAGCACATGCTACATTCACATTATTAAGCATGATTTACTGATAGACTTCAATGTATTTATGAAATCACATATGATATCCATTTTGCTTATAATTATCAACAAATGAGACTATTGTAGTAGTTCATGTTCATGGATGCTCTCCCCACATATCCATTGGATGCCTCTTATATTTTATTTGTGAACTGTTAACATATCTTGACTAGAAGTATTATTATAATTGATAAAAATAGACTCTTAAAACCCTTAGTCAGGCTGTTGTAGCTATTAAGTTACAGAGTAAAATTTATATTCATATATCTATAATTCTATAATTCTTTGATCTTAACCAATATAATAAACTTCTTCCCCAACCCCAACCTCCCCAAAAAAAGAAAAAAAGGTTATCAGTGAAACTGTGATAGAGTCAGGAAAGAAGTTTCTTTGCTTTTTTAAGCTCTCACAGAGCACTTGAAAATGTAGCATTGCTCACCTAGAAAAGCAATCAGAATTATCTTTTCTTTGGTTTTCTAGATCAAGATTTCTAGCTCCATAAAGGGCAAGGCCTTTTGTATGCAGACTCCCCTTATTAACAGCCTGCAAGTCCTCAATGAAACTAAAAGAGGTCATTATCTAAATGAAAGGTGGTCAGTTAGAAGAGAGTGTGACCCATTGGTTCGCATGAATGAACTCTCATACTGTTGGTTTTTAACACGTTATTCTAAAACTGAGCAGCAGATTAGCATTACTAAGATATTTAAGGAATGGACAATAGCACCCCCACTTAACATGAATGACAACATCAAGCTCATTTACAGATTTGCCAAGGGGAAAATGAATATTCTATAAATAACTGTGCTGACGGTGATACCACCAACAGCATGGTAACAATCTATATGATGCTCTCTTAGTTCTAAATAATTCAGTGAGCTCTGATAAAATACAAGGATGGGGCTATTCACTAGCTATATGGAAAGATGAAAGGTGTGACAGGATGTGGGTCTCTTTCTGACAAAAGCTGCCTTCTGTTAAGGCTTTGAGTTTTGCCCCATGGAACTTATAATCAAAGAAATTACAATTTTAAAAGCTGAAAGTATCTGTCAGTCACCTGTTTCAGACTATAGCTGGGATCATCTATAGGAGATTTGTGGGTGTGGCTTTCATGTGATGGAGTGAATTACAAATAGGAACAGGCAATTCAAACAGTTTTAGTGAGTTATGGGGACAAAAGTACTTTCCAGTTTACACTTACAGGCTAAAGACACTGTAAAATGGAAAGAAGCCTTTGGATACCTGTCTCCAAACACATAAAAGATGAAAAATATCTTTCTTTCAACCAGAACCACTGACTTCCAGTAACTTTTCCAAGTCATAAACTCAATGGGAAAGAGGACAGGCACTAATAATATATTCTCCAGGCCCTTTCAAGAGTATAGATATTCTTTCAGCCACACATTTCTCAATCTGCAAGATGGATAATACTATAGACTTCAAGGGAATGTATACTGCTCAAAAAGTAAAGCTCCACCCCCCCCCAAAAAAAAAGTTACTGTGGAAAAAAAGAAAAACTACACAGCATCACTCAGTATGCTATTAGCATTGTAAATATGCAGGTTAGGCCAAGATTCTTGCCAAGTGAATTATAACGTAGTTTCAGCCTGTGACCATTCTAAGAGCTGAAATAGCTTCTGGAACTGAAGAAGAAAAAAGGACCAGAAAAGGAAAAAAGCTAAAGAGAAAGGTATCTGGGTCCAGCTGAAGTGCCAGCATGCTCCATCCATGCAGAGAAGCACACTTGGTATGAACTAATAGAAAATAGCCTGTGATGTTCAATCTGTATGCTATGAAATCATGGCCTAATGGATGTACAAATAAAAGAACAAGATTATAAAACTAACTGGTGAAATAAACTATTAACCCCAGAGTAAACTCAGATATCAGGAATGTAAAAAGGGAGCATGATGCATGTGTGTGTGTGTGTGTGCATGTGTGTGTGTGTGTGTGTGTGTGTGTGTGTGTGTGTGTGTGTGTGTAGGGGTATGCTTATAGATAAGGAAATGGTAGGACCCAGGTGTTATAAAGAAAGAAATAGGGGCTGAGCAGTAGTGGTGCATGCCTTTAATCCCAGCATTCAGCAGGCAGATCTCTGTGAGTTTGAGGCCAGCCTGGTCTATAGAGCAAGATCCAGGACAGTCAGAATACATGTATACATATATTTTTAAATGAAGTTATGAAACTTTGGATGGCAATGCTCCCCCTGAAAGCCATAGAATATCTAACAAAAATCCCAGTGCCCAGCAGGGAAAACCTCCTTTCAAGTTGTTGGTCAGGGAAATATAAGAGATTCCCAAAACATATATGCTATTACTTGGCCCTCAACTGCCTCCCATAAACTGAAGGAAGACCATACTCCTGAATATACCATGCAATTAAGACAGGGAATTTGGAGCCTGGAGACATGGTCTGGATGACTAACTCTCACAGCAATGAAAGGAACTATACAAGCTTCCATGGAAGAAAAGCAATCGACAGCTTACCCAGCTGAAATGCCTATAAACCACAACAATGATCAGGATGGCAGGATATTCCAAAAGGTGCAAGAGTGATGTTGATGGGTGATGGTGCTCTGTATGTTGTGAATGTGTTGCTCCCATTGGTTGATAAATAAAATGCTGATAGGCCAGTAGCCCGGCAGGAAATATAGGTGGGATTAACAGGCAAGGAGAATTCTGGGAAGTGGAAGGTTGAGTCAGAAGACACAAGCCTGCCATCCAGGGAACAGCATGTAATGGCAGACAGGTAAAGCCATGGAAAACATGGCAACATATAGATTAACAGAAATGGGCTGAGTTTAACTGTAACAGCCAGTCAGTGGTAGGCCTGATCTAACTCTAACGGCTGAGCAGTTTTAATTAATATAAGTCTCTGTGTGTTTACTTGGGTCTGAGCAGCTGTGCAACCAGGCAGGACACAGGAAAATCTTCAGTTACATAGCACTGATATCCTGGGGATAACTGGTGGCTTGAATGAGAATGGCCACCAAAAGCTCATTATTAAATGATTTCTTTCGCCAGGTGGTGGTGGTGCACGCCTTTAATCCCAGCACTTGGGAGGCAGAGGCAGGCGGATCTCTGTGAGTTTGAGGCCAGCCTGGTCTCCAAAGTGAGTTCCAGGAAAGGCACAAAGCTACACAGAGAAACCCTGTCTCGAAAAAACAAAACAAAACAAAAAATAATAATAATAATAATAATAAAATAAATAAATAAATAAATAAATAAATAAATAAATAAATGATTTCTTTCATGAGTTGCTGTGGTCATGGTGTCTCTTCACAGCAATAGAACAGTGACAAAGATAGAAGTTCGTACCAGGAGTAGAGTATTGCTGTGACAGGCCTGACTATGCTGCTTGCAGCAGAAAGTAGAATTTGGGGTTTTCAATTAGTAGAACAGTTGAATGCTTTATGCAGGGCTTAATGAGCTGTACTCGTAGGACCATGGAAGACAGTGGTACTGAGAGTGATTTGAAGTGTGGGCTCTAGTTCATGTGGTTTCAGAGGAGAAGAACATTAATAGGTGACCTAGAGATTGTTCTTGTGATATTTTGGTAGAGAATGTGGCTGCTTCCTGCCTTTGTCTGATGCTACAGTAGAATAAGGGATGGAATGTATTTGCATACGTGAGAGATAAATCACTGGAGACTACAAAGCTGACTGTGGTAGTGAGCTTTCATGTGGAGGCACAGTTCTCTCTCTCTCTCTCTCTCTCTCTCTCCTCCCCAAGCCTTTTATAGTGTCTTCCAATCTCAATTAAGTTTGCTCTTGGTGACCAATCAATGTCACTGGCGCAATGACATACTATTTCTAAAACAACTTCATAAAATGCATTTTTTTCGTGCTCATGTGGAGTGTAGGTCCTGAGAGCAGCTGGCACCATGTGGCCCAATGAAGAACATACACGTGAGAAACTGTTCTGTCACTGGTTCTCAGCTACATTGTGAATGTACTAGATAGAGGATCCTCAGACTTAGTGTAGCCTTCCTATCACCAACCATGACTGACATCTTGATATGACCAACCATGGCTGACATCTAATTTTTCACTATGACCAATAGGGAGCTATTTTCAAATTTTTGAATAAAAATTCTGTGAGATAACAAATATTTATGATTTTAAATAATTTTAAAATGAGGCTATTCAGATTTAGTTTCTTCTTATGTCACCTTAAAATTATTTTTTGAATAATTTGTATTTCTCATTCATATTGTATTGATTGACTTTTCACACTCTGCTGTTCCTAATAATCTTACCATTCTCATGTCTATATAATCTGCAGCAATGGCTCTTCCCTTCCTGGTTTTCTTGAGCTAATTGTTTGCGTTTTTGTTTTTGTTTTTCTCTTTTTGTTTTAATTTTGTTTGCTAGTAATTCCTTTTTCTTTTAAAACTCCATTGGATTTTTAAAATTGCATACTATTTGTCCAAAATATATTTCACTTTTTTTCTTTTTCATTATATCTTACCTCTTCTTTTAGATTTAATTTGCCTTTTTTAGCTTCTCAAGGAGGAAACTCTGTTATTAGTTATATTTTCATCCTTCTAATATAAATCTTAAAGGAATAATGAATTCTCTAGTACTTACCATGTGAACTATGCTCCACAAGCAGAATCCTATAAGTTAAAATGCCTCTGGGCAATAGGATGCTACAATTGGAAGTGACTTATCTGCTCAAAAGCCCTGACCTGGCACTGCACAGGAAGGACTTGTTTTGCATTTGGGACCCACAGCTAAATCTACAAAGGCCTATTTCTTAGATATTCTGTATGCTAGCTTTCTTCCATATAGAACTGCCACAGTGTTTCTTAAATTCACTTACATTTTAGTGCAAGCAAAACCAAACAAAAGTTAAAAGGGTGGCAAAAAAAAAAAAAAAAAAAATCTACCACCAATATTTTTCAAGATAAGCCTGAAAAGACATCTGATTGTTAAGCTGCTGTTTACTTTCTAAATCGTAAGTGCACTAGGAAAAAGAACCTCAGGCTCAAGTCGTTACTTTAGGACTATTGACCAAAGGTTTTCTTGTACAATTATAACTGTAATTATTCTTCCCTGGAGTTCCTTATCTTTTGCTTTTTAGATGTTCTGAGAAGTTCATACTGAAAATTAACCTTGAAAGTATGTATTTTTTTTTTAGAAAATAAAATTAAAAATTGAACCAGAGAAATGAAAAAGAAGTATGGGTTTCAAACACTTTAATTAATGACAATTGTTAGGAAAAGCTCCACCGCTCAAATATTTTTATCAACTCGATAGTTTTGTGAATTGTAATCCTTTATTATTATTATTATTATTATTATTATTATTATTATTATTATTATTTGTTTTTTCGAGACAGGGTTTCTTTGTATAGCTTTGTGCCTTTCCTGGAACTCATTTGGTAGCCCAGGCTGGCCTCTATGTCCTTGAACTCACAGAGATCCACCTGGCTCTGCCTCCTGAGTACTGGGGAATTGTATCATGTTTTAAATATAACTATTTCCTTGATTTTTCACTTACAAGGTAGATATTTTGCCAGAATTTATTCCTCTCATTACATAAAATATTTTTGATTTGTTTGCATTTACATGACATTGTTTGACTCTGTCTGATTCAAGAAATACTTGAGTTACAGTCACATTGCCCAATTGTCAAATAAAAATTTAGAAAGTGTGGAACTGAGGACAAGAAGTTAGAGTCTCAGTTGAATCTTTTTACTGTCATCTAATTATGTTTTGTTGTTGTTACTGTTTTCAATTGTGGAAGGTAGTTTGAAAATAGGTATTCAATGTGGCTACACTGAAAGGAGTGTCAAAGAGATCCAAGGACTTCTCAAGTTTTCAGGGACGGAACACGAAGCTAGTGTTTAAATACAAGACAAAAGAAAAGCATCACTAAGCAGCCCAGTCAACACATGGTCCCTTTTTGTTGTTTGTTTGTTTGTTTTACTCTTTTTGTTTTTTGGGGGGTGCCACCCAGCTCCCAAATAAATCACACATGGAGGCTTATTCTTATAAATGTCTGGCCTTAGCTTGGCTTAGTTTCTAGCCAGCTTTTCTTAACATAACTTATTTTGTCTACATTTGCCTCTGGGCTTTTCCTGTTCTCTAACTTCTGTAAATCTTACTCTTACTCCATGGCTTGCTGTGTAGCTGGGAGGCCGGTCCCTGGAGATCTTCTCTTTCTCTGGCTTCTAAATCTCCTTCTCCCAGATTTCTCCTTCTATGTATTCTCTCACCCTGCCATCCCTGCCTATCCTTTCTCCTGCCTTGCTATTGGCCATTTAGTTCTTTATTAGATTATCAGATGTTTTAGACAGGCACAGTAGCACAGCTTCACAGAGTTAAACCAATGCAACATGAACAAAAGTAACACACCTTAAAATAATATTCTCCAACAGTCCCTACCCATCTGTCTCAGCTCCATTCCTCCTGCAAGAACTTCTGAGATGTAAATCTTTATCCAGAAGACAAGGTCCTCCTCTAATAAACTACTAGAGCCTCAGTCTTTTCCTCCCCCAACAGTAGATTCCTAGGGGAATCTCAAGCTTGTTGTGGTACAGTGTATCACCCTAAATCCAGTAACAATCTTTTTGACCTAGGTAGGATGAACTGTAGAGTTCAGAGAAAGTTGTTCTCAGATGGACAGGAGAGACTGAAAGGCCAGAGATATCTGGAGTTTATTACAAGGACATGTACCTGTTTTCCCTCTACGGCTGGCACCAGCTGCTTCTTACCTCTATTTGTTGACAAAGAAAAATTAGAAGATGGATTTTTTTTTCTAGAGGATTCTGGAGAAAGTCTGACATTTGATTTTTGGGGGATAACTACCCTTAATTGGCCTATTAAAAGAGACGAACTAACAATACAAAGCAGAAAATGGAGATTTACTCAATTTAGCCACATTGAAAAAAGGGACAAACAGATCACTGGGCCCCTGAGTCCACCTTCAACCACCTGCCATTTTACTAAGACATCAATTGCTCATTGGTATTTGAAGTTTCCTTCCAGTATCCTTGTCAGTCAGTTACCATATAGTATAAATAAAACCGTATCAGAGAAAATAGAGAGCAGAAAAAATAATGGGGACATTAAACAAACCCTGTTTCTGAATTATGTACTTTTTAATATAACAATGAAGTTACAAGAAAAATAATGGCCTAAAAATTTTAATAGCTCTTCTTTGCTCTAATTAATTCTTTTTATAACTAATCTTAAAAATAAGACACAGAATTTTCAAAGACCCAAAGTTACTAAGCATTTTCAATAGAACAGTTTATATTTGATATAAACTGTTCTATTGAAATTCAAGCACATTTTAAGAGAAAGGGGACTTTAAGGAAGTCCAGATTTAGGAGTGTGATCTGTGTTCAGTTTCTCCATGTTCAGCTCATGCTAGAATTCAAAGCTTAGATGTCAACAGAACATCATGGTAGGCTTACCCAGCTGACAAAGTAAGAAAATTACTACACATGACATATAAGAACTCTTACACTTAGTGATGTGCAGTTTTATAATGATTTATAATTATTCCTTTCTGCTGAGTGTAAAATAATGGCTTGTAAGAACAAATTATCTCTATTTGGAAAGTGTGAGGATACATAGGGAAAAACAAAGATCTCATCCACAAAGCCTATAGGCTTTTCTTCTAATTCTTAGGATTTAGGGGATAATATTTAAAATAATAATTAATGAATCCCAGAGCATCTTATCCATAAGAAGATCTGAAAAGCTCTGGGAGATTATGTGTTCAGTCTACAGTCTTTAGCATGTATAAGGGGCATGATCAAATTAAACTTTGTAATGGTTGCTATGTGTTTCTATTTTGTATGCTGAGAAAGTCACATTCTCCTCTCCTTGGAAGAAGAGAACTTGCAGTAGTTATCCTTTCTGAGTTTCAACTGGCACTCATGTTTGCCAGTTTTACCAATTAACAGTAATTTAATGGCTGACTAGAGTTGAATGATATATATTTTCCTTCCATTTATTTATTAAGCTGTAGATATATTTTGAACAGATACTAGGATAAGATGGCAAGTTCAACTCATTTATGACTTTTAATTAGAGTATCATTGGAGATAAAGAATTAGCAATTGCAGAATCAATCATGTAAAATCCTAAGATGTGAACATTGTTAAAATACAGTGTACAATTAAGTGTGTTCAGAAAATATTCAAAGTGTCCCCAAAGAGTGACTGATCACATACTCATTTTTTTTTTCTGACTCCAATAAAGAAACTGGATTGTAGGTGGGAAGCTTACAAGTCAGAATGCCAAATATGATTACAATGAGAACCTGGAACATCCCTCAAGTGGGAATAACTGAAAAAAAGAGGCACAGACTGAATTCCAAGTATCCAGGAATAGGCCTCAGATAGAGGAAGGAGTCAGCTGTATTTAATGCAACATCTTCAAGAGAATATCTTAATCTAGTTCCTCTTTATAGGACCCACAGAAAAGAATGTCAGAAAGTCTTCAGCTTCTGCAGGCTGGGACTCAGTAGGGGTTTTTGAAACTGACTCCAGCCTAGAGCCATAGCTACTGCTCACAGGCAGAGCTGCTCCCACCAGGAGGTCAATCATGATCAGCACAGGGTTGTATCTAATTTCACTGCTGTACTCACTTTAAGAATTGCATTCAATTGAAATTCCATGTAATAGTCTAGCATAACAAATGGGATTCACAAAGCTAGATTAGTTCACTATGTATATGGTTAAAATGTGTAAGAATTACTAACTGACAAAATATATAATGTGATCAACATTTTCTTAAACCCAAGGAGATGGAATAACAAATACCCATTAAAGATAAAATAATTAAAAGGAAGAAATCATGAATGAGCTAATAGGATTTAGTACTTAGCTTATATTTTCAGTACAGTTTGCAAATAAAATATTTTGAAAAAAAATGATATTGGGTAAAACATGTTAGTAAAATGTAAATTATAAGGCTGGGGAAATGGCTCAGTGATTATGAATGTTTCTTGCTCTTTCTGAGGAACTGAGTTTGGCTCCCAGTCCCCACATTATTGTTCATAACCAGCATTAATTCCATTCTCAGATCTAATGCACTCTTCTGACCACTGCTGACACAGGTACATATTTGGCACACATACATATAATGCATAATATAAAATAAAAATGATAACAACAACAACACAAAAGTAATTATTAAAATTTTTAAGTATTACTATTGGAACCAAAGAATAGTGTTCATATTCATTCAAATGGTACAGGAATATTGACTCTGTAGACGAGGTAATTTGGAAGATCACGTGTAGTAATATATTGTATACCCTAATATACTTGCCTGGGGTTTGGAGGACAGAGCCAGCCACTAGATTAGACATAGAGGCCAGACAGTGGTGACACACACAATCCTATCACTCTGGAGGCAGAGATCCATCTGGATCTCTGTGAGTTCAAGGCCACACTGGAAACAGAGCCAGGCAGTGGTGGCACACACCTTTAATCCCAGTACTGGGAAGCACACACATGCCTTTAATCCCAGGAGGTGACAGCAGTGTGGAGAAAGGTATGTAAGGCATGAGGAAACAGGAACTAAAGCAGTTCAGCTGAGATCCTTCCCAATGAGGACTCAGAGGCTTTCAGTCAGAGTATTCAGGAAGTTGGCAAGATAAGGTTGGCCAGGGCTTGCTCTGCTTCTCTGTTCTTTCAGCTTTCACCTTAATATCTGGCTCTGTTTGTTTGCTTGTTTTTAATTATAACACATTTAAGACTTGAAGAACAATCACATATTTCAAATGCTATGGGAACTTACAATGGAAAGTCCTCCTCATGTCCCACAGTATTAATGAACTCTAGACACCCAGGAAACAACCTTCTGGCTCTGGATTTCCTAGCTACCAGCCGTTCACTGCATGTAAGTGTAAGGTCATCTTGAATTGTTTGGCCAAAAACATCTATGACCTTTTTGTTGTTTCTGAGCCTTTTCAAATGCTTACACAGATCCCTTCCCCAATGAAGTATCCAGAATTTGGTTATAAGGAAAACAAAATCAGCTTTTATTTACCCAAGTATGAAAATGTCACAAGTGTATATTACCTCCATTAAGGCACAGACAGCTTTCAAGGAGAACATCAGAAAAGGGATTATAAAATCAAAACCTAGTTAAGATATGTAATTCAGTTTGTTCAGTTATTTCAAGGAACAACATGGGATGCAGGTAAAGCCACAGAGCACATGGTGAATAGAAACGGGTTAATTTAAGATGAAGGAGATAGCTAGCAAGAAGACTGCCATAGACCATACAGTTGGTAATTAATATAAGCCTCTGAATGATTTTTTAATAAACTGCTGTGGGACCTCAGGGCTGGGTGGGACCAGAGAAACTTCTGCTACAATCAAGATACATAATTCAGTTTGTTCAGTTATTTTCATTAGTTTTATGCTCAGAAAAACCCCTGACTACATCTTATACTTCTGGAAATTAGTTTATAGTGATAACATTTTAAGTAGGGATGATGTAGCTATTAATGACCTAAAGGCCTCAGTGGACCAAGATACTTGTGAGGAGGTCCACATACCAAACCCTCTGGTGTCTACCACTTCTACTGCCAGGGAACTGACCTGCAGATGGATTCTTTCCATACCTAGTTTTCCCTTTTCCATCCTATAAAACCCCAAGAAGTGTACCGCACATGTGCACGTTCTCACTTCTGCAGGTACTGTGGCACTCAGTTGTTCTGATTAAAGAACAATTCCCCTTCTGGAGATGCCTGTTAGCTTTTTTGATTCCACTTCATGTCCATCAATCCCAATCTAACATTTATCATAGGTAGAAGCAGGAAACTGATGATAAACTGTAAACATTTTCTGTATACCACCCAGGCATGGCAGCGCAAGCTCACAATCCTAGAAACAGGGAAGTGGAGTGAGGAGGTCATAAATTCAAGTTGGCTTTCATGACATCGTCAGCTTGAAGCCAGAAGACTCTACATGAGACTCTGCCTCAAAAATAATGGCAAACTGCTTGGAGGCTCTGCTGGTTGGAAGTTGCAGTCTACCATGGCCTGGCAGCTCACTCAGAGCTCAGCAACATGGATGACACCCCACTCCCACCCCCACTCCACGTAGAAGGTGCCCTGTTCTCTACCTGACCTTATTTGGAGTCTGTCTATAGGCCCAGATGCCTGACTTATCTCTAGTATGACCCTTGACACAGTTCCCTGCAGAAGCATCCCCCCTGCTTAAACAGGCTAGGAGTATTACCATAGGATCACGCTTTCACATATGATAACTAAGACGTTACTAGGCACCTTATAAGAGGGATGTGTTGTTTAATGCAAATTAGGTGATGTCCAGCTACTGTCCCCATTCTTAATATCTCTCCTCACTCTGGAATAAAGCTGAGCTGATTCACTGAAGTCATCTTCTGGGCACTCTCTCCATTGTGCTCACAGGCCTTATGGCTTTCTGTCATCATTTCTGTCCCTTGTCTTCATGGACTGGTGGCCAACCGGCCAACAGGGGAAAAGGGGGACCCCTACAGCAAAACATATGTCAACATAGCACACAACCTAATTTTTGGTTAAACTTGTATAATAAAAGACAAGACTGTCACACTAGAAAATATTTAAAGGTAGCATATGAATGCCTGCTTTGACGACCAGATAGCAAGGACCTCCATGAAATATTAAAAATCCAGTACAAGAGCTGAACTTCTAATTAAAACAAATTTTATTAATATAAAATACATTCAAATTTGGTGATGAAGTGGAAATTGCAGTTAGAAAACCCCTGCTGTAGAGGACAAGTCGGTGGAAGGTGTTCCCTAAAAGTATCTGTGTGAATGTCCATTTCTGGAACTGAAGCCTGTGTTGATCAGACAGGACCATTTACACACTGCTTGGGAGAAGTATGCACAAACAGGGAAGAACTGCTTACCCTGCCGTACCTGTAAGGATTAATTATCATTCATTTCTGCTCAATGAGGAACCCAGACACAAGTATGAAAACATTCTCTGTGAATTCCATGTAGTTACTCCACAGTGGCTATCATAGATATTTACAATCATAAACTTCAGTACCCCAGAAAGGCATCCTGACATTTCCTCCCCTCTTCCTTTCAACACATATTGGTTTCTTACTAAAATCCTTACCAGCAAGAGGTAGAAAGTGGAAGAGATAATTGTTATAGACTTTCAGATTAATAGCCTTTAATATAACAGATTTTATTTTTTGCTGTTCACAGAGGGTCATATTGTAGTATCACACAGGGAGGCTAAGGAGATTCCAACTTAACCATTCAGGCACAGGAAAACAGACATGTTAAATTAACAATACAGAGATTGTATAGTCATGCATGAAGTGGCATGCTAGTCAAAATTTAAATGATATTCAGCCTGTCAAAAAGTTTTTGAAAGCCTCAATGTATAGTGCTTTTCAGTTTCTGAGGTATAGATACTCCCATATGACTGATTAATATAATTGAGGAAGATGTAGAGACACTATTTCAGGATACTTTCATCACATAAAACCAGTAGGTGTGAAAACATTCACAAGAGGCTGTCAGAGGGCAAACATATCCACTAGACACTTCATTAACACCTGCAGCCTGAGGTATACTGGGATGATTATGACCAGAACAAAATCACTTTCAAAAACCTGCCTTTATAATGCTATATAGATGATTTCCAAGTAACATCAAGGTGAAGAAAACTCAGTAGACTTCTCAACTTCTTGACAGTGACATAAATGGATTACATCATAGCTGATGCCTACTTCTCCTTGACTGACAGATTAGGGAAATATTGGTCTTAACTTCCTTTTTCACGGAATCTGAAGAATTTCTGAGTACTTATTTGTACACCAGAACTTGAAGCTATTCATTTGGTATACGAGGAAAGCTAAGGCTCAGCAGAACACCTGACCTGTGCTCGATGCCCCACAGATAACAGGAGACTGAGCAGAGTGTAAGCAGGTCTACAGACCTGTGGCAGACCAGCAGGAACAAGCGCTAACTGCAGAGCAGCCCTACCTCTTGAAGTACTCTCTTCATCTTCAGCAGCAGCGTCTTCACTGCCGTGCACTCCTGTAGCATCAGTCTGAATGGCAGAGAATCTACACCTCCATTTTCCTCCACACCCAGCAGGGCCAGTCTGTGGAGGGACTGTTGGGCATCCGGCTGACATGGGAACACCGGGCTTCTTGATCAATGTCTTTTGTTATTTTCAGGGAAAGGCTCCTAACAAGAAACAAAGATCAAAAATTACAATGTGGTGTGCTTAAAGCAGCATTTCTTCCAGTGTCAATCAGTGTTAATATAACACTAAATACTTCCTGTGAACTTTGTCATTTTCTCAAATTAGTCTTTGAAGTACTCAGACCTTCAGCAGAAATTATAAATTGCATATTTAGTGGTAAAATTCAATGACAATTACAGCTTTAGACCATGACATCTCCTCAATCAGTATTTCATTTATACAGGGTGCTTATTTAAACCATTTATAAATGTTGAGACAATAAAAACCACTAGAAGACAAATTTCATATCTAAAGTTTCTGATGATGTGCTTACATTAACTTGAATGAAAATATTCAGAGGAAAAATTGTAAGAAATTAGTTTAATAGACACTGATTTAAATTGCTAAGTCAACCAATAACAATTTTAGTTAGAAAGGCAGCACACATAGGATTTTATGTTAAAAACAGTGGCATAAGTAGAAAATGTGTAAATCCACAGTGGCATTAGCATGGAAAAGAAGAAAACTGTGTCACACCTGAAAAACTGTCAGTCCAGCATGAGACCCATTTTTTTCCTGAAGGCAAGTGACAAAAGGAAGATTGGAGAAAAGTCCTCTGCTCAACACCCCACACACAAACACAGCCCATGTGTCTAAAATCAGATGCAGGTTTTAAAAGGTCCCTCTTCCTTCTGCACCAGAGATATGGATGCTGACTTCTGAAGACAGTTCTCCATGCCCTGGTCCTGAGGTACAGCAGAGGACTCCAACACGCCATGCTGACTGAGGCTTGTCTTCCCTTACTTTCTCATTTATTTCCACCACCTAACTTGCTGTCCTAAACCCTCAGCCACATTCTTTGTCTTGTTAATTCTCTATAATCTACCCTTTGTTAGTTAAGGTATGTAATAATTTCAGTGCTAACTGTCCTTTAAGTCACTCCTCACTCCACTGAGTGCTGCCTGTGGCTGAAGTCACACCTGTTAGTAAGTTGCTCATGCTCCTGTAGTTAACCTGTCTTCGTCTAGTTTACAGGCCCCTACCTGTAGAACCTTGGAGGGTAAGGGGAAAGAATCAAACAGAGCCTTCATGAAAAACGGTGTCTTCTAAATTGGTAAGAGATATTTTAACAGGGGTGGATGACAGTCTAGTAACAAAATAAACACTCATTACAAGACTCTCAGAGACATAAGAACTATGAAAGTATCAGTTATGTTTACATGCATGTGCACTGTGTTGTTATCTGGAGAAATCTTACACTTAGCTCTAAGTCCAAAGCTACTTACTGCTTCTGCAGATTCCTGAGACATAGGGTGAAGATACAGCTTTACCTACTCCTTACTTGTTAAATGTGAATATAATGACGCATATGAAAGATCACCATGGTAGTGGGACAGTACCAAACATGCTATACATGCTTATGTACAGTTCAAATACAAATACAAGATTATAATAGCAATAACTAGCTTCTCACTTTAGCTGATATTTGTAATTTATGCTTATGAATATAAGTAGACAATTGTTGTACAAAATCACATAATTCAGATTTCAAATTATTTTTCTCTAAGTAATCTGAGTTTTGTAGAATAACTGAGAAAATATTACACTTTTTGCATCTTTGCCTGAATTTCATAGCAAGGATCAGGGCAGTGCTTTGTACATTGCCAGCTTAGGTTGCTAGTGCTTATGTCATGCAGTTCAGAACAGATAGGGGAGAAAGAGAGAAAGAGAGGGAGACAGACAGACAGACAGACAGACATGAAAACTGGAGATCTCTGCAACTGTCAAATAAATATCTAAGATGGGCAAGAAACAGAAATACACAGAGAAGATAAAATTAGCCATGAGTTTTATAATTCAGCAGTTGGAAGAGGTTTTTCACAATGAAGATTTTCACAATTTTTTCTCAATTGTGAAAATTCACAATCAAAGGCAAATGATAGTGGCAGAAGTTGTGACAGCTGAACACTGTTACCGACTCTGGAGGCTCTCCTTAGCTCTGCATCTCTTACTAGTTGATTCCAAATAATAATTACAAATGAAAGCATCCTAAGATATTTTACTTGCACAAGAAGAAGCAGGCCTATTATGAGAGCACAGTGAACACAAATCAGATGGGATCAGCAACAAATTGCTGAGCTATCCTGGTCTTCAGGAGCACTTCTCACGCTGCCAGTCCCTATGCTTATGATTGTGACCATTACTTTTCTGACTGATTAGAGCACACAGCTTATGTTTGATAAGTCAATAGCATAATTAGTATTGTAAATATTAACATTTTAAAAATCCGAACATGATTGTACCTAAAGCACCCAAGTGTCTAAGTAAATTCAATGAAGAATAATCTGATGACATGAAAAGCACAAAACATTCTCACAAGAGGTCCTAGTTCTGTCTAGCTGGAGAGTGTGGAAGCCCCAGTGCTCTTGTGATCATAAGTAGGCATGGTTCAGAGAACACAGCAGCTCCTGAACTTGGGGTTGATACCCCACTCTTGGCTATCTTCTGATTACTGGGTTCAGTAGTTCATTAATCATTAAAACTACCACAAACAAAAACAAAGAATGCACTATCTACTAGCCACCACTCTCCCAGGTTACCTACAGGGATATTTGTAGGATTGTATGAAAGTAGCCACACATTCCCTCAAGCCCAGAATGGATGAGAGAGTCTTTATAATTTAAATTTTAGTTATATTTATGCAAGACTGAATTGAGACTTATGGACCTTTCTCGATCAATAACTAAAATAAATGAGTTCCCATAAAAAATAATTGAAATAACAAATGTTGTAGTAACAGTATTCTCAAAGACCAGATGATTTGAGAGTATGAACTAGTACTGAAAATATTTAACTTTAATCTACTGTAGTGAACGACTTCATTGGTTTGGCACTTGGAGTCCTTGTGAGATAAGAATTATTTTTACCAGTAAGAATTATTTTATAAATACTATTTATATTTTTCTAATATAAATCTATTTTCAGTATGACAGACAAGCTTAGTGGAGAATATATTTCTTGACACAAAGTACAGAGGCATTAGAGGATTTTTCCATCCACAGAGAAAAAAGTATGAGTAATTTCACAATATTCCTCTAAATGTTTTGAAATAGAATACCAATTTGATAGTGACAAACTTACTTTGCACTACAAGAACTTTTTCAAATCATTCAAAAACACTCCAATATCAAACATAAGCGATGAAATTCAAGGTGTGTCACCCACCAGGCTCTGACTACCTTCCTGTCACATGAGCTGTTCGGGAGTTCTGCATACCTGACATTCTTCACTGTAGAGACTGTCTACAGCCAATATGCACTCGAGTGACATCTCTACTGGAATCTGAGGAATCATCTCAGTGAATTACAAATGTCCCAGGAATAGACAGGTCACAGTTACCTAACCTCTAACCACCCAAATAAATAAGCAAACAAAACAAACCAGACTTCCAACAATATATGTAGATTTATAGATGATTAAATAAAAAACTGTGCCGGGCATGGTGGCGCATGCCTTTAATCCCAGCACTGGGGAGGCAAAGGCAGGTGGATCTCTGTGAGTTCGAGGCCAGCCTGGGCTACCAAGTGAGCTCCAGGAAAGGCGCAAGGTTACACAGAGAAACCCTGTCTCAAAAAAAAAAAAAAACTGAATTTGGGAAATCTGCTATATATATATCTAATTTTATGAAAGCTTGGATTATTTGTGTTGGGTTTAAGCTGAGTTGGAATGTGACTAAGACACATATAGCAGCATAAATATAGATTAATAAACTGACATCCTAGAGTATAACCTAAACTACCTGTTCAAGGAATTATCCATAAAATTCTAATGATCATTTCATTCATTAATCACCTGTTTCCTCTCAATGTATAGTGTCTCTGTTGTTTAGGGAAAAATCTACTTTAAATTGTTTCTTAGTTGAATCTTTAAACATTTAGAGATGTTTAAGGACAGAATCAACATTCTCTCTCTCTCTCTCTCTCTCTCTCTCTCTCTCTCTCTGTCTCTCTCTGTGTGTGTGTGTGTGTGTGTGTAAGTTGCAAGAACTTAATACTTCACCATTAGATTAAAAAATGTACACATAACTAGTTATTTTACCACAATCTATGATGTAGAAAAAAGAAGGTTAGATTGAACATATCTTGGCATAACCTACAAGTCTGTCATGGTGCAGCAACTGTCAGTTTCTCCACATCTCACTCACATCACATCCTTACTCTTTATTCCTACACACTGCCCTCACTCAGGCCCTATGCAGTGCTAAATTCTGCCCTGCCTCAGAACCTTTACATATGTGTTTTCTGCACACAAACATTCCTTCCTCACCTTCAGTTTTCCTTCAAGATACACATTTAAGGGAAACTTTGTACTCAGCAAGTACATCACCGACCAAAAGTACACAGATTCCCCTTTCTAGTAAGCTTTTCTTCATAGTAGTTACCAAATGTGCAGTTAAGACACATTTTGCAGAGATCCACTGGGAACACACTAAGCTGCACACTTCGTGTTCTACATGCAAGCGAGTGCTTCACAAGGTACCACCCCAGTCACCTTTTAAAATATTGCCAGTCAAAAGGGAAAAGACAGATGGATTTCCAGGTGCCCAAAGGAGAATCAAAGCAGTGATGTTTATGCAAACTGCCATTTGCAGTGGTTTCCTTTCCAATTTTGAAGAAAGATACATATGGTGAGGATGCTAAGCTGCTCAACACAAATGTGAATGTTCTTGCTTTGCCTTAAAAACTAGTGTTTATCCTGGCTGTCTATCCTTAGAATCTTCTCCCAAACCTAATATCATATGGTTACTTCTCTCAGGCTCTCTGTCTGACATATGACATATGACTTGAGATGAAATGTTTATAATAAGATGAAGAAAATAATGACCCAAATCAGTGTTTATAGAAATTATCCTACATATGTAAATCTCTGCTCAAATACAAATGTTTTTCATTGTGATTTATCATCTTACTACAGGTGTCCTATGCATCTAGTTTTCTGTGATTGGGCTAACAATGTAACCAGGTATCCTTCCCAGAGAACTAAAACACACTAAACGAAAGGCACCTCATATACATGGAAATAAATTTAACTCTGTTTCCTCTAATATTGTAAAAGTGATTCTTTAGAAAAATCTCCCACTGCTCAGATTTTCTCTATCTAATAGATATGGATCAGTTTTGTAAACCTGTGAAATTTTTACTCTCAAGTCTTCTATGAAATCCATCAATCACCAGAGAATGTAAATTCTCTGATGCACTGTCACATTTTTGTGTTCATTTTCTAAACTGTATATTTCACTTCTGTGATAACTGGGATAGTTATCTGTACTGTTGTCTATCGATATATGGAAAATGATTATCTAAGAAATATTAGGAGCATAGAGAGATGGATCAGTGGTTAAGAGCATGTCCTAATGTGCTTCCAACTGCAGTAATAAACACTGTTTAAAATTGACTTGGAGGAGGAAAGGGTTTAGAGGCTTACAGTTCCTGGGAAACAGTCCATTATAGAGGGAAGTCTAGAAAGGAATTCAAGGCAGGAACCTGAAGCAGGAACTGAAGCAGAGAGCATGGAGACATACTGCGTATTGCCTTGCTCTCCATTATTTTCTTAGCTAACTTACTTATACAACTCAGGGCCTCCTACTAAAGGATATCACTTCTACAGTGGCTAGGCCTTCGTACATCAATTATAAATTAAGAAAATGCTCTATAGAGAAGCCCAAAGGTCAATGGTATGAAGGCAATTATCTAATTGATATGCCCAACTTCCAGGTATGTCTAGGTTTATGTAAGCAGTCAAAGCTATGATAGAGAGTGCATTACTCTTGCAGAATATCTATGTTTGACTCTCAGCATCATGTCAAGGTGCTTACAACTCCCTGTAGACCAACTCCAGAGAAACTGTCTCCTTATTCTAGATTCTTCTGCACCTGCACACACATATGTACATTCTCTCTCTCTCCTCTCTCTCTCTCTCTCTCACACACACACACACACATGCACACACACACAATTAAAAAACTATAAATAATATAAGCAAAGTAAATTAGAGATGAATAGTCTGAACTCTGAAGAATATTTCCCTGAAAAGCTTCTGAAAATGTTAAAAATCACAAAGACAAAGACCACAAAATGTGTGTGTAAGGAATCTGAGAATTGACAACAGATACCTATGAGAACAGATAATTCATGAGGCATTTGACACACATATTTTCAATAATTTAAACTATTTAGTGAAAAAATACAGTAGAGAACTCATTATTCGCTCTATTTTCTTTGAAAGATCAGAAATTCTGGCTGTATTACTCCTGTTTTACTATGAACTTCCACTCTACTGTAAGAATTTTATTCTTTCAGCACAGAATAATAAGCAAAATAACAATGATCTTTTACAAAATGGCAACCATATACTTCAAAATATTTATTATCAGTGCTACTCTTTTTATGTCCTTTTTTCACTGTAAAAATTATGGGAAGCAAAATACCAGATCATGCTCATTTCACACAATTATCATATAGGAAATTTAATTAATCATTCAAAGACACATTTCCTTTATTTGCCAACACATAACAACTACAACATGTAATTATTTAAAAGCTTGTATGTAAATATTTCTTTCATGGTTATTTATTTAAATGTGTCTGTATGCACATTTGTTTCTGATAATTGCATTATACAAGTGCATCTTGAAAATATCTTCAAAATTCCCCTCTAGGTATCTGGTTAAAATTTACATAAACATTTTGCAAATGTGACATTCAGTTGTAACATATGAAAATATCATGTGCTATCAATGGTTAAGAGCACTGGCTGCTCTTCCAGAGGAATTGGGAAAACTGAAGTTTTCCCAGACCCACATAGCAGTTTACAAGTCAACTGTAAGTTTACAAGTTTACAACTGTAACTCCAGTTCTAGGGGACCCAACACCCTCTTCTGGCTTCCATAGGCACTAAGTGTCCTCAAAGTTCACAGACATACATACAAACAAAATACCCATAAATATTACATTTAAAAAGAAGCTATGTTGTGTTTGAGGTTATCTCAAAACTAAAATCTGATATAATACAGATCATAATCATGTGCTTAGATGGTGCAATTATAGATCTCAGGACTAAAAATTGGTTTATAAAAAAAGCTAAAAAGAATTACAATATTTTAATTATAAAATTTGTTTTAAATATTTAAGTACTTAGAAAGCCATGACATTAGTATAATACTAACTATTAAATCCTAGCAAAAATTTCTTTTAACAGTTTAACCCAGTATTTCTTAAACATATGAGAAGTCAGTCATGATTATTATGAAAATATGTAATGATTTCCTAAAAAACTAAAATTGTGAAATTTTATAAAAACTAATTTCCTGAGATATATGTAGATAGCTTACAGTATGAAATTACTTCAAACATACTGTAATTCCAATGGCGATGTCAAAATCCCCATAAACATTCAGAGAGCAACCCACAGTTGACAAGGAAGACCTTTAAAGATGTCTGACTAGAAAAATGTAATTACTTTGTAAATAATAGAAACTTGACCATAAATGGAAAAGAAACAAAACTGATGGTTCCTTCTTTCTCTCTGAATGGGACCCACCAATGGACATTGCTAAGCTTACAAGGTCTGATGACCAGTATCAAAGCACAGCTTAGTTATTAAGTAAATGTCACAAAAAATGTCTACCATATAAACTCTTGCTGCAACAAACAAAATCCTTGATGTTTGTAAGAGAAACTGAGCCTAGACCTTGAAACAGGAGACACAGATTGTCATATTGAACTGATTGAATGACAGCTTAAAGTAGCAGACTTACCCTTCCTTATTGATCAATACAGCGAAACAAAAACGATATTCCAATCATACATTTAACATGATGCTGTGGATATAATCTCAAGGTCAGATAAGTCAGTAAGCACACAATGGTTTGTGTTGCTGTTGACAAGTCCTTTCCAGCTCTGGAAACACAGTCACATAGATCCCTGGGCGCTGTCTTCTTTTTTGAATGTTATCTCTGGTTCTTTCTTTCTGTGCTTTAGTGTAGTTGACATTTAAACACGATAACAGTGGCTGTGGGTGGCAGGGCTTCTCTTTCAAAGCAGCAGTAGAAATAGATTGGTATCAATGTTTTTTGCAAGAGGGCTGAGAATAAAAAGGAAATACGCAGACTCTCTCTTAGCCTAGCCAAAGAGGGGCTGAGAAAAGGACCCTCCAGTTCATTCTTTACCTCAAAACAGCTCACTTAGTCAGGATAACAGAAAAATAAACTTCAAAAATCAAACAAGCTCATTCAGAGTACACAAGACCCAAATGGCAAAGTTTGCTTGTTTCACACCTATTGTTTTATATTTGAAAAGGATATTCTAGGCTTTAAACATGGAAAGTCTGTCCCCAGTGTGTGCATCTTCACTTCCCCACCCTCTTTAGAGAAAGCTGTTGACAAATGCCTGAATGATGTACCACACTGAAAGTCACAACCCTCGGGGCTAGAAAGGTACAGGCCAAGTTCACTGCAGAGTGATTGTAAGGTTTCCACATGAAAGACATTAGCATTATTTAGCCTTTGAAGATCGACCTTATTCTTGTGAGTTATTGCTACTCAACAAACATTTCTGATACATTTTGTGTATGTGAACAAAAGTGGGTCTCTAGGACTTCTTTTGAAAAACTCTGTATTCTGCTTTCAGGGAGCTCCTAGAGTGAACGCTTGGACACAGAGTGTCACTGTCCCACTAGTTTGCTCCTCAGACAATTTCTACCACATTCCTCTCTATAATCTTCAGCTTTGCTTTAGAGTATTATTGCTGTATACAAAATCAGAATTCATTAGAAGCTATATAAAATTTCTTTTTTCTTTTTCAACTCATAGGCTAATCACTTTTTCTAACTGCTCAGTCCCAATATTCCAATGCAATGTCCAAGCCTTTACCCCTCTCAACTCTCCAGGTAACTGATTCAACTAATGAGTTCTTAGTTGATGGGGGACTATACAACATTGTTATTTTAGGAAATTACTTCTTATCCATAGAAATACAACATAAAACATAGAGATGCTTGGGGCATGGTGTGTGCCCAAAGCAGGAATCTGAAGGCACTTGGTGAATCCAGTGCTATTCAGTAAGGAGCTACATGTTCTGTCAATAAATTTTACTGCATTTAGAAAGAAAAACATTTTAGCTATTCTGCAAGTGTCCTCTTTTTATCAGGGGAAAAGTTGCCTGAGAGGTTACATTAGAACATTATATGAGCTGTGTTTTAGTGTAGAATTATCCTGATTTAAAATGGAGTAACATGCACCATAAATCTTGTAAGTCTTACATTATAGTGCTGAAATTTCTTTTCAGAGGTAGTATTAGTAAATCGACTTTAACTCATTTTCTCTCTCTGTTCATTAGAAGAGCACAAATTGATGGTTAGTTTCCGTGATTATCTTGTCTTCTAGGTGACAGACTATTTTCTGTTCTCAAAGTATATTGTCCTCTTAAATTATCAACCAAAACTTTAGGACATGCTTTCCAACATTCCGAAAGCAATTGTCTCTTTGGTACTCTAAACTTTTCCTATATGGATACCTGCCTAAAAGTTCTATAATCTGAAATAATTTTACATTGAGATTGAAAAAAATACTTCATGTAGATATGAACAATTTTCATTTCAATGTTGTTACAAGATATATACATTTTAAATGAACACAGTAATTTTAAATTATACTGATCTAGCAAAAAGAACACGTGCTATTAGCTTTTTTATACCAGTGTTTTAAAAGCAATGAAAGAAAAGAAGGAAAAGAAAGGGGGAATGTACTGAGCAAGAGTCTAAAGTGTTTGGAAAAATTTGAGCAGTTTGTATATACAGAGAAATTTCTATAATAAATATACTGATTAAACTTGGGGGACCTAGTTTATCTTTTGTTTAAGACGGTGCCTTAGGTAGGTTTTCTATTGCTGTGATAGAACACCATAGCCAAAAGCAACCTGGGTTTATTTCTTCTCACAAATCTCAGGACACACTCATTAACTGGGTGAAGTTAAGCAGAAACTTAAGGCAGAACCAGAAGTAGAGACCATGAAGAAATGCCGCTTACTGGTTTGCTCCACATAGCTTGCTCATTCTGCTTTCTTACACCACCCATGACCACTTGCCCAAGGATGGCACTACCCACAGTAGGTGAGGCCCTTCTACATCAATCATTAGTCAATAAAATGTCCTATAGTTGACTACAGGCCATTCATATAGAGGCATTTTCTCAAATAAGATTACCTTTCCTAGATAATTTATAAGGATATCTTTTCATGCTATATTGCTTACTTATTGTGTATATCAAAGAAAGGGGCTTTGTGTTTTAATGTATATAGTAACCATTGAATATATGAATTATATATACTAAACAGTATTCATAAATTGTTAGAAAATATGATTCTCTTCAGATATACTGGTGCAAAAATATTTCTATGAGAATAATTTTTAATAAACACACATAAATGAAGCACACCAGTCATAAAAGACCTAAAGTACATTTCAGAAAATGTTTATTTTGGGTTTTTCTACACTAGGAAATCCATGCATTATTCATTAATGTCTTTTCTGAGATTTGTAGTGTTCTCTCCGTAAACCAACTGAGATTTAAATAGATCCTTCTGATCTCAAGGGACAATAAAGCAACATGGGGTCAAAGTATTGTGCCTTTGACCTGTAGTTCAAGTTCTAAAGTTACTGAATTTACCCACATTTCACAAGAAAAAAGTTACAACTTAGTTGTCAAAGTAGCTCAGTTTTTAAAGAAAGGCAATATGCACTTACTGCTATGATGAAAAATCATGATCTAAGCAACTTAAAAAAGAAAGCAATTGATTGGTTTTACAGTTCCAGAGGGCTAAAGCCCATGATGGAAGAAGGCAGGCATGACAACAGGAACAACTAAGAGCTCACCTCTTTATCCACAAGTAGAAGACAGAAATAGCACACTGGTTATGGCATGAGTTCTTCTGCCAGTGGCATACCATCTCCAATAAGGCTACACCTCCTAATCCTTCTCAAACAGTTCTATCAACTGCTTAGTATTCAGACACATAAGTCAGTGGAGACTGTTCTCATTCAAACTACTATACAACACTCCTTTTCCTATAATTGTGTCATCACAGACTGCCTTTTGTGTTTGGTTATTAATTGATGTTTTGAGATTCAATGTCTCCTTCTGTCATCACTGCAATGACATACGAGTTAGTCTAGCATCTGTAATCTTCCGGTAGCTCTGTGTGTTCAACACGTATTAGTAAATATGTCTGATTATTATGAGCAGATATGCTTTTACCAAAAATAACACATTTATAATATTAACACGAAAGGTTTATTATGTAGTTTATAGAAATTATTGGTTTGACTTTTGTGTATTTACATAACCTTAGAAGCACACCATCCAAGTGGTATAATTAATAATATAAATACTCTCTGTTCTAGCACTTGAAGGAGATTGACAGTCCGATCAAGATATTTAATAACTACTGGAATTGTGTGACCTATTCATGGTGTGATGGATCAAACCATATATACTGATATACAATTTAAGAATTAGGTTAATATCTCAAGCAGAAAATTTTCCCTCTAGCTTCCTCTTATCTATCAAAAGGAAGACTATGATAGACTGACGTATTTTTACTTAATAGTGCTGGGTTACTTTTAATCTGTCAGACAAGAAAATAATAGTATCTGAATACCTTTGACATACATTTCTTTTAGTTACTATGTCATAGTATTATGAAATTGACTTTTAAAACAAATATAAAAGCACATCAATATCAACTTAGTAAAGAGAAAAGCTTAACAACTCAACTCTTCCGCAGGCTGGAGAAAGAAGAATGACTTCATTTGTCCTGATTTCTATTCTTATAGTTTCCATTATCTAGTAAGGGATGTAGTTAGAGCAAGTGTTGAAGTATGGGCATGTGGCTGAATAAAGAAAACCACCCACGCCTCTATTATAGCCATGTGTAGCAAATGCACAGAGACACAGTTATTCTGGACAGCTACAGAAACTTGAGATTCTATCTTGAAAGCAGTTGCATTTGATGCAAGTATTGGATTTTAATATGATGCTATCAGGACAAATGGGGTGAAGTGAGGAGAGAATCCCATAAAGATAGAACCAAATGAACAAAATCATGGCATACTTGAATAGAGAGATAAAGCTTCAGAATAAGCAGCTTTCTTTATTACTAAAGAATGAAGTCGCTAAACAGAACACTGCTTGAAATACCCTTAATAAAAACATCCCAAAAGAATCAGAATGATTGGGCATGAGATAAATAAAACATGAAAGAAGGGAAATTGAAAATTTTAAATAACATGTGAAAGTACAGTATTTTCTAGACTAACATTCTATGCACGTTAGGCAGTTGGCAGAAGTATCACATTTCTATACTGTTTATATGTACTTCTCAGTTCCATTATCATTATCATTGACTGTGTATATTTTACATATGTGACATACAGTATATGCTGGTATTTAAAATCCTACTCCCACATTCACATGTATACACCTCAAATTTTCTCCTCTGAGAGCACGTGTGAAAACTGTGGCTGTGACAGGACATCATGAGCCAACTTGGTTATCAGTTGCCTTCAAGTGAGTAATACTAGTCACAAAGAGAAACAGTTTATCTTGGACTCTGGACTCAGTCAAAGGAAGCTCTAACAGAGAATAAAACATCATAGACACGCACATGCCTGGCCTCAAAGTTGAAGTCTCCATGTACTCTGCACATAGAGTGGAGTTATTTCTTGGGAAACTTCAGTTTAAAGATACATAACTGATTAAAAACCATTCAATAATTAAACATGTTTTCCATCATTTGAGATGTCAAGAACATTTTATGAGTACTGAAGTCAAAACTATTTTGAAAAAATGAAATGTTCCAACTTCATCCTACTTAGAAAGTCATAACTTAACCTGACATTTTCATTAATGAAGGCATAAGAATCAGATTTAGGGACCAAAAACAAAGATCTCTCAACATCCAGTTGATACAGAGCAATGCAGAGCAACAAGGAGACACCCACAGTGACAGTGACTTGTGTTACCAGAGGGTAAGCTTGGGAAGTAGTCTTCCATATGCATAACAACCAGGTCTGGCATTTGTTACATAAGGGACACACTATTATGACTTTCCAAGGCCACACGTCAAACTGTCCATTGTTGTCATCGGAGGCCGATTCCTACACAAACAAGCATTCTTGAAAAGAATGATATTTACCATGAAATGTGGCATGTATGTTTGCTTACAAAACCTGTGGAAATGCAAGGCCCACAGGGGATCATCCTCCTCACATAAGCTTTTGAGGTGTGGTTCTTGTCATATCATATATTCTTTTTATAAGGCAACTACTTTCACTGCATTTTCCATTATCTCTGAAATCAACATATATCCAGTAGTATGTCTCTTGTCTTGTAATTTATGTATAGAGAGAGCATTCATTGTATTCTCAAAACTATGTTTATTGCACATAAAATGTGCCAGCCACGTAATTTCAACTTCCTTGTCCTCACCATTTTGAGCTGCCCATTCCAACATTAATTCTCAAAGTTCTATAACTGTGGATCCCAGCAAAGACTGGGTGGACACTGTGCTAGAACATGAACTCTGAAGTTGGTAGATTTGTCAAATAGGGTGAATTGAAGAGAGATCACTTATGGTTGAAAATAAAATGTCATCTTTATTAATACAGATTTGGTTTTGCCAGCATATAAAGAAAGGAATTTTCTTTCATCAGAGTGAACATGTATATTGCTGACAATAAATTAAAAAAAAAAAAAACCGTATCACATCTGTGAGCAATGGTTTTGGGTGAATTTAATGAGAAGCCATTAATATTTGTGTAACATACTGATATTTTATTGCAGAACTGGCCTGGACTAAAAATAAAGGTTATATTGCACATTCTCCGTTGTCTTTGATAAGGTTAGTGTAGCCAATATAAGATTGTTCATGTTTCTGAATTTGTGTCTCTTCCTTCCATTACCAATTATCTGTTGATGCCTGTGTTAGGTTTATGACAATTATCCTAGACCTCATTCTCAAATGTTTGAAAATCAGAGCAACAAACAAATTTAGGTCTCAGAATAATTAAATATATAACATATGTAGTAAGGTTATTGAACATAAAATGTATTTTGGTTCATAAAAATGACATAGTTTTAAACCTCAACTTTTCTGCCACTGTGATCTTAAGTTTGAAAAAAAAAAAAACTTAAAAAATTTAAGCTCATCAATCCTGACATGCCTCATTGTTATCACTGTGAATGTTCTTCAAAGTAGGTTTGTAGATAAGTACATGCAAAAGACAATCTATATCACACAATTATTGTATCATTGTTGAAATGCATCAACGGAAAAGGCAAATATTATTCATATAACATAGTTATAAAATCATGTAAACAGAATTACTTAAATTTAAAATTCACTTCCTTAACTAGATTGGTCTGTTTTGCAGTACTTTCTTGGATATGTGTTATATGGACTGCTCAGGAAGCATTCCTACTAGCACAAAGAATTCAGCAGTGGAGCACACTGCTCAGACCATATACACACACTGTGGTGACCACACTGCTCAGTCCACATACACACACTATGATGGACCACATTGCTCAGACCACATACACACACTGTGGTAGACCACACTGCTCAGACCATACACACACTGTGATGGAACACACTGCTCACTCAGACCATATACACACACTGTGGTGGAACACACTGCTCAGACCACACACGCACACACACATACACACACACACACACACACACACACACACACACACACACACACTGTGGTGAAACACACTGCCCAGACTGTAGACACTCACTGTGGTAGACCACACTGCTCAGATTGTAGACACACACTGTGGTGGACCACACTGCTCAGATTGTAGACACACACTGTGGTGGACCATACTGCTCAGACCACATAGACACTGTGGTGGACCACACTGCTCAGACTGTATGCACACACTATGGTGGACCACATTGCTCAGACTGTAGACACACACTGTGGTGGACCACACTGCTTAGACCACATACACACTTGGTGGACCACATTGTTCAGACCATATACACACACTGGTGGACCACACTGTTCACATTGTATACAGACTGTGGTGGGCCACACTGCTCAGACTGTATACACACTGTGGTGGAGCACACTGCTCAGACTGTATACACATACTGTGGTGGATTACACTTCTCCAGCTGTATACACACTCTTTCGTGGACCACACTGCTCAGACTATATACACACTCTGTGGTGGACCACACTGCTCAGATTGTATGTAGACACTGTGGTGGACCACACTTCTCTTCTTGTATATACATACTGTTGTGCACCACAGTGTTCAGATTGTATATACCCGCTGGTAGACCATGCTTCTCAAGTTGTATACATGCACTGTGGTGGACCACCTTGCTAATACTGTGAACATGAACTGTGGTGGACCACACTGTTCAGATTATATTCACACTGTGACGTACCACATTACTTATTTGTATACACTTCCTGTTGTCCCACTTTGCCTCTGAAATTGACTTACCAAATAATTAAGAAAATAAAACATGATGGCACAATGTGGAGAAGTGAAACACTATCAAACTGTTAGCTTAGTGCTGCCTTTAAGAATATATAAGGTGCTGGATTGCCTTGCCCAGCCTGAATACAGGGGGAAGTGCTTGGTCTCATGGTAGCTTGATATGTCATGCTTTGCTGAAGTCCATGGGAGGCCTGCTCCTTTCTGAGTGATTACAGGGCAGTGGTAGATTGAGGGGGGAAAGGGAGGAAGAGGGAAGGAGTGGGAAGATAGAAGGCAGGGGAGGTCAAGATGTAAAATAAATAAGTTAAATAAATACTAATTCACCATTTAAAAAATAAAACATAGGAAGCATCTTCAGCAACTTTAAAGAAAAACTATGGCAAGATGTAGCCATACTACTTCTGAGTGTGCACCCAAAAGAGACTGAGTCCATCACATAAAGGAGGCACCTGCATACCCAGGTGCACTATGACACTGTGCCTAGCAGCCAAGGGACAGAATCAGTCCTGCTGAGCATTTAGGGACAAGAAATATACTACATACACAACTGAGGCATTTCTCAGCCATAAAGAAGAATTATATCTCATCGACCACAAGCAAGCATATGGAACTGAAGGATATAACAAAATGAAATGAAATTAATAAAACACAAAGCATAGTATGTTTTTCTCATTAAAACATAATAAGCATGAACACAAACAATAAACAGAAAATAGGAGGATCCAGGGTGAAATAGAAGAGAGGAGGTGAGCAAGGGTAAAGGCAAGAGCAGATGAAACCAAAGTGTGATAGGTCACTTATGAACACAGAACACTAAACTGCTATCACTGAATTTTATTTTACTAACATTAAATCAAGACACAAGCTAAGGAAACATCTAACTATTCAGAAAATATATGTTTAGAATATGTATATATTTAGTTTTGTAAATTACCCTGTGGTCACTATTGTATTGGATTTTTGTTGCTGTTGTGGTTTTCTTTTTATGTTTTGTTGTTTTCTTTCCTAGGCACTAAACCCAGGGCCTCATGAATGTTTGGCTTGCTCTGTCCTGCTCTTAAGCCCCGCAGCCCATTCATGAAGGTGTTACACACAGGTTTTCCCTTCAGTGTTTTAAACTTCTTAGGTGATGACTAATTGAAAGGAGAACAAAAAAAAAAAAAATGCTGTTTTAAAAAAATCTTTAAATATAAAATATATCATTCTTAAAATGAATTTCACATTTTTCACAAAACTCTCCAGTTAAAAACTTTAAAATAGCCTGGCAATGGTGGCATATGCCTTTAATCCCAGCACTCACAGGCAGAGGTAGGCAGATCTCTGTGAGTTTGAGGCTAGCCTGGTCTACAGAGTGAGTTCTATATAATGAGTAGTCTAAATTTAAAAGAATAATTGTTTTAAAATATAATCAAAACCTATATTTGTTTCACATTATATATATATACATACACACACATACATATATTATATATATATGTATATATATATATATATATATATATATATATGGCCTACAAGCTCACATTAAATTATATATCCAATTATAATTTACATCTGATGTATTGACGCTTTGGAACAAAATCCTCTTGTTCGTATTACTTATTACTTATTAAAATAATACTTAATAAAATATAAAAAACCAAAAAAAAAAAAAAAGGCCGGGAGGTGGTGGTGCACACCTTTAATCCCAGCACTCGGGAGGCAGAGCCATGCAGATCTCTGTGAGTTCGTGGCCAGCCTGGGCTACCAAGTGAGCTCCAGGAAAGGTGCAAAGCTACACAGAGAAACCCTGTCTCAACCCCCCCCCCCCAAAAAAAATAAATAAATAAATAATAAAATATAAATAAGTTTGCTTAGAGGGAAAAATCAAATTTTGTCTGTAAAATATTTAATAAATAAAAAGTAACAATACAAAGATTTTCTTTATTCTCCACTGTGTACCAGACTCTATAATATATGCTTCAAACAAATAAATGTATAGTTTAATGATCTATCTGAATATATATTCATATATTTCCAACCTTCCCTGTCATGTTTGGACAATTTTTATTCATAAAACAAAGTAGTACACTCTGGAGTCCTAGTATATAAACAAATGTCCATTTTGGCTTTACATAGGTCTCTCTTACATTTATTTTAAGAAAAACAAAGCTGTGAGATTCTTTTTTATAAGACATTTTGTTTAATTTTTTATAGCAAAACAGTTGAATCTACAGGAAAAATAGAATTTCCATCTTCATATTTTGGTTTATGAAACACATATAATTAAATGCTTGTTGTTTTGGCATTAGATTTAACTGTAACAATAAGTACCAAAGAAGAAAGAGAGAGGGAGGGAGAAAAGGGAGGGAGACAGAGACAGAGGGGGTGCTGTTCTTCATCAAAAGTGCCTCAGAACTCTGTGTTTTTGGGTATGCATTCATCAGGTTTCTGTATCAAGTGCAAAGTCATGATAAGCCACCAACATTGTAAAATTCAGCTATAAGAAACTTGTGCTATGATAAATAATTCCAACGGGAAAGAATGCAGGAAGATGAACAGTTAATGAAGTTTACCATGAAGCTTTCCGGATTAGAGTACTTCAGTGAAAATGGAAACCTTCAAACTCAGTAAGGGCTTTAGGATCAAGTGAATATATGCATTAAGAAATAGCTATGAATGCCTCTTCTTAGAAGTCATATGCTTAATACGTTGTCAGTTTGAATCCTGGTACATTCATAATTTCAAATTTCCCAGCAACCTGAGAAAACTTTTTTTTTGGGGGGGCGGGGAGATTGTAAGATCATCCCTAATAAGTTAATAATCCCCTCCTTAATGCTTACTACATCTGTTATGCTCAAGAGTGATCAAATTGACTTAGTTACATATGGTTTGTTCTATTAAATGTGGACAAACACATTAAAACATATACAGAAGTTTCAATTAAGCAAACATTTTTCATTGTCTTGCAGATACTGAGTTAATAAATAACATTAAATATTTTAAACCTTTTGGTGAAAATGAAGCCCATTTTCAAGCAATCCAAGTTCCCCATAACTGAATGTGTAACTAAGCCTGTATGCAGAGTCTTTATTCTTCTCGGAGAGGAATGGCTCATGCTGTGTTTCTCCCCATTAGCAGCGATTACTATGATCCTGGAATGCTTCATTTCACTAACAACATGTAAACAGAAAAAGTCATGAAAATACCTTCAGGCCAACATTTATCTATAACAACACACTATAGAGTGACAAGTGCATGGCATGCAAATGTGGAACCACAGCCTGAATCCCAGCAGCAACATTAATATCCACATTGTTCATCTGCATGTGTGTCACAGTGACTCTCATGATCTGAAGTGTTGCTTTAGAGCTGGGCAGTGTGCAGACTACTGATCATTAGCATCTCTGAGAGGCATGATGCATCCAGAAAATAAACCCACAGAAACAAACACGTTCATCCATTCTGTACTGTATCTCCAGTCATGGATTTATTATGAGATGAAGCACAATGCTTTCAAAATACAATAGTAATAAATTATGCTAACAGATATTTAAAATGATTTCAATAAGCAAAATAATGAAAAAAATAAAATGAGGACTCCGACATGTGCAAGTGGGGTTCTGGGTGGAGTTCAGTGGCGAGCCCAGCTAGCTTGGCCTGTGTAATGGATGGTTTGACTCTGTAAAACCACAAAACAAAAAGGTACAATTGATAGAACGTTCCTGCTGGTGAGGAACAGAAAATGTGTAGCTTATTGGTAGTTTTTATGCATACATCTATCACTTCTATATTCTAAATTCATCCAGAAATCATTCTTTTAAAAAAAATTTTCTGAATAATGTGTAAACATGCCTAAATAGGTATCACAACTATACAATCCCGACACATATAGTGCCCCATGAATGACTTCTCAAGAGTTACATAAAAACTATGAACCAATGAAGTTTAACTATAGTAAACACATTACTACACTATAGGGTCATTCAAAGAATTATATTTTGGTGCTATAAGTCTAGGGATGTTTCTTATGAATATATTGTGGCACACAAATAAAACGATTTCTTGGTTTTTCTTATGGAAAAAATACTTAATATTTACATAAAATATCTAGTCAGTGTAACATTAAGAAGCAAAGTCTAACAATTATGAAATGTATTCATTTCAGCAAGAACACAAGGGCTTGCTGCTCTTTATACTAAGAATATCACTATTGAAAATTATTTCATCTGCAATTTGGACAGATAGACAAAAGCATAGTGGTGGAGTGTTATAAGCAAACTTTTCAAATGAATGAAGCATGATGATTAAAAACACTTTACAGTAGACTCAGTGGGCTCATAAATGTATAATTGTTCAACTTTTATTTTCCTTCTCTGCAACTACCTTTTGTGAAGAGAATGTTTAATCTTTGACTTGGGCAAGTGTGAAATGTCAACTTTAGGATATATATATATATATTGGTTTTTTGAGACAGAGTTTCTCTGTGTAGCTTTTGAGTCTGTCCTGGAACTCACTTTGTAGACCAGGCTAGCCTCAAACTCACAGAGATCTGCCTGCCTCTGACTTCCATGTGCTGAGATTAAAGGTGTGTGCCACTATGCCGAGGAGTTCATATTTTTAGCAGCTCTGAGTATGCGTGTTTGTGGCCACAAATGCCACAGACGGTCTATGGAGGTCGGAGTATAACTTGTGGGAGTAGGTTCTCTCCCTCCATTACATGGGTTCTAGGGATTGTACACATGCTCTCATGATTTCCTAGAAGTATCTTTACTACTTCTTGAGGCATCTGTCCAGCCTATTTCACCATCTGTAAACATGTCATGGTATTTATTTATTTTTTTTTCTTTGCTTTTTTTTTTTATTTTACAATGCTATTCAGTTCTACATAACAACCACAGATTCCCTTATTCTCTCCCTTCCTGCCCCCTCCCCTTCCCCCAGCCCACCCCCCATTCCCACCTCCTCTAGATCAAGGTCTCCCCTAGGACTGGGATCAACCTGATAGACTCAGTCCAGGCAGGTCCAGTCCCCTCCTCCCAGATTGAGCCAAGTGTCCCTGTATAAGTCCCAGGTTTCAAACAGTTAACTCATGCAAGGAGCCCAGGACCTGGTACCACTGCCTAGATGCCTCCCAAACAGATCAAGCCAATCAAATGTCTCACCTATTCAGAGGGCCTGATCCAGTTGGGGGCCCCTCAGCCTTTGGTTCATAGTTCATGTGTTTCCATTCATTTGGTTATCTGTCCTGTGCTTTATCCAACCCTGGTTTCAACAATTCTCGCTCATATAAACCCTCCTCTTTCTTGCTAATTAGACTCCCAGTGCTCCACCCGGCGGCCTAGCCGTGGATGTCTGCATCCAGATTCCTCAGTCCTTGGATGGGGTTTCTGGCACAACTATTAGGGTATTTGGCCATCCCATCACCAGAGTAGGTCAGTCCCGGCTGTCTCTCGGCCATTGCCAGCAGTCTTCTTGGGGGTATCTTTGTGGATTTCTGTGGGCCTCTTTAGCTCTTTGTTTCTTCCTTTTCTCATGTGGTCTTCGTTTACCATGGTCTCCTATTCCTTGTTCTCCCTCTCTTTTCTTGATCCAGCTAGGATCTCCTGCCTTTTCCCTCGACCCCTCACCCTTCATTGCTCCCACTCATGTCCAGGCTGTTAATGTAGATCTCATCCATTTCTCCGTGTCTTTCTTGGGTCCTGTTTTCCAGGTAGCCTCATTGGTAATGTGAGTAGCAGTCCAGTCATCCTTGTTCCACATCTAGCATCCTCCTATGAGTGAGTACATACCATATTTGTCTTTCTGAGTCTGGTTACCTCACTCAGGATGATTTTTTTCTAGATCCATCCATTTGCCTGCAAACCTCATGATGTCATTGTTTTTCTCTGCTGAGTAGTATTCCATTGTGTATATGTGCCACAATGTATTTACCCATTCTTCAGTTGAAGGGCATCTAGGTTGTTTCCAGGTTTTTGGCTATTACAAACAATGCTGATATGAACATAGCTGAGCAAGTGCTCTTGTGGTATGATGGAGCATTTCTTGGGTATATGCCCAAGAGTGGTATAGCAGGATCTTGGGGGAGATTGATTCCCAATTTTCTAAGAAAGTACCATATTGATTTCCAAAGTGGTTGTACCACCAGCAGTGGAGGAGAGTTCCCCTAGTTCCACATCCTCGCCAGCATGAAGTGTCTTCAGTGTTTTTGATCTTAGCCATTCTGACAGGCATAAGGTGGTATCTCAGAGTTGTTTTCATTTGCATTTCCCTGATGATTAGGGATGTTGAGCAATTTCTTAAATGACTTTCAGCCATTTGAGTTTCCTCTGTTGAGAAATCTCTGTTTAGTTCTAAAGCCCATTTCTCAATTGGACTGTTGGTTGTCTTGATGTCTAATTTCTTGAGTTCCTTATATATTCTGGATATCAGTCCTCTGTCAGATGTGGGGTTGATGAAGATCTTTTCCCATTCTGTAGGCTGTCGTTTTGCCTGTTGACCGTATCCTTTGCTCTACAAAAGTTTCTCAGTTTCAAGAGGTCCCATTGATTGATTGTTTCTCTCAGTGTCTGTGCTACTGGTGTTATATTTAGGAAGTGATCTCCTATTCCAATGCGTTCAAGACTCCTTCCTACTTTCTCTTCTATCAGGTTCAGTGTAGCTGGATTTATGTTGAGGTCCTTGATCCACTTGGACTTAAGTTTTGTGCACGGTGACAGATATGGATCTATTTGCAGCCTTCTCCGCGTTGATATCCAGTTATGCCAGCACCATTTGTTGAAGATGCTTTCTTTTTTCCATTGTACCCTTTTGGCTTCTTTGTCAAAAATTATATGTTCATAGGTGTGTGGGTTAATGTCAGGGTCTTCAATTTGATTCCATTGGTCCACATGTCTGTTTTTATGCCAATACCAAGCTGTTTTTTATTACTGTAGCTCTATAGTAGAGCTTGAAGTCAGGGATTGTGATGCCTTTAGAAGTTGTTTTATTGTACAGGATTCTTTTGGCTATCCTGGGATTTTTGTTTTTCCATACGGGCTGGAGAGATGGCTCAGAGGTTAAGAGCACCGACTGCTCTTCCAGAGGTCCTGAGTTCAATTTCCAGCAACCACATGGTGGCTCACAACCATCTGTAATGAGATCTGGCACCCTCTTCTGGCCTGCAGGTATTTAATTTTTACTATTCATGATGTCTATTATTCTCACACAATTTGCATTATACATGGATACATAATTAATGCTACAACCATTGCTCAACTGAATATTTTATTTGTTTATCATAGCAGTCTTATTATTTTACCTGTTTGGTAGATAATGGGCTAAAATCCAAAGAGCTTAGATGAATAGCTCATAAGAGTCACACATAGTAAACTGGGAATGTCCTAGTTTTATTGCTGACTGTTATAAAATATTCAGAAAAAAAAAACCCAGTGTAAGAGCAAAAGAGCTTCTTCGCCTTAAAATTCCTGCATGCAGTCCATCACTATAGAGAAGTCACAGTAGTAAGAGCTTGAGAACAGTTGGACACATCACAAGTCAAAAGCAGAGAGAAAAAAATGAATGCATGCTCACTTGCTTGCTTACTTATAAACATTACTTTTGGTTCAGCCCTATAGAATTGTGCCACCCATAGTGGGCTGGGTTGTCCCACATAAATTAAATTCATTAAGAACATTCCCTACTGTATGACCACAAGCCAACTCAACGTAGACAATCCTTCATTGAGTCCACATTTCCAGGGGATTTTAAGTTTTGGCAAGGTGACAAAGTGTACTACCACCTAAGGATGGTGCTCAAATTTTAACTCAGATCCATGCCTTTTTATTTCCAGAGGCTGAATTTCTTCTAATATGCATAGCAATATTGAAAAAGGTAAAAAATTGTCATTAAAAATAATGTAAGGCTCAGGGATGTTTTCAATCAGGAAAGAAGATTCCTGCAAGATTTCTAAAGGTTTGTAATTTTTTTTGGCTGACTTTGAGCATTCTGGCTTCTGCTTATTAGATGCATGATCACTAACAAATTACTTAGCACCTAAGCCTCAACAGATCAGAAGACTAAGTGGTGAGAATAATATAGATATTTCATAAACTTACACTATGTATGTCATAGGCTCTCATGTAATATCTGTTAGAGAAGGCACCAAAACATTATTTTTCCTTTCTTCCTTGGTTGTTTGTGGTTGGTGATAGCTCTATAAATGCTTATACTAAATTATCAAGAATCTACCACACATTCACATTTCTTCTAATTGGTTCACAGAATCAATATCCAAACCCAAACCTTGTGTCAATATATATAAAGGGACCAGGACTTCTGCTTCTAAATCACTTGTAAATAGTCCATTCCTTCCTCCATCCTACTGCAGTTATACCCTGGAAAACAAATGCTTGCTGGGGATTATTTGGCACCCTCTATCAAGAGGAAACACAGGCACACGCTGTGAGCCATTACATTCTAGCCATCTATCCAAAGGGAATCCTTTCACATGCACCAAACAGGAGATGAACAAGGTTGTTGGCTAAGCTATCGTAAAAGAAAAGGTGTTAAAATGACACCAACAAAGACTCTGACAATTTTCTGTTGCTAATTAAGCATCCTCCTCTTTCATCCATACTTTCTCCTAAAATATAGGAAAATTTGAGATCTTCCCCAAACCCCCAAGTGTCAGCAAACTGCAGTGGCAAAAGTCACGTGAGTGAGGTTTGGGGTTGCCAAAGAATATGGTAAGTCAATGTTCTCTGGCACTGCTGAGGAAAGACACGAGGGTGGTGGCTGACAACAGAGCAAGGTCCTGGAATTGTACCAAAGCTGTCTGGCATCCTATTGAATCTGAAATGGCCTGCCTCCAGAGCCATTAAGGACCTGCAGCACCCACTTGAATGCTCAGCTGCATTTCCAGATATTGCCTTAGCAAGAAACGGGTCTCTGAAATGTATGCCAGCCCTGCACTTCCAACCATCTCAGAAACCTCAAAATTCTTATAATAAATAAAGTTATAAGAAATGAGCAGAGTGACTTCTATGTTTTTTTTTTATATAAAACTTTAGCTGATGTTTTCAAGAAATTGTCTTTGGTAAGAAAATTTGTTATCCAACTCCATTTTAAGAACTGGGCTGTTTCTCCTCTAACAAAGAAACCGGCATGCCTACTATTGGGCTGTATTCCTCCCATTTCCTCACTTTCAGAAGATGGAAATAGGAAAGTTAATGAAATCATGAATATTATATTATTTACTTTGCTAGGAATAATACATTGCATATGTTCAATAGGTTTATTGCCTCTTTGCATGGTGAATCAATGTGAATGTGGTATAGTGAGCTAGCCTAGAGGGTGCTAGCTGCTTATAAAACACTTGGACCCTTGGCAATATAATGGAATACTATGCATACATTAAAGTTAATAAGACAAACATACTAAAAAGCAAATTGGGATGCAGATAAAACCATTCATGAGGCAAAGAATGTGAAGTTGAGTCAAGTAGCAATAGCAATAGCAGAGTGCCTATAAAAAACAAACTTCATATGCAGAAAAAATGAAAATTAAATCATGAAACAATATTTGTAATGTAAATATAAATCAAAAGAAGACATACAATGATATGATAACAGTACCCAAAGGAGATTTCAGGGGATATTACTAGGCAGCAAAAAAACATATTTTATATTGACAAAAGGGTTGAAGTTCATCTGAAAAGAAAAACACTGAATAATTTGCCTCCAAATATGGACCTTCAGAGTCCAAATAGCAAAATCAAGAGAATGGAAAAACGCACATAGAGTTAGTACTTTCAATAATGTGGCTTCAATATCCACAGAACTAGGAAGCATAAATTAAAAAATAAAATGTAGGACACTGGAATACCAACCTAAAATTTGTAGATTATTAACCCAAGAATAAATATATATTATCAAGTTCATAAACAGCTCTTATTCAAAAACCTTATTCAGTCCATTAAAACAAATCTTAATAAATTAAAAATGATTCAAGCATATATCTTCTAGCCAAATGAGGTTTTTTTCAATTAATTAAAAATATTTTTAAAACTTACAAATATTCGTAAGAGGAAAACATACTTTTAAAAACTCATAGTAAATTAAAACATTAAAGAGACACTTCAAAGTATTTTGAACCAAATAAAAAAATATTTATATGAAAAATTTTTGGATGTTACAAAGTAATAAACAATGTGAAATTTAGATCACCAAACATGAGAGAGAACGCATATGAGATATTCAAAGACAATTCCTGAGTTAAAAACCAAACAAAGAAATAGCAACAAAAATAAACTTCTCAGAAAGCTAGAAACAAAAAGAATTTCATCACCTGATGGATAGTACCTAAATTAAAAAAAATACAATGGCGAAAGATTGAATCCTTTACCCTCAAAACTAGGCACAAAAAAGGTCATCTTACTAAGCTTACTCACTATTATAGTGAGTATTCTAGTCTGTGCAATGAGGCACAAGTCAAAGGCAGAGAATTAGAAAGGGATAAAACTCCATTGTAATGACATAACTGTGCTAGAATATCTAAATTACCAGAACTCTTGTGTAAACTGCATTCTATATACCAGCAACAAAAGTCGGAGCTTAAAATAAAACACTGCTACTTAAAACACTAAATCCACAGGGATAAATCAAATGCAAATGTAAAATAGCTACACTTTGAACACTACAAAACATGACAATTATGTAAAATAAAATTAACTCAATATCATTAATATAATAATTATTCTAAAATGCACTATAATCCCAATCAAGAGCCTTGAAGGACTTTTGAGGGGGATCAGCCAAATGATTCTACAACTTGAAAGTATTTTGAAGCACATAAACTATTAAACATGGCTTTGAAATGAGATCATAAATTAAAGGAGCAGTAGTTCTTGATTTTAACATACACCAACTATCATATTCAAGGCAATGTGGTAATGACATAAAAGAAATAAATAAATGAAACTGAATACACATTTCTGTAATAGACTAACAAATACTTTCCGACCAATCTTTGATCACATAAAAGCTATGATAAAATGGAGAAAGTATAGCGCTCAACAGATGCTCATGGATATTTACAAACCCCCTCCAAAGAAGGAATTGGATATCTAACTATAAATTTAAAACTATAACAATTCAAAGAGACTATGATAGCATAAGCTGAAAGCCGTCTGAACATACATTGAATAAAATAGAAGTCATATTAAAAATGGTCACAATGGACAATGGTCAATATTTGCTGACATTGAGAGCAATGTCAGAGTAATGAGGCCAAGGTCAAGAAGTTGCAGAAGGGAACAATATTCGCAACTGGGCTCGAGATCATTTTTGTGATATTTTAGCAAAGAATGTGGCTAACCCCTCATCCCATGTTCTATGGATCTTACTGTGGCTAAACTGAAGAGTTTTTAACTAATTTCATTGGTAGAGGAAATTTCAAGACAGCCTAATATTGAGAGTCCTGGGGCTATTAGTGACTTCTCTTATGTAGGTCTACAATGAAAAAGAGCAAATGGGGCAAAAAGAAATACAAATTGTAGTTTGAGGAGAAAAAGAGCACTAGAAATCTTAATGACGAAGTCTTGGTTTGTATTTTAATGATGAAGCCTTGGTTTGTACTGAAAGAGACAGAGAAATGGAACAAATGGGGTAGTGCCCTCAAGGCAAGACTTTACCCAGCTAATCCTGTAATTTGTGAAAAGAAAAGGCCCAAGGGATTATCTGCTCCCCATGAACAAAAAGAAAGGAAAGCTCCTATAAATGTAATTCAGGGGGGGGGGGTCCGATTCCATCCTAAGCAGGCAGCTGAACTTAGCAGAATCAGCTATGTGGTTCTGACTTCAGAGACAGAAAGAATTCCAGATAAAAAGATTGTGAAATCTTCCTCCATGGTGATAAAAGCTTCTGAGGCCAGGAATGTGAGAGAGGAGGCCTGTTTGAATGTGTAAAAGTGAAAGCCTAGGTTGTGTTGGAGACCCCAAGATGTTGGAGATGCCAGACTCATTTTAGAGAGCCCAAGATATTAGAGATGCCAGACTCTTGGCATATAAGGAGTGAAGTCACAGTAGCCAACATAGTCACCAAAGCTAGAAGGATGAAGTCATTTAAGACCTTTGAAATTAGACACAGAGTTAGAGAATTTGGAGTATTTATTTGTGTGTGTGTGTGGTGTGTGTGAGTTTTCTTTATTCTTTTTTTAATTTTTCTTTTCCTTTATTTTTTTCTTTTATTTTACAATACTATTCAGTTCTACATAACAACCACAGATTCCCTTGTTCTCCCCATTCCTGCCCCCTCCCCTTCCCCCCAGCACACCCCCCATTCCCACCACCTCCAGATCAAGGCCACCCCCGAGGACTGAGATCGACCTGATAGACTCAGTCCAGGCAGGTCCAGTCCCCTCCTCCCAGACTGAGCCAAGCGTCCCTGCATAAGTCCCAGGTTTCAAACAGCTATCTCATGCAGTGAGCCCAGGACCTGGTACCACTGCCTAGATGCCTCCCAAACAGATCAAGCCAATCAACTGTCTCAACTATTCAGAGGGCCTGATCCAGTTGGGGCCCCTCAGCCTTTGGTTCATAGTTCATGTGTTTCCATTCATTTGGTTATCTGTCCTTGTGCTTTAGCCAACCCTGGTTTCAACAATTCTCGCTCTCATATAAACCCTCCTCTTTCTTGCTAATTAGACTCCCAGTGCTCCACCCGGGGGCCTAGCCGTGGATGTCTGCAACCAGATTCCTCAGTCCTTGGATGGGGTTTCTGGCACAACTATTAGGGTGTTTGGCCATCCCATCACCAGAGTAGGTCAGTCCTGGCTGTCTCTCGGCCATTGCCAGCAGTCTTCTTGGGGGTATCTTTGTGGATTTCTGTGGGCCTCTTTAGCACTTTGTTTCTTCCTTTTCTCATGTGGTCTTCATTTACCATGGTCTCCTATTCCTTGTTCTCCCTCTCTTTTCTTGATCCAGCTAGGATCTCCCACTCTCTTTCCCTCGACCCTCGCCCTTCATTGCTCCTACTCATGTCCAGGCTGTTCATGTAGATCTCATCCATTTCTCCGTCATTGGGTGATCCCTGTGTCTTTCTTGGGGTCCTGTTTTCCAGGTAGCCTCACTGGTGATGTGAGTAGCAGTCCAGTCATCCTTGTTCCACATCTAGCATCCTCCTATGAGTGAGTACATACCATATTTGTCTTTCTGAGTCTGGGTTACCTCACTCAGGATGATTTTTTCTAGATCCATCCATTTGCCTGCAAACCTCATGATGTCATTGTTTTTCTCTGCTGAGTAGTATTCCATTGTGTATATGTGCCACAATGTATTTACCCATTCTTCAGTTGAAGGGCATCTAGGTTGTTTCCAGGTTTTTGGCTATTACAAACAATGCTGATATGAACATAGCTGAGCAAGTGCTCTTGTGGTATGATGTGGTCCAGAAGCATGTTTTCATTTTAAAAGGGGTCACAATTAAGAGATTACCTTAAGTGCCAAAAGAGATTTTAGACTTTTAACCTGTGTTGCGACTCTGTGAAAGACTATGGGGACTTTTGAAGTTGGACTAACTGCACTATGTTATGGCTATAAGCTGATGGTGGCCAGGGAGTAAAATGTGGTGGTTTGAATAAGAATGGCCTTCCTGAGTTTATATGTTTGAACCCTTGGTTGCTACTTGGTGGAATTGTTTGGGAAGGATGAGTAGGTGGGGTCATATTAGAGAAAGTGTGGCACTGGGGCAGCTTTGATGTTTCAAAAGCCCTCACCATTCCCAGTTAGCTCTCTCTCTCACACCCACCCACACACTTCTGCCTCCAACTTGCACATCAGGATATAGCTCTCAGTTATTGCTCTAATGCCATGCCAACTTCCCTATTGCCGTATTTCCTGTCATGAGGATCATAGACTCTAACCCACTGGAACTGTGAATCCCAATAAATGTTTTCTTTTATAATTTGCCTTGGTCATGGTGCTTTTTATCTGTCATGGCAGTAGAAAAATAACTAAGACGCTAACCATGTACAAGTTACAGAAAATAATAGTTCACATTTGTGAGTCACATTTGCCTCTATTTTCTGAACAATGAATACTTAAAAACAACTAGTTGATTTAACTAAGAAATATTATGGCAAATTATAATTACTCAAAACAAAGTTAAGAGTCCTCCTTTTAAATCCTGTATTTTTCATGCAATTCTAGTATATTTATAATATCTAATATACATCAACCAGTGAACTACAACTAATCAACTTATAGTACTTAAATTCTGTCAAATGAAAAACATAAGAAAATATAAATTAAATTAAATAACAAAGTCTTGTTACATAAAAATATAAATTAAGTTAATTAACAAAGTCTTATTTGTAACAAAAAAGAACAATTTATCTTTCAACTACATACCAATTTTAAAATATGACATTTTAGAACATATGCTTCATTTGAACATAAAATTTAATAGACCAAGTTTAGTTGCAAAGCAATAATATGAATACATAAAAATTTTTAGATTTTCTCTTAAATCCTTCTTGTGGTGGCTTACACTGAAAGGTATCAAATAAAAATATTCCTTTAAGATATAATTTATCAGGTGAATACATTTTTTAAAACCTGTTAATTTCTTAGCTTTGATATTGTCTTAAAATATGAAAGAAATCTTCTAATGAAATTTTAACATCATATAATAACCAGTAAAAATTAACCCAAGTGTCTCTAATGGACTATGTGGCATAAACAAGTTATATCCAGTCAAGTACTAAACATTTCATATATGTGACACATAGACAGGGACACAACAATGAATGTTTGTGCAGTGACTACAGCTCTATCCATCATAAGCATCCTAAGTTTGACAGAAGTCTCATGAGATAAAATTAAGTGGCAGCAAGGCAGGGGTCCTTTGTGAAAGCTATCAGGGAAGACCATCTGCTCATCTATTTTCTTGCTCTTCTATAATCACCCTGCATTTTTGGTTCAAAGTCCATTTACATATCCAAAGCTATCACTTGGCTTCTTCATATTGCCTTGAGTTGTTGGTGAGTCTTCAACCTCATAATTTACCTTTCAAGGTGCCCTTTGCTATCTTAAACAATATTATCACTCACTTGATCACATCTGTGAATCTCCTTTGTCATGTATGTAACATGGGGGATTCTAAAAGAATGTTTTCAGAAGGATGTGACTCTTCCCACCAAAGGCATTACCAGAAATACTGATAAAATTCTTGGAAAGTGACTAATTCCGTGAAAATTTCAGATAAACAACGTATGATAGTCACTTATGGGAAACTGAAAACAGTATGAGTGTCCCTTAGCTAAATGTATTAGAAGTATCAATTAGGTTTAGAAATCTAAAAGACATTCTAAAAGAATGTCATCTAGTACAGATAACTGGTTTCCACCTGGTAGAAGGAACATTCTGCATGTTTTAGTTGCTATAGGACACTAACTAATTTTGCATTTGCTGACCAATCAATTTCAAAATTTTCTGACTGACTTCTTAAATCTCCCAGTGCCTCCTTAATTAGGTAAATAAGAATAACTGACTTTAATTTATGGAACTCATATTTTCATTTTGTAATTTATATTTTAGTGGTAGAATAAACCTACACTAAAACAATTCTTGCCAACACATCTTCTTGATGGTTGTTTCAAATATATGAAGATCATCTACATGTGTGTTAGGATAATGATAGAAAATAATAAATTCCTCTAATAGCATCATGATATAAATGAGACAACAGACACAACATGTACCTGAACACAACAAACATGACAATTTGTGCTAGAATTAATATGCTACTGAAATGTGTTTCAATACAGAAATATCAGAGAAAACATTCCTTTACCATTAATATTTTTAGTCAGATATGCTGATGTTAAATAACCATTTTGTAAATATTTCTATGTTTGCTAATCAGAAGTAAACATAAGAAAAGTTATTCAACACAGTTATTGAGCTCTACATTAATGATGTATTTCTTTGAGTTATTTTTATGATTACTTTATTGTTTGAGAATTCTTTACACACATATAAAGCATTTTAATCAAACCCACTCCTCATTTTTTTTCTTCCAATTCCTTTCTAACATTTTTCCCTTCCAACATCATGTACTCCTTTCTAAAATGCTCACTGAGTCCACTTAATGCTGTTTGTATGTACATGGATATAAGGGTCTTCTGAGTAGCCTCCCAGGAACAACATTTCTTATGAAAATTGACTCTCCCTTAACAGCCATCAGTTGCCAATAGCTCCTCATCTAGGGGTGGGACATCATCTGCCCTTTTCCTGTCATTGCTGTGATTTTAAAATATATTTTAAAAATACAAGTTGCAAAGAAAACAAATGGAATTCTTACTATGACAGTAAGTAGTTAGGGTTATAAGAAAAAGAAAACAATGTGTAAGCAGTTAATGAAACTTTAATCCTTTCTTGTGATCATTTCTTTGTTTTCCAATGCACAACAAAACAGGGTTTTTTTTTTTTCATTAAAAAAGCAGTTTATAGTTCACTGACTTTTAATTACAATGTTGAATGAATTGCTAATGTTTCACTATGGGTAGAGAATTTTATTTTACTTTGAAGAAATGATTCACAGTATATTTTGGAGTTTATATAATAAGAACCTTAACATGTAGTTAAATACATACTTCTTATTCTGACCAATGATTTGGAGTATAATTCTGAGTAATTTCATTTTAGAATGATATATTATTTAAAAAGATACTACTTGACACATTTCTTTGAACTGATTTATCATAAGCATATTATTAGTACTCTCTATTATTACAAAACAAATTACCAAAATTTCTCACATGAAAAACAATAATCAATCTCTGTGTGACAACTCTGTAAGTAAATCTTGTGTGATGTGGTGGCGAGGTTCTCTACTCAGAATATCATTAGGCTTAAATCAAAGCGTCAGCAGGGCCAGGTTCTCTAGGGCTTGCTGTGAGCTCCCTGTGTTATTTGTGGAGTTAATTTCCATCAGATCAAAGCAATTAAGGTCATGTTTCATTTGCCGGCTCTTAGTAACCAGAAGCTTCTGTGTCATATGTCCGTTCTTCAAATGAGCAAGCAAAGTCTTCCTCAGAATCCATAGTCTGAGCTTAGAGGCTTTCATGAGAATAATCCAACAATCGTCTCGACAGTTAAAGATGTATGATTTAGGGTATTAACTACATGTACAAAATCCCTTACCCTTCTAACCTATCCTAACAAGGTAAAACTACATATGCAAACTCCCTTAGCCTTGCATCATAACCTAACAGTAGAAAGTGAAAGCCCTCCTATCTCCTAGGGAAATACACAGAGTATGTACGCTGAAAGAGCAATGAGTTCACCTCCTATCATAGGCTTCTGCAAACCACAGTGCCCTCTGGCCTAGTCTGAAAATTTATAAAATTTTTGTTTTTATTGTTGTTGCTTCGTTTTTTAATTTTTGAGGTGTGATCTCTTTGTACAAGGTAGCCTCAGTGTTTAAATCTTCCCACCTCAGCTTCTGTAAGCTAAGATTTCTGCTTACACATTCTGCTACAATTATAATAGTGATGCAATTATTTCTCTGAAATTTGATGTTTTTATGCTACTGAACATTAATGAGGAATGTAATTCGTGTAAATTAAGATTAAATTGCCACTTGTTCTAAAGTAAATATAGATCATATTGCACTCTCAAAATATTTTATTTAGCACTTATTAGAATAGTTTTAATATTTGAGAAAAAAGAGAAACCTGTATTTTTACTTGAATACTTTTACCCAAGGTTGGTTTTAACTTCTTACATTTAGCTGGAACTAAAAGCAGATGTGCTAGAAAAATCACATAAAAAGGTGCTCTCGTTTAAACATTGTGACCTTTACGAGAAAGACAAGCTTGGCTGAAAATCAATACTCAGATGCTTCTTTGTGAAAAATTTTTTAAACACTCAAGCATCCCCAAAATATAGGCCATCATTCAACATATCTGACAGGAAGCATCATTTTTATTTTTTAAATTCTATAAAAAGCATTTGATCACATGCAGAATCCACAAACATACACATTAGTTTTAGCAATACATTTGCAAATATTTAACATATGGAAGAATAGAGTACAATTGTTTAGTTCATAAAACCTTTTAAGTTGAATAGAACAAGATATAGCAGAGAAGTTAATTTGGGTTATAATGAAAATAAATAATGTCTATTAGACCAAGGGTGGTGGGGATTCCGGTGGGGTTAAGACAAGCATGTGTGAGGACTAAAGCTTTATATCAGTAATCTTTAGTACATCAAATGACTGTTATACAAAAATTCCACTTTTTTCATAAAAATATTATTTATCTTTCACAAATGCTTACAACAAATTGTTTAAAATTTATTTTATTTTATAAATAGACCTTTGTTAATACATCACTATAAGGTCATGCTTTCCTTTCTTGCTTATTTTTTGAATCTCACACTAACATCACCTTTAAAAAATCTCACTTTTAAAAACAGTAGACCTTTAAAAGTCTCACAATCTTTAAAAAAACAAACAAAGAAAACCTCAAACTCTTGGAAAGTCTAAGGTCTCTTTAAAAATGAGAAGTCTCTTAACATTGGGCTCCTATAAAAAACAAACAAACAAAGTTGTATACTTTCTGACTCCAAGAGGAAAGAAGGATAGCATAAAAACAATTACAATTTTTTAAAAAATCCAGCAGTGTACTTCCAAAATCACTGGGTATTTCCACAGTAATCATCAGTCAAAAAAATGCCCCACAGACCAGTTTGACAAACACAGTTCTTAAGTTGAGATGCCCTGTCCTCAGGTGAGTCTAGTTTGTATCAAGATAACAATAACCAACCAGCAAATTCAAATATTCCAATTATTTATGAGGTAGTTTTAAGGTACTGTAGAACTAATATGTAGAATCATAAACTATTTATTCACCTATATGTGTATTAACTTTTTATTACTTAAATATTTTAATTAAAGTTTTTGAGGTGAAATATTTGGTTTATTATATAAAACACCAAAGTAGATTTTTATAGGTCACAAAATAGTTTCCAAATATTTTAGAATAATTGTCAATAACAAAGTAGAAATGAAAAGTTTTTCATAAATAAAATAGTAATTTTTCAGAACTCAGTTCTCCCCAAGGATTCTGCTAAGCAAGGTATGCTTTAAATTAGTTTCCTTTGTAAAAAACAAATTTATCTTCAAGTGAAAGAAATACACTATATTGACAAAAGTTAGTGCTTAGATTTGATCATAATAATTTAAATAGTTTGAACCCCTATTTACACCATAGATTATTTTCTGGAAATAATTTGCAACAGAAATAAAGACTTACAGAGCACTGGTTGAGGGTTTTGTGGAAGTAAAATGATTCAGCCGGACTGAACCTCTGGCCTGGATATTCTCAGGAAGGTTTATGTTCAGGCCTGGCCCTTGGCTGTCTCCTGGAAGATCAGTTCTCAGTTATTGAAATGGTATGCCTGAAAGAGTGCTCTTGGAAGGTCCAGAAAAAAGGATTGAACCTTCCCAGCCAGTATGAACTGTTTTTAAAAATGTTTTAGTGTGCATAGAGCCTGGATAAGGCATTAGTGACAAACACCAGTTTAAACAGATAGTTTATAATAACATCCTGATGTCTACTGATTGGCTCTTTGTACTTTTGTGGGGGTTTTGTCATGAGTAAGCAACATCAGAAATACAGGCTCTAAGCCAGGTGTAGTGGTGCATGCCTTTAACCCCAGCACTCAGAGGACAGAGAGACAGAGAGATCCCTGAGTTCTAGGCTAGTTTGGTTTACATAGCAAGTTTCAAAACAGCCAGAGTTACACAAAGAAACATTGTTTTGAAATAAATAAATAAATAGATAAATAAATAGACCAATAAATGAATGAATGAATGAATGAATACATAAATGCAGGCTTCAAATTCCTTTCAATCCTACAGTAAAAATCTAGTCTTAGAGCTTATTTGACTGAGAGCACTTCAGACTGTATACATGAAAAACTTACAGTTTAGAAAATTATAATACTTATCTGGAGGTCAGCTACACACTGTACGTAAGCCAACATGAAACTGACTTGCTCAGCTACAGGGATAATATGGTAGTTACATCACTGATATCATGTACAAATTTACTAACACATATTTATATACTTGCATACATGTGTTCATATATATATATATATATATATATATATATTATATATATATGATATGGGTTTTCAAAAGCAGTCTCTCTCATACTCTCCAGCGTTCTAAAAAGCAGCACACCAAAGTGTTATAAAACAAGCCTGATGTTTTTCTCTACCAAATATAGAGGCAAGCTGTATAAGACATAGTAATCTATTTCTACAGTCTCTCTTTGCAATGAGTGAAATCACCTCCAGTCTTTGTAAAAGTCCCAATTTGCCCAACTATAGTCAAGGCTAAGCATGCAGTGAACTACGTCACAAAAAAAGAATTATTAGGGTACTAGCCTTCAATGTCTGAGTTTCAGAGATTTAGAAAAAGACTTGTCTGTAATTTTTTATCCCCAAAGGCCACTAGCTTTTCCTATTAGCATTTTATACCCTTCAGTAATTATATTTGACTTTTGAAAATAGCATAGGCCAGAAGTGTAAAGAGGTATGCATAATCTTTTTGAAAAATTTTATTTGAACAGATGGGTATCACATGAACTGGATGAATCTGTTAATTGTCTAAGTGTAAAGGTTTTTCATGCAATTTTAGGCCATTAATGAGATGGAAAGCACAGCTCTGAGGAAAAGTAGTGATTTTACGCTATTTATACAAGATGTCTGACTTTGCCACTTTTTCATTTTGTAGAATAATTGTTCCCATAGGAAACTGAAAAACAAAACAAGTTAGAGGAAGGAACATGAAGGAGAGTTATCTCTGATTTACTCAAAAACATCAGCAACAACAACAACAAAAAGCCATGTTGATTGAAAGATCACTAACAGGCCTGCTAGACATACAGTAAACACAAATAAACAAAGCTTTTCAAATAGTGGCTTGAACATCTATCTCCTAATAAAAACAAGGTGATTTTAATAATGGTAAGTTATTATACAACATTTTTAAAAGTAAAGTCTATGATGACCAAGAACTGAAAATGAAAGACCATCAAAACCTTTAGTTTTAATGCTTTAAATATATATATATATATATATAACCTTAAAAGGCTTTGAAGATGGCAGTAGGGGCCATGAGATGGAGTACAAGTGACCTCAGAGGAGACAGGAGACAAGGTTGGATTCCCCCACAAAGCTCCAGTAAAAGCAGGCTGTCTGGCACCTTTATGCTGACCATTGAAAACCATTTCAAATTTACCTGCAGAATAGCATGGTAGCTTTCTCTTGTTCCAAGTCACTAAATGAGTCCTATTATAGAAGAAACAGAAAACTGGTACAGCAATTGTATAGTAATTCTTACTATACACTTACAAGCATTCAAAGTATTTTTAATTCATGCACAACTTAATTGTCTTTAGAATCTATTTGTAAAATGTAATATAAATGTAATTTTAATTAGATTTAATTCAAGTCAGTCATCTTCCTATCGGATTGCAGAATTTCCATGTTGGACACACAGTAGCAAGGAATTTTTTTTTTTTTTTTTTTTTTTTGCAAATTTGTATCTTAACAAATGGCAGTGGATATTCCCACTATCATTCATAATAGTAACATTTTTAGGTAGAGAACATTATAAATCATATAAACAATGAGAGTCACAAAATCTGGGGTAAGCATATAAAAAATAACTTTACAAATTAAAGTTTATTCTCAGAGGAAACAGAATTAAATCAGGAAAATAACTCCCATTTCATCTTTAGAAGATCCAAGTGAGCTTTTAAGGCTGGACTACACAAGATTCTATACATCTGTCCCCCAAAGTAAAGACCCAAAATTAAAGTTAATGCTGGGGCATCATGAAGATTTGTTATACTTTCTTTGGAACATACTATGTGAAGCAAAAATTTTACAACTTCATGGTAAATGATGGGACTGAATAGTAGATAGACTTAGTATGTTATTGATAGAATACAGAACAATCCAAACACAGTGAAGGAGCTTAGAAAGTTTCTGAGTAAACATTCTTGCCACAAATACCAGGAACTCAGCTGTCTAGTGTTCATCTGGCAGAGCTGAAAGCTTATGTGCATACAAATCCCCAGGCATGGGTAGTTAAAGAAGCTTTGTTTATAATTGCCCAAACTTGATACTAGGAAGGTGGATCAATTGGTATGGCCATAATAGTGCTCATCAAGCAAGCATGGTGACATCAGTGTGATCTTTAGCACCCACATACAAAGCTGGATGTGGCAGCACTTGGTTGCTCTCCCAGGAGAACCAGGGGGCTTGCTGGCCCACCAGCCTTCCTAAAACAGTCAGCTTCAGGGTTCAGTAAGAGACCCTATGTTGTAGTATGTTATTTTAACTAGGTAAAGATGCATTACATTTGTTTATGCTATATTTGTTTAACTATGAAAAGATATGTTGCATCTGTTTCATCTTGCCTGCCTAAGGCACCTGATTGGTATAATAAAGAGCTGAATGGTCAATAGCTAGCTAAAGAAAAAGATAGACAGGGACAGCAGGGAGAGAGAATAAATTAGAGGAGAAATCTAGGTTTGGGAGGGAAAGAAGAACAAGAAAGAAAGGAGGAGAAAATGCAGGACATGTCTGAGGCAAGGCAGATGCCAGACAGACAGACATAGAGAAGCAGTAAAAGTAAGATATATGGAAGTAAGAAATATAATAAGTTCCAAGGCAAATGATAGATAAAGAGAAGCAGGTTAATTTAAGTTAAAAGAGCTAGCCAGAAACATGCCTAAGCTAGGCTGAGCATTCAAAACTATTAAGTCTCTGTGTCATGATTTGGGAGCTGGCTGGTGACGCAAAAGAGAAAAAGCCTAGTACAAGCCTGTCTCAAAACATATGAATAAATAAATAAGGTCATGGTCACACACACACACACACACACACACACACACACACACAGAGAGAGAGAGAGAGAGAGAGAGAGAGAGAGTGTTGTTTGATAAATGTGCTCCATTGACTCTTATGGTCAAACACTTGTTCTCTGTCCATCATGCTCTGTAGGAAGATTGGGGAATCTTTATGAGGTGAAGCTTTGCAGGAGAAGGTGGGTCACTGAGGGTGGCCCTTGAGGTTTTGTAGCCTGGCTCCACATGCCACTCATGCTCTGCTTCTGGACTATGGGTGTGGTGTGATTGGATGTTCTGCTCCTACCTGTACACCTCCCACACTGTGAAGGACTGTTGCCTTCAAACTGTAAGACAAAACATGTGACCATTTTTCACTATTCTCTAAGATGAAAGGGAAGAAAATGTTGCAAAAAAGCCATGTGTAACTCTGGAGTATGCCTGAAGTTTGTTCTCCGTGTAGTTTTGGTTCCTGTCCTGGATCTTGCTCTGTAGATCTCAAACTCACAGAGATCTGCCTGGCTCTGCCTCCCGATTAAAGACGCGCGCCACCACAGCCTGGCTGCCTGAAGTTTTGAAACAAGCATTTACTATGAGGATATAATATGGCTAGGATATCACCAGGTGGAGGAAGCAACGTTGAATTATAGATAAAATATAATGAGAAATTAGAAAATTAGGAACAATGAAGCAGTGGATAGAGGAAAACTTTATGATAGGAAGAGAATAACATTTTTAGGAGAAATGATATATCAAGGATCTGCAATTCTCACCCCAACAGTACAGCACAAGACTGTATCAACAGATCCCTGCACACTGAGGGAATCATTGTAAACATTACAAGTTTGTAATACTACTCTTTGTGATACCTGTAGTTGTAAAGAAACTAATCTTTACTCTTTTAAAAGAGTAAAAAACAGTTGTTATTGTATTATAATTAAAATAGCTGTAAACGTTGTTTAACCACTATATCATTTGGTAACAGCATTTACACACTCAGAATTCAGAGAGTTATTACACATCTTTTATGCATCAGGTGTTTTACTATATTCTTATAGGTAATATAACATGTTCAGTTCCTTTTCTCACAGTACCCATACTTTAATAAAATTTAGTTCAAATTCCTTCACTCTATCATAGTACAGTGTCATGGTAGCATATATATATTATATATAAAGTATTCACATTCACTTTATGGCTTATATTATATATTGGTTAAAATGTTTTAATTCCCAGAGATGATATCTCACACACTTTAACTACCTAGTACTTATTTATACCACAGAGTCAGCACAAATAAAATAAATAATTGCAGCACTTGTTTTAAATAAATGATAAGTATTAATTCTGGAGAAAATATTAACTAACTTGCTGAGGAATATATTGATATTGACATAGCAGAAAAACCATTAGTGTCTATATATTTTTGTTCAGAAACCCTTCATTTTTTCTTGGTCAAAACAAAGAAGAAAATTTCTCATTGAGTCCATAGCCTAACCCACTGCTAGTAAAAAGAAGGCATTTAAAGAGGGAGTTTTTAGTTAATCCATCCTGTGAGGGACCAGGTACAAAATAAATTGACATAAATGTGCTTTAGCACCCACAAAATAGATGCTATTCTGGATAAATAAGTGATTAGCACATTTAACACATGGAACTAAGAGAAAGATAAAAAATAATGTATTTTTATTTTACCTAAAATTCTATAACTTATGAACAATTTTTATATGTGGTAAACTTTCAGAAAAATTTAGAAAGACATGAAATTCAATTAAAAATATTTTTAAAGTATGAAATTAAGTACAATTGTAGATTTTAAGATTTACTTTTATTATTGTATATGCGTATGTTTCATGAATGTGGGTGCCCCCAGAGGCCAGAAAAGGATGGCAGATCCCTTGGAGATAGAGTTAAAGATGGCCATGTGCCATCTTCCTAAGAACAGCAAGCACCCCTAACCACTGAGCTTTCTTTCCAGCCTCTCAAGTGCAGTTTTCATAAAATAAGAGCTTATCAATGTTTTATCAAGACTTAGAAAATATTTTTGTAGCATCTATCCTGAAAAAGCCCATTTATATCTAATTTTAACTATTTACATGAGACACACATTGAATTTTGGGAATATTATCACATTATGCTTCACTATGGACAGGTTCCATTTGAATTTTAATTCTGTTTAATACAAAGAATGTTCAGAGTAAGTTCTTTTTTGTTTGTTTGTTTGTTTTTTTGAGCAGGATACTAATTATCTAGTGAGTAGCCAGTGTGAAATATCTAAGATACCAAATCCTAACTCTCAACTACCTAGGAAACTCATCTCTTCAGTCAGTTGGCTGTATATGCAAAACAGCCTTCTCAATGTTTATCCTATTTGATAATAAGATAAAGTTAAAGAACTGTAATGATTGGATAATAGACACATGTTATTCTTGAAGACAGACATGTATTTACCATTGTAGGCAGAAAGTGCTTTGATGAACTTACTTAATGGCTGCACTACTGCAAATAGAAGATAAACCAGAAGAGTCAGAGCTGTCAGTGCAGACTTCTACAACTAGCATTTAGCCACAAATAAGTCCTGTTTCTTCACACTACATAATCTGGAAATACAAATTCAAAACTAAACAACTGGATGTAAGTTATAACTGATATTAATAGACTAGCAACCTCAGATCTCAATTTTACATATTCAATCAAGAGGGAGTAAGTGGACTACACAAGACTCTACACATCTGTCACTTAAAGAAAAGACACAAAAATTAAAGTTAGTGCCTGGGCATCATGAAGATTTGGTATGCTTTCTTGGGGACATACCATGTGAAGTGAAGCAATGAGCCTTTTTCATTCTATGCGAAGTAGCAGCTTTTAAGTTAATGATTTTGGAAAGCCACTAACAGCATGTGGAAAAGGAGTGACCTGGAAGGTTGAGTGAGAAAAACAAAAACAAAAAAGTAAATAAGAGATGTCTTCTGAACCTATGAAAAGTGGGTAGCAATATGCTAATCATGCATTGTCTTGTAAAACAGATGATTTTATATTAATGTGGTAACATTGTATATTCAACCAACTACCAAACAAGAACATCTTAACTTTTCTCAGACCATGTATGATATTATATTTCAGTGTGCAACTGCTTAGTTCCTGTTTACTAAGCATAAGCTCCTGCCAGATGATCTGCAGTAAGACTTATTGAATTTTAATGAAGATTTCTCTGGGTTCATAATTAGTTAATTATGTAGTATATATCTATGTATGTTTGTGAGTGTGCTAAACATAGAGAACAGAGGCATAGGACCCCAGGAGTTAGAGGCAGTTGTGGGCAGCCCAGCAGGAGTGCCAAGAACTAACTGAACTCTTCTTCAAGAGTAGTATGTGCTCTTCATCACAGAGACATGTCTCCAGCCTATGAAACTTCTTAAACAATCAGAATTATTTTCAAAAGTTCAGAAGTAAACATTAGAAATATTAGCTATTTAAATAATGTATAGTAATGACCATACTACAAAAAAAGCATTTACTATTTTGGTAAAGGACCAAAAATTATAGAATGTAATTGATATTCCTCAAAATAAAGATGTTAAGGTACTTAGAATTAGATAAGAGGGGAATTTCAGACAAGTACAATGATAAATAGATAACTAATTTTGAAGGAATCATAGATTCATTAACAGGTTAAGGTGTGTGATAATCAGTAAATAATCACAAAAAGATATTGTCATACTTATGGTGGTAATCCCGCAATCACAGACTAGATAGAAAAGAAGAAATGAGCCAGTAGAACAGAAGTGTCACTGAGAGGGTCAAGACACGATGTGGCATTGGTGAGGGAGCAGAGACTGCATTTAACTTCGGTGTCCAATTTCTTAGCAGTTCTCACCATCAGTAATTCCTTTCTGATGATTCTGTGCCATGACTTTTTCCAGGAAGAACTGGCACTTTGCTCTATACTGGACGATAAGCTCTAAATGCGCATCTGCTTATAGGATTCTGGGACAGTCCACTGCAGGTCTCACTGAGCTGAATTCAGGCATGCAGGCATAACATTCTGCTCTGGAGGCCCTGTGGACAGTGTGCTTCATTGACTTGTTCAACTTAGAGAAGCTTATTACATTTCACAGTGCATGGCCCCATGTTCCAGCTATAAAGACTGCAGTGGAGGGTCTTGTCCAAGTCAATCTCATTTACATCTATTGGAAACCTCTCCACTGTTGCCTCCCTACTGATCACCAGAGCATAGTCTTCTGTTTCGAAGAACTCATGTGTAAGATTGGGCCATCTATTTCATCCATCAGATCTGCCCATATCAAACCCCACAGTCCTGGTCATGTGCAGAGACACATTTACACATGAAGCCATATTCATAGGTTCTGCTTAATATAAACATTTTACAGTCCACTATTCTTCTTTTGAAAGTGCAACATAAAACTTCAGGAGTGGGTATTTATAGGAAAGTGAGGAAAGAGTATTAAAGCCAACTACCTAGAATGTAAGTGCCATGAAGTCAGGATTTTTTTTTTAACCATTTTACACTCAAGAAAGTGTGAGTTCTTATAAGTAACAGGCTAAAATATTTAATGAAATAATTTTGCTTGCAGGGTGATCTGATAACAGTAATGAATTTGTGTCAAAGGCTGTCTTACAATATGTCCTCATATCTAAACACATTGACTGTTATTGCTAATAACAGGAATATATAAACCTAAAAGCTTCATGCTTCACATCAACCTCAATTTCTGGGTAACACCTTCTTCCAAGCAACTGTAATTGGTCTCTTGAGTGCTCACAAAGGTAGCACTCAATCTGGACAGGAGTCTGTGCTACTCCACACTTCATGCCCACTTCTGCAAAATCTCTATGGTGCCCCTCTTCAGTTCTTTCCTAACAATTGTTTTGCTTTTATTTTTCCTGCCCAGAATGTGATCAGCAGGTCCATGCATACAATAATGACCTGTAAAGCATAGAAGTGTCATCAAAGGGCATGTAAAAAGCAAATAAACAAAAACAAAAACAATCAAAAAAACCTTAGTAGAAAGGATATAAGCATGTAAACATGACACTTGTGCTTTTCTGTTACTGCATCTAGCAGACAATTGTGGGACTAATTGGGATATTCTGAATTATCTCATCACTGGAAAATTACTAGAAGAGCATGGCATGCTAATGTTGCTTATCAGATAAAATTGATTGTTAAAGTTGAAACATGATGTCTTGAGAAAATGTCTGGGAAATAAACAGAGCTGTTCACTTCCTCTGAATCCTCCTTCAATTATAGTACCTTCAGTTATAATATATAAAAATAAATATTAAAGTGCTTGAAAATTTTTTAATTACCAAATACTAGTAAGGACATTATACATAGCATTCTGAATCTAAGGAAAAAAAATAAAAGGTTAGCGTGACCATTGATTGTACTATCAAAATAACTGTTACCATTCAAATATAATCATTTGCTAATAGTATTTGAACTTTTAAAATTTACTAATTATATCCCCAAGTGTTTTGATTAAATCTTTGCTGCATATCTCAATGTTCTGATTTTAAGATGATTAATATGCAATTAGGCAAAAATTGATGTACCAATTCAGAGTAAGTATTATTCACCAATTTAAGTCATCTTTTAAAAATTAGAGATGCCTACTCAAGAAAAATAGCATAACTTTTTAAAATAGATCCATGAAATCCCAAATTAGCAAATATTTATTGATTGAGAGTGGGTTGAGGTGTAGAGGAAGCAATTAATATACCAAGAGATGAAATAAAAATGATAACAGGCCAAAGTATGTGATTCCCTGTTAAAATCACACAGGTCTTGCACAGGTGAAAACAAGTAGTTGGTTGAATGTTGATAAATGTGTTTTATTTACACTTGTCAGTTGCCTTAGTTCTGTTTCTGTTGCTATGATAAAACCCTAGTACAAGAGAAATACGGGAGAGAAGGGGCTTATTGGAGCTCACAATTCCCTGCTACAGTCTATCACTGGGGAAAAGTTAAGGAACTTGAAGAAGCATATTGCATTACACCCAAAACATAAATTATCATGGATTATCACATACATGAGAATGGCCAGCTTGTTTACTTCAGGATCCCCTTACTGGTGTCAACTAGGAGGTGGAGTCTGCTATATCAATCAACACGATCAAGACAGTCTATAGCTAGAGATTTCCAGCCTGGCCCATAGTCAGGACAAATCTCTCACCCACCAGACCCAACCAAGTAAACACAGAGACTTATATTGCTTACAAATTGTATGGCCATGGCAGGCTTCTTGCTAACTGTTCTTATAGCTTAAATTAATCCATGTCCATAAATGTATACCTTGCCACGTGGCTCATGGCTTACCGGCATCTTCACATGCGGCTTGTCATGGTGGCGGCCGGCAGTATCTCTGACTCAGCCTTCCACTTCCCAGAATTCTTCTTCTCCTTGCCCTGCCTATACTTCCTCCAGCCTGACTACTGGCCAATCAGTGTTTTATTTACTAACCAATCAGAGCAACACATTTGCCATACAGAACATCCCACAGCAACAGTCCTGCATGGACATGTCCGTTAACCAGCCTGATCTAGACAATCCCTCACAGATACTCTGATTCTAGGTGACTCCAGGTTGTTCAAGTTGACACTTAAAATTATTCCTCATACTCGTAAGTGAGAGGGGATGAATTTGGTCAGCCATATAATAGCATCATGAGTAAAAGTGAAGGTTAGGATTTCCAAACATGTGTTTTTTGAGACAGGCTCAGACCCTTCTGATTCACTGCCCTCTATCCTTAAGTGCAAGGATTACAAGCATTTGCAACCATGCCCAGTTATGCAGAGCTGAGGATGAAACCCATGGCTTCTTGCATGCTAGGCAAGTATTCTACCAACTGAGCTATATCACCATCCCCTCTTTTTATATTTCAATTTTCCATTTTAATTCCAACCTTGCCTTTATAAAAATACTCAGTAAAATAAAATAGATTTAATTAACCAAATAAAATATTAAATACAACTGATACCCTAACCTACAATTCCAGTATAATTTCAGTTTATGCAGAGGTATGAAATAAGAATATTGCAACTGATGTATTTTTGGATCTTATGCACAAATGTGTGTTTACACACATAGTTTAAAAATTAAAATTGTATTCTAGACCCTTTTTTGTAATAAAATTTGATTATGATGACTCTTACATTTATGCTATGGTATATTATTTTCCTACTTTTCTCATAGCTATGTTCTTTATATATTTATACCTATATTCCATGGTCTATAACCTAACTCTGAGTAGGAAGGATACAATAATTTCTGTACATGATTATAAGATTTCTTTCCTCATTCTCTAAGTGGTTTTTATAATACAATATCCTATAACATCTGGTACTAGAGTTCCACTACATTTATATATACATGTACACATTTATAGATATAGTATTACCAATAGATAATTTAGTAATATATAGTTTTAGCAATTGGTAAGGTAGTAATATACTAATATGTTTGCTATTTGTGACACCAGATTTCTGCAATCTCTACTTAATTATTCTTAATAACTTTTGCATTGTGGTGATAATTTGTTGTACTCTAATAAAACTTTCTTGAAGATCAGAGGACAGAACTAGCCACAGAATTAGCCATAGAGGTCAAGCATTGGTGGCACACACATTTAATCCAAGAAGGCAGAGATTAGTCTGGATCTCCCTAGGCCACCCTAGACTACACATGATTAATCTAGTTTAAAAGATACAGAGCCAGGCAGTGTTGACACACACCTTTTATCCCAGCACTTGAGATATTATGCCTTTGCTACCAGTATTTGGGAAGCACACACACCATTAATCCCAGCACTAGGAAGGTTGATACAGGAAGTGATATGGCTGGGTGGAGAAAGGCATATATGGTGTGAGGAGACAGGAACTCAAGGACCTTTCAGCTGAGGACTCAAAAGCATTCAGTCTGAGGATTTGTGGAGACAGGATCTTCTCTTTTCAGCTGAGGAGTTGGCGAGGTGAGAAGTGGCTATGACAGGAAATATCTAGCTCCAGGTTTTTGTTATAAGACCATTTAGGATTCGTGCAACGTTGCATGTATTTAGTTAATACTTTCTTGTTCATGCCTGGGCCTAGAAAACATGTGTGAAAGTATAGTCACCTCTTTCATACTTTTATTAAAATTTAACACTTTCTTTCTACTGAATTCCATGCCTTATGTGGGGAATTTTTCACAGAGTAGTATTGCCAAAACATTTTGATGCAAAGCTCAAGCTGGAGTCTGTGCTGCACACAGATCATGTGTAGTAGGGTAGTATGGATATGGCTAGTTGCTCTGTTTCTCTTGTTTGTGCTTTATTGTATATGAGTATTATTAAAAACTTAAAAATATATACTATTAGTACCATCTGTTTAAATATTAGTAAATAAATGTGAATGTTAATTGTTTGTAGAAATGCAAGGTAATTAGCTGTTTTAATACTCATATAAACTACAGTTCTTTTTTTTTTTATTGTGAAATGTCAGATATATGACATTCCTGGTCTTGGAAATAAATAATTTTAATATTATTCACTTTTATTGCTAGATGCTTAATGCAATGTTTGATTAAGCTAGTCATTAGCATTATCAATTAAAGTATAAGTGAAACAATAATGAATTTATCACTAGTAATTTGCTTTCAGCAGTAATTAGTATTCATTATTTAATAATAAAAATATTACTTACATACTATTTTTCTAAGTAGATCCCTTATGATTTTCCTCATATTGAAATCATTCTGACATTTCAAAAGATAAAATTTAAATTGAGGAGTTATTTGATATCGAGAACATCACAAGCTCCCATCAAACATGTTCTCCTAGGAGTATAACAACACAATAAAAAATGCTGATCAAAGAAATGAGCTAAAAACGCTCGATTGAAAACGTCTGGACTAGGACTGTACCCAAACATGATCACATATTGACACAAATAAAAACTCCAGTGTTTTAGTGGCAGTTGACATTGCAGTCACTGGCTGAACTGGTGGGTGTCAGGGGATTGCTCCTCTGTGTTGTCATAGAAAACCCCACAGCAGCCTTTGGTATGTCTGCACTGTTGTTCTTATATAAAGGCTACTAAGTGAAGCCCCTTCATTTTTTAAAACATTTTGTGATAATGAAGAAACCAAAAGAAAAACAAAGTGGATTTTAAAAATCTTACACACACACACACACACACACACACACACACACACACACACACACACACATATATGAGAACACAAGTATTCATATTGGAAACACACACCTGGCATAATAAAGAGGAGAAAATAAAGTCCTTTATGGAACCAAAGTGTTTGCCAGTGTTGAGAACACTTCAGTTACTTCAGCTCTAGCATATTTAATTAGGGATGGGTGTTCTTAGCCCCGCTAACCTGAAAGTGCTGTGCTCCCTTCCCTCACAAGTGCTTCAACAATTCAAAGCGTAAATACATGACATTATTTCCTCAATTTCTTCATTAGTAACTAGATGGGGTAGGTCAAAGCCTTTTGCTACTGAACATTTACAACTCTAACATGGCCTCTGAGTATACACATATGTGAGGGGGTGGAGGTGCGCATGTTCCCATGTATGGATGCATGTGAATGTCAAAGGACACTCAGAAAGTCTTTCCTCAGGCACCATCCACACTGTTGAGACAGGACCACTCACTGTGCTGGAAGGGGTAGGCTAGTCTGGCTGGGCAGTGAGCAGAGGGGATCTTGGGCATCTCTCTGACTCTGCTTCCCAGATGCTGGGGTTACTGGGCCAAAGAGTCACCCATCACACCTGACTTTTTTAAACCTATGTTCTGGGGATTGAACCCCAGTCCTTGTTCTTGAAAGACAAGCATTTTACCAATGAGGTCCACCTCCCCAGACCAAAACTGTGATTTTTCTAGGGAACTGGAACTTGTCTGTCCCTCCAACTCATGACATCTGTCAGTGCTCTTAGTGGACACACTAATAGAATAGCCACAGTCTCTTACATGAACTCTTCCTTATGTACAGCTCCAGAACAAAATACAGATGTGTCTGGATATAATCCATCTCCCTCATTTATGGTATATTTAAAATTAAAATTAATATCTTATCACTTGAAGACAGTTGACCCTTTACTATATAAGTAATTTCTTTTGATTAAAACAAGCAAGCAAACAAACAAACAGACTTAAAAACCACGTGCAAAAATCTCAAACGTTCTAACACTGCAACCTTTTGTCTTTTTTCTCTTTTAATTTAGTTCTGGTGATCAAATCCAAATGAACATTTTTCTCTGACAGTGACTAAAACCTTGATTTGCCTTACTAGAAGCACAGAATCACATGTAAGTTTATTTCATAATTTATTTGAACATTTCCTCAACATTAATATTTGGTTTTATTCAATTTTCCATCCCTTCTTCTATGGACTTGAACTATAGATGTAGCAGAAGATGGTCTTGAACTTTTATCTTTTTGTCTCTACCTCCTATATTTGGGGAGTGCATACATGTACCCCCACAGCTGATTTTTATTTGTTGCTGGGGATATAGCCCAGTCTTTACACATGCTAGATGAGCATTCTTTTTTTTTTTTTTTTTTTGGTTTTTCAAGACAGGGTTTCTCTGTGTAGCTTTGTGCTTTCTGGAACTCACTTGTAGCCAGCTGCCTCGAACTCACAGAGATCTCCTGCTCAGCCTCCCCAGAGTGCTGGGATTAAAGGCGTGCACCACCACCGCCCGGCTAGATGAGCATTCTTACAATAGAGCTACATGTAGAGTCCTTGGATTTCTTCTTTTGTCAACAATTCTGAATTGAACATTTTGTTATATAGGGAAGAAAACTGTAAATGCTGGTCATAATAGCCAGTATATCAAGAGCACTTTAGTTTGGTTTTCAAAATGTTGAAATTTAAGCTGTTATTTTGTTATCAGTTTGTTGACAGTTTTCATAGGTTAAAACAAAACTAATAATAAGAAGAGTCATATGCTATATTAATAGGAAATAAAAAGTGATTTACAGAACTTCAGTATACAAATACTTAATTAAGATCACATTAAAAATAAAAAAGTGTTCATTTAAATACCCTTTATTGTTAGCTGCTACCAGGCTAATTTGGAGATTGCTCTTTTTCCATTTTGTTTTAAATTTTCTAATGTTGAGGACTGAAGTCAGCATTAGTCACCATGACTCACTCTACCAACAGATACAACTCCTCAAAGAGATCAATTTACAGGGTAAATAAAATGCAGGTCATACATATCTTGAACATTATTAGCAAATCAAAGCAACAAAATAATTCCTACACACCTTTCCATACATAAACAACAAAAAGCTGACTATGTGGCATAACAATACAGTGCTTGTGAAAGTTCTTTTAAAATTGTTAAAAGGAAGTCAGTATGGGGACCTCTCAGAAAACTGGGAATCAATCTACCTCAAGACCCAGTGATACCACTCTTGGGCATATATCCAATCTTTTTTTTTTTTTTTTTAATTTATTTTACAATACTATTCAGTTCCACATAATAGCCACAGATTCCCTTGCTCTCTCCCCCCCCCCCCTGCCCCCTCCCCTTTCCCCCAGCACACCCCCACTCCCACCTCCTCCAGATCAAGGTCTCCCCCGAGGACTGGGATCGACCCTACAGACTCAGTCCAGGCAGGTCCAGTCCCCTCCTCCCAGATTGAGCCAAGCATCCCTGCATAAGTCCCAGGTTTCAAACAGTCAACTCATGCAATGAGCAGAGGACCTGGCACCACCGCCCAGCTGCCTCCCAAACAGATCAAGTCAATCAACTGTCTCACCTATTCAGAGGGCCTGATCCAGTTGGGGGTCCCTCAGCCTTTGGTTCATAGTTCATGTGTTTCCATTCATTTGGTTATTTGTCCCTGTGCTTTATCCAACCCTGGTTTCAACAATTCTCGCTCATATAAACCCTCTTCTTTCTCACTAATTAGACTCCCAGCGCTCTACCTGGGGCCTAGCCGTGGATGTCTGCATCCAGATTCCTCAGTCCTTGGATGGGGTTATGGCACAACCATTAGGGTGTTTGGCCATTCCATCACCAGAGTAGGTCAGTCCCGGCTGTCTCTCGACCACTGCCAGCAGTCCTTTGTGGGGGTATCCCCATGGATTTCTGTGGGCCTCTTCAGCTCTTTGCTTCTTCATGGAATGCCCAATCTTACCACAAGGACACATGTTCAACTATGTTCATAGCAGAACTATTTGTAATAGCCAGAATCTGGAAGCAACCTAGATGCGCCTCAACCGAAGAATGGATAAAGAAAATGTGGTACATATACACAAGGAGTATTACTCAGCTGTGAAAAATAATGACATCATGAAATTTGCAGGCAAATTGATGGAACTAAAAAATATCATTCTGGATGTGGTAGCCCAGACTCAGAAAGACAAACATGGTATGTACTCATTAATAAGTGGATAATAGATGTAAAGCAAAGAATAATCAGCTCTTACAACCCCCAGCTCCAGAGAAGCTAGGAAACAAGGAGTACCCTAAGAGGGACATATGGACCACCTTAGGAAGGGGAAATAGAGGAGCTCTCCAAGAGCAAACGGGATGGGGGGGCAATAGAGGGGAAGGGATGGGGCATGAGAACATGAAGGAACGGGATGGTCGAGCTGGGGGAAGGACGGAGTGGGAGAACAATGAAAGAGATATATTGATAGAGGGGTAAGGAAGAAACCTGGTGCTAGGAGAATTCCCAGGAATCCATAAGGATGACCCCATATTAGACTACTAGCAATAGTGGTGAGGTACCTGAACTGGGCTACCCTGGTAATCAGATTGGTGAATACCCTAACTGTCATCATAGAGCCTTCATCCAGTAACTGATGGAAGCAGATGCAGAGATCCACAACCAAGCACCAGGCTGAGTTCCAGGAGTCCAGCTGAAGAGAGGGAAGAGGGATTATATGAGCAAAGGAGGTCAAGATCATGATGGGGAAATCTACAGAGACAACTGAACCAAGCTCATATGAACTCACAAACTTTAGACCAACAATTGTGGGACCTGCATGGAACTGGACTAGACCTTCTGCATACGGGAGGCAGTTGTGTAGCTGTGTCTGTTTGAGGGGTCCCTGGCAGTGTGATCAGGAGCTATCCCTGGTATATGAGCTGGCTTTCTGGATCCCATTACCTATGATCAGACACCATGTTCACCATTGAGGAAGGAGGAAGGGGATGGTTCCTGCCTCAACTGAATGTTCCAGGCTTTGATGTTCCCCCATAGGAGAACTTACCCTTTTAGAAGAGGGGATGAGGGGTTGGTTGGGGGGGGGACTAGGAAAGGATGGGAGAGCAGGAGGAGGGATGAGAGAGGGGGTCTATGGCTGGTATGTAAAATGAAATAAAAAGTTTTTAAAAATTGTAAAAATTAGTATAAGAATATTAAAATTCTAATATCTTGTTAATTTCTATAGATTGTGTTCAAAAACAGACCTAATATTTGCAATGTTAGTTAATTTTGAAATGGTGATTCATGAGTGCTGGGTCATAGCTTGGTGGCAGAGGGCCTTCCTAGCATTTTTAAAGTCTCATGTCCCATCCCCAGCAGCATCAAACAAACTAAAAAGCAACACATCTCAGGTTTCAAGTCTAGCTCAGAGGAGGAGAGTAAATTTACAATGTACAAGGCCCTGGGTACAACCTACCATTGCCAAAAGCATAAGAAAAATAATAAATCACCAATTAATTCATTTTACATTTAAAGACAAATATAATATTCTGTGTGTACATGCTGGGGATGTATCCAAACAACAGCATGTGTGTATCCCCATTGTCACACAGGCAAACATATAAGAAAAATAATACAGATAAATATATAAAAGAGAGATGAAGAATAGGAAAAATAGAACCATGGAGTTAGAGAGATAGCTCAGCAGTAAGTATATTGTGCTCTTGCTGAGTTCAGTTCCTAGCACTCACATGAAGAAGCTCACATCTGCCTTTAACCACTGTTCTAGGGTATTTTCTGTACTATATCAGCACTAGCACTCACATGTGCACAGACCTACACACAGATACCATACACACTTTGAAACAAAATAAATCTTTAAAGATAAAAAGTAGGTCCATTGCCATGGGAGGTAGAGGCAGGAAAACCCCCAAAGCTCATAGGTCTGTTATCCAGGTGTATTCCATGAAGAACGACACAAAGGGACTTTATCTCAAGTGAGGCAAAGAGACAAGTTGGTTAGTTTTCTTGTCAGCTTGACATAAGCTAGAGTCATTTTATAAGGGGGATCCTCAACTGAGAAAAATGCCCCAATGGGCTTAAAGAATCTGATGAAATCAGCCTATAGGCAAAACTGGGACATTTTATTGATTAATGGTTGATGTAGAAGGGCACAGTGCACTGGGGCAGTACCAACCCTAGGCAAGTGATCCTGGATTGTATAAGAAATCAATCAGCTAAGGAAGCAATGCAATGCAAGCCAATTCACACTATTCCTCCATGTTCTGTCAACTCCTGTCTTGAAGTTCCTGACTTGCTTGAGTTCCTGGCAGTGCTTCTCCCTAATGGACAGTGACTGAGATGTGTGTGGACTAACTTCCTTGGCAGAGGAAATTTCAAAACCACCTAAAATTGATTCTTTCACATGGTTATTAGTATTCCTTCTTGTGCAGATCTAAAATGAAGAACAAATGAGCCAGAGAGAAAATAGGTGTAGCCTTTAGAGAGGAAAAGGAAGGTAACAAGCTTAACATTACATCCGAGGCCCCTTCTGGAAAAAAGGCTGACATTTTTGAGGTGATTAGCACATTAAGGAGAGACTTGATTCGCACTGGAATAAGGAGAAGGGTGACTTCACCTCAAGCTCCCACCCAGCTAAGCTTCCATGTGTGAAAAAAAGGGGGCCTAAGAAATTTTTTGCTCCTACATGAAACAAACCAACAAAAGCTGCTGCTAATGTAACTCAAGGGGGCCAGGGCCCATTCCAAAAGAGGCCAAACATGGTAGTGTTGTCCATTTTGTGCTGGCTTATGAGTCACAAAGGGAGGCAAAGGCAGGCAGATCTCTGTGAGTTCGAGGCCAGCCTGGGCTACAGAGTGAGTTCCAGGAAAGGCGCAAAGCTGCACAGAGAAACCCTGTCTCTAAAAACAAACAAACAAACAAACAAACAAACAAACAAACAAACAAAGAGTCACAAAGGATGCAAGAGGTGAGGGGTGTAGCTATAGTTTTCCTGCCTGGCCCACAGTCAGGACAAATCTTTATCACCAGCCAGTCCCACAGCCGCTCAGACCCAACCAAGTAAACACAGAGACTTATACAAACTGTATAGCCGTGGCAGGCTTCTTGCTAACTGTTCTTATAGCTTCAATTAACCCATTTCCACAAATATATACCATGAGATGTGGCTCATGGCTTACTGGCATCTTTTCATGTTGCTTGTCAGGGTGGTGCCTGGCAGTGACTCCTTCTGCCTTCCTGGTCTTTTTTTTTTTTTCTTTCTCTCTGTTAGTCCCACCTATACTTCCTGCCTAGCCATGGCCAATCAGGTTTTATTTATTGACCAATCAGAGCAACTTGACATACAGACCATCCCACAGCACAGCCAAGTGCAGACCATTTCAGACACCTGCACTCAGGCCCGTGGTCCTAATCATCCTTTAGGAGGACCTGCTGGGTAAAGCCACGAGGAACCCAAGAACGGGCTTTCACAGGACATACAGAACATCCCATAGCAGAGGGGTAGTAGAATCTTTGTGTTTTCAGAGAGCTGCTGTAGCCAGGCAACACATGACAGAGAGTTCCTGTGTGAAAGTTGTGAGATTACAAGAGGCTGAGAGAGACCGTAGTGCAAAACTGTGAAGATGAAGCACAGGTTATCTCTGAGACCCCAAGATATCAGAAATGCCAAAGACATGAGAAAACTGCCAAGGAGAGCTACACACAGGCAGCTCACCAGAGAGATGCACATTGTAGACAGCAAAGCCAGAGGGACTGAGATAAGTCTTTTGATACCACACATGGAACTAGAGAGTTCTGGGTTTGCCCTGATGGGTTTCAGTCTTGCTTTAATCCAGTACTTCCTCACTATGCCCCAATTCCTTTCTTTTGGAATGGTAATGTATAGTCTATGCCAGTACATGTAGGAAATAAAGTAATTTTCCTTTTGATTTTATAAGGAGTTATAGTTAAGAGATTTCCTTGTGTCACAGAATAGACTTTGCATTTTTAAACAGTGTGAAGACTGATAAACTATGGGGACTGGAGATCAATATCAGTTGGAAAGGGGAGTATGCATATCCTAGGGGAGGACAGTATTGGAAGAATATTTAACAAAAACAATGTTATTGGCCTCTTTCAGGTACAAGTGAGGCTGGCATGTTGCTATTATATGAATTAAAGGACAACAAAAGCCAGTGAGTCATTTGAAATCATTCTCTTAAGTTCCGCAGAGGCACAAACATTCTTATGTTCAGGGCTTAGATTAATAATATATTTTAAAGTTAAAAGATTTAAAATATATCATTTTTCCCATTTCTCATAAACAGTGAGTTTTAATAAGATAGCTCAAATAGAATAAAATGAACCATGAGACTAAAAATATAATTTCATGATAAAAATATATGTATGTAGTTATGCACATATTCTAGTAACATCTCTATTGAAGGATAAATTAGTTCATGATGAAATAGTTATCATATACTAAAATTTACAAATAAAATTTTCACTGAAAATAATAGAACAGCAATAACAGAAAAACCTTGTGAAATATCTATTTCCTTTTTTAATCAAATATTATTTCATTGGACAATTATATTGTCATCATTTAACAACAGGCACAGGCAAAATGTCAACCCCCAAAACCATACATACTGCAAATCAATTCCTCTAAATCTTACATGAATTTATCTGCAAACTTATGCTTTAGCTCTCTGACATTTAAGTATGGAATATACAGCAAATGTTTTAATAATTCTTCCTGAAAAATCCATTTATGCTCATGCCCAATCAAAATGAGAAATACTTAGGTATGAGAATCACACAGGGGACTCTGAATTATAAAGAATGCCTGAGAAAACCTTCAGAAAATTAAAGACAGTGTAAACAGCTGATAATAGAATTTTATTTTTTAAAAAGTCAGTAAACCTGTAAAAAACTGACTATTTGCTGATTTGCCAACTTACTTTAGTATAATTATATAAGGAGTCAATTAAGGAATTTCACATTAGTAAAAAGGAAGATTATCATATTGGGAGACGCAAGATCAAATAAATAAATATAGAAATATAGAAATAAAATGTAAAAAGGTACTTATACTATTTCTGGTAAAAAATTCTTTTATAGGAAATATATTTTTATTAAAGAGCCTTTCATTTTCCTAATTAAACACATAACATATATAATTTATATTTTGCAGAAACTAATGAATTCAAAAGTTTTTCCACTACATCCTTCTGCTTTGACCTCCTTAGCTGTTCTGCACATAGAACATCAGCATGCTCAGGCAAATGTCAACAGGGCAAGGCATAGAGAGAGAAGCCATTAATCCATTGTAGGTACTATTCTATCTGGGTAACACTGCCCTCTGTTATGAAAGCCTGGTAATAAACTTTATCTTAGAAATGTCACCGTGTTCAGTGAAGCAGAGCTCTATATCTCTGTCAACTCCTCCCCATTACAATGTCTATGTTTTTAGTAAGAATTGTGGGCTCATATGTGACAGTAGATTACCATACCTTTGATTCACAGAGGATAGTGCTTTTTCCTAATAGGTCCAATTACACATCCATGAAAAAAAATTACATTTTCTCTGGGCTTCACTTTTTTGAGTCTAGACATTAAGTTGTGAAACTAGTCCAGCTGTGTATCTGGATAAGGTCTTATGCCAGGGCTAAATCAAGCTCGTGAAAAACCGTGTGGTTGCATGTAGCAGTCTGTGTTGATCTGTTGTTACCCCCAGTCCAGATTTGGCTACAGGTTTTACAGATTTTTATGTCTAACATGCATTCTGGCTATCTTGGGAGGAAAATAATTTTTACAACACTTTCTAAACGTATTTGAAGATACCATTCTTTTTTATTCAAATGGGTTATGATTTAGGAAAAAATGAATTATGGAAACTTTTAGAGGCTTTAGAAAATATATTATATTTTGTTCTAGTTTTTGTCATGAGAAACCAATTAAATGTATAAGTTCCTGAGCCTGCCATACAGAAAGGAGCAACAGACACATTCCATTATAAGAAATGGGGAAGTCAAGGGAGAGTCAATTGGGGAAAAAAAAACAAAAATCATGGGTCAAATTTAAGTGTTTTCTCTTGTGGTCTTCATTTACCATGGGTTCCTATTCTTTGTTCTCCCTCTCTGTTCTTGATCCAGCTGGGATCTCCCGCTCCCACAGGCTCTCTTTCCCTCGACCCTCGCCCTTCATTGCTCCCATTCATGTCCAGGCTGTTCATGTAGATCTCATTCATTTCTTCGTCATTGGGTGATCCCCGTGTCTTTCTTGGAATACTGTTTTCCAGGTAGCCTCCCTGGTGATGTGAGTAGCATTCTTGTTCTACATCTAGTATCCTCCTATGAGTGAGTACATACCATGTTTGTCTTTCTGAGTCTGGGTTACCTCACTCAGGATGATTTTTCTAGATCCATCCATTTGCCTACAAACCTCATGATGGTTTCTAACAAAACCAGCATCCTATGTTAATTTCACTAAAAGAGGATGCTGTGGGATGGTCTGTATGTCAGATTACTCTGATTGGTGTCCTGACTGTGGGCAAGGCAGAAAAACTCCAGCTACAAATGGTGCCCAACATGTTGGCAAGAGTTTCCACCTAAAACCTGAGAAAAAAGAGTCTAAAACAGAGCTAGAAACAGTTCCTAGTTGTTCCTCTCAAGTTAGTGGCAGCCTGCATGTTTAAGCTACTATGGTAGCTTCCTGGAATGTGCGCTTGACCTGCAGTATGGCGGGAATGAGGCCTCTGCAAGTGGCACATTAAGCTGCATTGTGGATTTAGTCTTTGCTAGTACAAAACAAAAAAAGAGGTTTCTGGGCTACATTCTCCTTTGATAGAAGCATAGACCCACTATTTCTGAGAGTTGATGGCTCCCACAGCTGGCAGAAAACATACAACCACCATGTTGGGAAGCTGAAGTGGGTGGAGCCAGCAGTCACAGTGCCGATTCAGTCTTAGAATGCTGCCATTTAAAGCAATAGCCTCAAGGTAATATAAAAAAATAAGCCACGTAAAGATGGCTACCACACAGAGAATCCAGATTATGTTCTCTTTGATATTCATAACTGAAGAAAAACATTTGATTGCAAAAGCTGTTGAGTTATGCCAAAATGTGCATTTTAAAGGTACCTTGACTTCAAAATTTGGATGTAAGGATATGTTGCTTTGGAAAGGAGGCTCTGCTTTTGTTTCCACAGAAAGCCAGAGGCTATGGATTTGTTCCAGATTAAGAAACATCAGATTTAACCAGCCAAGTCCCCCTGAAAGGTCTCTGATGAAACCATGGCCCAGATAATCCAACATCCAGATTGTATTCAAGGCAACTGGCTCAGATGACACAGCCTCATGGACTACTCCATAATCCTAAAATTTTCTTTGTGTCCCCATAAGATACAGCACCCCCCTCCATCAGGAAGTAGTAAGAGAAGCTACGCCCAAATTCTCAAATATACCAAGCTGGCTTTGAAGATGTGTAAAAGTTAAAACCTTCCTTTAAAAAAAAAAAAAGAAAAGGGGAAGTGCTGTGGGACAGTCTGTATGTCAAATTACTCTGATTGGTGAATAAATAAAACACTGATTGGCCAGTGGCTAGGCAGGAAGTATAGGCGGGACTAACAGAGAGGAGAAAAGAAAGAACAGGAAGGCACAAGGAGTCACTGCCAGCCGCCACCATGACTAGCAGCATGTGAAGATGCCAGTAAGCCAGGAGCCACATGGCAAGGTATAGATTTATAGAAATGGATTAATTTAAGCTATGAGAACAGTTAGCAAGAAGCCTGCCACGGCCATACAGTTTGTAAGTACTGTAAGTCTCTGTGTTTACTTGGTTGGGTCTGATCAGCTGTGGGACTGGCAGGTGACAAAGATTGTCCTGACTGTGGGCAAGGCAGGAAAACTCTAGCTACAAGAGGAAAACTAGAGGCCCTACATTTTGATGTTCCTAAGACTGACACCTACATCTCTTCTCTTGGTCAACTGTAGTCTGTAGTTGTTAAGTATTAGGAGTGTTGGATCTTTGGACATTACATTATGAGGTCATCTACAAGTGTGATGGCTTCATTCACAGCATTTGCTGGGATGCATGCAGCCAAGGTTGGATATGCCTTTCTAAGCCATAAATGACTGCAGCTTTGGGTGTGCTCTGAGTCCATCTGAACCACAGAAACTAAGGTGGCTTTCCTCCAACTGGACTCAAAAATTAGTATTGTTCCCTTATGTTGCACATGGTAATACAGACAGTTCTTCCCCATGCCTTAACAAAGGAAAAGCCATTTGCCAACAACTTATCCTGCAGTCCAATCTCAGGGTTCCTCTGTGATATGCCCTTCCCACATCACATATGCAGACATCCCTTGGCCAGATGATATAGACCCGTGGGAATGCAGATTCAGAAAACTACAAATCAATGTTACCCTGCCTTCTGCTTCTGCTGGCAAACTTCATTGTCTCTAACCTAGATTTATGTAGCTTTCTGCCAATAACTGTGATATTGTGGCAGTCATTTTGCTATTATAACTGCAGGATGAAATACTGTCCTCTTTTACAACTGAATTAAAGCTTTAGCACTGACCCCAAAGAATCCTACCAGTTTTCACTCCTATCTTCAGAAATGTTTAAACTATAAAGTTTATTCTAAGATTGTCCGGTTGGCCAATTGAGAAATGACTTCAGTTACATACCAAGTAGCTTAAGCAGAAGTGAAGACACTTACTAGTGGACTTAAAGAAGCCTAATAATACATATCCTTGAGTGAGAGAGACACATTCACTCCATGCCTAGTAGGCAAATGTGGACTATACTATGTATGTCTATGATGCTGTTGCAAAGAACCCTTTAGAGAGTGGATTGTAATCTTAAGATGGCAGAACTTGCTAGCTGTCTGACATCCTATGCATTCTCTTCAGACTTATGTATAATCAGACAAAAACCAATCAGCCACACAGTGGAAACTCTTTTTCTCACTGGTTTCCAAAGTTTCCAGATTGCATGCATGTCTAGAAACATTTATGACTCCAAGCATCCACAGATGCTGGCTTTACCAATGCATACTCTGCTTTCCATCTGCTTATTCACAGTCCTTCCTCAAGAGGAGAGATACAGTCAGAAATGTCACTCAGCAGGGAGCAGTGTACTTTTAATGTAACATCTAGTATTTTTTTCTGCTCCATGAAAAGTGACTAGGCAAGCATTTAAATTTCTAGGCAATGAAGTGAATGATACAATAATAGAGACCTGATCAGCTGCCTTGGAACTCCGGGTATAAACCTAGTCAGTCTCTAATCATTGAATTTAAAAATATGTCACCAACAAAGGTTAGTGAAGGACATATAAATATATAAATTCCAGAATGCTTATATTCCCTTGACTCAACTATAGAGATAAGAAGTTTTTAATTAAATGTACATGTAAAGCATATGCATATTTTTTTTAAATTAAGTAATGTAAGAAATTTATGTTCTTTAAGTTTGACACAAACTACAATTCCAAACACAAAGGAATGGAAAAAAGAAAACACGCTGATTGTTTGTACTGGGAGAGCAAACAATGCCACATCCCTCTCAATACCACTTAACCAACACCTCTTTAGGATTGTGACACTCAAAATTGGTTGTTTAAACATAGTGAAACAAAATTCATTCTTGTAGTGAATAGTGCAATGGCCTTTATATCACACAAAACAGTCACTGAGATTAGTCCTGATTTTATCCATTAATTTTGTTACCAGTTTGTCACAACTGGGAACCTGAAGTGACTGAGTCTTCTCTGCATGAATACAACTTTATTGTGGGGCAAGAAGCTTTGGGTATTTTTCCTATTATTGATACTGTCATTATCCAAGGCAACAGCAAAAAGAATAATATCTCTGAACCTGCCAGATAAGAATACTTCTCACTTTCTCTCTGCTGAGTGAAAACTCTGTTTTCATCTACACTACAGAATACATCAGTGAACCTAATGGGATCTGACAGCCCATCTTAAACAGTGTCATTAGGTAACAGAGAAACCGGAGGCTGCATTTCCCTTGGCCATTTTGATGACTATTTCTTTTTCTTTCCATTTGAAAAAATAACTGAAATTCCACCTTGAAAGACTTTTTGAAATTGTATGCTTTTAAATCTGTATGCTATTAGGACAGTCTGTCCAATACAAATCAGTGTTTTAAACAAATACTAGCAAAATAAAATTAATATGATGCTGAGTCATAAGACAATGTTACTAATGAAGTGAATTATAGAATATAGTGTATTACCAAAGCACACAAAATAAGTAAAAAATTAGATTGAGAAAAATCCTCTATATAAGTTACATAAATAAAAATTAAATAATACATTTTAATGTAAGTATTTTGGATAAAAAGTGCTATTATCAAAAGTGATTTTTGAATATAGTCAAGATTTTTTTCTATAAACAAATTTCAGAGCCAATTTTGAAAAAAATAAATATTTGTATGACATAAGATTAATGAATATATTTATATATATATATATATTTATATATATATACACACATACTCTCCATATATATATATATATATAGTGTGTGTGTGTGTGTGTGTGTGTGTATGGTTTGAATGAAAATGGCCCCATAGACTCATAGAGAGTGGCACTATTAGGTGTTCTTGTCAGAGTAGGTGTGACCTTGTTTGGAGGAAGTATGTCACTGGAGGTGGGCTTTGAGGCTTTCAGATACTCAAGACAAGACCAGTGTCACTCTCATTTCCTGCTTCCTTTGGCTCTGGATGTAGAACTCTAGGCTACTTCTTCAGCACCATGTCTGCCTGCATGCCACCATGCTTCCTGCCATGATGACAACAGACTAAACTTTTGAACTATAAGCCAGCCAGGAATAAACATTATTTATAAGAATTCCCATGGTCATGATGTTTCTTCATAGCTATAGCAACCCTGAATAAGACATACACACATGCACACAGTAACATACACACACACACACACACACACACACACACACGCATGCATTACAATGCATTATAGAAAAATAGAGAACAGATATTAGCCATTGAGAGAGAAGGATCAAGACCTTTAAAAGACCTTCAGACCTCTGTAATTTTCTGTATTTCTTTTGTGCACTGAATTCACTTGAATTAGGTAGGCACTACTGTCCTGGTTTTACCCTACTGAATTCTCCAGTGACTCTGTCTGGATAGGTAAATAACAGGACACAAGGGGCCTCTGAATATAAGCAATATGAATTTGAGCTTGGGCTCTTTTGGTCACTCAGCATCTTGTGGAAAACAAAGAGAAAAGCCATTTCTAGAGACAAGAAAACTGACTTCAACACAGTTTTTGTTTCAATCAATAGTAGAGAGTATTGCAATAGAAACTTGAGGAAAGAGGGCTCTCTCTTAGTGGTCATATAGGACTCTTTCTCTGAGATGTGAATCTGTTCCTTTATTTTGCTCATGTTTTCTTCCAGCTTTGAATATGTGGTTTGTTTTTCACCCTCCACATTTTCTTCTTCCTTAACTTTCTAGAAGTAGACAGTTGATACATATAACTATGAAGGAGATGAAGAAATTTTCTCATCTAAATTTATAAATTCATTGAGTGAGAAAATTTCTTATAAATTTATAAATGGCAGAATTTCAAAGAGTAAAAGAATGGACATGTTAGAAAATTGAACAGCTTGGGTTTCTATATTGTATGACTATATCTGAAGCAAAAACAGCAGAAGTTTATTTCTGGGTTATTAAAATGTTAGTCACCTAGTATATATGATGAACCATTATTACTACATAAAACCATGTATGATTTTCAGTGACCTACTGCCTCTGTTTACCAGACATGGAAACAGAGACTTGGAATAGCCATGAAGCTTGCCTTGGGCTGATGGTCAGACTCAGTAGTTGTGGAGATCCATAGCTGGTGTCTACACATAAACTCTGCTTTGGGTTCCTGAAGCTTCACTTAAACAAAATATCTCTAAAATGTAATAATAGTATATGAAGTTTTTAAATACTCTATGAGGCAAATGAAGAGGCTGATACCAGATTGTAATCATTGGAATGAAAAAATACTGATCCTAATACAATATTCGCAGATTAACTGTTGCTCAGTACTTTCTAGAAGATCTTCATTATGACTGGAATAGGCTTCATTTCCTCAGACCTAAGGACTTGTAACATGGAAAATGCATTTCTGTGCATGACTGAGAAAAATAACAAAAGTCTAAGGAAATGGCCACCTTTTGACATTTTAATTTATTCTCCTTTGAATTTCTATGAAAATGACTTCCATCGGTGTATTCTCCATGAGACATTTCCCCATATCATCAAAATTTTAATGCATAAATATTCGATTATTTAGAAGTACACAATGTTCTCTTTATTTCAGTTTCTGAGGTCATGAAGCAGAATACAGAAGATGGCTACTAGAAATGGGAGAGAATTCATCCCAATGTTTACTGCAGATCTTTCCTTCAAAGGGTAAATGGAAAGAGGTGTAAATGGGAAGGCACAGAGGTAGGAGGAAGAAAAAGAAAAGAAGGGAGAAAGGAGGGGAGATGAGAGAGGGTAGACAGGTATGTATAAATATGCATGTGTTGGTAAACTCCTATGAACCCAATATTCAGAAGGCTGGGGCAGGAGAATTCCAAGTTCAAGGCCGGGCTGGAGGGGCTATATAAAATAAGATACATAGGATTAGAAAAGAAGACACTTTAAAAAAAATGTCTAAAATAATAAAAAATAAATGGTATTCACTGATGCTTAGGCTAAATAAGAACACTCCCAGCAGATCCAATAGCAATTATCATTTAAAATTAAGACTAATTTTGGTGTAATGCAAGTTTATGAAAATAAAGTACATATTTTTATATTTATGAGGAAAACATACTTCTTTACAGTTTGTTGCTTATATGTGTACTTGAAATAAGTGCTATTTCACTTAAATATTGGTGAAATATAAATGAATTTTTTTTCCAAATTCACAGACAATCAGATTTTATCCATGATTCCCACAAAGTAGGATTGCTTAGCAGGGTCTCTGGATGGTCCAAGTTGACCTAAAGCTGATGACTTTCCTTTTTAAGTTTCCACAGTTACAGCATCATAGGTTTGTGCCACCAGAGATGATTATTTCATTAATTTTTCAACTTTCCATACTCAAGGCTAGATAATGTGCTTTATAATTAGCAATATACTATAAATCAAATTTTACCATACCAGGCAAATTTGCCCTACTAAATATCAATAATATTTAATTTTAATGAATTTTTTGAAAATTACAAATAACAACCTTTCTTTATGCTTTTCTGTAAGTATATATGCATGTGTCTTTATATGTATATACATACATATAATTATATACAAGTATAAACATATATACGTGGGAAATAACTGTAATATGAATTAACTTCATTTTTGTCAATTGACAAAAAATTAATTGTCAATTGACAAAAAGTGTACACATAAACTAAGTAAAGCTTTTATCTAGCAACTCTGTGCATGTAAAATTTTATTCCATTTAATTATTGCATTTCTGTTATATATAAAAACCTGAAGACAAAGTATTCAGAATAATGAAAAATAAGAGTATCATTGATTGGAATGATTTATTGCATTCTACAAAGTCCTCACCACAACATTTCATATTATGACTGTTAAACCATTCCATTATTTCTGGAGAAAAATTAGTTCTCTGTGGAGGCACTCTGGAGACTTTGTAAGATAAATATTTCAAAGATTTCAATTAGGGAATAAGAGAATAATCCATCAATGAATTTTGTTTCATCAGTATGGTAAAAACATCATTTGAAATGAGACAATAGGTAGTCTGACCTGAAAGCCAGACTCATGCTAACACCAGTGCAGCCTGCACTCAGCCTGGTTTATTAAAAAGCCAAACCAACACTGCCACACATTAAAGCCACACATCAAGCCTTTCAAGTCAATGTTTTTAAAAGGATTTCCACGGTAGCTAACAACAGCAACAAAACACAGCTATTTATCTCCCACAGTATCCTGCATTTAAGAAAAAAGAAAACTAATTCTGTGTTTTAACAAAAAAGTTAGAAGGTGGGACTGTACATTTTAAAATGATTTCCTAGAAAAATCAGTTTAGAAAATTATTCTGGAACATACCCTTTGAGATTAAAAAATACTCTTCAAGGTTGTCATTTATAAGTGAAAAATAATTAACAATGGAAAAATAATTAGAATATTACTAGAGACTTAAAAATGAGCACACTAGAGTGAGACAGCCAGAAACCCAAAGAACTCAGGATGATGGACAGAGAAGAGTTTCCACCTTACAGCGATAGTGGACATTCTGTGCTTGTCAGTCCTCTCAGAGCATACACTGCAAACATGTTTGCCTCAGAGTTAATGATGCACCAACCAAATGACAAGAAACAATAGCAAGAGAGAAGACTAAAATCAAATAACATCAATAACAGCAGTGGTAATTAACCCAGATGTTCAGTTTCCACATCAGTGTACTCACTTCCTATTAAGGCTAAGCTTTTTACTCATTCTAGAGAAAATCAAGGTCGAACTAGAGATTCCACATACACACAGCAAAGTCCACAGTTGACACAATTCAGTACCAAGTGGCCTCCAGAGTAAAGTGTCAGAAAAAGAGAAGATGATGAAAGGAAAAACCCAGTGGGGTAGCTTCAGCAAGGCCACTTGAGAATACCTTTCTACCAAAAGGGGACATTTTAAAGTATGTGTAATAGATTTTAATGCTAATGTATAATGCATTATGCTATACCACAATATGTCATATTAAAATACATCTATTATATGCTATGCAACAATCCAAGCTTATTGAAATCAAAAATACCGTAAGGAAAACATTCAATTTTACTGTAGCTCCTTGGTGAAAGTGGACATAAGCATCCCGCAGAGGATTCATTTAAAACTTCAGCTAAATTTACAAGAGAAAACCAAGTGTCTGAATATTAAACATAGAAGTTCATTTAAAAAATACAACAAACACACATTGTCTCTCTGTATCATCTTTCAATGTTGTCTATGACTCCTCGCAACATAGGAAGGTAAGTTACATGTGCTCTTTCTTTTTAGGATAGTCTCACTGTGTAATTCAGAGTGGCTTTGAATTCTATGCACCCCAAGTTAGACTCAAACTTTCTTAAGAGATTGTTTTATTCATTTTACATATTAACCACAGATTACTCTCTCCTCCCTCCTCCTGCCTGCCAGCCTTCCACCCCCCAACTTACTCCCCATTCCTACATCCTCCAAGGCAAGTTCTTCCATGAGGAGTCAGCAGAGCCTGGTACATTCAGCTGAGGTAGGTCCAAGCCCCTCCTCCCTGCACCAAGTCTGCACAAAGTGTCCCACCATAGGCATTAGACTCCAGAAAACCAGTTCATTCACCAGAGATAGGTCCAGATCCCACTGCTTGGGGCCCCCTAAACAATTCAAGCTAAACAACTATTTTGCCTATCCAGAGGGCCTAGTCCAGTACCATGGAGGTTCCTCAGCTATTGGTCCATAGTTCATGCATTTCCACTAGTTTGGCTGGTCATTTTGTACATTCTCCCATCATGATCTTAATGTCCTTACTCATAGAATCCCTCCTCTCTCTCATCTATTGGACTCCTGGAGCTTGGCCTGACACCAGGCAATGGATCTCTGCATCTGCTTCCATTGGTCACTGGATGAAGGCTCTATGATGACAGCTAGGATATTCAGCCATCTGAACACCATAGTAGGCCAGTTCAGGAACCCTCTGGACTATTGCTAGTAGTCTAAGGTGGGGTGATCCTTGTGGATTCTTGGGAAAATCCCTAACACTCTGCTTCTTCCTATTCCCATGATGTCTTCATTTATCATTGTATCTCTTTCCTTGCTCTCCCACTCTGTCCCTGTTCCAGCTCAGACTCAGTCTTTTAATTGTTCTGCCTTTGCCTTCCCAGTTCTGGAATTATGGCATGTACTACCAAACCTAAAATTATTTTTATTGAGTTATTATTTTCATGCCATTCTACCATCAACATCATGATGGAAAGTGATTGCTATTTCTATCTGCTAGGATTCTGTGAGCTAATGCAGATATGTATTGACAGGGCTACCTGTGTTTCCCTTTGCTCAGTACTGCCCAACCCTATGCAGTGGTTATCTGTGCGAATTTGTAATCAATTCTGTTCTAAATAAATATTTCATGAAGTAATCTGTGCTTTTGTAGCATTACATAATGTAAAATGACCTTTTAACAATGATCTATAATGTGCATATCTCTTACCAAGCTCTTTCCCAATTGAGATAAGTTAAAAGTATAGAGTGTCATATGGAAATATTAAGCACACTTTTCATATAAAATTTATCCAAATAAAAATTCATATAAATAAAATTTCAAATAAATGTTTGTTGTGTTCCAATTTTAATGGATTATAACTATTTTTAGATCACTTAAAACTTGGTAATTAATTTCACCTGTTTCCTTTGTTTATAAGAATAAGAATTTATACACTAATTAATGACTTTCCCAAATCCCCAAAACATAATGTAATGTTGGAAACATGTTTAATGCTGTTTCTAATTAGTACATCTATAGCTTTCAAGTACTCATTCCCAGATCACTTTGGCTACAAAGGGCCAGCAGAATACATAGACACAATATCCAAGAGAAAAATCAACATGTATTTATAAAAAATGCTTCATTGCAGTATGTATTATATGTGTTAAAAATCTATCAGATAAATGTGGGCCTTCTGTAATCACAACATTTTGAAGGTAGTATTGTTCAGAGTTGTAAAATGTGGCATCATCTAGAAGATGTTTCAAGCTGCTGCTTGTTGGGTGATCTGGCCTGTACACTGAGGGAAATTAACACCTAAGTGAGCATGTGAGCATGTGCTTATCCAGTCACAATGCTTGCTAATATTTCTTCCTTGCAGTGCAGTTTCAATGTATTGCATGTTCTAAGCAGTTGAAAAGTAAGCACTAATATTGAACTTTCAAAAAAAAATTCTATGTAAATTTTTGGAGGAATATTTATGCTGGCATATCAAAGGGCCATTCCCATTCATTTTTATTTTTTCTTTAGTCTTCTAACATGTCCTTTAATTCTTGCTAATAAGAACACATGGCTCTTTAAGAGTAAATGTTTTAATATAAAAAATAAATATGCATGTAAAAGAGCCTGGCATATCTTCCAATCCACCACACTCAATCTTAGAGCAAATGTAAACAGCAAACATTTTTAATGCTATATTTTATTCAAGTATTCAATAAACAGAAAGACCTAACACCAAAACTATCTGCAGTTTCAGCAGTAACAGAATTCTTTGCTTGGATATAGGAACTCACAAACTGACTCATTTGAAATGCAAATGGGCCATTCTCAGTTAAAGCCCTTGACTTGGTTTCTGGAAATTTTTATCGTTCTTTAATCATAAGAATGTTGCCAAAGTTATGTCATATATCAGACATTCAATAAGTGCACATGGTTTTTCAAAATAAAATGTTTGATTAATTAATGGGTAAATAATTAAATGAAAATATTCTCAAATGTGACAATAATAATTCTTAATTAGAAAAAAAAGGAGGTATCACATGATTTTTATAAGGTAATTATTTTAAAACATAGACATTGAAATAACTTGAATCTTTTCAATTCCTCCCACAAATCCAAAAATCTTTACACATCGAGAAGTGCCAGTTGGAATAGGCCAGTGGAGGGGAACCTCCAAGACCACAGAGTAAGCAAGGTCACTGCCTGCTCTGCAGTCCTCAGTGTCACTCAGTCCTCAGGCACTGTGTAGAAGAGCAAGGGGAGACGCCATCTTCTGGTGGCCCAGGAGGGTCCAGCGAGTCAACCGGAGAGCAATAGATAAAGTGCAGAAAACTGTGTAGTCATATTTCTTTCCATTGTATTGTCAAAAAGGGACATCATAAAATCAGAAGACAATAAAACAGTGTAGACCCCATGAAATCTAAAAGTAATAATAATAAAAAATAAAAGAGGCTAAGTTCTCTTCCAGGGCAATATCTTACACTAGAGGAACCCCCTAAGCTTAATCTAAAATGACCTGGATAAAAGCAATAAAGATAAAGATGAGAGGTCAGGCCAACACTTGGGATGAGTACACGGGGGGGGTGGGTGGCAGAGGCAGACTCTCAAGAGAATACATCAATATATCTGATCATTTTTTTGATAATAATTTAGTGAAAGACCCAAAGTTTTGAAATAAGAAAAAGAAGAAAGAAAGAGAGAGAGAGAGAGAGAGAGAAATAAAGAAAGAAAAAAGAACTCTACCCTACTCTAAAAAACTAATTTTCTTCAAACAGAAAAACAATTTCAGTGGGATCACACACAAAATTAAACCCCCAAAAAGAAATCAGGTAAAAGAAAATAAGAATCAAAACTGTATTCATGGCACACATTCTGTATTACAGACTACTTTCATTCACTAATGCCCAGCTGCAGCTAAGCATAGATAACTTGAGTATGAAAATTCTAATGAACTAAGTTACAACTACAACCATAAGCTATAAAAAGATAAATAACTACCCTTTGCCTATACTGAAGAGTTCTACCTTCTGCACCTCAGAATACTGCTGAGAAAAGCTTTGGCTGGGACATGGCTTGAGAATACCTTTTAAAAGATTACTGTTGGGAATTGTGCTCAGACATTTCTGAGGTAAGGCCTACTGAGAGATCTTGAGTTTACTGAATTACCCTTGAAAGGAATTAAACTTGTTTATGGGGGACCCAGTGCTCTTGAAAGAGGAATTCTTGGAAGAATAGGTTCGACCCTAGGTCTTTGGCTTCATGTTTGGTGTAATAATTTCTCTCTCTCTCTCTCTCTCTCTCTCTCTCTCTCTCTCTCTCTCTCTCTCTCTCTCTCTCTCTCTCTCTCGTACACACTCCTGATATTCATGCTAAGGTCCTCACCAAAGCCAGCAGGCACCACAGTAAACCACTAAACTCTGAGCTAAATAGCATTCTTTCTTTATAAGTTATTTTGCCTTTGGGGTTTTCTTACAGTTATAAAAACAGACAAAGAAGAGCTGCAATATCTAAAGGCTAAGTAAAAAAGGTGAGAGGCATAGCAATTAATTACAAAGGCAGAATAAGAAAACAAATGATCTGAACATAGCAGAAAGATGAAAATGTAGAACTACAGAAGCAAACACAAACTAGAGAAACGAACACTTAAGATGGTAGGTATCATGGTTTCAACATCTGTTAGGTCCAGGTAGAAGGAAGTCTGACATGTACTGGCTGCATTTATTGGTATACCATCACTCAATTGGAATACAAATGATGTGAAGAAATAAAAACTGGCACCCCTCAGTGTGTTTATATGAAGCAATTTATAAAGAGAGGGCAGTAGCTAGAAGAGGCTAGCTACAGGGCCAGAAATAGTAATTAAGCGTATTTGACAATAACCATCCTGATGCTCTTTTAAAGCAATGTTATTGGTCTTGATTAAAAGGATTATCATTAAAATCTTTTATGAATATGTGTTCTCCTGTAAGATGTGTGTGTGTTCCTTTAAATTCGAATTCTAAGAAGTTAGTTTATATTAAAGTCAATGACTCTTAACAATAATGTGAAATCAGAGATTTCTGGATTACACTGTACAGATTTTGGAAAGAACATATCTCTGTAAGGCATGCTGGCTCATTCTTTATTTAATACTGGAGAAAAATATAGTAAGAAAATTAGGTGGCTGACTTGTCAAAGAATAAACTGGCAAAACATGTAGATGTACATATTTCTATATGTCTATGAACAAGAATATAGCCCCCAATCAGCTTGCAGAGAATTTCAATGATATCTCAAAATGGCGTACACTACAGAGCTAAGTGCCTCCTTGCTTCAAGGTAACTTGTTCTCCTCTCCATTCTAAGTAACCAAGTTACTATATCTGCCTATTCTGACTGTCGACGGAGTGAAGCATGTAATTATCCTCCAATAATTGGCATTCAAAGGTCTGATGAAAGTATCTCCCACCTTAGTGGTTCAAAAAGCCTTTTTTGCTAAATAGGTTTTGTAAAATAAATATTCATGCTCACACCCATACACACTAATGAAAAGACACCTGGTGTGCAAAGGTAGTAATTTTAAAAGTTAAAAGTTGTTTGTTTTTTCTTAAAGATGGCAGCCTGCAGTCCAGAAAACCTACTGAGGGTTGTATTAAACCCGAAGAGGAAATCTCCAGGGGAATAAATACTCACTATAGAGATTCTAAGGTCTTTACAAGGCAGTGCAATTTTAAAAAACTAACAATGCATATGCTGCATGTGGAGAAATGATTATTTAGAAAATGACATTTCCTTTGTCAATCTGCTTTGTATTTTTTTTACTATGTCTCTTTACAAAAAAGAAAAACAATAGCCAGAAAAAGAGTATTTTTCCCCCTGAAAATTCACATAAAACTAAATCACAGATATTGCAAGGATATTAAAAAAATGTGAATTATTATTTGGTTGGTGCCTTTTTTCCCCCAATTGCTATGTAAAATGAATGACAAACATTTGTTTATAAGAATAACAACTTGTCTGAATTTGAAATGTTTGCTTTATCAATAGCTTAACTTTTCTTCTGATGACGAAGGAAATGAGTTATGTTTTAATTGCTGCAGCCTTCTACACTGACATCAGGTTGTCAGAAAGCACAGTGATTGCAACTCTGTTGTATTCCATGCCAGGTCCCACTCTGTGTTTTCTATGCTTTAAAGGACTGTTCTGTGTCTCACCTTGAAACTCTGATGTGTTTGGCCAGTGTTTGCCTCACAGTGAGTATTCAGTGAGTGTGTTTCCTGAAATTAATTTATAACTTGTGATCATTTAGGATTAACTCCTATCACTGATAATTCTCCTATGCATATCAAACTAGAGGTAAAAGGTGTGTTGAGGGCAGTCATATTGTTTTTAGTTCCAAAGGTAATGCACAAGTTCTGACATAGTTGCTGAGATTCCTGAAGATTTTTGTGGAGGAAGGGAAAACGTTTTCTTTTCCTTGAGTAAGCAATCTTTCTTAAAGGAAAAGTGAATCATCAACCTGTAGTGTGTAGTATTCTACAGCATGCAAAAACAAACAAAACAAGCTATCATTTAGAAAAGCTCAATAACTTAAAGAACTCTTTCAGTGGCTGCTTTAAGATGAGAAGTCATAACAGAACAGCTGAAAACTGACTTAGATCTATGTTGTTTGGGATGGCACATATCTTGATATTCACACTTTAATGAAATAGTGATAAGCATCTAACAGCAATGCACACGCAGGCTCATCTGGGGGAGGACAGTTTTCATCTACTGTCATTAAGTCAGCAACAACCAGTCATTAAACAGGATCCATATATGGATTCATGGATGGCCTCTTCAGAGAAACGCATCAGACTATATGTGTTTAAATGAAAGAGGACATGTGAATACATGGATAACCTCTTCAGGTGAGGAAAGTATCACACTGTATTCATTTAAAGAGAAAGGTATCAGAGCTCTCCATTTTTCTCATCACTCCAGTGACTGACATCAACAAGACACTTAGTAAATTTAATCTGATTGACAAGAATAATTTATAACAAATTTTAGAACCAAAGATCAGCTATCTTTTTGGGATGTTCAGGTATGTAGGAAATAAACCATCATGATGAAAGCAAGTGTAGAAGAGAAAGACTCTCAAATCAAACACAGCACACATACCATATTCCATCACTGATGGTGATGTAAATAAAATGTCATCTGAATATTGAAAATGGATTATAAACATACATAAGCTCAACATGTGACATGTAAAGGATGTAGAAAAGAACCTAGGATGAAGGGCAAATGACAATGTCTTTGGTAGTAAGCCTCCCCAAGAAAGCTAATCTTTTAAATTTCAAAAGACAACCAAAAAGGCATTACATTTTAAGTTAAACAGCTTTACTTTCATTTCACTGAACTCAAAAATACTTCCTCAGGTGATACATTGAAAGCCCAAGAAGCAATTGTATAGTTAAAACAGACAAGGGAAATCTCTCATATTTGTGAATGGATTATCAGGTGATAGATTGAAAGCACAAGAAGCAATTGTATAGTTAAAACAGACAAGGGAAATCTCCCATATTTGTGAATGGATCATATTCAACCATATACAGAAACAGATTACACTACAAGCAACTTTGCTTCTATGTCACTGTAAAAAATACAACTGGATAGAAGAACACTGTAAGATATATCAGACATAAAAGCCCTCTCAGGACAGATAGCCCATAATGAATCTGCGAAGTACCTCTTCAAATGGCAAGTATTATGAAATGGTATTATGAAGTCTTTAATGTTTGGATAGAGTCTGTGAAGTTTAATGCAGACTATCAGTGGGTAAGTAGAGGGAATCAAACTCCTAAAAATGAAAAACTAATGATAAATTACTAAATCTGACTACACCAAGGCATGGAATCACAAAGTTCAGGTTGCTATTTTATTTATTTTTTATTAACTGGATGTCTAGGTCACATTTTTCATGTTAAATTTGAATTTTTTCATAAACTTGGGGTACAACAAATGTTATTGGAATAACAATGAGAAAATGATTGATATCAACTAAATATAAAAATGTCAAAGATAATTAAGAATCAAAAATCAAAGACTACCTGTTAAATAAGTTGTAACAGAAGGAGAACCATCTAAAAATCACACCCCACAATTATTTCCTCATTTGAATTGCAGTGATTATCATAAAGTCTAAAATATTTATTTTAAAATTTTAAAGCCAGTTTAAGAGATGACCCAATGGACTGTGCAAGCCTGCTCGGCTGCCTAGAATAAACATACAAATCAAATACTGAGCAACTGCCAAGTTCAAGTTAAATTCTGTTATAAATAACTGTTTCTGTTATCATCATTTCCTTTCTCTGTCAAATACTGATAAAGATTCACTCTCTAAATCATTGTAATTTCCCCTGTGCTGTCTGCAAAAAGATTTAATGTGGTGATAAAATATAAATGGGAACTAGTGTGTGTTCCTTCAAGTCTTTGCATATTTTATGAAAAGCTCTGCAAACTAACATTTTTATTTCTATCTAAATAATTCCGTAACTTATTGAAACATATTAGTTGAACAAAATTCAAAATCCATTAATTTATCCAATTCAGAATATAAAAGGTATAATGAATATATAAAGAAGGGATGTCTAATTTTTTAAGGTTTATTTTATGTGTATGAGTGTTTTGCCTGTGTGTGCATGTGCACCAAGTGTGTGCCTCGCACAGAGACCAGAAGAAGACACTGATCCTCTGGAACTGGAGTTATGGGTGTTTGTAATTCATCACGTGGGCACTGGGAACCCAACATAGATCCTCTGTAAGGGCACCAAAAGTTCTTAAGCCCTGGGCTGTTTCTCAACTCTGTAGAAGCAGTATGTTTTATAAACAAAAGTCTTTTTGTGTTAGTAAACAAAGTTATATATTTTCTAGAGTATGGATGAAACAGTTTAGATTTCACTTAATTTTAGCTGATAGACATTTCATTCTAAGGGAAGTGTAATGAGTCTTGTTTTTTTTTTTTTTTAGATTTAAAGCCCTGTTATTAAAGACTATGCCTACTTATGAAAGTATGATTGTAGCTAATAAAGTAACAAAACATGCATTAAAACTTATTATATAAAACATAAACTGACAAAATGTTTCTCTTGTTGATTTTTTAGTATGTATTTGCATAGTGTGTGGTGTGTGTGTGTGTGTGTTGCATGTGTATATGTGCAGACTGGTGTGTTTGTACATACCTGTGGGAAGGGAGTGTCCAACTCTTCTGTTAACCCATCAATTGCATTTTCACCAAATGCCTCATGAGTTTATGTACATATTATGACTGTGCCCAGATGCATTGAGACCCTGCTGAGAGAACCACAACACAAATGCACTGACTTTGAAGCTGTTCGCTTGGTTTCTATTGTTCATGTTTTCAAGTCAAAAGAGCAACACTGGTCTGAGCAGTCATTATGCTTGGCCAACAAGATCTAGGACAGTAAGATAAGAGTGCCCATTAGAAAGACTCAAGAAGAGGCAACATGGAGCTCCTCTGCCTGTGTTCAGGGAAATTATCATAAGTTCCTCCTCTCAATGCAGGAAGGATATTTGATATTTTTATAGTATTTTTATTTTATAATTAACTTAATTTCACATATCAGCCACGCATTCCCCCGTCCTCCCTCCTCCCACCCACCCCCAGCCATCCCCCAGTCCACCCCCACTCCCACCTCCTTCAAGGTAAGTTCTCCCCTGAGGAGTCAGTCCAGCCTGGCAGATTCAGCCTAGGCAGGTCCAGTCCCCTCCTCCCTACAGTAAGGCTGAGTAAATTGTCTAAGCATAGGCCCCAGGTTCCAAAAAGTCAGCCCATGCACCAAGGACAGGTCCTGGCTCCACTGCCTGGGGGTCTCCCAAACAGTTCAAGCTAATCAACTGTCTCACTTATCCAGAGGGCCTGGTCCAGTTCCATGGGGGTTCCTCCGCCATTGGTGCACAGTTCATGTGCTTCTACTAGTTTGGCTATTTGTCCCTGTGCTTCCTCCAAACATGGTCTCAACATCTCTTGCTCTTACAATCCCAGGATCTTTAGCAAATTACCTTAAAAATACCAAAAGAACTATTTTTTTTCTTTATAAAAGTGAGGAGCTTAACCAAAACATTAAAGTATATCAGGCTCTATGACAATATGGGTTCCTAGAACATGTAAAGTCAACACTGTTCGATGATATTTCTTCATGAACACAGAGGCAACAGCAGATCTGAAACAGCAGTATTGCAAATTTTGAGATGGAGACATAAAGTGTATATTTTCCCAAAAGAAAAAAATAAAATTTCTTTTCCTTTGGGCTGAAGTTATGTTTAACAGAAAATAATATTACTAAAACAAACTATTCAATAATATAAATTTGCCTTGAAGTTTGGAAACTTTAATAATCTAAATTTGGGAAGAATATATTTTAAACAGGAAGGAATTCAATGAGATAACTCTACAGAGCATATAGCTAAAATTTATATCCAATAAAATAATTCCTCAGAAATTATTTCATTAAGAGCCCTAGGAAAGTATGAGTCAAGATGTCAAACTATTGCCACATTATTGTTGCTAGAATTTAATATTTATAGTTGACTGGTTTTAGTACTGTTTATTCAAATACGTGTAATGATTCTGCCTCTGATGAAGTTTTCTTAATTTTAAAGATAAACTCTCTCTTCCTTTTTTATGTAATTCATATAAAAGAAGACCATATATATTTGTTAAATAAAGTGAAATACTTATTTTATGAATAATTTTCTAAATAAAGTAAAATATACACTCTGAATTTCATTAGTTTGTCTTTGTCCTGTGTGTTTAATAGAAGCCTTAATCTTTTTTTGAAAAGAAAAATTTTGAACTAGAAAATGAATGTGAGCTATTGTTCCACAAGCAAAATATCAAGGGATTAAAATACATGAAGTGTTGTAGAACCAGAAGAATCAGATTCTAAACATGAACTTCACAGCATTTTCAATTAGTATGTTGCTACTGGTGATTGTCAGATTTTCCTTTTCAACGGTGACATTAATTTGCATATATTCTGTTTGCCTTTCACATGTCTCTCTGTCATTATAACTAGATATTGAACATTGGCAATTGACAAAATTTGAATTACAAGAATTTAGAAATACAAGTGTCTGTGTGGATGAAGAAATAGAGCATTTCATTGGTTGGATTTTGCCATAGTAAAAGCTCAATCTTCACATCAAGCAATACAAGAAAGAGCCACAAGATCTGTGTTTTGGAACCTACTGTTGCTGTCCTCCAGCTCTTAAGGCCTCAGCTGTGGACACCGAGTCTCAGGGCAGCTTACTGGATGATACTTCAACTCAATGTGTGAACACAGGCCGGATAGTGTCCTTATTAGCATAAGAAAATGTTATTTCCCAAGACAAAACTAATTCTAATCAAATTCAAATAGTCATCTTCAAGAAGTGATAATAAAGAAGACAGCACAGGGCATCTGCCTTTGAATTTCTTCTCAGTTTTATGTGGTCTGGAATGTGCTTCTATTTTCACTTGGTTGTGTCCAGCTCTCCCTAGAATATGAAAATAAGTCCACTTGCGGGGGGTTTAACATGGAACTGATCATTTTTCATTTCAGCACCTAGGTTTTGAACATCATGAGCACAATAATGCATTTTAGATAGTGATATTTAGAGTACAACACTGCCTACAGTTTATATGCCTATAATCACTGACATTTATAGTGATTTTAACATATTATTTTTTCCTCAACTCTTTCATAAATCTTTAGGGATCTTCAAATCCATAGTAATACAGTGTTGAGGATGAAACTAAATCCTTCTTCCCAATAATGAACCTGACATGGTCAATGTTAAAGCACTAGTTGCAAAACAAACAAAAGTGTCTCAATTGACATTTGAATAATTGTCAATGCTCATTTCCCACGGAAGTTAATCGTGCACAGAAGCACAATGTGACCAAAACATATCTAAAGTGATGATGTCCCACCCATCACACTTGCCTGTTCCATTTTGGATTGACATGAGTTTGATGCCCAGCTACTAGTATAAAAGCTTGAAAACTGTACTTTCTTATTCATCAAACGAAAGCATACAAGTTGTCTCTTGATTTTATAATAGAATCAATCAGCAAAATTTTAAATTATCAGTGGTGTTCCTGGATTGAAATAGTCATCAATAATTTCTAAGTGACATCCTCAGCCCCAATTTAATAACTTCATGTAATACAATGTCCTTAATCTAGTCATACATTGCATTTCAACCATGAAGTATAGGTAAGGGTAAAGAGCAAGGCTAAATGAATATAGAATTTAAAACTTGAAGGTGTTAAAACTGACAGTTAACACTATTACAGAAATTTTAAATCCACCAATCAAACTATGAGAATTTAAAGAAGTAAATTAATATAATAATCCTTCAATTAAAATCTAATTGGTGTGTGATTTTATGAAATACTATCTTAGAACTGAGAATATAACTCCAAAAATAAAATCTCCATTTTCATAAAATAAAATTTTTAAGAGAATAATTATTGTAAGCAATATATTTTATTCTGAAACAGGGAAGATGAACCCATATGAAGATTTCCACAGATACTGTCTTTCAGGATGGTCTTGAACAGCTTCCAAGAAGAACTCTTCAAACAAGTGATAAATATTCTACTGGGGTTTACAGTTTACTGGTTATTTAAAGTGGAAAAGCAATTCATAAACAAGGCCAAGATGTGATCAGAGATCTCAGAGAGGGAGAGGTCCCGAGCAGGAGCCCAAACAGCTCATGTTTTAGAGAGGAATTGGCCATAATGGTCTTCTAAGGGCTCAGTTGGAGAGGGAGGGAAGAGAGCACAACTAAAACATGGTGAAAATGGGACCAAAAGCTGGGGTGCATTAGCACTTTGATTAGAAGGGACCTACTCTAATGTCACTGCTACAACACTGGATTTGGGGATTAAGAGATGGAAGGGATGCATTCTAGGGCCTTTTATTTGGGGAAGCTGTCTAGGTAATGGCATCCTCATACACACATTGGGTTTCAAGGAGAGGAGGAACTGTATTGATACAATTCGAATTGAGTCAAAAATCCACCAAGGACTGAACATTTGAAAAAACTGCAAATAATCTGTCTGACTTCAGAACCAGATTGTGTTTTCACTGGAGAGCAGTTCAGCAGATCAGAAGCATGCTTAGACAAAAAAAAAAAAAAAAAAAAAAAAACTTTTTAAGGAACTAAGGAACTATATGGGGAAAAGGTCAGCAAAGAAAACCAAGGCTGGCTGACATTCTGAATGGAAGAATTCCAAGAACAAAGAAGTGGCATAAAATGTACTTCTGATCCACATTCTCTTACCCTTAAATTAACAGCCCCTGTTTTCTAAAGGCCAAACACCAAAATATGAAAACAAATCATAGCACTTGCAAAAAAAGAAGGTAAAGAAAATAGGTCAATTGTCTGTGCGTTTTTGTTTGTGTGTGTGTGTGTGTGTGTGTGTGTGTGTGTGTGTGTTTATTTTATATTCTGGGAGAACAAAGAAAAAAGAAGAAAAAGACTATTCAGTACGAATACCACAGAACTACAGTGCTTCCATCTCTAACCTGTGGGGAAGGGTATGCTGTCATCAACTTGCTTTTCATGACCACATGATGTATTGCCTTTGGCTTCCACTGTTGCAGTAAGCCCTTTGCACTTGGCTGCTCATCAGGACAGTGTCCGAGGGCTCATTCTGTTCTGGAAGGCAGAAATCTCGCAGAGAGGAATGCAAGGTGGAAGTGTCAGGTGAGCATGGACTCTTACACTACAGATGATGTGCCAAATTTACTTTCTCAATACATGTGATCTGTTAAATCCAACACCACAATATTTTATATTGCCCCTCTGAAACAGCAGGATGAACAAGACTGTGTTCTCCACACCCGGCCCCTATGTCATTTCCTTTGCATTACTAGTTACGGTGCCATGAATTGTTTGAGACTGAATGAATTAGTCCATGAACATTTGATATATTACATATCGGTAGTGGATAGAATCTTTGGGGGGAAACCAAGAGTTTTCTGCTATTAAAAGCAAGGAAAATCAAGAGGTTATGCTTTCCTTTTCAATTTGAGTCAGTCCCACTAAGTTAATAGCTGATAGCTGTGGTTGTTGTCTCGTTCAGTCCAAGAACTTGAAGATTTATGCAGTAGGACCTGACTGCCATTAGGGTGAGACCAATCTTATGAAAGAATGATCCCCTGAAAGAACCAGTGTTGTCTTAAGGCATTGTATCCTAACATACTTCCTAAAAGAACACAGCACTTTTGGTCTATACTTAGGACAAGGCATTATATTCAAATACACTGATAAATTCCCTATTATTCATTAACACATAAGAGGAAATACATTGACTATTTGGGACTCTATCATTAAAAGGACATGGTACAGTGGGGAAATGGAGGTTAAAGATCAATGCCACCAAGAGCTAGAACTACTCATTGAAATGCCTGTCAGTTTAACCAGCTAAGCACAAGTTGGCTAATTACTATTTTTAGTATCTCCATGTAATTATATTTTAATTAAAACATGAATGTATACATTTATATATTATAATTATACAAAAACTACATACTAGAATAATTGTATAAACTGAAATTGTAAAAATAGTAATTAGTATTTCTCAGGGGGTTGGCTTGTCAAATTTTTTTTTCAATAATAGCTATCCAGAGTACCACATAAAGTATTACTGCATCCTGTGAGAAAAACAGCACTTGGATTGCCATCTTGAATTTACTAAATTGGAGTCCTGAGAGGCTTAATGAGCAAATTCATAACCAAGACAATATAATTTCATAATTCACATCTCAGCAATTGCACCATATACTATGGAGCTACTCCACAATGCATCATTTTAAGGAAAACTTACTTTTAATAGATTAAAGAAAAATATGTTTTTAAGCCTCCCTGGATCATTCAGGCATTAGTAGAACACAACTTTCTGAAACAAATAGGTACACTCTGGTCTAAAAGCATTGCAGAAGGACTTAGAATTCTGTGATATCTACTGACATGTGTAAAAGTACTATAAATAGTATTTTGGTAAGAAAATCAGTATTTTAAATCTGATTTTTTTGTAAAGGCAAAAACTAACAAGTCTTAGTATAGGAAATCCTATTACCTACATTATTTTTCTAATAATAACCTTATTTGTAGAAATAGAGAGTTTGTAATAAGTTATTGTAATATTTTAATACCCTCTTTAAAATATTTCATTAATAAGGTGGCCCATCTTTGGAAGGTCTGTCCCATCCCTTCGCTGTCAGTCTTGTTTTATGATAGAGAATTTTTTGTTTCGTTTATCATAAATATCAACTTTAAAGTGTACCAACTTCATCATAATCTGTACTGTTCTAAATTGTATCCTTATGTAGCACTGTTAACCAACTACATAATTTTGTTTTTCCTTCACAACTGTACATTAAAATTTGTTTATTTCTATAATCCTACAAATTTATACCTGTTAGTTTCATGATAGTGGAGTCTTGCTGATGTAATGCAAAATGTACATCATCAGGAGATAAAAGAGCGTCTGGCACACAGAAGGCAGCATGAATGTAATTTAAAGAAGCTACTCACAAAGTGCACTTCAAAACAAAATATGATACAGGAAATGAAACTATAATTTTACAAACCGGTAGATTAAAATGTTTCCACCATAAACTCAAAGAACAAATTTTGCCCATGTTACCAAAGCAAAAATATTCTACTGATCCTCTTTTTTAAAGTGAAAATATGTGTCCATCAGTGGAAATGATTTCCTCTTCTTTGTGCCTAATGTCATCTTTTGTAGGAACACAATGGAAACTGTGTATAAAATCTGGCAGACAAAAACGATCCTATTTATACAAGCTTATGCAAATCCTTGATCATTACAGATTTAAATCAAACACAACGTTAAGAATATAGAAATGATTTTCACCTGGCAAAAACACAAACTATGAACATTTTAGGTTGAAGTTTTCTACCACAGCATCTCAAAACATAATAAAGTATCTGTGCCTTAACACCTTCTGCTCAAGATTGATTATATTGAGTTTGTTAGTACTAATTGAAAGGTGTGTCCCCCAACTGCACAGATGCCTAAGCAGAGTACTCACTCATCACCACCAAAACTTAATGGACCAACCATGAAACTTCAGACTCGCCAAAGATGCTGAAAGCTCCATTGTTAACATCTTAATGGAAAATAGCAGAGTCCATATTTTATGTGGTGAAGTTTAAATGCCAGGGCTTGTTTTAAATTTTCCACTTGAAATTCCTCCTCTCTAGTCTCTATTAATAAATCATGTGCTCAGTTATTAAGAACAAGCTGTTAGATCTAAGACCAGAGATTGTTGTAAATCTAGATTGAAGATAAAATTAATTTTCCACTCATTAGGATGTAAAATCAAATTGGTGGGAACTCTACCCAAATCCATTTTTAAAATATGTTTTAGTTGTATGAGTTAACTTCATTTATAAGACTGGAAACCATATCATGAGGGAAAATGGGGCTAAAGTGGTTTATCAATTTCAGAGATAACATATAAAGCAAGAGGAAATGAAAACTCTATTCATAGTTCATTTTATGATTAGGATTTCTGAGAAACATATGGATAGGAACTGTTCCTCATTATGCTACTATCATAGACTGTTCGAACCTAATCCTGGATGACACATCCCCTACTTATCCACATAAATCGCATAGATACTGCTCCTAAGGCAATGATAAACTAAATAAAGGATTCAATCAGGTGCAAGAGAAAACACATTCAAGAAATGTGGTAAACACAAGATGACAAATCTGCTACTGACATAAATTGAAACCTGTTTTATAGTAAACTTTATGTGTGCATATATATATATACACATACATATATACATATATGTATATATTTCCTGAAATAACAATTAAATGATAGCATCATTGACAGTAAATCATTAGGCATTAATATCATTTCCACAAATTATGTGTTATACATTCCTATAACTGAAAGCACAATAGATACGTTTTAACAGCCTCACAACAAATGCATTAGTGTTGTTTGTGGCAAAATGTTAGAATGTTCCTGATGTCACTCTGTGGTGCAAGTTCTTCAAATGCAGTATAGTCCTAGGGAACCACCATTGTATGGGAGGTCTACTGTTGATGGTGATATCATTATGAGGCACTTGGCTGAACTTCTGTTATTCATAGAAGAGGCTTTTGTTATTGCTATTGTTTTATGACTCTTCTAGGAAGAGTTTGACTTTAAAAAAATACTTATATATGATAGGACACCTGGTGTCATTGAAAAAGTACATTGATATTGAAGCAAGGTAAAATGCAAAGGTCATTTGTTGCCGACTTATCATTAAACTGTTCCTTAGATCCTTGTTCATAACATGACAGTGTTCACCTAATGGAATAGTGACAACCTAAGTAGGTAACTTGCATAAAACTATTAGCTTAGTGCTAACATAGAATTCCTTCATGGACTTCCTCTTTGATAAATCTACACTAAGCAGCTACATTTTATAAGGCCTAGCTCTTCATATCTCCTTCTGGTCTACTCATTTATTTTTAATTAAATATCTCATTGTTTCATAGCTCCAAGTCTATTTATAGAGGACTTCCACATTTATGCTTTTCATTGAGACCAGTTTAGACTTATTTATTCAAGTTTATTGACATTCTCCACTTGTATACTTCATATCTACAACTTCCTTGGCATCCCTAGACCTGTGTACTTGTTAAATAATTTTTACTGTGGTAATTCATAGCACATGGATTTATGCAGTGATACAAGATGGCTGAGGAAGACTTAATGTGACACTAAGTCTATTCCTTCTATTATCAAACTCTATTAAATACACCTCTGAACCTGACTGGCAGTCAGGCTTATCAAGGCCACTACAGGAACTATTAAGCAATGGCAGCCTCTTGTCACTAGTTACAAATGCTCTTTGTTTTCCTCCAATACAAATTCCACAGCAGGCATCAAAGTGTGATGTTTTAAAGGACAAAGTTCTCATGGATACCCCAATCCTCCCTCTCCCTATATTCGTTGTCCTCCCAGGTGCTGTCACACTTGCTCCTACATCATGCCTTAGCAATGGAGAGTCAGCCCCTTTGAGAACATGGAAGGAAGGAATAAAGTGTGGCCAGGAATTTATTTCTCTGACTTCCTCTCTGAGATTTTGTTAGCTGGTTGTTCCTGAGCTGGAGGTCTCCAGGACCTCCTTCTTCCCATTTGTAACACTTTATTTCCCCTTTTGCTCTTGGGTTTTTAACACCTGCTTTATTGCTCCAGATCCTTCACCATCCCCTAATGGACAACTATGCCTCGCTTCCAGTTTTACAATTTCTTCATATATGAAGTTCCTTTGGAAGAGTGATGCCACCTGTTTCCTGACGAGAGTAAGTGGTAATACCCACTTTTCCTCATTTCGTTCCCTCAAATGAAAAATTATGCCCTCAGACATACTGTGATCTGCTTCAAACGATTCCCTCACTGGGTCCATGACTGCTACTTTGACTCAATGTTTAGTTTCAAGAAAACAACACATTCTCAGAAAGTGCCTAATCTTACAACTGAAAATATATTCTACCAGACAGAATATCCTAAGACACTGCTCTCTTCTGTCCTCGGAAGGCTTTCCTGACTTATAGTGAGATGATGGGATACATCAGCTCTGAGATTACAAAGCAATACACATGCAATAGGAACTGTACCTTTTTTTTTATATCTTCTTCCAAACTGGTCATATGCAGCATGACAATATTTTGTGATCCTGGCAATGGTTGTAATCTCTGCGCTCAGTCACCTCTGCAATCTTGAAGATAAACAACAGATTCTCTGCAATGTGTTTTATGACCAAGCCACAGTGTTCTGCAGGCCAGGAATTCGGGGATTTTTGACATTTGTAGTTACAACTGTAAAATTACAGGTACTAGTTTTGTCTTTGTCATTCTCACTTAAATTAGGCTTCACGATGAAGAGAACTTTCTACTCAACCAAAAATCAGAGCCTGTAGACACTTGTTAAATATTTAGTGAGGGAAAGGACAAATTAAGCAAGTATCCTTTCCATCACCATGGCTGAGCACATAGCTTACTGTATGTGAATCCTGCAGAGAATGATGAGTCAGAGGTGTGGTCACTAGCCTCAACTCCCGATGTGAACCTAGGTCTGCTAGGAATTATTTTGTGGTCCTCACCAAATCCATCTACATGAAAAGGATAATAATAGCACACAAGGTAAGCTTTGAGAAAATGACATTGTTTGGTGTTTAGATTTATGGCCCTTAAACTTAGCAGTGTTGTATAAGTATTTATTATTATTATCATTATTATCTTCTTAGTGCTATGCAAATATCTTATTATTATTATTTATTCAGGGTCTTGATATTTAGCCAGGGTGACCTTTAATTCACATCCTCCTGAACAAGTTTCCCAAGATTTGGGCTTATAGGTCTGTGCTACCACACTCAACTATCCCTATTATTTTAATATTGTACAAACAATGTAAAATACGAAAAGCATACACATACACACAAAAAACAAAGACAACTACTACTACTAAGTCTTACTTTCTCATAGAAAGAAGCATAAAATAAGAAAATTTGGAAATAATGCCAGTATCACATGACTACCTTTAAACCATAATATATTTCTCTCTGGTAATTCATAATAACACAAGATATATAGAAGTCTCAAAAGTAGTCAGCTTTACTAGGAAAAACTTAATCAGGCAGTAGGGTAGCAGCAGGCAGGTGAGTAGGGCCTGAAAAGTCTCTATCCTCAGACATCTTGCATTCTAATGAGGAACACAAGTCAAGGCCCTATGAAATCCCTTAAACATGTACTTTGTGTATAACAATAGTGCTCATCCAAATATTTCAATGTTAGACAGTCTAATCTTCACATATTCATTGTATGATGATCTAACATTCCTAATTTCACCTCTGTTGCTGTGATAAAACTACTCTGAAAAAGAGCAAATTAGGGGTTCCAGTACCAGTTCCAGGTTCCAGCCCACCACAGCTGTGGAGTCAAGGTGGCAGGAAGAGAGAAGAGCTAGTAGAGAGCAGAGGAATGCAAAAGCATGCCTACTGCTCATCTAGCTTTGTCAACTCATGAAAGTCAAGATCCAAAATAAAGAACTGATGCTGCCCACTATTAGATGGAGCCTCCACACATAAATTAGCATAACAAGACAGTCCTCCACACACATGCTCACAGGGCACACTTATCCAGACTGCCATCAATGGGACTTTCTTCTTGTGATCCTAAATTATTTCAAATTGATAATTAAAACTAACTATCATTCAGATCCTACAAGATGGCTCAGTGGGTAAACATGTCTGGCACCAAGCTTGGCTGCCACATAGTGAACAGAGAAAGTCAAGTCCTACAAGTTTCTTCTGATGTCTACTTGTGCACCATGGGACACACATCACACACACACACACACACACACACACACACACACACACACACACACAAATACTCTATCTATCTATCTATCTATCTATCTATCTATCTATCTATGCTGACAAAAGATGAGCTAGTTAATCAACAAAACTATAAAGATTTCCTTTTGCAAAGACACACAATTCACTGGTAGAAATCAGTTTCTTTTAAGTCCTTTATTACATCATGTCTCCTCTCTTTTGCTCAGCATAGATCCCATGGTTCATCACCAGGACATACTATTGTATATACCCTAAACCTGGGTAAGTATAGACTACTTGTATTCAGCGCTTTCATATATGCAGCTGAACACATGGGGGGCTGGAAACAATATTCCCTTGTTTAGGGTGAGGTTTTTAATCTGTAGACAACTGGACTATAGGTCCCTTCCTAGTCTATGATTCCTAAACATTTTCTCTACTAAATACTCATAAGCAATTTCTGCTAAAGACATTTCTAAAGAACTTTCACAAATTTATTTATTGTAACATTTTTAAGATGCATTCCAGGTCCATAATATGAGTTAGATGGTGGAAGCTCATGCTGCCAAGCCTGATGTGCTAAGTCCAATGCCTGGGACCAAAATGGAAGGTTAACTGATTTCCACAGGTTATCCTGACTTCCATAATCACACCATAATAAACCCCCCTTCACTCCACACATAAAATAAATAAATAGATAAATAAAATGCAATAAGAAGTTGAATGTCCTGTTGCAGAAGTAGAGTCCTGAGCAGAAGGGTGCAAGGCTACCTGTGTCTGTTGCATGGACCACAGCTTCACTTTGACTACTTCTGTGACATCCCTGGAGTTATTGTTATATATTCATTCATGGACCTCACTTTAGGGCATTATCAAAGAGCTGGAAGATACAGCTGAGAACAGCTCAGGTGTTTCTTTTCCAGATTCCTTCAAAATCATTGGTACATTCAGAATGTTCCAGGTAGAAGGGGCTGGAGAGATGACTCAGTAGTTCAGAAACTTTAGTTTAGGTCCCAGTACCCACACCATGGTTTAATACCTTCTGTAGCTCCAGTTTCAGGGGATCTGAAACCGTCCTCTGGACTCTGTAGGCACTAGTCACAATCACAACATATATACACACATGTAGACAAAACACTCATACATATGAAATAGCACAGAATGGTATATACAACCTGGTAAGAGAGAAGTTCCATCAGTAGTCCTACTGAAATGTGGTGACAATTAACCAAAACATTAACTAGCGTGGAAAAAATAGCCCTAAAGATGAAAAATAGTGCATCTATATATTGATGGGACCCAACAATTTGTTAATTAGAATTAAGGGCCATTCAACAGCAGGGAAATCATGCCTGGTACTATAAACTTAGACAATCACCCTTTGCCAATGAAGTAATGGATCTTACACACACACACACACACACACACACACACACACACACACACACACACACGTCACTGCTATGTTCCTTTATCAGTATAATTTCTAACTACATAGTATGTGCTTATCCTTATATCCACAGCTAGGTGTAGCTCTCACTCCTCATCAAAGTCTTTATAGCTAGACCATTACATAAAGACTGAATAGGTCAAATTACATAGAAAAATTGATTATGGGTTGCCTAGTCCCAACTTATATGTCTACAATACAACCCCACCACTAAAATAAGACCTGAACAACTGTGGTGGGATTGTGTTCCCCAAAACCAAAAATATTGTGTACCTGTAGAGAGCTGCGTGTAGCCACGCCTCAAAGATGGCGCTGGCTTCAACCTTCCACCCTCCCGACAGTGAGTGCTTTCTGTGATAAACAACTCCTTATTTGGCTAAGGCTAAGGATTTGGCTTGCTTCCACGTACCTGGACCTATCCACAGAACCCACGTGGCAGATTGAGGTTGGCTGCCCAGAAGCTATTTAGGTTGTGAGTTGGCTTTCCCCGGGGTCAGAAGATTGTTTCAAGGTTCCTGAATAAACTGCTTGACGAAGAGCCTGGTGTTGTGTCTTCCTTGCTGGTCGAGGCAGACACGACATGTACCCTAGTAAACTTATCTGGGGTCAAAGAACAGAACAGCCACTAGATACAGAGGCTAGAAAATGGTGGCACTCACACCTTTAATCCTAGCATTCCAGAGGCAGAAATCCCTCTGGATCTCTGTGAGTTCAAGGCCACGTTGGAAACAGCCAGGCATGGTGACACACACCTTTAATCCCAAGAAGTGAGCCTTTAATCCCAGGGAGTGATGGCAAAAAGCAGAAAGATATATAAGGCATGAAAATCAGAAACTAGAAGCTTTGGGCTGGTTAAGCTTTTAGGCTCCCCCCCCCCCCCCCCCGGGGCCGGGTTTCTCTGTGTAGCTTTGTGCCTTTCCTGGAACTCACTTGGTAGCCCAGGCTGACCTCGAACTCACAGAGATCCGCCTGGCTCTGCCTCCCGAGTGCTGGGGCTTTTAGGCTTTTGAGCAGCAGTTTCAGCTGAGATCCATTCAGATGAGGACTCAGAGGCTTCCAGTCAGAGGAAACAGGATCAGCTGAGGAATTGGCAAGGTGAGGTGGCTGTGGCTTGTTCTGCTTCTCTGATCTTCCAGCAGTCACTCAAATACCTGGCTCCAGATTTCTTTTTATTTATAAGACCTGTTAAGATTCCTGCTACAAACAACAAAGGTTGATATACCAGCATGTGGTGGGGGAATGGTCAAAAGGCTTCATCCCTAGATAAAGAGTTACTGGCACTTAGTGACTGCTGTGAAAGGGAGACTTAGTCTCCCCAGGGATGAACCTACAATCGGTTATCCAATACCAAGTGGTCAGCCCATGCAAGCAACACTAAATCAAATCAGCAGGTTATGTTTATATATTTATTTTCAACTACATATAATTAAAGAAAAGATGCCGGGAACTTGAGAGGGAGGAGGTAGATACGGAAGAGATTGAAGAAGGAGTAAGAAAATGCTATAATCAAACTGTTAGTAATACTTAAAAAGAAAAAAATTAAAAATGAAAGTCATTGCATAGAGTAAAAGAGACATAGGACCACAGATGACCTCTAGAGCAGCACTGTAGAAAGACAGGATCAGATGACTCTGAAATCCAGGATAATCTCTGTTTCATATATGATTGGGTCAAATTCCAAAGGAACCACAAAGAGATAAGGAAAGGAAAAGACTGTTTCTACCCTGTTTATATTATATGATAGTGAATTAGAAGAGAAGATCAGTGACTACATACCAAAAGTTCCCTTACAAAGCTATCACTCTCTACCATATAAAAATGTTTTCATGTATTTGACTATTTAGAAACCATTTAATACTTGTATTTATATGGATCTCATTTTAAGGAGGATTATAATGTAATAAACACCTAACAGAATAGAGTAAGCATTAAGTTTTTAAGTATATCACATTATTGGTAATGGAATGTTTTGCTGCACATTCTACAAGGTATTTATTCCATTTCATTTCTTTTAGCTTGCATTTGTCCTTTAAGGACTTTTTAGCATAATATATTATCTTCCAATGTGAATGATCACATCTGAAGAAGTATTTAAATTCTAGCATACTGTGAGATTAATAAACCATGAAAATCTGACATTACTACAGATGCAGAGCATTAATTGCCTTTAGACACAGGCTTAATCTCTATGCTCCATAAAAATTTAGTCATGATTTTTGAAATAGCAAAACAATTGCCAGGAAAAACTCTAAAACTCTCTCTATATAATGCATATATTATTAACTATAGCTTTAATATTTCATTCTATAGAGTACATACTTTAACAATTCAAGTATCACCCTCCATGGCAGGCTAGCTAACCTAGATATCAGCAGTGAGATATTATAACTTAACCTCCTGTTATCCTAGTCCAGCACCATGTTAACTTTTAGGGCATAACATAAACTAATAAGTGAGAGGAAAATGAGCTGGTCACAATGACTGTGCTGTCCTACAATCATCATGAAGTCAGTGGCCAGAAAAAGGCAAGAGAAGATACATTCACTCGCCAAATTAATGATTTATTATTTCAGCCTCATAACTTGAATCAAATCAACTTACACCAAGATATAATAATACCTCCCATTTGTAAAGGATCTATTTCGAGAGCTCCAGCACAAGTCTGACTCATCCTTTAGTACCAAATCCCACTAATTTATAATGTATAAATTAAATCATATATAATTATTTTATATAAATATATGCATACATATCATAATTAATATAATGGTATGTAATATAATTAAGTTTTATATATATATATACATATGTAATGATTTAAGTTGTATTTTCCCATATAAGCATGACTATGATAAAAGTTAGCCTATAAATGGGCACAGTAAGGAATTAACGACAATGAACAAAAACACATAGAACAATTGTAGACTGTTTCTGTTCAAGTCTTCCACACACAAATTTGGTGAATTCCCATCCTAAGTAAGCATTTGTGTTTTATTCTCTCTACCTATTCCATTTTGAATGTTGAGGTTTACTTATTTTTACTTTTAAATAATTTCATGAAATAGTGTCTAACTATAAATTTTAACATTAACATGTTTTTTTCTCCCATTTTAAATTTAGGAGCTTCAATTTTAATTTCCCAAGTTGCCTTTAGAATATTCAACTTACAAGACTCCGAGGCACTTTTCATTTTATCTTCTTAAAGAAAATGAGGTTTATCTTACACAATGCTATGCTTCCAAAGCAAAAGATCTTAATCCTCGAGAAAGTGGCACACTTGGAAGGGTTAGAGAGAGTGGGTACTTGGGGACAACGCTGCTCATGCCCTGGGCTGGATGAAGAATGAAGGCATGTGATTCCACAGTTTACCCAGAAAGGCATTGGATATTAGTTTCAGAATTGCTTATTTTTGTAATCTTATACTTCATAAATTTTGGATTTCAACTGACCAGCAGTATCTGGAACAAGGGCAAGTGACAGTGTGGAGGAGAGTGTGGGAAGGAAACGTTGGCAGGGGTTACAGAGAGGTAAAGCGTAATTAAGTGCCTGGTTGTAATCAATAACACTCTTATTCTGATGTGTACTAAATGTAGCTTAGAAATCTCAGAGTTCTCTTTAAAGGATATGTATCAGCTGGGCAGTTTGGCACACACCTTTAAAACCAGCTAGCACTCAGGAGGCAGAGGCAAGTGGATCTCTATGAGTTTGAGGCCAGTTTGGTCTATACAATGAGTTCCAGGGCAGCCAGAGCTACACAGAAAAACCTTGTCTTGGGGGAAAAAAAAACCTAAACAAGAACAAAAAACAAGCAAGCAAACAAACAAAAAAGATATGTATCAATAAATGTATCTTAGTAGTCATGGGTGTCTATCCCTCCTTCTGGATGTTGTAGGTTTACAGTCCAATGCAATATTAATTTATTCTAAAGTATCTGACATCCATATATCTAAACATGTAGAACACAGAAAGGAGCAAAAGTTGTATTTCTGTTTCAATGTGAGATGAAGCAATTTTACTATAAGAATATGACTGATATGTCTCCTTAAAATGTTGACAGTGACACCCACATCCAAATCCACATAGGTACACACATGCAGACACACAAGAGCAGAAGTATATAATTCCAAATTCTCCTGTGATTTTATTTCCCTTCACCAATTCAATCCTTTTTATTTATTAAATGTGTACATAAACCTTTTTCTGTCATAGAAAAACAGTTTACATATAAACATGCCCCTAAATACATCAAATTAATCTATGCAAATAGTAATTTAGTAGTGTTGTTTAGGAAATATTAAGAAGTCAAATACCTCAAAATTAGTTTTGACATTTTAATATTAATGAAATAATCAACTGCTAGATTAGTTTTTTATAAAGTCAATAAATATGAATATTTTATTATGTGAAAATCAGATCAATGTTTTAACAGTCTGTGATTAAAATGAGCTAATTAAAATGAGCTAGATCAGTTTGATAATAGTAATGGAAGTATAAAATGATTGTCAAAGAAACACTAAAAAATATTGACAACAGTACCAAATTAGTATAACCTTTATTCTGCATAAATGTATTGAAACTCATAATTCATCATTTCCAATAGAATATATATATATATATATGTTCTTTTCTTAAGGTGATGTTAGTCCAGAGGAATTAATACAGAGAGAAGTTACACATTATATCATCAGGCCAGATTTCAGTGATTCTAACCTCTTGGGGAAAGAGTACATGAACAAGAAAGCATGCTATTGCTGAAGAGTAAGAAAGATGAGCAGATAGACATTATATAGTCAGAAGATGAGTGATAGACGACAAATGATAGATGAATGAAACATATAAATGATTGATAGATGATACATACATAGATAAAATATAGATGATATAATTAGATGACCGATAGATGAAGACAGATTGATAGAAGAGATAGATGATAGATAGATGATAGATGATAGATAGATAGATAGATAGATAGATAGATAGATAGATAGATAGATAGATAGATAGATAAATGATATAGGTAGATAGATTATAGGTAGGTAGGTAGGTAGATAGATAGATAGATAGATAGATAGATAGATAGATAGACAGATAGAGATGGCAGACAAATAGGCTGAAAATTGTGAAATTAAAATTTGCAAAATATTTTTCTCCAGTTCTCAAATCTTTGATACAGAAAAGAGAAAGATTGATGTAAAAGAAGGTTTTATGAACTAATAAAAGCTGGCACAACTATAGATAGTTGTAGCTAATAACTGAAAATTTGCTTTATGCATTACAAAGTGACAGGCCCTGAGAAGAAACAGGCAGATGGAAATCTTGATTTTTATCACTTTTTCTCCAATATTATAGACCAATAATTGCTGTATAATTTAAACCAACCATCCTTGACCATAAAATCTGTAGTGTGTCTTGTAGTTTTGCATTTTTCTCTGCAACTATATAAGCCCTTTGCATGCTCTGCTGTTGCTTTATAAATCTGTTTCTATTTTATTTGTTTGCACCAAAGAGAAACATGTAGCAATTCTGCTCATAGGAAAAAATAAACTAGAACACTCTGAGATTATCCATCACAGTTTGAAATTAAGATTAATACATATTTTTCTTCAAGTAATTTTAGACAATATAAAATCCACCATCACTTAAATATTTTCCTACTCTACCTTATGACTTCTATTCTTGTTTACATTTTGAAGGGACGAAGGGAGGATGGTAAGGAATGGTGAGGAATAACAACATAACTCCAGCATGTCTATTTTTTCATCTTTGTTCTGATCCATTATGCTTTTATTGCTCTGGGATACAAAAAGAGATAATCACTGTGTTTTCAGCAAATAGCAATCAGTGTAAAGAACAAAACTGGTGTGTTCTTTCATGCCTGGATCTTATTTCAATGTACAAAACCACATTCCTCTATGCTTCATTTAATTCTTCAATTTTTCTTGTTAAATGTCAAAATCTGTATAAAGAATAGGCAATAAAACCATGCAATAACTATTTAAAGATGTTATTGAGGAGACAAGATGAATATAAAAGAGAATGTCTCTCAGTCCTACCCATCTACATGTTAGGCAAAAAAATCAAAGGACTGTTGATGTACAAAGAGGAAACAATATCCAGAGTTCAAAATGAAAATCAACTTCAGTGGAAAATACAAAGCAGAATATCACCAAGCATTAATTAACAATATTAGCAATGTTGGCTAATTTTTAAAGTTATATTTGAATACTGAAAAATAACACGTACAATTAATTACATGTAAGTAATTATGTGAATTTGAAAATATGAATTTAAATGCAAACCAAGAACAACAGTACTTAGTAAAGCTTCAACAATAAAATAAAAAAGCATAAGTATTTCCCTTCTTTTCTTCAATAGAACTGTTTATGGAATAAGTGAAAATATTTGTAGCTCCCATTTCTCTCTAATTTTGAGGACACTGATATACAGGGTCATGTATTATTGAGATTGATGCTACCCTTTTAGGATTTTATGGACAGATAAACTACAACTCACATGAAAGGTCCAAGCGTTCCAGTCTTGGACCTTTCATTATTGTGTCCTTACCCTCACTCAAAACACACTTGCTGACATGCTAGGTCTTAGCAACACACAAACATTAGAAGCAAAGTAAGATATTCCTGTTGTTCCCAAGGAGACACGAAGGTGGAATTGCATGACAGAATTATTACAGAGCTGAGCTCAAAGTGCTGGGGAATCTGAGTGGGTTGCGTTTACCCCAGAAGGTAGGGAACAAGAGGCACTAACGGGTTATTTTATTAAACATATTCTGAAGGTTTAACCCTTGCACAACTCCTCATCGCCAGCTTAGGAGTGCTCAGAGAGGTGAAGAAACTCGTGAGAATGGAACTCTTCCCCACATCTCATCATGAAGAAAGATTCTTCTTTTGTGGTACCATAATGCTTCAAAAGTATCTGCCATGGTGCCTGACACAAAAGTTTATTCAGCAAGTATTCTTTATGCTTATCCATAATTTATCATTACAATCCATGTAAACACCTACAGGGCAGTTTTCAGAGAAGCTAAACATTATAAAATGGATCTCATATTGTTCCTACATTTTCTGTATCTGTATAATATCCATCTATGTATTTGACTATCATGGCATCTCTATCTCTTACATTTCTCTCACACTATTACATATATGTCTACATGCTATGTATCAGAGCACATACATACAAACACAGATACACTTACATAAAAATATATACATAAAAACTATCAGATGATTCACCATCAGTTTTACTCATTAACTTAGAGAATTTTCTAAGAAATGTTCAAAGTAATCCAGAACAATAGAAATTGCAACTGGAAAAAAAAAAAAGAGAGAAAGAAACTCAAACATAGGGACTGGAGAGATGGCTCATACTGCTCTTGCAGAAGACCAGAATTCACTTCCAGCACCATGTTAAGTGGTTCACAGTTGCCTATAATTGAGCTCCTGGGGATTTAATGCCCATGAGCACCAAACACACATGTGCAAAAACCAATAAATATACAAATACAAATATTTTAATAAATGAATCTCTAAAAAACAATTCAAACAATAATATGTACAAGAAAAGAGGTAAATTTAGGCACAGCTTGTTACTTACTGCAAGGTTGCCTGCACAGTCAGGAGACAACACAGTCTGCCTATACCAACATCTAAATCTAATGCGGGCAAATCAGGGACAGATCTGAAAAGAATCCTCATATTGCCTGTAATCATCAGAGATGAATGATTATTTCAGGAATGTACCAGATTACTGTAGATGTCCGTAAAAGTCAACTGAAATATGATTACAAGAGTCATTTAGATATGAATTAAAGACTAGAGAGTTCTTGAAGAGAAAAATAAGGCAATTGATGTTTAATATTAACAAATATTAAATTAAGAATTGAAATAATTTTTTAAAATATCCATTGAAATATAGAAAAACAAATTCAATTTCAAGGACAACATGAGGATTTTTTTACACTAGAATCTACAGAATAAGTAGCCATTTTAATAGGAGCTTTCATGTTTTTAACACAACTTCATATCAATAAGGCATTCAAATAAATGTAGGCTCTTCAATATTCAATCATAAATAAACCTAAGTGTGTTAAGCTTCATGCTTAAAATATCAGTGCATGTAAATAATGGATGACCATGATTTAAAATGATCAACAGAGATGAACTTTGGAGAGCTACATGTAAATTTGGTTTTTCCTTTGTTTTTTTTTTCTATAAACATCATAGTTTAATTATAAAATCATAAATCTATCAGTTATTTAAATTCTATTCTTTTTACTACTCAACAAAAAAAACTGATAACAAGTATTTCATGTATTTTATAACAAAATTATTCAAATAATTTCAATAGAATATTTGTTCAAGTATATATATGTGTGTGCATGTATAACGTATTTATGATTCAGAAAACAGACATTAAGAAATTAAAAATTTTAATACTCAGGGTTTAAAAATGTCAAATTTTCTTTACAGTTTAGATTTTGTTAAGTATTCTATTTAGTGCAGATAAGAGTCTTGTGCTTGACATTCAAATAAACCTATAAAATCACCTATGATAAAAAATGTGGCTCAGCTTTTATTAATTTCTATCAGAATTCTGATAGTCAACTGAAATGCAATACATTAACAACTGTAAAAGTATAACAGCTTTCAAAAATTAAATTTAAATAAACTTTTTGTTGGTCTATATGGTTACAATCAAAAGAGGAGGCTACACCTCATACTTAAGGCCCAAAGGATATTTATAAAGCTACTATCTTAGTTATGTTTCATCAATCTCATCAGCCATCTATAATCAGATTTATGAAATAATATACCTGGCAAATATCCCAATAAATTATGCACCTCCCAGTCATATAACCATGCTATTTTTGTGTTGACTTTCCTACTATAGACATAAAGACTACTATTTCAGGGATGTCACAGAATGGATTAACATGCATCTAAAGGACAGGGCTCATTGTTATCAATCGTCAAAGCAAAAAGGACGGAGTAGAAAAGTAATTATTCTTAGGTCAAAGGACACAATTTAATGCTAAAATGCGATTCTTTCAATAGGACAATTTTTGTGACCCCTGGATTAGGTTTCATTTCATAAGAACAGATGTGAATTGCACTAATTGCCAGGATCTAAGGTTTTTATATCATTTTAAAGCACTTAAATTTACATGTACAATACCTATTCACTATGCCAACATTCTATTATCATGCAAGCTTTGATCTTTTCCTTGTGAAATTACTTCAAATATCAAATAGACTTAATATCAAAAATGAAGTGATATGGAAGTCATCTATATTGAAGGCTAAAACATGTTACAAATTTTCAATATTTAACTTACTCTGTTAATTTCTAGGAGAAAAAAAGTTTGCCACTAAAGTAGAAAGATTAAAGTACAGAGAGTCATAGAATAAACTTTGTTTCCTTAGTACATTTTTTTCTTCTAGAAAATAACACAGAATAGAATAAATTAAATATTGAAACTGTGGCAGTTTGAATGTATTTGGTCCATGTAATCTCATAGGGAGTGGCATTGTTAGGAGGTGTGGCTTTGTTGGAGTGGGTGTGGCCTTGTTAGGGGAAGTGTGCCACTGTGGGGGCAGGCGTTGAGGTTTCCTATGCTCCTGGTACCAATTTTTAGTATTAGTTATTTTTTTGTATTATGCTAGAAAAGGCATGAGGTAGTAGACCACATCTGAATGTATCAGGGAAGCAGAGAGACACATATACTGCTCACTTGGCTCTCTTCTTTATTCCCCCAGCCGTATTACAAGCCACTCACAATCAAATCTCAGTTAACCCTCTTTAGAAATATCTCAGAGGTGTTTCCAGAGATGTGCCTCCTGAATGATTCTAAATATACTCATGTTGAAAATTATAGGTAATTGATTTTTACAATTTTTATATTGTTCCATAGAAGTCAGAATAAGTACATTAAAATTTATATTGTTTCTTTATTCTATATATTTGATTAACTTCTTGGTATTTCTTTAGTTTTAATCCCTCAGAGAAAATGCTCATTGAGTGAAACATGGTGATTGACTGAAGTATGTTTACCTAAAATGACCAGAGCACATGTTCAAAAATTAGAAGTTTGATGACCAAAATTAATCTTCCTGTTTTACTCCCATGGAAGCTTAGAAAAACAGAAATTGATTGCTTCTCAGTTTAGAGGGACAAATCAATTCTAATACAATAGAACTATCTACCTTTTATAAATGTGGGTTTATATAATGACAAACTATTACTTCCAATTCCATTTGAGTATTTGGGTCAACACTCTACACTGAATGCACCTGTATTGAGTTCTAAGTCGTAAGCACAATATTACTGAGTGAAGTAATTTCAAGTACAAATTTTTCCATTTTCTTCTTCATAACAAATGTCACAGATCATTTTCTGAAAATAACACAATGAATCTTTTGATTCCTCCCATGCTATCCATTAGTAATTCTATGGCTGTTGTAGAAACTGAGGCCATTTTTATTAAGCTTTTTAAATTGCTGTGACATCAAGTGGCGTGTGTGTGTGTGTGTGTGTGTGTGTGTGTGTGTGTGTGTGTGTATGAAAAATATTACCACTTTTTTATTTGTTCATTAAGATGACAGCAAGTAGGTGTCAGTACCATAAGTTGTAACAGTCTACCATATGTCTAGATGTGTATTTCTAAAGTATGAAAAAGCAGCAAATTTAAGACAACCAGGCTAGCAATTAACAACATGCATGTTCATTTGTGGCAAATTCATAGAAATTGTAATTTTTAGTGTTTAAAACTCAGTTCTCCAATCACGACCACCTTTGGCATGGTGAGAAAAGACTCAAAAACTTTAAGTGACATTCTCAGCATGAATAATAATTATCTAAAGTTGGAGGGGATGGCTTCACAAAAGTTAGCATTGTTGTTTATGAAAATACTTGCCTCAGAAACAACTGGCCCAGGTTCTGATAACATGAGATGCTGAAGCCATTTTAGTAGTTAGTAAGTTTGGAAGCAGGGTGACATTGGAAACAGATTTAAATTAGGAGCCAAAAATTATGAGAACCTCTGAAAATAATAATGAATACAAGCAAAGAGAACATACATAGGTCAATTAACCAGGAAAGGGAAACCAGATCTATAATTTACACAAGAGCCCTAAGCATCAACAACACTGTTCCAGAGCTTTGGGGGATTTTTCCTGAGCTAATGTCTCTGATTCAAGAGACTCTAACTGTTCTGAAGATACACTGGGATTGGTCCTAAAGCTGTTAACATACAGGAAGTTGACTTCATGAAATAATTTTAATTGTTATTTGAGAAAAAAGTTACCATTAATAGAGGTTTCTTGATAATACTTATTTAGCACCAAATGTATACTGACAAATTTCAGGCATTATTTTAAATCACATCCAAACAAAAAATTGATAATAAGTTATGAATCTATCGATCTCTGAGATTCAGAGAGATCATGTCGCCTTCTAAGCTTTGTGATGTTCTCAGGACTAATCAACCATTTTGAAGGGCAAATCAATCAGATAACAAAATAACTATTGCCCTGTATCTTTCCTCAGCTGGATGCAGAGGGTGATTCTTGGCAGTTCACACTGCTTCTCAATGGGGACACAAAATAAGAGAATTTAATTTTTAAGGCAGACACATCAGACACTGGAATTCTTTTCTTATACTTGAAATTGCATTCTATTTCTCCACACAGAAGTAGTTTCTCTTCATCTTTCTCTAGGACTGGGTGCTAAAGATACTGTATAATATACTGATTCATGAATCAAGACAGTAGGTTCCTTAAAAGAACTAAAAGTTGAAAAATAGCTTTCATTATAAGAGAAAACTTAATCATGAATTTGGAGAATTATCTACCCATATCATTAATTATTAATCTTAGAACTCGATAAAATACAAAGCATGCTCATTATCCTTGTATTTATTATCGAAGAAGCTATATTTATGATTCTGTGAAGAAAAGTAAAATCCACAATTCAATAAAATATTCTCTAGTGAGCTGACTGTATATAAAATTGATCTTCCTTCAGACTCTCTCCCTCTGTGCCTATCCCCATTCTCTTCAAAGAAAGATGTAATAAAAATGATTTACATTAACTGATTCTCTGAAAAGACTTTGGGTAAAGTCAATGAAATACTAGCATATTTTTCCAATACCCCATGAATTGAGATCTAAGATTCTACATTGTTCATAATATTATGCCTATCCCAAACTTATAACTCTAACCTATGTGATACAAAACACGTAGGTTATTTTGTTTGTTTCATGAAACTTTATCTATTTAAAAATCTTGGAATCTTAAAAAAAAAAAACTTAAGTGATTATGAAATCCAACCACTCATCTTAAATTCCCTTTAGGACCTAGGTGAGGAGCACAGATCCCAGAGATCTAACTTGTCCATAGTCTCACATATGGTACCCTTTTCTGAACACTACAGACTGAGTGTATGATTCCTTATGAGATTCACTCCTTGCTCTTGGACTCACATCTTTCCTATAATTATTAAAACACTAGATTAGTATTAATTCTCCCATAGATTATCACCTGCATGTTAATGAATGGCTAGTGACCTTGACAGACTAGTGAACAGGTGAAATGCTCCCCATCTACCTCCAAGCTAGAACTGTGTGAAGTAAGTACTGAACAAATGAGTATATAAGGAAGAATATTTGAAAAGACAAAACATTGGCTATCAAAATTGCAAATGGAGGGCATCCAAAACCTACTTAAAGGATACTTTATTGTAAGGACTTCTATGGATGATCTGAGATAACAAAAGATAAAAGAATAAGAAGATAAAAGGATAAAAGCATTGGTCTCAAGGAAAAAAAAAAGATGAGATGTTAGTCAGTCATTAGTATGTAACAGAAAGCCCTCTTACCATATCTTAAAGGATAAGAGAATCTATTGTTGAATGTCCAGCATAAGCCTTTAAGAAAAGGTTGCTTTGGGAATCTTTTTGAGGTATTTGTGTATTTATTGAAGTGTAGTCTCAAACTAGGAGTTGGGAACTCAAGAACCAATCGTATGTTTTCATAGATGAAATTCAAAATTATGAAAGATGAGATGGTCTTTCATTGTTTACCTCTGTATTAAGCAGAAAATATTTCCAGAATGTCTTCATTCAATTACTATTCTGCCTAGTTGTCTACAACTAACTTACACATCCACATAGAGACAAAACCTAAGATGTAGGAATGAGAAGCTTCATAACCAGCAGAGCCTTGAATCAAACATGTGTCACCACTGTGGCCAGCACCTTGCTGTGCCAAAAGGATGAGAAGCTAGGGAGAGAAATGCGGCGGTACTGTGTTCCCCAAAATATTGTGTACCTTAATAAACTTATCTAGAGTCAGAGAACAGAAAAGCCACTAGATAGTTAAGATAGGCAGTGATATCACACGCCTTTAATCCTAGCATTCCAGAGGCAGAAACCCAAGTGTTCAAAAATACAGCCAAGCATGGTGACTCACGCCTTTAATCTCAGAAAGCGAACCTTTAATCCCAGGGAGTGGTAGTAGAAAGCAGAAAGGCATATAAGGCATGAGGACCAGAAACTAGAAGCATTTGGCAGGTGAAGCATTGGGCCTGGTTAAGCATTCAGGCTTTCGAGCAGCAATTCAGCTGAGAGCCATTCGGATATGAGGACAGAGAGGCTTCCAGTCTGAGGAAACAAGACCAGCTGAGGATCCGGCAAGGTGAGATAGCTGTGGCTTGTTCTGTCTCTCTGATCTTCCAGTGTTCACTCCAATAACTGGCCCAGGTTTGGTTTTATTAATAAGAACTGTTAAGATTCCTACTGCAGAGAAAGATAAAGAGGAATTTGGACAGGCACTGTCCTCACCATGTGTACTTCCTAGGGGCAAGTGTGAAGCACTTGTGAGGCCCACCTGCGGAAAGGCAGGAAATATTGGAAATTCTGACAGGAAAAATAGTGAGGAGGAAATTGTGAAGACAGCAACTCAGACCAGAATTTTACATGTAAGGAATCTGACATCAGGCCCCTACACAGAGGAAGCTAAAACAGCCCATATTTGCAAATGATTGGATTAAAAAGAATACTGCATGGAAACCTCACTAAGGTTTGCTTGTATTGCTCACAGTTTTCCTAGACTCCCTGGGAAAAGCCAGGACCACTCTATGAAACACATTTCCAGTGTTTAGAGTCCTGGAACTTTTATTCTGATAGTAAAAGAAAAAAAAAAAAGGTCCACTGTGAACATGTACAATTGGTAATTAGGTTATATATTTATTTGTTTGCTGAAATAAAAAATAGAAAACTACAAAATAGAGAAGACAAGCCCAGGACTCTCTGTTTTAGTTATTTTAAAACAAAGTAAATCCACATTAACCAGTATAGAGAATGAGAAGAAAATTCACTAGAAGGCAAATTATATGTGTTCAAGACATGAATAAAAGAAGGTGTATATTGCAGAACTGAAAGGCTAGTATAAAGGGAGAGAGAGAGCTTAAGAGTGGGAAAGGAAAAAATTCAAACTTGATTCTAAGAGTGTCAGTTTTGTAATGTAGTTTTTGGAAGATCTCTGAGTAATGAAGCTAAGACAAAAGAAGGAAATGAATAAATATGGGATGTGAGGCTACAGAAACCAAACAGGATTCTGGTGAGGTGGCAACATGTATAGAAGAGAAGCAGAAGATGAGACTTGGCAAGAGAGTCCACGCCATGGTTGCAAGGATGGCAAAGAAGGGATAAGATAAGATAAGATAAAAACTGTTGCTGAGACAGCTCTCTCGAGGAAGTACAGGTTTCAGGAAAACTTGACTTTGGTTTATTTAAGCTGTCAGGAAGCTGTAGGGCAGAAAATTCCCAAGCAGCAAATCTAATTTTGTGGTACTTATGATCCACCCAGGGAAGGAGATGAGTAGAGTGTAAACACAGAACTACAACGTGTGGTTTGGAAATGTGAGTTTCTTCAGACAGGCCCTTGGAAACTTTGAGCAGTATAGGCGGGACTAACAGAGAGGAGAATTAAGGGAACAGGAAGGGAAAGGGAGTCACTGCCAGCTGCTGCCATGACAAACAGCATGTGAAGATACCGCTAAGCCACGAGCCATGTGGCAAGGTATAGATTTATAGAAATGGATTAATTTAAGCTATAAGAACGGTTAACAAGAAGCCTGCCACGGCCATACAGTTTGTATGCAATATAAGTCTCTGTGTTTACTTGGTTGGGTCTGAGTGGCTGGGGGACTGGCGGGTGACAAAGATTTGTCCTGACTATGGACAAGGCAGGAAAACTCTAGCTACAGCAGCTCTCCTAGGCTAACATCAGAACCCAGCTCTCTCTGGCTTCCAATGTTTATGGAAGAGCAGCGGCTCTCTAGGAATCCTCCAGGCCTTTAGCACCAGATGGAATGCTGAGGCATCCAGCCTCGTGCATAGAGCAAATACCAATTTGGGGGCCTCTCCAATATAAGACAGCAACTGTGGGGTTACCTTGCCCCTACTGTGCAAACTAGTCTACTAAATGCCCTTTTATATACATTCATTCCACCAATTCTGTTCCTCTGGAGAGCCTGACTTAAATTGCCATCTATCTTTAGAAAATGTCCATCTTCTCAAACAAAAACTGAAAACTCACTAACCAATAAGTCCCCATGTTTCCTTACCCAGGGCCTAGAATACACCTTTGCACTCTCTGCCTAAACCCAACTAGTTAGTTTGTATGTGGAATCATAAATTAGTTGTCTATTTGTAACAGACTTTTTCACTCCAGATAATGCCATAAAGTCTTGCTGTACCATGCATCAGTATCTCCACCACTGTCAGGATTGAATAATGTTCCATGGCATGTATATGCTGCTGTTTTATTTCTCCATGTATACATACATAGACACTTGGCTTTCCTTTCTATTCTGACTATTGTGTTTGGCTCTAAACATTGGGGTATAGATCCTTTCAAGTTCATTTTAAAAAAATCCAGTCTAAGGGTGTAGGAAGTGCAAAGATATGCACAGCCCTGACATATTTTCACATATTATTTCTATAAGTCCTAAGTAAAGACAATGAAACCTTGTTTAATTATTTCTATAATAACCTTTATCATAAACATGGTCATTGCTTTCACATGAAAATCTATTTTTTATTATTATCATATAATTACTACATATTTAATGTAACATTATTACATAATTTTTATATTACATAATTATTATATTTTATAGATTAATGTTGCATGCATAACTAAATAATAGTTATTAGTACATAATTTTCTCAATTAAGATGCCTTAAAATATTATTTGTATACTTAACAAATGGCTGCTTTCAAGATTACATATTTATCTCATTGGATGGTTTTAATATATTTGAAATATGTTAACATTGTAATGGAGCAATAATTTATTAATGAGAAGTATAAATATCAATTAAAACACAATGAAAGATAACATTTATAGAAGTTCTATTTTATATGTGAAATTATATATTTTATAAATAATTATATAATTATGGAACCATCATGTAACTAAAGTGTGGGCATCCACAGAGACTCGGTAGTGAGGCCTTATTCTGTCTTAACTCCATGTCAGAGAGTCCGAGCTTGTTTTGCCCAGCAAGAATGCATAACAAGATGTTTTGGCCACGGGTATGGTTACCAGATATCTTGAGTACTAAAGAGGTGTTTACACTTGTTTGTGCTTTGTACCTTGACCGTGAAAGGGGGAGGTCTTTTGCCTCTCCCCTTGATGGTGTATAAAAAGGCTGTAAATAATAAACTCAGGGCTCTCTCAAAGCTATCCTGTTTCTCTTTTCTTTGATCTGTTATTTCTCAGTCCAAACTCCCCTATACCATGGACTGCACAAATGTCAGGCTGGACTCAACACTAAAGTATTATGGAAGGTTTTGGAAGATGATGCAAGACCAATTCTTGATAGCTATGATGGTACCAAGCCCTGTGAAATATGACCTTTAAGTTACAACAGTGATTTACTTCATGGATAGATGAATAATGATGCATAGAGTATGTAGTGTGAATATTTTGACTAACACACTCTTCTTAATAGCACAAAATACAGAGGCATTAGGTATTAAGAGAAGAAAAATGTCAACACTTCCCAACAAAGTTATATTCTAACTGCTGTGATTCTACTTTTTTCTGGTCTTTAAACTCCTTCTATTGACTGTTTATCATTTGTAAGGAAAAGTTGGTTGATTGGCAAATACTATAGAGTTGTCTGTCTATCCTCAAAGCTTTTGCAGTTTATCCTAGCACAAAAAGACACTGGCTGAGTCAGCACTGGTAAGGCACAGAATTGAATTTTGTCCTCTCTGCCAGAAGACAGACGAAATACCCTGGATTGGTGCTTTAACTGCTCAAGGCTCCAGAATTGAAAGTGCCTTGTTTGCCTGGAAATGTAAACAGGGTCCTCTGTAAAGCTACCTTTCCCAGTTCACTTCTTATAGAGCACTGAAATAGTCAAGGATTATCTCCAGGATCCCTGGGCCACCAAAGGACATTCAGAATTTATCTATCTTGTTTAGATAATTTTTGTTTTAAAAATGCAAAATCCCCTGCAACGTGATGTTGTAATTGTCCCCAGAGCAATCAGAATGATACTGAATAGAAAAAGTTGTGCCCAGTTTATTTCAAGGACTACTGAGTATGTTCTAATATCTTTATCCTGTTCCCTGTAAATGACAGATACAGAAGGAAATGTATTAAATAACAGAAGTAAGAGAAAATAGATTCAATAAAATATTCTGCATCATTTTTTTTCTATCTATAAGATAAGGAGAAAAATTTATTTGTGGCCTATAAATATTACAGCTGTAAAACTCAATTGAGTATTCAATTTTAAAATTAAATGTTCAATTACCATATTTTAAAGTGTCCAGTAGTTAATGGTGCAAAATATCTGGAGGCCACATTACAATTTAATCATAGAATGGCCATATAATATCAGAAAGCAGCTTCCTGTTGCATTCATCTTTTGTTGTTTTCTGAAGTAAATTCTTATTCATTTAAAAATGCTTTCCACCTGGTTTCGTATTCCAATTAAATGATAAAGCATGTGGGTAGAGTTCAATATAATGCAATAAGTTCCTGTCTTGTTTTGTTTATATAGCTAAGGAGCATATTTCTCTATTAAAACACATGAATCCCAAATGCAAAATCAGAAAATAAAGAGCTAACCTATTTAGCATTGTTACAATCACCCAGTCATAGAAGACTACATCAAGTTTATGAGAATATTTATGTAGTTATTTATAATCCAATAGAGATGGCAGAGGAAGAGTATAAACATAATTCAATGTGTTTTATTTGTCTAGTTATGACAGAAGTCATACATGCAACAGTCAATACATTATTCAATTAAATAGGTTCATGATGGAATGGAACAAGAAAGAGCAAGACAATAATAGAAAGTGTTCCAAAGTGGAGAGAATGTTTACACTCACATGTAGAAGGACAAAGAAGGCACAGGGGTCAAGAGCCTAGTGAAAACCTGTAGAATTGCTTCCACATCACAAAACCATTTAAAATAAATATTATAAACTGATCAATACTTACTTGCTGTTGGTTAATTTTGAACATGCATAACCTATGTGTTCAAATAGCAACTTAGAGGGACTATATATATCATCTTAGAAAATATCTATTTTAAGCTTGTAATTTAAAAGATATAGGTAAAAGACTGAGTTAAATGATGTACCAAATGTCAGGCATTTAGGAGGATGGGGGAGCTGGGGCAACAGTAGCTCGGAAGTCAGGTGTTTTATTTATGTCTATTACCCTCTATCCAATAGCTATACAACTTCACTAATATCTTGATTTCCCTACAGAAAAGAACTTGTTTTAAATTCAACGTAGTAAGGTGCCTTAATTACTTATTTAAAAATTTTATACAAACCAGTTTACATATAAAATTGTCAAATAGTATTTTGCAGAAAACATGCCAAATATATTGAGTCAGATTTAAGTGCAGTTGCAAATTAAAGACAAAAATGGCCTTCTATAAGAGAAGAAAAATGAAGTCATCTCCAGAATGAAATAATAACTGGCACAGAATAGCTTACACATATAAAAATAAAGCAAGGTAAATAAAACAAATTGCATTGTCATTTAAAGACCTTATAACTCATTCTTTCTAGGTTAAAAATTATCGTGTCATATTTAGGAAATCATGTCATACCTTAATTATACTAAGGTAAATAATGATGTTTTAAAATCAAATAAATGTGTGATCATGAAAAAATTACAAGTGACCTTCATCAGAACAGATCCTTTAGATAGGAAGAGATTTCACAGATGGAGTGTCCTACAGCTTCTGTAATTCTGAAATCCATCTTCACTACTCCAACAGTTTAGTCATATGGAATGCACAGTGACTAGAAATCTTCAGCATAAATTCCTTGCTATGGAATTCTCTCCTACTTCCTAACCCACCTCCATAAATCATTTTTAAAAACAAATCTTTGTTATGCCCTTTAGATCTACACTGACCCTCATGCAGGCCATTATTTCTGATCCCTTAGTATGGGAAAATTATAAGCTAGATTATATAAAATAGTAAATGTCATAATGATATATCTAAATTATCTGAGGACACCCTTTTTGGTGAACTGTCTTATATTACCTGTTAAAATGGGGAATGTTAGTTGGATACCTTTACTGAGGATAAAACCTGGTTACTTTTCACATTTTATGCTATATCTCCATTTGTTTTTACATTTAATCCGTGTGTGTGTGTGTGTGTGTGTGTGTGTGTGTGTGTGTGTGTGTGTGAGTGAGAGAGAGAGAGAGAGAGAGAGAGAGAGAGAGAGAGAGAGAGAGAGAGAGAGATTCATGTGGGGATGTCAGAGGGCAACTGTGGAGTCAGCTCTTCCCACTGTGTTAGCCCCATGATTGAACTCAGGTCATCAAAGTTGGGAGAAGGTGCTTTCACCTGCTGAGCCATCTCAACAGCCCTATTTCTACACATTCTTAAGTGTCTAGCAGCCATAGAAAAGATACTTTAGTCTCATTTTTATGAAGTTAATAAAAGCCATTTACAATGAAATGCCAAAAAAAGATATGGCTGATATAATAGACTCTTAAAATGTACCAAGTAAAATGAGAGAACTAAGGCCAAAGCACCAGGAATCAAACTTCTCAGTTTATCTGTGAAGACATACTAGAATAAATGCAAACATTCTAAGGGTTGCAATGAGCAGCAATGAAGAAGAGTGATTCTAGTTCTATTTATTCTGCTGTTGTGCATGTGCTAATTTATATGGCATACATATCTTATAATGATTTATAATGGCACATGCACCCCTACCTCACAAATTAACAGTCATACCCACACTCACACATACAGTTATGTACATACAAAGCACACATGTACAGACATGCACAAACATGCACACACATGCATAGTTATGTATATACACACACCCATACATACACAGACATGCACATACAGCCACATATACAGAGACAGCCACATACAAACACCCACATACACAGATATGCACACATACAGATATACAAGAATAATGCTTTCTTTAAAAAATCAGCACATAAACACATTTTTGAAAATTTCACTGGAAGAGATGTGTAAAATAATAAATTACACAGTACACTATGCATCTCTTTATTTTCTAGAACTGTACACCTGCTCACCACAATTTTACAAATGATTTTGAATCTGTTTCTTTCCAATGCAATTCTGCCACACATTTTAAACTGTGTAACTTTGACAAACAAATGATGCTGTCTTAGCTTTGCCTGCCTGTCACTGCCCCATAAAGTGGAGAAAATGGGAAGTTCATATCTGACACCATAACTTCGTACTGTTATTAAAAGATTTATGCTATTATTTGCACTGTTATAGGATACCTTCAAATGAAATGGTCACTTCACTGTAGGAAGCTAGCAGGGCTGGCTGAGAGCTGGCTATGGGCCTGTGTGCAAACACAGGCGCTACTTGTACAGCACTGAAAACGCACTTGCGATCTTGTTCAAGGATCTGACAAATCTGTATTTATTTTACCCCATAAAGGGAACTTGCTGGTGAACTGAAACACTTCAATCATCTTCTCAAGTTGTCCCAAGTCATCTGAAAAATAGCACTTACATGCTCAGCTTACAAAGAAGGCCTGTCAAAGCAGACACGACATGACAGTAGGAGTTCTTGACTTGAAAAGCTGACGGCACAAGGGAACAAATACCGTGACTGACTAAGGAGCAATAAACGGCAGGAAGATAAAATAACAATGCTATCAATCAAGAGAAAAGCTCCTCTCAAGAGTGCTCTCCTTATAATTTTTTTGTTTGTTTGTTTGATTAAAATCTCCTGGTTCTTGAGAAACACTGTATTTTTTTTTATTTAGTTTTTTTTCAGACAATACATAATGGCCCCCTCCCCAACTATTCTAAGATCCACCCCACTTCCTACCCACCCAGCCTCATGTCCCTCCATTTCTCTCGATAAAAATATTAATAATAATGATAATATATATAAACACGACAAAATTGTCAAAACAAAATGAAATAAAAAGCTTATAAAAAACAGAGTTAATTTTGTGCTGTCTACTACTCCTGGGCATGGGGTCTGCTCTGGAATGTGGTTGATATATCCAGTCATACTCCATTAGAGAAACCGGATTTTCCCTTTCCTGTCAAGTATCAATTGCAAAATGCTTCCTGATTAGAGAAGGGACTTTGTGCCACTTCCTCTTTTTTACAGCTGGGGTTTTGTCTGACTCAAACCTGTGCAGTCCTCTGTGTGTAGCCTCAGGGTCTGTGAGTCCATATGTACATCAGTCCAGCTGTGTCTGGAAGACACTGTTTCCTTGGGGTCATCCAACATAAGTCAATTATCTGTAGTGTTTTAAAATTTTATAAACCATATGTGAATGATGCCACATCTTATAATAAATTGATCAAGAGACTATGACACAGAGGGAGATAGTGGCCATCTGTGCTCTCACAGGTGATTAGTCAATACAACTTAATTGACCAAAAATCTAAACCTGTCCCCATTTCCTTTCCACCTTGCTGTTTCCCTACACAGCTTACCTGAAAGGCCTGAGTTTGAATGCCTCAGCTGCCCCACTAAGATCTGTTCACTACTAGTGGTGACTGGATAACTAGAGGTATTCTGCAAGGGTCGCTTAGCAGGAAATGCAGGGCCCAGTATTGGTTGGTGGAAAGCCTGAGTTTCTTCAACTTTTGTGATGAGCAATGGAGCACAGCCAGAGAAAGGATGTAATACAATCTTCTCAAGAGCCAAGCCCAAGGTACTAATTCAACTCCTTTGAAGACGTTGATGAAAGGGACAGACCTAGGCGTCAAGAGGCAAGCTTAGAAAATTCAGAATGATTGTTTTATAGAACAATAACACGCAGTCAAGACGAAAACAAGTACCCAGTTTTCCTTCTAAGGCCTTAGCAAGAGAAAACCAGGATGAGGAGAATGAACTTCCTCAGCCTCGTGGTCCCATGTTCTGGTGGTGGGGAAAGAGGTTCAGTCCAGCTTAGGTGTATTAGGGCAATCTGGCTTGGAGACAAGCACATTTGCACTGAGCAGACTCTTCAAGGCTTTCTTAGAGCCGGCATGCTATAGCACCCTAGCAACAAGCCCAGGAAGCATCAGCCTGTGTTTTGTTCTCTGCCTAGTTCACCGTGGACACTGTCCTCCCTGGTGGACTCTGCACACAGGGAGCTGCTTTGACAGCGGCCAGCCTTTCTCTCTCTTCAGATCGGGCAAGCCTGCTTCTCAGGCAGCCAGGCATGAAATTGGCATCTGCCTTTTGTGCTATCAGCTGCAGAGAAGTTGGAAACTGATCCTCCAGAACTCTCTATGAGCTGTGTTTAGAAAATACCTCCTCCCTACACTTCCTCCTCAAATTCGAAGAGATTCATATCTGGGTGAGGATCTGTCTACAGCAATCTCCTCCTTTATCTCTCTGACAACTGCTTCTATGCTTGGAATAAGAAAATAAAAAACATGTTGCTGTTGATTTTGAAACACCAGCATAAGGAAGAGTATGCATAGTCATAGTAATATTCTGATTCTGTACTCTCCATGCCTTAGTATTAAAGTTTAACTCATAATGGAAAGTTTTAATGCACTGAGTGATAGAGGGTAAATAAAGGAAAATTGTTAGGAAGAGTCATGGGATTTTTTTTTTTCGAAACAGGGCTTCTCTGTGTAGTTTTGCACCTTACCTGAAGCTCACTTGGTAGTCCAGGCTGGCCTCAAACTCACAGAGATCCGCCTGGCTCTGCCTCCCGAGTGCTGGCATTAAAGGCATGTGCCACCACTGCCCAGCTGAGTCATGGGTTTTATATGAAGACTTTTTAATAGGTTGTTCTTTTGTGCATTTGCATTGTAAATTGACCACAGAGATTGACAGAGGATTTTATCCCAAGAATGATTTTGTGAGTTCTGTGTGTGACTCATTTATAAAGTGCCATTTACAATATTCACTAAAATGTTTAGAATATGCCAATTATATATTTAGTATTAGAATGACCACAATATTATGGATTTTAACACGGGACAATTAGTAATAGAAATGATACCCCCTCTCCACTCTGTGTGATGCTCTCAGTTTAGCAACTTTATTTAATCTGCCTTGGCTGACCAAATCCTCCTTTCACATTGACCATCTTCAAGGCCAACAGCCCAGTGGAAGCTGTTGTCAAAGTCATCTTACTCTCTGAAATCTGCCCCTCCCTTTAGTGGTGTGCAGAGGACATTTTACTAGCTCTCTGGAAGAGAGGGAAAGCCCTGGTGTATAGGATTTTCCAACTTCTGTGCTGTCAATATATCCATCACAGATAAATTTAAGCTGCCTGAACAGAATTGCTAAGCCAGGATTGGGGAAGAAATAGTGTCTATTCCAGGTGAACTCCTGCCCAACAGCGCTTCAGTCACTCACAGTCTGCTGTCCATAACAAACAAAGACAATACTTTCACAACGTCTGACTGGCCCTGTCACCTAGGCCCTACATACATATCTTGGCTTTCCTGCCATCCCATCACCCTTGTTTTAATTTTCCCATATTTCCCACTACAAAACATATAATCAGACTTTCTCTCTGCCAGCAAACTCTTCCTTTGCTCTTCCATTTCTTTACCTAAGATCCTTTAGGTCTTAGCTAAAATGTCTGTGTCTAAGAGAATTAATTCTGACCTCTTTGGTCATTCCAAAACCCCTTACCATGAGCCCTTACAGAAAGACACACATCTGCCCTACCGCTACAGTCACAGCTATAATCTAGAATTTCTTGTTAAAATGAAAGTATCAATGTTGGTCCTTTTGGTTACTTCACCAGGTGCCACACTTGTTCATCAGCACACAACCTCCAGACCTAAATAAGCGCAGTGCCAAGAGTACAACATGAACTTTGGTACCATCTGTGTTCAAAGACTTGAGCTGGGAAGTGAGTGTCTATGTAGAAGCACAAATAAGTATTTTCCTAAAATGGTGATGTTGGAAACAGGCTGCTGATGTAATTCTGTGATGAACCAACTCTATGGATGGCACTGGAGAGTAGCTTTGGAAAATAAAGTAAGTAGGGTTTGATCTTGCTTTGCAAACCAGACTTCTATATTCAACAGCAGCAGCCCCAAAACCTCAGGGCACCTTTCTGAAGTCAACAAAAGTGAATAAAATGGAGGGGGGCCTTGATCCAGAAAGTCGGTCACACAACTAAGTAATGCTGCATTTCCACAAACCAAGCCATAAACCATGCCTTTTGGGTAGCCTGAAGTTCTGGATATAAAATAAAATTAAAATATGGAAAAGAACAAAGAAGTAATATCATAATTTATTTTTTCTTTCCCTGTGTATCTAACTAGACTGGCCACAAGGTCCTTCATTTCAGACACTGATTCTGAGCATGGTTGAAGATTTGCATTTGCTACAAGCAGTTTTCTAACAGAGCACAAAGTCAAACCCAGAACCAATGGCAGATGATTTCTTTCTCCTCAGAGCTTGAATGTTATGTCTATTTCAGAAAGTGCTAAGATAATAAATCAAACCCACAACTTTTTAAAGGTGATCTGTAGACAAAAGCAAACCTTTGAACTCTTCTACCATAATGCAGAAAATGCACCTTGCCTTATTAGAAAGGACAGCTTCTTCCTGTCAATTGTTCTAACCAGGAAGTCCTAATCTAAGATTTTCCTGATTATGAGGCAAAGTAGATGAATGTATCCATTTAATAAAAGCATTTCAAAGTCAATATGTACCTATCAAACATGAGTATATAAATACTTTTGTCATGAAATGTTTCACACCTTACAAAATTATGTAATAATACACAAACACAATAATATAATAAAGACCAATATTCTGAATTTTCTTCAAGTGATTATATTTATATATTAACAAGCCACACACAATGTAAAGGAAACAAATGCTTAGCCAAAAAAAACAATACTCATAATCAAAAGGGAGTATATGTTAGTTTTATAGTGTTATTTACCAGTTCAGAGATTTCTAAAGTCTGCTTAGTTTATAAAATTATCGAAAGATACTCTCATAACTTCTTTCTTAAGTATAACCTTACACATACTGAATCAAATCTATGAAGATAATTCCTCCGGTTCTGCTTATCAAGAGAATTCCTGGGTTTTAATTTATGTCACTTCAGTTCTGCCTCAGACATTCAGAGGTGTATGAATTTATAAGGGAAGCCTGCAAGATCAGGAAGATGACGTACTTAGAGCAGTAATCCCTCCCAGAAATAAAGCGATACTAGGGATGCAAGGCTTGCCCCTCAGTGACAGAATTGAAATCATTCAGTATTATATTGTGAGCTAATATTTGTGCATGTTTTTCACTTATGGAAAATAAAAATATATTCACTGGCTTTAGCAGCCTTATCTCTAAAATAAGTGACAAAGTTTCTCAGCTAATAGATTTGCTGTGAAAATTATTTCCAAATTTATATATTCTTACTTCCCTCTTATATTATCATGTTTCAGGCATTGTACTGTGAGATAAATAAAAGTAAAACAAATCAAGAGTAAGGAAATCACATATACTTTTTCCCAGTTAGCACAAGTAGATAAAAAAAAACATAAAATACAACAGGTTGGTAAAGTGTATTGAAAGAAAAATATTTGCATGTTGTACCTAATATTCCAAATTTTAAATTCAATATAATAAAAATTCTACCATTCAAAGTTAAATTACAAACTAAATTGAGCATATACTATTACTTTGAATTCTGTCTTGATGCATTACTTTAAATTTTGTCCTGTATTTTTGCTTTCATTCATCAATATACTCAAAATTTCAAGTATCCTTTTTACTGTCAACATAACCTTGTCTTCCATGCTTCACATGGGATCCAAAGCATAAAAATTTCTGTGACCAGTATTGTGTCAAAATGGTTATTTCGAACAATCCAAGGCAATGGCAATGGAATCTATACATGCTTCCATTTAAGAGAAACCATTTCGCAGTGCTGGCTGTGTTGGAAAGATGAACATCTACCTATGTTGATGCTAAGATTCTGAAAACATTTGAGGAATGAAAGTACTAGAAAGTGAGAACTGAGGATAGGCAAGTGATGTCAAGGGATGCAAATACAGTGCTCTTCAGCAGCTCTGTTTGAAATCCCACCCTAGTATTTCAGAAATTCCTACCAACTACATTTTAATAACATGAGCCAGTCTCCATTATTACTCTTGGTTTTACTGAAGCTGGTTTGCTTAGGGAGTCTCTCTCTGGCAATCAATAATTTTCAGTTAATAACCTTGTGTTTATATTTTGCCCATCCATCTGTTTATACCAATTGTTTAATTTTTCAAAATAATGGTATGTGACATACAGGGCATATATAATTGTGACTTGATTAATAACTTCACACTTTAAAAATGGAAAATACACGTTAGAAAATATCTGAATAGCTTCTGTAGATGCATAATTGATGATTAGCGTTAGCAAAACATATGAGATACTTATGCCTTCTGGATTAGGTCAACTGTTTAAAAATACAATGTAAGTGTTAATGAAGCAATTGATATTGCACTGCATATATGTTATGATGAAGTAAATCCAATATTTAAAACAAATCATGTGGCTTTACATAAATGAAAAGGTTACATATATGACTTTAAAAGAGAAAGAACTGGTCACTAATTTGCTTTTGACACAACTGGGGATTCTGATAGGACACCTGGAAAGATGTCTCAACAGCACCTTTCAGCATTAGACATCTAAATACAGGGTCACCTATAATGCTAACAGGTGAAACTGAGGCAGTGGCAGAAGAACTATATGCTTGTCAAGGTTAAGGTGTCACCGTAATTGACACATGGAGAAACTAAAGCACAAACAGATAAATGTCCACAAGAAAAGCAGAATTTAACCAATCTTTATAATGCAAAAAAGCAAACACCAATAAAATCCGTATGAGTTAATAATATTGTTGGCAAAGAACATTTAAATGAGAATGTGGATCCTAAGGCAAGAGAGGAATCTCAGGCTGAATAGAAAGAAAAGCATGTTAGTGATACCAGTTTCACAACACACACACATACACATGCAAGAATAAGAAATCACACTGTTTATGATGCAGGTAATGACTGGGGGGGAAAGATACATAGATTATTAACTGTTAATCAGTTTAATTTTAAGTCCTTGAAAAAGAATCTAAAAAGTTTAAGATCTAAGTTTATATGAAAACTTATGTAGACTCACAAACAAACTATAAAAGAATACATTTGGGCTATATAATGTAACTCATTGAGCAAATATGAGAAGTAATTTTCTTCCTATTAGACAAAAGATGACTATTGGATCCTAAAACTTAAACTACATTATGTGCAGTTAAATGGTTTTCACTTTCAGATTGCATTAAAACTGAATTACAATCACTACTTCCTTGAATTGCTTAGTATTTCTTTCCTCTCTAATGAGAATATTAATAGTGAATATTTTCATGCAATCAAATACATGCATTGCTCCATTTGATTCAGTATTATTGAATATAACATTAAAGGATTTTCCTAATTGATTTCACAGAGTATCAAATAGGATTATATTGTAGGAAACTGCTTTGGGAGCATATCATTAGGTAGAACAAAAACCAGTCAAACACAAAGCAGTGAAGTACTATGTGCCAAGACTCCTTCCCCTGAGAACATGATGGGCCACTAACAAATACAGGCAACATTCACATCACATCACATATCACACACTGCCACATAACACATAGTGCCATGACTCACCACATGCCACACACCATGACACATCACACATCACCACATACCACATAGCATGTGTCACACATTACCATAATCACATAACACTGCAAAACATAGCACACATCAATACATATTACATGGCACCACTATATTTCACACAGAACTTCATATCATATATCATCACATATGATATGGCATGACAGATCATATAGAACTACATATCACATAGCACCACATATCACACATCAGCACATATCTCCACATTTCAATAGCACCACATAGCACCAAATGTTATACACAACCACATATCACCTTGAATCCCATTCATCACAAGTCACATAGCACATCTCATCACAGGTCTATACCATCATATATCATCACATGTTATATATCTCAGATAGCACATATAATTATTACGTGCTTAATATAATCACATATTACAATATATATCACATATCATATGTTCTTCATTCTGAGACCTTATATTATGCATCATGATATTTTCTCAGGAAAATCAACAGCAAGTTGTCCACTTTATTAATTGAATATTCTATCAAAAGTAGCTGTAATTTGACATTTCATGTCTATGTACATTTGTTATCATGAATTTAATACTCTTTAACAATTATAAGAATACAAGTCTTTCATTTATTTAATTATAAAATCAAATTTAGCTTTCGGTGAGAGCCAGTATTGTTTAAAGGAAAATATATAAACTATAATTGTATGATTATATCTTTTAAATATTCTTTGTGAGCACATAGACATATTCAGAAAATGCCTGCCTATATCATCTTCCATTTTGTCAAATTTTTAAAAAATAAACATGTCCATGGCAACCAGCACACAGATCAAAGCAACCGATTATTGGCAAACCTCTGCACTTCTACCAGATAATATCATGTGACACAGAAAACTCTAATAGTGTAAAGTTCTAGTTATGTTCGTTTACTGAAAAATTTAAAATAGTATCATGCACTCCCTTTAAAATCTAAGTAAACTTTCAACTAAGCTTATATCAAGAACTGACTTCAGAGGCAGAAAAGGCCTTAGCCTTTCCAGACCTAGGCTCATTTCCTGGTACCCACATCTTCAGCTGACAACTACTGGGGAATCCAACACTCCCTTCTTGTCTCTGCAGACTCATACACATAAGGGCACACACACACACACACACACACACACACACACACACACACACATTCACATAAAAAACAAATAAACAAATATACAAACTGATTCCATTTCATGCTATACCCTGCAACTCCTAAATCACTGATCCAGGATCAGCACGCACACAGATACAATGCTAACTTCTCACCTTGCTGACCTATAGCCTACAACAGGACACCAAAATAATACTTAAATGACAGAGGTCAGACACCCAAAGCAGCAGGTAGTAGTGATTTGTTGAAATGAATTAATTTTCAACAAAGCAAATTTCTGCCCATCCATACACTGTCACTTTCATCACATGCTGGAGGTGTCTGGGCGGCTAGCTGTAATTTCAGGTACTTGGAAGATATCTCACATCCTGGAACCTTACGTGGCAACTTACTGTTTGGAAGGCTCAGGATATTTTGGTTCTTCTAGCTTCTTCATTTCTCTTGTTGGGTCCACTGGGCTAAGAAGGACAGCAGCACACGACATTACAGAATGGCACGAATCTTCCCGGCAAACTGGAGTTTGAAAACAATTCATTGTAAATGTTAAAATAACTCAGTGGCTCTTCTCATGTTCCTCACTTAATTTTTGTATTTTCAGTCAAGTTCAGGGAAAATTTCAACAAAATATTAATTAACATTGAGTTATCCTTAATTCTTTTGAACATTATTTTTCACTAGTTAGCTGTACAACCCTGGGCAATTTTACTTATCTTTATTGCCAAAGTGGAAAAGATATTTCTAACATTTAGCAGCCAAAAGACAAGTTGTTCTTTGAATGGCAGATAACAAGTGTATGTCATGGCACATGTAGTTCATAAATCTTCACAAAGAGAATTCACTTCCTTCATCAAGGTCAAGATCAAAAGAAACTCATGAATTACCACGTGCCTAAACTCCTGTGGTCTCCTTCTTGTCCAACTACAACCCCAAACTCATCTACTGTTATAATATTACCATAAAGCATTTGCATTTGTGGCCTTTCTTTAATGGAGTCATACTTTATGATCATTCTTAAAAAGATGGCTTACTGTGTTCCATGTGTGTTTATAAAATTCATCTACAAAATGTACTGTTGGTTTATTGCTGTGCAATGCAGCTTTCCCTTGGACAAATAAACTAAGTTGTTTTTAATCTTTCAATATTAATAGTCACTGTTTCAGTTGGTGGCTGTTTCTATTAGCTATTAACTTCCTTCTAGTTTTTGGTTAGTTCCAAATAGAGATTTGTTCTCAAAAGGCTTCGTGAAGCTATAATTGTTCTTGGGGTATGTTGTTGATTGTATTCTTGACAATCAAGACCAGTGAACAGTTCTCTGTCCAGACTACTTTACTTTCCCCCAAACAGATGTTTCAACTGCCCCACACCCATAAAACACTTGATTTCACACCCATAAAACACTTGAATTCACAAGTTTTCCCATTGAAGTTTTCATATTATATGAATACTATATCACTGCATAACAAATCCACACAAGCTCTGTTTAAAATAACACTCTCTTATTATCTCAAAGTTCTGTGAGTAGTAAATCTGGATAAGTGAACTGGACACAGTTCTTCTCTTAGAGTCTCAAGAGGCAAATGTTAATGTGCTGGTTTGGCTGCACTGCTATCAAAAGTTTCCATGAGCCAAGCATTGTGGCCCCAGAAGTGGACTGGGGCAGGTGGTATCCTAGTTACTACCTCTTATACGTCATCTAGAAATGTACCCAATAACATGTTTTTCTATTTAAAAAAGAAATCTGTGTGGAAATAATCCACTGAAAAATTAATTCAGGTTTGTGGTGGTTGACATTTCTTGTCAACATGACGAGATCAGGTACCCTGTAGGAGACAGGTCTCTGAGCACTTCTGCTAGGGATTGCATTTATCAGATGAACTGAGGTAGGAAGATGCACCCTGAATATGGCAGGATAATACCATGGCTGGGATTCTGGATGTACAGAAGGAGAAAGTGAGACGAACATAAGAGTTCATGCATCCCTCTCTGTTTCTTGACTGTGGATACAACATGGCCTCAGGCTCAGGCTGCTGTGACTTCCCTTGACATTGCAGAATGTGCAAGGATCCTTGTAGCTAAATACATTTTTTTTTTTCCTGAAGCTGACAGTGCCAGGAGATTTTGTCACAGCAACCAGAAAAGAAATGAATACAAGGTAGCTATAAGAATCTGCTTCCTTCCTATGAGAGAAAAATAAAGTCTCCTGTTTCTAGGAACAATCATGTGTCATCATAGAATTCTACCTCATAGAGCTATTCGGTTAAGAATGCAATTACATTATTTATCTTTAACCTATATGTTCCTGATAATTAAGCTAAATCTGTATTATATAGTCCTCATTTATATGACTCTAATTTATACAAATTATTTTGAATCTTAGTGAAATTACAGCTATCACAAAGAAAACATTGCTCAATTACTGCTAGCATGGTGAATCAACTTTAATTGTATAAAGTATAAACATCCCTAATTTTTTTTTAATTTACAATCTACTATGTAAACAACAAATTCAGACCACAATCAATGGCAAACTTGTGAACATTTTCAGAATCTGATAATTACTGACCACTAGGCACATGCTATTGAGCAGAAGCCAGTAAAGAACCTATGTAGCATTTTCCAAATGCAGACAATCTAATGGAATAAATTTGCCAGGAAAAATGAAAGTATGGGAAAGAAATGAATACTGATAGAAACCCAAGGACATTTCTGTTGAATGTAAATGCTGTTACTCAATTGACACAAATGACAGCACAAATTTGTCTCTTATTCAATGTAGCAAAAAACAAGAAAGAGAATAGAGGATATTGAAAGCTCCAGAGACATAACCAGGAAATGCAAGTCAGCCAAGAGCATGATCTTCCAAAGCAATGTTCCTCACTTTCCCATTAAAATTTTGTCTGAAAAGTGCCATATCAATGATGGAATCTTGGTATTTAAAAGAAATTAAACTGCACTCAGCTTCCAGTATTGTATTATTTGTTTCTTGGTTGTTGCAATAAAGCAAAATCAACATATGGAGGAAAGTGTCTATTAGACTTACAGATAACAGTCTATCACTGAGGGAAGCCAAGACAGAAAGGGAAACAGAGACCATGGAGGCAGGTCTCTGAAAGTGGAATCAGAGACAATGGAGGAACCCTGTTTACTGATCTGTCTCTTGTGGCTTGCTAACTTTCTTATACAGCCCACGGCCACCTGCCCAATAATGGCAGTGTCCATAATGAGCTATCCATTAGCGATCGAGACAATGCCCCCAGAGGTGTGCCCCACACAACAGGCTCATGGTGGCAAACCTTCAACCAAGGCTCAGGATTGCCAGATGACTGTGGTTTGTGACAAGTTGACAAAAACTAGCTAACACAAGTATCTTTAAATTTCATTTATCATGTTATACAAAATTAGTGTGACCAATTCAAATTATACAAATGAGAAACAAAGAAATGATAACTTTTCAAAACAAAAAATAAGCCCAACATTGAGCTCCAAAGGCAGAAATTGAGAAATAACAGAGCCCTTAGAAGTCATCACTGGCAGGAGGTGTCCCTGAGATAAATGGAGCAATGGATATTAATATGATAACAATATTCCAGCAAAAGACATTGTTCCAAGCCCATGTGGATACTTAAAATGCAGATGAGTATCTTGTACTGATCCTGATGTAAGCTCCTCTATGTAAGAACTGAATTTGCATACCAGTTGCAAATTATCTTGAATTTTATCACCCACAAAAGTGTAGGTGAAAAAAAATTTCAGAATAAGATGAATAACAGTAAATGGAAAAGCACATTTTTATTAAAATATACCATAATGAGACAGATTAAAATGAAAGATCATAAAAAATTCTCAGTCATTATGGGGTAAATCATATGATTTTACAGAAGATTAATGAATTTTCTCACTTAAAGAACTCTACAAAACAACATAGATGTTCATGATATCAGAACAATCTACTTAAAAAAATACTTATCTGGCATTTCTGATATATCTTACAAATTAATACTTATGGTAAAGAAAAATTTAAATGTGCTTAGAATGAATTACTGAAATTATTTATGGATACACACACACAATAGGCTTTACTAATCATAAAGTCAAAGTCAACTGCAACAGAAAGTGTTTGGCTTTAGGGAGGCACAGTTTTGAAGACCATTGCTCAAACCATTTGAGCAGAGAGTGGTTTCTGTGTCCTTATCCACAGAGGCTCCCATCAGCGAAAGGCTCAGAGCAAGTGATTTTTAGTTCTTTTCTGCTGTTCCCACTTTGATGCTCTGAGGAGTACCATTTGTCTTCCTCCATTTAAACCTCTGTTATACGTTCTTCCAGTGTGTACTTGGTTCTCTGCCAGGCTTCCCTGCAATTGAGGTGGTAGCCCAAATCCCCATGTGCTTCTCCCAGTGACAAAGGTAGACTCTGGTAGCAGTGCTAAGCCATCCACTTTGAAATGACTTACAATGTCATATAATTATTGCACAAAGAACAAACAGCAAAGGATGGTATGATATTTAGTTTAGAAAAGTATGGAATGTAAAGTCACCTGTCACTGGTGCTGGTGTTTCATCAGCCACCATTACTCTGTACTCAAAAGCAAAGTAGTTATAAATGGCAAGTCCTGAACTTTTGCCTACGGGGGCAATTGAACATTATGTACATATGTTCAGACTTACTTATTTATAGACAGGAACTCATGTAGCCCAGCCTGGCCTCAAACTCCCTTTGCTCTTGAAGATGACCTCAAAGTCTATAACCCATGAGGAAATAGAAGCAGTCATTAAAAGTCTCCCAACCAAAAAAAGTCTGGGACCAGCCAGTTTTAGCTCAAAATTCTACCAGACTTTCAAAGAAGACTTAATACCAATACTCTTCAAATTATTTCACATAACAGAGACAGATGTAACATTGTCAAATTCATTCTATGAGGTCACAGTTACCCTGATAACCAAACCACATAAAGGCTCAACAAAGAAAGAGAATGACAGACCAATTTCCTTCGTGGACATAAATGCAAAAATACTCCATAATATACTGGCAAACCGAATCCAAGAATACATTAAAAAGATCATCTACCATGACCAAGTAGGCTTCATCCCAGAGATACTGGGATGGTTCAACATACAAAAATCTGTAAATGTAATCTACACCAACAAACTGGAAGAAAAAAAAAACACAAGATCTTCTGATTAGATTCTGAAAAAGCCTTT